>NC_083588.1:51237958-51965458 GCF_027579695.1 Neoarius graeffei | reverse complement strand
TTCTTGTTTTATCAACACGATGTTGCTAACGAGAGTGGATGAAATTAGAAGTACAGTAGGTATGGAGACTGGGCTTCCATGGGACCAAAATTTAAAAAAAGTTGCAAAAGTGTGCATTCGAATATGAAACTTGTTGGGCAAAGAACGTTGAGCAGCAAACACCAGTAATTTCTTTATCCTTGTTGGGGGTCACTATGTTTTCCAACCCCAATTCCAAAAAAGTTGGGACGCTGTGTAAACTGTAACTAAAAACAGAATGCGATCATTTGCAAATCATGGAAGCCCTATATTTCATTGAAAATAGTACAAAGACAACATATCAAATGTTGAAACAGAAATTTTATTGTTTTTTTGAAAAATATATGCTCATTTTGAATTTGATGTCAGCAGCATGTTTCAAAAACGTTGGGACGGGGCAACAAAAGACTGAAAAAGTTGTATAATTCTAAAAAACAACAACAGCAATAATTTGTTTAACTGGCAACAGGTTGAGGTTAGTAATATGACTGGGTATTAAAAAGAGCATCCCAGAGAGGCGGAGTCTCTCAGAAGTAAAGATGGGGAGGGGTTCACCACGCTGTGAAAGACTGCATGGGCAAACAGTGCAACTATTTAAGAATAACGTTCCTCAATGTAAAACTGCAAACAATTTGTGGATCACATCATCTATGGTACATAATATCATTAAAAGATTCAGAGAATCTGGAGAAATCTCTGTATGCAAGAGACAAGGCTGAAAACTGACACTGGATGCCTGTGATCTTCAGGCCCTCAGGAGACACTGCATTAAAAGCAGACACGTGTCTGTAGTGGAAATCACTGTATGGGCTCAGGAACACTTCAGAAAACCATTGTCTGTGAAAACAGTTCATTGCTGCATCCACAAATGCAAGTCAAAACCAGATATAAACAATATCCAGAAACACCGCCACCTTCTCTGGGCCCGAGCTCTTTTACGATGGACTGAGGCAAAGTGGAAAATTGTCCTGAGGGCTGACAAATCAAAAGAAGAAATTCTTTTTAGAAATCATGGACACCACGTCCTCCAGGCTAAAGAGGAGAGGGACCATCCGGCTTGTTATCAGTGCACAGTTCAAAAGCTAGTATCTGTGATGGTATGAGGGTGCATTAGCGCACATGACATGGGTAGCTTGTACATCTGGGAAGGCATCATTAATGCTGAATGATATATACACACTTCAGAGCAATATGCTGCCATCCAGACAAAATCTTTCTCAGGGAAGGCCTTCCTTCTTTTAGCAAGACAATGCTAAACTGCTTTCTGCACATATTAAAACTGCATGGCTCTGTAGTAAAAGAGCCCAGGTGCTAAACTGGCCTGCCTGCAGTCCAGACCTGTCTCCCATTTAAAACATTTGGTGCATTATGAAGTGCAAAATACAACAAAGGAGACCCTGAACTGTTGAGCAACTGAAATTGTATATCAGGCAAGAATGGGACAACATTTCTCTTTCAAAACTACAGCAATTGGTCTCCTCAGTTCCCAAATGTTTACAGAGTGGTGTTAAAAGTAGAGGTGATGCAGCACAGTCGTAAATGTACCCCTGTCCCAACTTTTTTGAAATGTGTTGCTGTCATCAAATTCAAAATGAGCATATATTTTTCAAAAAATAATAAAATTTCTCAGTTTCAACATTTGATATGTTGTCTTTGTACTATTTTCAATGAAATATAGGGTTTCCATGATTTGCAAATGATCGCATTCTGTTTTTACTTACAGTTTACACAGCGCCCCAAGTTTTTTTGGAATTGGGGTTATACTTTCCTCCTTCATTTATATTTCAGAGAAACCAAAAAGTATGAACCAAGTTCATTTATAAATGATCACAAGTAGGCAGGATTCCTTTGGGAACAGACAGGAGTAGGGTTTTGTTTTTTGTTTTTTCTAAAATCCTAATTACAACTCTAAATAAAAGCGTATTTTGTGTTTGGTTTGTTTGTGCAGTGGATCACATTGACATCTGACAGCTCCAGGGTTCCTGGTTGGATCCTGAGCTTGGGTTACTGTTCGTGTGGAGTTTTGCAAATCCTTACCATGTTTGTGCGAGTTTCTAGCAAGTTCTCCAGTTTGTTCTCGCCTACCAAAAACATGGTAGAAGGCAGATAAGCTAAATTGACATCCTATTGTGGATGTATTCCTTCCTCGCACCCAGTCTTACTGGAATAAACTCCAGACTTCACCACAACCCTGACCAGAATAAAGCACTTACTGAAGATGTCTCATCTTGAGTCATTTGACTAAAAGGGTTATAATATTAGTGACCATGAACTAATAGGATCTAATAGGACGTGACTGGTTAACAAAAAAAAAATCAAAGGAAGACACTGTAAGTTCTTAAGGAATTAATTTAGAAATATACATTTTCACATTCAATCACTGCAATCCCAGCCAGCAAGCTCCTCCATTACCATGACCCAGTTTCCAAGGCTGTGAGAAGTTTTCATAAATAGCAGACTGATTTACAGGTTTGTATAGACAACCATGAGGAAGGCCTGGTGCTTCTCTGCCTTTGCTCTTTTCTCTCCTCTCTCTGTCTCCTGTCTTTTGGTTATCTGTCTCCACGAGACGTTTAATTTATTAAAATTATCTTACATAATGCCTTCTTTATTTAATCAGGCACACTCGTTTTCTCCCACAGAGAGAAGTGATGGATGGGGTGAGTGGGTGAACTCTCTGCTCATTTATTCCTCCTTTGTTTTGCACGTCTCTCTCTGTACCGCCTGCTCCTCCCTGACCTTTGTCTAATTTTTAAAAGAGAGTGAGGTATCTGGGAGATCATCAGCACCCTCTGCAATAATAGCTGCAGTCGTTGAGAGTGTGTATGATTGTTGTATATTACTGAAACTGGGACTGGGTTGCTCATAACCCTTACAGAAAGTGAATAATCCTATGATTCATGTGTGAAAATTAAGTTACACCTTTCACATATTGTGTGAACATTTTTTTTTACATCTGGATTTTTAACAAGTAGTGCATTGGTTTTGATTTACCACATGTGACTTTTTTCAGTAGTTCATTTCTTTTCATGTGATTTTTAATATGAATCAGATGTGATTTTTTTCAATGAGTCACATGATTTTTTTTTCAATGATTCATTTATTTTCACATGATTTAAATTTGATTAATGTGCGATTTTTTTTTTAATGATTCATTTATTTTCACGTGATTTTTTTTTTCACTGAGCCACGTGTTTTTTCCTAATGGTTTCTTTTTACATGTGATGTTTTAAAGTGATTCAGATGTGATTTTTTTAAACAATTCATTTATTTTCACATGATTTAAATTTGATTCATGTGTGATTTTTTTTTTATGATTCGTTTATTTTCACGTGATTTATTTTTCAGTGAGCCACGTGTTTTCCCCCCTAATGGTTTCTTTTCACATGTGATGTTTTAAAGTGATTCAGATGTGATTTTTTAAATGATTAATTTATTTTCACGTGATTTAAATTTGATTCAGATGTGATTTTTTTTTTTAAATGATTCATTTATTTTCACGAGATTTTTTTAATGAGCCACATGTGTTTTTCCCCTAATGGTTTTTTTCAGGTGATGTTTTAAAGTGATTCAGATGTGATTTTTTAAAAATGTTTCATTTATTTTCACTTGTGATTTAAATTTGATTCATGTGTGATTTTTTTAAATGATTCATTTATTTTCACGTGTGATTTAAATTTGATTCACGTGTGAATTTTTTAAAAAAATTATTCATTTATTTTCACGATATTTTTTTTTCCAGTGAGCCACGTGTTTTTTCCCTAATGGTTTATTTTCACGTGATGTTTTAAAGTGATTCAGATGTGATTTTTAAAATGATTAATTTATTTTCACATGATTTTTTTTTTCAATGAGCCACGAGTTTTCCCCAATTGTTGATTTTCACATGTGATGTTTTCAAGTGATTCACATGATTTTGAGCCACCTGTGTTTTTCAATGGTTTATTTTCACGTGATGTTGTAAAGTGATTCACATGCGATTTTCTTCAGTCACATTATATTGTTCAATAATTCATTTATTTTCATGTGATTTAAATTTGATTCACGTGATTTTTATGATTTAGTTATTTTTGCATGTGATTTTTTCAGTGGGGTGGCACGGTGGTGTAGTGGTTAGCGCTGTCGCCTCACAGCAAGAAGGTCCGGGTTCGAGCCCCGTGGCCGGTGAGGGCCTTTCTGTGCGGAGTTTGCATGTTCTCCCCGTGTCCGCGTGGGTTTCCTCTGGGTGCTCCGGTTTCCCCCACAGTCCAAAGACATGCAGGTTAGGTTAACTGGTGACTCTAAATTGACCGTAGGTGTGAATGTGAGTGTGAATGGTTGTCTGTGTCTATGTGTCAGCCCTGTGATGACCTGGCGACTTGTCCAGGGTGTACCCCGCCTTTCGCCCGTAGTCAGCTGGGATAGGCTCCAGCTTGCCTGTGACCCTGTAGAACAGGATAAAGCGGCTACAGATAATGAGATGAGATGAGATTTTTTCAGTGAGCCACAAGTGTTTCTTTCAGTGCTTAGTTTTTCACATGCAATGCTTTAAAATGGTTCACATGTGCCTTTTTAATAATGAGTCATATGATTTTTGAATGATTCATTAATTTTCACGTAATTTTTGTCAGTAAGTCATGTTATTTTTTCATGATTTTATTTCCACATGTGGTGCTTTTCAAAAAATTATTTACACATGATATTAAAAATTATTCACGTGATTTTTTTCCAAGGGTTCATTTAATTCTACCTGTGATTTTCATGCTTTATTTATTTTGACATGCCATATTTAAAAAAAGATTCACACATGATTTTAAAAAAAGATTCACATGTGATCTTTTCAATGACTCATTTATTTTTACATGTGATTTTTCAATGAGTCATGTGTTATTTTATATGATTCGTTTATTTTCATGTGTGATGCTTCTAAAAAACGATTCACATGTGATCCATTCAATGACACCTTTATTCCCATGTTATTTTAAAAAAGATTCACATGTGATTTCTTTCAAGGGTTCATTTCATTTCACATGTCATTTTTATGATTCAATTTCACATGTGATGTTTTTAACGTGATGTTTCACATGTGATGCTTTTAAAAAGTGATTCACGCACGAGTTACAAAATGATTCACATGTGATCTTTTCAGTGATTCGTTTATTTTCATGTCTTTTAAAAATGATTCACATGATTTTTCAAACAGTTCACTTATTTTCACGTGATTTAAAATGATTCACATGTGATCTTTTCAATGATTCGTTTATTTTCATATGTGACTTTTCGGAACGATTCACGTGATTTTTTTGAACAGTTCACTTATTTTCACGTGATCTAAAAACGATTCACATGTGACTTTTTTGAGCAATTCACTTATTTTCATGTGATTTAAAAACGATTCACATGTGATCTTTTCAGTGATTCGTTTATTTTCATATGCAACGTTTAAAAATGATTCACATGTGATTATTTTAACACTTCACTTATTTTCACGTGATTTAAATTGATTCACATGTGATATCGTTTATTTTCATGTGCGACTTTTAAAAACGATTCACATGTGACTTTTTTGAACAGTTCACTTATTTTCACGATTTAAAAATGATTCACATGTGCATTTTTAAGTCACACAACTTTTAATGATTCATTTATTTTCACATGTGATCCCCCCCCCCAATGATTTGTTTCATGAGGGTTTTTTTTTTCAGTGAATCGCATGTGATTTTCTACACGATTCATTTATTTGCATGCGTGCTTTTTTTCCATTTTACACATGGTCACGTTATTCACAAGCATACTTGTGTTCACACGGGCAATTTTGGGGCATGAAGTTGAAATGCACTTTCATGTGATCTCAGGTATTCCTTCCATAGTCCCAGGTAGGTGTAAAATATGATCATGTGTGAAAAGTATGTGATTGTTGAAAAAATAAGGGAACTTTTAGTAAGGTTACCTGAACACTTTGTAACATGTTTTACATGTTTCCAATATTCCGCAGTCCTTCGCTGACTGTTTAAACACTTCCCCATTGCCCAAATGTACATCATCATCATCATCATCATCCTTGCCACTCAGAAGGAGAGTAACACTTTATATTGCACTGTGCCCTTTTACATGAATAAGCCTTTAAACCATGAGGCCTGCTCATTGTATTTAAGGCCTGGTAAATATCGCTGAGTCATGATATGCAATAATGGGGATATTTATAACCGAGATCGATTTGGTTTCAATTTCAGGAGCTTGTTTTTGTTACCCTGATGTTTATTTTTCTCTTTCAAATGTAATCAGATAGTTTAGACTGCTATGTAGCTATTGTGCAAGCAGCCTCCAATAAAGCTTGAAGCTCAATCACATACAACATAGTGCTCACCATGGACATATAATAGATATCCTGCTCAATCTTTTGCACTGTAACGTAATTTAGGTACAGTTAAACAGTCCAACTTCGACGCAACCGACATTCATCGACATTTTTCCTTTCTGAGCTTGGTCTGCTGTGCAAGAGAATGCATCCTGAGCATGAATGAGTGTGTGTTTGGAGTTGGATGTGTTGTCTATGTGTGCGGAGGGTAAAGCGGTCGATGTGTTTCTAGAAAAATGATGACTTTTAAAACACACACAACCCACACACACACTGATTAATCTACACACTTCTGAAGATATAAGACACTAAGTTTTCTCGCTATGTGCTAGCCTGGGTGCCATCTTGTTTTCTTGAAATGAATGGCAGTTCAGTGTTTGCTGTTGTTGATGAGGGGGGAAAAAAAGTGTGTTTAAAATCACTGTAGGTTTAAGATAACTAAAATGGTGGTGAGGGATTGAAGTGCTACAACATGCAACAAATATATATATATATATATATATACATATTTTATTATTATTATTATTATTATTATTATTATTATTATTATTATTAGGGTAAAATTGATGCAATGATTTAACCTTATTGCTTTAAGTTATACCAAACAAAACGCATTGTGAAAGTATCTATCGTTAATGATTGTGCTGATATATCTTTTCAGGGGGAAATCTACAAAACCAAGAGAAGTTATCAAAAGAACCTAGCAGGTGTCTGACCACATTTGGCACCCAGGATAGCTTGGTATTGCATTATGATATCACTTAAAGCTATCACTGCGAACTACAGCGTGAAACAAGGAATCCTATTTCAAGTTTTCCTACAGGAAGGCCATCCAGCAACAGTCATAACATAACGTCGCCTGCCCTTGACTACACCATGGCACTAAGTCAGCAGGGTCAGTGGTTCATATTGGCACTTGCTTTGCTTTGTATCTGTCACTTCAAGCCAAATCTAAAGGGACAGACTGGGTCTACGTTCAAATAAAATTCTCTAGAGGTGAATGTCAAGGTCCATTCATGTCAAAGATCATATCTCCGACTCTTTATGGTGTGACCTCTGGTCAGAATTCAGGCTGACTGATAGGGTTTCCATCTCAGTCCCCAAAATTCCCCTTACATCTTCCTCCTCCTCTTCCTCCCTGCTGAACGCCAACTCGTTCTCGTAGCAAAAATTCGCACTGGAGTGCAATGACTTGCTGTCCTCAATGTCTTTGGCACTGCAGCGTGGTGTAGAGGGCACCTCATAAGTCTTGTGGAAGTGCGTAAAGTCTACCTTGTAGTGGTTATTCTCCTCAAACACGACTGGCTCAAAGCGATGACCCCATAAGATTTCGCTGGACAGGTAAGAGCTGCGCACCTGAGCTGTCATCGCTGTGGCCTCGACCATGCCCTCGAGGATCACGACAATCTCAAAGTCTTCATTCATCAGGTCCTGTTTGCTGATTCCAAAGAGTGGGCTCTCCTCGTTTATCTCATGGATGATGGTCAGAGGGGAAACAAGGAAGATGCGGTCAATGCCTTGGTCGTAGCCAACATTGATGTCGATCTGGTCAAGTGGGATGTACTCACCCTCTTCCGTCACTCTTGGTTTAATCAGCTGTGCTCGAACATGGGCCTCGACAATGTGGCTTTTGCGCAAGTTTCCTACACGCCACATCAAGCACAGCTTTCCATCACGCATAGCGATGACAGCGTTGTGTGAAAACAGCAACGTCTGTGCACGCTTTTTGGGTCGGGCCATTTTGGCCATGATGGCACCAATCATGAAAGCGTCAATGATGCAACCCAAAATGGACTGTACAACAACCATAAGCACAGCCAGCGGGCACTCTTCAGTCACACAACGGAAGCCATAACCAATAGTGGTCTGGGTCTCGACAGAAAACAGGAAGGCTGCCACAAAACTGTTGACCTGCATGATGCAAGGTGTGAACTCTTCATTAGAGCTTCTGTCAAAGTCACCATGTACAAGGGCAATGAGCCAGAAGATGAAACCAAACGCCAGCCAGGATAAAATGAAAGCAAGAGAGAAGAGAAAAAACATCCAGCGCCAACGGATGTCCACGCAGGTCGTGAAAATGTCAGCCAAGTAGCGCTGCGATTGCTCTTCCATGTGTGAAAAGTTGATGTTACACTGTCCGGTTTTGTTAACAAAGCGTGCACGTGGCTTCCGCCGCGTCTGGATCTTACCATTTCCAAAGCCATTGCCAAGCGCGGGCATGTTGCCGTGGCGACGAATGTCCTCCTCTGATGATGACACAACGTTATAGCGAGGAGACTTTCCTACACTCATGCCACTCGGCCCAGGCAGGACAAACCAGTGGGTGGGATACCAGGCCTCTGTCTTTCAACCAAACACTGTGCAGGACACAAGGACCTGAAAGAAAGCAACAAGTAAGGCCAGTCATTATGATTGATTTCTCAACTTGCGTATCTGTATTCTGAAATGCGATTACTTTTAAATAAACTGAAAATGCTTCATTTGTAATTATAGCAATTATCTCATCTAAATAGCATTCAGTAGAATACAAGTATTTTGTAATTATAATTTCACAGCTCGTTAAGTATTTCTGTGTACCCACTCAGACTACAAAGCCAGAAATGTGTCTTGATGGAGTTGATTATAATGTTAGCAGCTAAACTAACTGGAGCATTGCATGAAATCACTCGCTTCACACAGCCAAGCAGACAGAGGAAGTCCGTGTGCGCATGTGCAGGTTTACCTTCTTCTTTTTCTTTTCCTTCTTCTTTTGGGTTTTACAGCAGCTGGCATCCACAGTGTTGCATTACTGCCATCTATAGGTTTACCTTTGACCATGCACTGACAGTTCCATCATTCTGCTGCTAAACGAACAGCTGATCACACCGAGGTGCTCGCTGACCGCCGATATTTATTAGTTTGGTCCTGCGTTTCCTTTCCTTTGCAACATAACATCTTTTCTTCTCGCTTTCCATTACTGTAGTCAGTCTTTCGCGTTTCATTCGCACACTCACGTCCTACATTTTCCTCTCCTGTTTCAAATTTGTATCCCACAATGCCTTGTGCGAACAGGGAAAACCCACCACGTGATGCATGACATAGTATCTTGAATTGGGTCATGGTGAAGCAGGAAAAAATAGCACAGAATTTAGGGCCACATGGCCTGAAATTCATTAATAGTTCTATTTTAAAAAACTAATAAAATTGGAAGTCTGTGATTCAAATTCAGTAGCTTTCAGTCCACTAAACAAAAATAACTGGGTGTCGGGGAAAATTCCTTTTGTGACCAACACTTGAAAAATCTGAAGGGCAGTCTACCTTTAAGCACATTTTAAGTTTTATACAAAAGAAATAGGCATCTTGACATTGATCATTTGGACTGCATATTTTTTAAAGGCATTAAAACGCTGTTGATCATTGAATTGAAATAAAGTAAACTACAAACTAAGGTTTGAATGAATGTAGCATGAGCTACTAGCGGAATATGTAGCATTATTCAACACTTCCAGTTAGAAATATAGCTTCTTCCTTTTCATTAAACACATTTTCTTCTTTATGCCAAAACCATGTTATGTTAAACCTAAATGTTTGGTCTGCATTATACTGGAAAAAAAAAGTTATACGATACACAATGAAAGTGCTGCGAAAGTGCTTGAAATGTATTTTAGATCTGTACCGACAATGCCAAAGTCATTTTCAGAATACTCCACAACAATAAATGCATTTGTTACTCAGCGATAGTCGATATTGTGCCTTATGTCTTAGATCTTATTTATTTATTTATTTATTTATTCACACGTAAATAATTACAAATTACATTACTCCACTGGCCTGCAAATAGTAAAATACTAATCTAGGCAGGCCAGTGATAAACCTTATATAAATAAATAAATGAAAATATATATCATTTATGTTTACATTAGAAACATAAACTCAACAAAAATAAAAACTTTACACTCGTTTCAAAGTCAATAATTTGAACATTTTGGAAAATAGGTTTGAAATAACGATTGTATTCAATTATCTTGTCATTAAAGATGCTATAGCATACAGATCATGTTTGTCATGGAATCGGTTCCACCGGAAATGCGACGACAATGTCCATGATCAAAAACTGTGAGTCACAACTTAATGAAATCACGTCAATATCGGGTGTGTCCTCCATGGGCGTTCACAACTGCGATACACCGTCTCCTCATGGATTGGATGATGCATCTGAACACAGCTTGGGGAATGCGCCGCCATATTTGTACCAACATGGCACCAAGCTCCTGCAAGTTCTGTGGAGGGTTCCAGTGGTTCCTGTGGTGCCAGTTTGATGGAGACGTGTCTGGAGATTATGGATGGTCTGTCGACTGCATCCCATAACCCTCGCAACGTCAGTGACGGATGTTCCCGTATTCAGCATGCCAATGGCACGTTCACGCTGAATGTTTGACAGTCGTGGCATTACAAATTAACGAATAATTAACCATAAAACCTTGTTTTTCTGAGATGACACTCTACTCTGCTACCGTGAGATCAATTGCACGTGTATCAATAGGTCACGTCACTTGTGTCACGTGGAAACGTGATTTTAGCATGCAGTGCTCTCGCACGTGCTACATAGGCCCGACCAGTAGAATGAATGTGTGACGTAATGCCCTTGACAATGCATTTAACCATAATCACAACAAGAACTCTTTCAAGAAAAGTTTCTAAACACTATTTGAAAAATAATGAGTGTCAAGTTTTTATTTTTGCTGAGTATATTATCTCATCTCATTATCTCTAGCCACTTTATCCTGTTCTACAGGGTCGCAGGCAAGCTGGAGCCTATCCCAGCTGACTACGGGTGAAAGGCGGGGTACACCCTGGACAAGTCGCCAGGTCATCACGGGGCCGACACACAGACACAGACAACCATTCACACTCACATTCACACCTACGGTCAATTTAGAGTCACCAGTTAACCTAACCTGCATGTCTTTGGACTGTGGGGGAAACCGGAGCACCCGGAGGAAACCCACGCGGACACGGGGAGAACATGCAAACTCCACACAGAAAGGCCCTCACCGGCCACGGGGCTCGAACCCGGACCTTCTTGCTGTGAGGCGACAGTACTAACCCCTACACCATTGTGCCGCCAGAAACATAATTGAAATCCAAATTTTAAATACAAATAAGGATACTAATACATGAATGGAATGAAACCAACTTAATTATGAGTAACAACATGAATATTAACAACAACTGAAATAACAAGAATGATGGTTCCAAAAAGCCATGATTGGCAAATAAGGCTATTAGTTATTAAAATATATTTTTCTTGAGAATCTGTATAATCCTCACAATTTCGACATAGGGTCCGTCATTTTGAAGTACATTTGCTATAGATGGGTTAATGTTATGTTGACTTTTGATTTCGACAGAACTGTGAGTATAGATAACTGCAATGTGCTGAAAATTAAAAAAAAAACCCAGCTATTTCTTAAATATTAAATATGAATATGAATTGATTAATATTAATACAACTAAAATAGGTTGACTTACTCAAAGATACAAAAAAGAAAAATTAAAAACCAAAAAAAACCTGTTTGAATTCTAACAAAAAAATAATACCGAACATAATTTTCAACACATTTCAATAAGTTTAATAATTAGATTATTAAAATGCAATGTTGTTAGTTGTTCCTAATGAAGTTTGATGCGCAGTAATTACTAATTAAATGGTTAAATTGCACATGTATATAGCCAAACAGAAAACATAGGAATTCATAAAGAGATTTCAAAACAGCTGAGTGTTTCGTGGTATAGAAACTGACAGTACAGTGTGATTGACAAAAAAAGAACAAAGTAATGAATAATGCCAAGAATTCACATTAATCAATTTGCTTTTAATTGTACAGCACACACACACACACACACACACACACGCATTCTTGCACTTCTGTCATTGTGAGGCCCCTCAGTGATGTAATACATTCCCTCGCCCCTTACCCTAACCTTGGTGCAACGTGGCAGATGAACCCAACAGGGTCAATGGCACGCCACCTGATGGCATGCAGAACAGCCACTCAAATGGGCAACGGATGGCATCACTCAGCAAATCAGTTGTCACTGCAGGGCAACTTCCATACCTGTCAGGTCTATGGCACTTTTGTGCCCCACTTGGCATCAGGTCTGGAGGTCCAGAGAGACAACACGATGGGGGCACAACATTGTTTGTCTTACCTCACTGTGCAAGGTGCTTCGTTAGGAGAGGAGAATAGTATGCAAGAGCTCACAAGGCCAGACAGTCATGCCGCCGCTGCGGGCGACTCTGTCGCTCTGGTGCAAGCCTCGCGACCCATCTGCGTTTCTGTGCATTCTAATGAAGCAGTCATCATCACTAGCGATGGACAGCTGATGACGACCCTAACCTTACCCATCACAACTCCATACCTAACCCCTACCCTGACCCTAACCTGAACCTAAACTTCATTCTAACCTGAACCCTAAAATTAGGTCTTAATCCTCAAACAGCCCTTAGAAGAAATGAGGACCAGCCAAAATGTCCTCACTCTATTGGTTAAAAGCGTATTCCAGTCTTCAATACGTAACAAGTACAAGAATATACACACACTTACTTTCATCACCTCATTTAAAACTAAATAAAGACATGTAAAACTAAATTGAGCCAAAAATGGAAGCGATGAAAGCAGATTTTTTGTGAACGTGTTAATGATGTGTTACTCTGGGATTGTGTACGCGGCCCGAATGTTTCCCTGCGCTGCTATAATGCATGTGTCTGCACTGCAGCAGATGTAATAAATTAAAATTAGCCAAATTTCACACTTTTCCTACAAAACCCAAACCCACATCTTAATTCAGCATAGCGGCACATACAACTGTCAGCTTCTGTGGGAGTCATGATTAAACTACACCTTCTGATCTAAACCAGAATGCTCAATACTATATATATATATATATATATATATATATATATATATATATATATATATATATATATATATAAAATGATTGTCATTATTTGGCTGTTTGTGGTGCTGTGTCATTTCTCTGAGAGTCCTGTTTTGGAAGCTGCCCATGGGGTCTGGATTTATGCACCCAGTCCCTGCCTGACTCAACTGATCTGCCTTTCTAATAATAGACGCCTATCTCATGGAGGCTAGGGACATACACGCGCACACACACACACGCTCACACATCCAATTCCAAGGAGCTGGGTGACATACTGTACTCATGCCAGAGGCTTTGGTACATACACTTCAGGTGCTGCTATATCAGTGATGTGTGAATATGTGAGGAGCCTTAGATCGGATGAATGTGATAATGAGAAACACACACACACACACACACACACACACACACACACACACACACACACACACACACACACACACACACATTCCCTACACATGCACATATACATGAATACACACTACTTCATCCTTCATTCTGACAGTTCACAGGAATAAAAGAATCAGATGAAGAAATGGAGGGATATAGAGGTTACCATGGAAACCGGTCTGGTAGAGGTTGTGTGTGCATGTGAGTGTTTGAGGGGTGACTGCCGGCTTCATGCAGTGGTATTTTAGTCATTCTCCAGGTGGCCAATCACTCAGAGAGAGTGGGAGAGAGAGAGAGAGAGAGAGAGAGACATGGATTTGAAGAGATACAGGTCAACGAGAAGGAGAAGTGAGAAGCAGAGTTGAGTTTTTGGTGCCAGAGGGAGAAACACCTGTTACTGCAGCGAAGCTGGCACGATCACTGCTTCCTGCAGACATACAAGGTAGTGTGAGCGAGTGCTTTGCATGGCCTGAAAGAACAGCCCGCTCTCTCCGCAGTCCAGGATCCAGCACTTCCCTTCCAACATGCTGGACTGCGCTGCACCTGCTGCTTCATAGTGTATCAGGAATACTCCAGTGTTTTTCTCACCTGATCTCTGTCTGTGTGTCTGTTACCGTATATATCCCCGAGAGTCACATCAAGTAAAAGTCGACAGACAACTAATGACATTTCAAAGAAACCAAGTTTCAAGTTGTTACTCTGTCAGACAGACTACAACAGACCGAATCTATGTAGTTTCATACAACAGTTCAAGAAAAGTTACATGAACGGGACATGTGAAATTTAACCACATGGTTTTAAGACACTTCACATTGTTTTTTGTTTTTTCACATTAATGGACTTTAGTGGCGGCACGGTGGTGTAGTGGTTAGCACTGTCACCTCACAGCAAGGACGTCCTGGGTTCAAGCCCAGTGGCCGACGGGGGCCTTTCTGTGTGAAACCTATGTCTGTGTGGGTTTCCTCCAGGTGCTCCGGTTTCCCCTACATGCAGGGACATGCAGGTTAGGCTAATTAGTGGCTCTAAATTGACCGTAGGTGTGAATGCGAGTGTGAATGGTTGTTTGTCTCTATATATCAGCCCTGTGATGATCTGGCAACTTGTCCAGGGTGTACCCCGCCTCTCACACATAGTCAGCTGGGATAGACTCCAGCTTGCACAGGATAAGCGGTTATGGATAACGGATGGAGTTCAGTGCATGTATTTTATCCTATTTGTTTATTTTTGTGATGACCACACACAGTATGACCACATGTGAAACGTACATGATACTTCTGTAAGGGATTCTGAGTCCTTCGTGTAATGTTTCCGCAAATTTGTATCGGTTAACTTGACACAAGTCTTATGAAAAGAAATGAAGGTTACAGTTAAGGTTGGGCACGAGGTTAGCATGCATGCTTTTTTTTAAAACAATTTCTGTATGAAAACAAATTAAATACATCACCCTTTTTGATTAAGTTGGATTTCTCTTAACAGAGCTTTGTTTTTTTGGTTAGTATATGAGATCAGGCTGAAACTGAGTCACCGATGATCACATGGAAACTGAGTCACGTTTCTTCTTCAAAATCATGGCTCTCTCCCTTTACAAGGATGATGTTCAGTTACCTTAATATATTTGATCTGACGATGATCATTTCATGAAAGAATATGGGGCGGCACGGTGGTGTAGTGCTTAGCACTGTTGTCTCACAGCAAGAAGGTTCTGGGTTCGAGCCCAGTGGCCACCGGGGGGCCTTTCTGTGTGGAGTTTGCATGTTCTCCCTGTGTCTGTGTGGGTTTCCTCCGGGTGATCCGTTTTCCCCCAAAGTCCAAAGACATGCAGGTTAACATGGGGCGGTCTTGGGCTGAAGTGCCCTTGAGCAAGGCACCTAACCCCCAAGTGCTCCCTGAGCGCTGTAGCATAGCTGCTCTGGGAATGTGCGTGTGTGCTCATTGCTCAAATGTGTGTATACTTGCATGTGTTCACTGCTTCAGATGGGTTACAGTGGTGCTTGAAAGTTTGTGAACCCTTTAGAATTTTCTATATTTCTGCATAAATATGACCTAAAACATCATCAGATTTTCACACAAGTCCTAAAAGTAGATAAAGAGAACCCAGTTAAACAAATGAGACAAAAATATTATACTCTGTCAGTTATTTATTGAGGAAAATGATCCGATATTACATATCCGTGAGTGGCAAAAGTATATGAACCTTTGCTTTCAGTATCTGGTGTGACCCCCTTGTGCAGCAATAACTGCAACTAAATGTTTCCGATAACTGTTGATCAGTCCTGCACACCGGCTTGGAGGAATTTTAGCCCATTCCTCCGTACAGAACAGCTTCAACTCTGGGATGTTGGTGGGTTTCCTCACATGAACTGCTCGCTTCAGGTCCTTCCACAACATTTTGGTTGGATTAAGGTCAGGACTTAGACTTGGCCATTCCAAAACATTAACTTTATCCTTCTTTAACCATTCTTTGGTAGAACGACTTGTGTGCTTAGGGTCGTTGTCTTGCTGCATGACCCACCTTCTCTTGAGATTCAGTTCATGGACAGATGTCCTGACATTTTCCTTTAGAATTCGCTGGTATAATTCAGAATTCATTGTTCCGTTAATGATGGCAAGCCGTCCTGGCCCAGATGCAGCAAAACAGGCCCAAACCATGATACTACCACCACCATGTTTCACAGCTGGGATAAGGTTCTTATGCTGGAATGCAGTGTTTTCCTTTCTCCAAACATAACGCTTCTCATTTAAACCAAAAAGTTCTATTTTGGTCTCATCCGTCCACAAAACATTTTTCCAATAGCCTTCTGGCTTGTCCACGTGATCTTTAGCAAACTGCAGATGAGCAGCAATGTTCTTTTTGGAGAGCAGTGGCTTTCTCCTTGCAACCTTGCCATGCACACCATTGTTGTTCAGTGTTCTCCTGATGGTGGACTCATGAACATTAACATTAGCCAATGTGAGAGAGGCCTTCAGTTGCTTAGAAGTTACCCTGGGGTCCTTTGTGACCTTGTTGACTATTACACGCCTTGCTATTGGAGTGATCTTTGTTGGTCGACCACTCTTGGGGAGGGTAACAATGGTCTTGAATTTCCTCCATTTGTACACAATCTGTCTGACTGTGGATTGGTGGAGTCCACACTCTTTAGAGACAGTTTTGTAACCTTTTCCAGCCTAATGAGCATCAACAACGCTTTTTCTGAGGTCCTCAGAAATCTCCTTTGTTTGTGCCATGATACACTTCCACAAACGTGTTGTGAAGATCAGACTTTGATAGATCCCTGTTCTTTAAATAAAACAGGGTGCCCACTCACACCTGATTGTCATCCCATTGATTGAAAACACCTGACTCTAATTTCACCTTCAAATTAACTGTTAATCCTAGAGGTTCACATACTTTTGCCACTCACAGATATGTAATACTGGATCATTTTCCTCAATAAATAAATGACCAAGTATAATATTTTTTGTCTCATTTGTTTAACTGGGTTCTCTTTATCTACTTTTAGGACTTGTGTGAAAATCTGATGATGTTTTAGGTCATATTTATGCAGAAATATAGAAAATTCTAAAGGGTTCACAAACTTTCAAGCACCACTGTATGCCAGAAAAAAAGCCTTTTCTGTCAGTTAATCACAAACCTAAGCACCTAAAGTTTGAAACGCTGGTACAACTTTGATCAGAACCATGTTCTCTGGTATGATGAAACAAAAATGGAGCTTTTTGGCAATAAACACTCAAGGTGGGTTTGGTGTAAAAAGGACAGCTATAATGAAAAGAACCTGATCCCTACTGTAAAATATGGTGGAAGTTCTGTGATATTTTGGGGCTGTTTTTGTATGGACTCGATGAAATACCAGGACATTTTAAATCAAAATCTGGCTGCCTCTGGCAGGAAACTAAAACTGGGTCATCACTGGATCTTCCAGCAGGACAATGATCTGAAGCAATACAAAAATCAACACAAAAATGGTCTGCTGAGCACAGAATCAAGCTTCTGCCATGGCCATCTCAGTCCCCTGACCTGAACCCCAGTGAAAACCTGTGGGCTGCGCTGAAGAAGAGAGAGCACAAGAGAGGGTCTCGGATCCTGGATGATCTGGAGAGATTGTGTGAGGAATGGTCTCAGAAGCCCTGCTCTGTTTCTCCAACCTTATAAAATGTTATTGGGGGAGACTCAGTGACAAAAGGAGGCTGTATAAAGTATTAAATGCAGGGGTGTCAATAATAGTGGCACATGTGTTTTAGTTGAAAATAATTATTCATTGATGAGGGATTTGTATTTCTCTGAATAAATGTATTTCTATTAAAGGTTGGGGTTTTCAAATTTTTTTCAGTGTG
Source organism: Neoarius graeffei (assembly GCF_027579695.1). Classification (NCBI taxonomy): domain Eukaryota; kingdom Metazoa; phylum Chordata; class Actinopteri; order Siluriformes; family Ariidae; genus Neoarius; species Neoarius graeffei. The sequence goes on along the minus strand of NC_083588.1, from coordinate 51,947,460 downwards.
AGATGAAGCGACTTCACCAAAAGGTGGATTTTTTTCTAACCCTTTCATATATATATATATATATATATATATATATATATATATATATATATATATATATATATAATATAAAATGACTGGTATACAGTACCAGTCATTGAACTTCTAATTCAGTGTTTTTTCTTTATTTTTATTAATTAAAAGACAGGGCAGCACGGTGGTGTAGTGGTTAACACTGTCGCCTCACAGCAAGAAGGTTCTGGGTTCGAGCCCAATGGCCGGCGAGGGCCTTTCTGTGCGGAGTTTGCATGTTCTCCCCGTGTCTGCGTGGGTTTCCTCCGGGCGCTCCGGTTTCCCCCACAGTCCAAAAGACATGCAGGTTAGGCTCATTGGTGGCTCTAAATTGACCGTAGGTGTGAATGTGAGTGTGAATGGTTGTTTGTCTCTATGTGTCAGCCCTGTGATGACCTGGCAACTTGTCCAGGGTGTACCCCGCCTCTTGCCCATAGTCAGCTGGGATAGGTTCTAGCTTGCCTGTGACCCTGCACAGGATAAGCAGCTACAGATAATGGATGGATGGATTAAAAGACACTTCATGACTTAAAGTAATGATGGATGTCGTTTCTCTTTACTTAGTCGAGCGGTTCTTGACATTATATGGAGTACTACAGTTGTCAAATATACCTGTTTACTGTAGTATTATTATTTACTTTTTACTGTTTGATGGTCTTAAATGCATTACAAAGGCAAGTCGAGTTTATCTGTATAGCGCTTTTAACAATAGACATTGTCACAAAGCAGCTTTACAGAATTTTAATGACTTTAAACATGAGCTAATTTTATCCCTAATCTATCCCCATTGAGCAAGCCTGTGGCAACAGTCGCAAGGAAAAACTCCCTCAGATGGCATGAGGAAGAAACCTCGAGAGGAACCAGACCGAAAAGGGAACCCACCCTCATTTGGACGACAACAGACAATGCGATTACAACATTTTTAACAGTTTTAACATGAAGTCTGTTTCGTTGATGTTATAACTCTTCATTGATGGAAACTTAAGTGCAAAACTGTTCATGACAACTTCAGTCCTAAAGTTAGCAAGGCAACTGTAGTCCTCAGCCATAAAAGCAAGAAATTCCAGTAATTAACTTTTGACTATCTATAAAGATAGTCATATATTGGGAGACTGGCAACACCACAAGTTTGACCCCAACCAAAAATCATTCACATCCTTGTGTGTTGTCGGAGAGGAGGGTCAAGAAATTGCCACTCATGGATATCAAGGAACATGTTGTCGGAGTTATCAAACTAGGCGAGAAAATTCTAACATGCTCAATTTTTCTTTGGGGTGTCGTGGGGTGTCCCAGAGAGCACATCATTGTTCTTCGATTATGTCACACTCACTGGAAATCTGTCATGGGGCAGCGTGCTCACTGCCTCACTCATCTCCATAGAGTTATCTATTGTCAAATAGATAACTATAAAATAGTAAAATAGAGTTATCTATTTTACTTAGTGCTCAAAAATGGGAACTATAACAAGCGCTAATAGTGGGGCGCTGGAGCAGGAATCACGCTGCCTCATGCTCGGGAGATGAGTAGAAGACAGGACAAGGTTGACAGCATTGACAGGGTTGACAGGGGTCGCAGTTTTTACACCAAATTGGGCTGGTATAAAAATACTTTGTGGCTGCCAAGATCTTGTTTTATAACAAACAATTGAATAAATTTCTTCAAACAAAGGCAAAGTGCAGACAGTGTGTCTATTGTAAGATATATTGCAAAGATTTGGAGAGGGAAAGGGGGATTATGGAGTGGATAATGTTTATATACGTAGCTGAGATGAGTGTGCACAGGGTCATTCCTACCTTCCCAGGGTCCTATGTTCCTCAGCTCTATATAACATAATGGGAGCATGAAAAAGTTGTTCTTCAGCTCAATATGTAATATTCACTTCATATGATATGGACTATTGCAGGGTTTGGGGTAGGTTTAGTGTTATAAGGTTGGGTTTAGTGTTTGTGTTATAACATAGGACCCTGGGAACCTAGATACACTCCGTTGTGCACCATAGTGATATTGTTTCCCCAACAAAGGTTAAAGGTGTCATTGCATCGTTTTTTCATTAATTGTGCGGTGGTCTCTAGTATGAATGAATGCCCTGTGAGCCGGTTTTGGTGAAAAAAATGCTGTGGTGCTCCTGTTTCAGGCTGTTCTAGTTTGGTGGAGGAGTGGGTGGGGAGAGAACGACAGGATTTCAGCTCTTACTCATGAATATTCATGATATGTAAACATATCGCTTCCGATTGGCTAACAGCACTGTGACGCTCCCTCCAGTGGGTTATGGGCGAGGCCATGACTACTAATTTTCGAAGTGATGTAAGTTCGGAGGGCTGATATTTCATCTGTGCTGTATGTCGAGCATGTATAGCATATTTGACAATAAAGTTGACTTGACTTGACTTTTTCTGATTCGCTCATTTTTCCGTCCACTTTCTTTCATAGGCTAATACAGGGAATGGGGCAGGGGCGCAGATACGTTTTTTGAACTGGGGGGGACAAAGCTGCCAGCAAACCAACCCCAACCCCGATATGCCTGTCAAACTTGTTATGGGTTACCATAGCAACCAAGCTCGAGCTCGCAACCTGTGCAGTCTGCGCAGCTCAACCAACCAAATATCAGTCTTTTTGTTTTATGTGAGTTGTTGCAACTATGTATACACTGCTGTGCACCTCAATAAACCGAATGGTAATTAGTCTTTTGATTTTTCCGTGAGGTTTGCCTTATGCAAAGAAAGACAGCATAGACGTTTTTTCCTCCCTATAAGTGGGGGGGACCGAACGAAGTGAATTTAAATCTGGGTGGGATGAATCCCCCCGTCCCACCCTCTATCTGCGCCCGTGGAATGGGGGTAGAAGAACATTTTCACGTGCAGCATGCATATGCAACTTGGAGTGACCTATGGTATTTCAAAAAGAGCAAGTATTAAACGGTTTGTCGTGGAATGACACCTTTAAGAAAAATAATAACAATTTGTCTTCCTTTGTCACTGGTGAATTTTTTTGTGGGGCTAGTTGCATGTGTGGTTTTTGAGATGTAGTTGGGAAACTTAGCAAACACATCTGCTGTCTTAAACCCAGCTGATCAATGATATATTGAATACAAGCTGTTAGATGTACACTGGATGGCTGTATGTTGTTAATTATTATTATACCCCCGCTCTGGGGGGGGGGGGGGGGGGGGGGAGGATACTGGTTTACCTCGGTCCATCCATCCATATCTCCGTCTGTCTGAAACACCCTTTTTCTCAGCAACCACAAATCATAGCCACTTGGTACCAAACTTCAGTTTGTGGTTCTATACCATGTATACCATTTTCAGGTTGTCGCACATCGACTTCCTGTTTACCGACTTAATGTATTTATGAAACATATAGAGTGGATTTACAAAATTTTCCTAACATTTTTCTCAGCAACTACAAATCACAACTGCTTGATATTTGGTACCGAGCTTCAGCTTGGGGTTCTATACCGTGTATACGGTTTTCAAGTCTGTCCTACATCGACTTCCTGTTTACCGACTGAAGGTATTTACGAAACATAGCATGGATTTACAAAATTTTCATAACACTTTTCTCAGCAACTACAAATCACAACTGCTTGATATTTGGTACTGAGCTTCAGCTTGTGGTTCTATACCGTGTATACCATTTTCAGGTCTGTCACACATCGACTCCCTGTTTACTGACTGAATCTATTTACAAAACATATAGGGTGGCTTTTGATGCTATTTCAAGAAGCAAAATGCTATTTCAAAATGACAGTTGACCACGATGCTGTTTGAAATCCCTGGGGAGAACACGGCTTTTTACTTGTTTCAGGGTTAATTATTTGTTGAAGTCAACATTTATAATAAGTGTCCTATTCCTTCGATTGCTTGCATTCTGATATACGTGAGAGCGGGGGGATACGTAAGTGAGCAGTAGCTCACAGCTGATCTTGTTCTCAACTGCTTTACTCTAAAAAATCAATAGAATGCACCCTATCACAAAAGTCAAGTGCCATAGTGTCTCACTATGTTGTTATTAACATTGTCCTGCCCATGGTTAAGAGGTTGCAAGCAGAAGCTGTGTTTTTTAGCATGGGACAATGCTGCACGACAAGGCTCCATGATCTTGGCTGTTGAATACCTTAGTCCAATGGCAAGGAGACCTCGATGACTGGGGGCATAGGCAGCTGCAGTGAATGACTGTTGCCCCATAAAGGGGTCCTCTGCCCTTTGCAGGTCTTGATTTTAATCCTGCAGGGTTTTCACTCACCCTCCTCACCATGGGAAACAAGTTCCCAGGTGGGGTTGCTGGTTTAGTCACCGACGACTCGACCATGAGACAGGTTGTACATGGTACCAGTAGCAGACAAGATGGAATGTCAGGTTAAGAGCCATTATATTAATGACATTTAGCGGACGCTCTTATCCAAAGCGACGTACAACATACCCAGAGCAGCCTGGGGAGCAGTTGGGGATTAGGTGCCTTGCTCAAGGGCACTTCAGCTATTCCTGCTGGGCCAAGAAATTGAACTGATGACCTTTTGGTCATCAAAAACCCAAAGCTGCTTCTCTAACCATTAGGCCAAGGCAGGTAGCTGCACTGAGTTCATTGTCTCCACTAATTGCTCATAGACTACAGCCAGGAGAGATAAAAATGAGGTTCTATGCTTTAAATAGCCTTACAAGCTTGTTAAAAATCTCTCAGTTTGGTGAAACAAATGGTGCTTGTGTTTTCTTGTTTAGGGCCTGTACTTGAAGCCTCTCATGTACGTTATGTGAGGAAGAGTTCGTTTTAATTAAAGTTGTTGACTTTATAAAGCATTGACTTCCCAGCATCCTAATCAGGCTCCTGGAAATGAAGCATTTGAGATCGCCAGTCAAGTGTAGATTTGATCAGTGAAGCGGAGAAGGCAGGCTTAACATGGCTCTATTCTGAGAATCAAGTCGGCCTCTGAGCCTCAGCACTCAGATCCGAGATGCAGCTGAAAATTCCATTATGTGTAATTCCGAGTGGCCACCTGATTGTTGAGAATCAGTACAAATGGAATTGTCTGAAGTCAGCACAATTTTAGACACTGATGCAAAGAAGAAGCCCAGCCATCCCGCCACCTCCTCCCTTCCCCAACTTACTTTGTCAATTTGTCTGATGAAATGTACTGAACAAAAGCGACAGATGTCATTTTAATATTCGCTTGGTGTGGAGCTGTGCTGCTCCCCTAGCGACTCGGAGATGGGACGAGATATGAGAAATGGAAATGATGGATAGAAATGTAAATCGGGACTGGTAACTGGAAGAAACGACTCTCTGGTTGGTCGACTGAAAACAAAATCTCATTAGGGAGCATGCATAAGCTAGAACGCATCTTGCTCAATTAGTCCAGTTTAATAAACTTCACAAGGGACAGCTAATGACATTTTCACCATATGCACTGTGCTATAACAGGATCATAAGCTGCATGGGGTGACTTAGAATAATAGCCGCAGAGTGTGATCTGATTGAAAGAAATATGATTAAAAAGTATATATAAACGTGGATTAAGGGGCTTTTGGATGGTTTAACATACAGTATATGGATTTAGACATATGCTTTAATGCTGAATTTTGATTTGGAGTTTTGTTCAACATGCTTTGTTTCCTTACATATTCTAGTCTATTAATATGTGCAAGTTTTTAGTAGACGTCACACAAATATGCTTCAACAGAGATGGTTGTGTCATTCACATGGAAGGGTTTACTGCAAACGAGAACGCTGCAGACACTCCAGGAGATTTCTCATACGTCCTGCATGTTGAGCTTTACGTGGTCTTAACCCTCTTAAACTCCAGGTTTATCCTTCGGTTCCTTATCTCAAAAGGTCATTTACTGAAAAACTACAACGAATTATTCAGTCACTATAGTCAAGCTAATGGGACAGTTGTGTAGTTGCAAGAGTGAGGATTCTCGAGGGTTTTTGAAAGGTTAATGAACACACACACACACACACACACACACACACACACACACACACACACACACACACACACACGCAAAAAAAAACTACATGTCACCTTTTCCATTCATTATATTTGCAGTCCACTTTGATTGCACAAACATACAACACACACACACACACACACACACACACACACACACACACACACACACACACACTATACATGGCTACAGGTTGCAAAAATTCCTGCAATCCAGAACTCAATAAATAATAATAATAATAATAATAATAATAATAATAAGCATTGCATTTTACTTACCTTTTGCTTAGTTTATATGCATCCAGGTTATGAAGATGGACTAAGAGGTTCTTGTTTTTGTTTCTTTCTCACTCTCTAGTCAAAGTAATAGCATGATTGAACTCCCTGGTTCCTTAAGGGTTCCTCTGTGAGTAGAACCACTTCTCCAAACTCAAGGAGCTCGTGTCGTAGTCCTGCAAGGTCCTCATCGTCAGCAGTACCTGCACCACAGACACATACACTGTGTGTAGCTTACAGCACAAACATGCCGGCAGCAAAGGGTCTTCAATGAAGGTAGTAGTGCAGAGAAGTGGCTTTAAAGCTCTGGAAATGTCTTGTTAAATGTTCCTTTAGTGTTGTGTTCATTTAATTTCCCACTAATGCACTGTAAAGCTGTGATGAGGCTCCTTGTGCTCTCTAGTGTTTCAGTGCAACCAGTGATTCCCCCTCCCTTCTGCTTTCTGATCTAGCGTTTCGTGTGGTTTTTTTTCCCACAACCTCTCTCTCTCTCTCTCTCTCTCTCTCTCTCTCTTTCTGAAGTTGGCATTTGCAGAGACCAGTCATATACAGGAGATCTTGCCTCATCTCATATAAATCTTTTTTTTTAGGTAAAAACGTCCAAGTCCTTGGAGCCATCTGCAACACGTCATATCAAACTAAGTCGAGATAAAAATGGAAGTGATGAAAGCAGATCTTAGTGAAACATTAATTATGTGTTACCCTGAGATTGTGTGTGCAACTCTTCACAAGTCTAATGCTGTCTAGTGTTCCATAGGGTTCAATGTGTGTTGGTGTGTGTTGGTGTGTAAGGCGCTCTCTTCAGAATAAACTGAAAAATTGTACTGTGAGGAACGATGACAGATTGAGGACATTTTACATGCATGCACATGGGCTAATCGGTCATGCCTGCTCACACTGTCTAATTACCCTGTGTGTGTGTGTGTGAGAGAGAGAGAGAGAGAGAGAGAGAGAGAGAGAATATGAAACTGTTTTGACTTTCACAACAAACTTTCTTTGCTCATATGTTGCAGGTTCACATGGGACAAGATATTTTCAAGTCTTAATATAGATGTAAAGTGCGCGCACACACGCACACACACGTTTAGCTTCACTCAGCACTTTACTTTAATACTTGGAGTCGGCTCCCAGGGATGTTGACTCTTGAGTTGCAGAAATGGCAGAGGCTGATACTCTTTCAGGTAATGCTCCTTGCAATGCTTGGAAGGACAAGTGATAGAAGAGCATGTTATCGAACTGAGCTCTGAAATTTCCGGTGTTGTGAAACCCTAGATGAACTATATGTTGCACCCGACAAACCCTACATGTTTATTCACCTGATTTATGCTTTGGCCTGTGGGAAAGAACACTAACACCATGTGTAATCACAGTTAATGTTGCTATATCACTACTGCTTCATGTAACAATTATATTTTTCATCTTTACACCACAGTGCTGTTGAAGTCTCCAATTAAAGGGGTTGATTCATTTTCTACACCAGCAGCTCTGACAGTAGTATTGGCTGCAAGGCAAATCATAGGTTTATATTAATGTATTCAATTGAATATGTTATAGTTTGTGTAGTAACAGCTGCTTCGCATGGACTTGTAAAGGCTAAAATCAAACATATTTAAAAATGTGTTGTTATTTGAAGCTCGACTGCCTTTCAGATTTTTCAGGTGTTGGTCATAAAAGGAATTTTCCCCGACACCCAGTTATTTTTGTTTAGTGGACTGAAAGCTACTGAATTTGAATCACAGACTTCCAATTTTATTAGTTTTTTAAAATAGAACTATTAATGAATTTCAGGTCATGTGGCCCTAAATTCTCTGCTATTTTTTCCTGCTTCACCATGACCCAATTCAAGATACTACGTCATGCATCACGTGGTGGGCTTTCCCTGTTCGCACAAGGCATTGTGGGATACAAATTAGAAACAAGAGAGAAAAATTGAGGATGTGAGTATGCGAATGAAACTTGAAAGACCAATGACAGTAACAGAAAGAAAGAAGAAAAGACATTTATGTTATATACGAAGGAAAGGAAACGTAGGACCAAACTAATAAATATCAGCGGTCAGCGAGCATCATGGTGTGATCAGCTGTTCGTTTAGTGACAGAATGATGTAACTGTCAGTGCACGGTCAAAGGTAAACCTGTAGATGGCAGTAATGCAACACTGTGGATGCCAGCTGCTGTAAAACCCAAAAGAAGAAGAAAAAGAAAAAGAAGAAGGTAAACCTGCACATGTGCACACAGACTTCCTCTGTCTGCTTGACTGCATGAAGCAAGCGATTTCATGCACATTATTTGCTCAGGAATCCCCTCAAATTAAATAACTTCCCAGCCACAGAATGGCCTGATATTTTGTGAGATATTACAGAAATAAACATATATCACAATGACCAAATTTCACTCATGGAGCTGTGGCAGGGGTCCCGGTCTACCTCAGACTACACCATCGAGTTCCGGACGTTGGCGGCATCATCCGGTTGGAACGAGAGCGCCCAGGTTGATGCGTTCCTGCACGGCTTGTCCGACGCCATTAAGGATAAACTGGTATCACGGGAACTGCTGTCGGACCTCTCCAGTCTCATGGACCTCGCCAGCCGTATCGATGCCCGGATCCAGCAATGGAGGAGAGAGAAGACGGCTAGCTTCACCTCCTCTCCACCTCCTGCCTCGTCCATCAAACCCAAGCAGGTAGACTGGGTATGGGTGTCAGTGGAAGAACGGCAGTGCCGGCAGAGCACAGGGGCCTGCTTCTACTGCGGTCAGCAAGGACACATCTGCCGAGCCTGCCCGCTAAAAGGACGAGCCCACCAGTGAATCGAGGGGCCCTGGTGGGCAATGCTCGGAACCAGCCCCCCACTGATCAACTGTTACTCCCTGTCATCAGCATCCACGATAACCGGCATCACCATCTCCAGGCCCTCGTTGACTCAGGGGCGGACAGGAACCTGATCTGCTCTGCCACCGCCAAGTGTCTGGGAATCCCACTACTCACCCTCAAGGTCCCTCTCACTGTCCTTATACTTGATGGCACCGGCTTGACCACCATCGCCCACCTTACCGCCCCACTCACCCTGAGGATTTCCAGCAACCACTCAGAAACCATCCAACTTCACGTCATGAACGACCCCCACGTACCCATCATCCTAGGCTTACCCTGGTTAACGCAGCACAACTCCCACCTAAACTGGGCCGGCAACACCATCCTAGGCTGGAGCCATTCCTGCCTAGCTTCCTGCCTGAACTCCGCTCTGCCTCCTGCCAAACCACCACAGCCTTCAGCCAGCAAGTTTCCCGACCTCTCTCACATGCCTCCGGAATACCTGGACTTAAAACTCGTTTTCAGCAAGACCCAAGCAGTGTCCCTCCCTCCTCACAGACCCTATGACTGCAGAATCGACCTCCTGCCCAGGAAGGCGCCACCCAAAGGGCGACTCTACTTTCTCTCTCCTGTCAAAAGGCAAGCCATGGAGAAGTACATCTCCGAGTCTCTGGCAGCTGGGATCATCCACCCTTCCTCCTCCTCAGCAGGGGCGGGATTCTTCTTTGTGAAAAAGAAGGACAAGTCACTCCACCCATGCATTGACTATCGAGGTCTCAACGCTATCACGGTCAAGAACTGCTACCCACTACCACTCATGACCACGGCCTTTGAACTACTCCAGGGAGCCAAGGTATTTACCAAGTTGGATTTACACAATGCCTACCATCTCATCAGGATCAGGGAGGAGGATGAGTGGAAGACGGCCTTTAACACCACTACTGGCCACTACGAGTACCTTGCGGTCCCTTTTGGCCTGACCAATGCGCCCGCAGTCTTCCAGGCACTCATCAATGATGTCTCAAGGGACTTCCTAAACATCTTCATCTTCGTGTACCTGGATGATATCTTGATCTTCTCTTGCTCCCTGGAGGATCATTGGGGTCACGTTTGGCAGGTCCTCCAGTGCCTGCTAGAGAATAAGTTGCTTGTCAAGGCGGAAAAGATCGAATCCCACCAAAGCTCTGTCTCGTTTCTGGGGTTCATCATCTCCCCGGCAAGGATCCAGATGGACCCCCTCAAGCTTGAGGCAGTTGCTGACTGGCCTGCCCCATCCTTGCGATGAGAGCTCCAGCGTTTCCTGGGGTTCGCCAATTTCTACAGGCACTTCATCCGCGACTTCAGCACAGTGGCTGGACCTCTCATGGCATTGACCTCGATCAGGACCCCGTTCAAGTGGGGGGAGGAAGCAGAGAAAGCCTTCTCCATGCTCAAGCGCAAGTTCACCACAGCACCCATTCTCACCATACCCGATCCGGCCAAACAGTTCATTGTGGAGGTCAACGCTTCCGAGTCAGGGGTTGGAGCCATTATCTCCCAGAGGGCCAGTGATGACAAGGTCCATCCCTGCTCCTTCTTATCCTCCCGCCACACTGTCTGGTGGGGGCTGCCCTACTTGAGGTAGAGACATTAGTACAGAAGGCCCTGGAGCAGGACCCCAGAGAAGGTAACTCTAGCAACATACCACTTAACCATCTGTTTGTTCCCTGTTCTGTGTGAACCCAGGTGCTGCAGTGGGGTCATGGCTCCAAGTTGGCTTGTCACCCGGGAGCTGCTCAAACCCTGGCACTTATCCAACAGCGCTTCTGTTGGCCATCCATCAAGGAAGACGTCCAGGAGTTTGTGGCAACCTGCGACACACGTGCCCGGAACAAGACAGCCACTCGACCCCCTGCCAGCTTGCTAAGACCCCTCCCGACTCCTCATCGACCCTGGTCTCATATCGCCCTGGACTTCATCACAGGACTCCCAACTCAGGTGGCAACACATGCATCCTCACAGTTATTGACCGTTTCTCCAAGACAGTCCATTTCATCCTTCTGCCCAAGCTTCCCACAGCTAAAGAAACCACCAAATTACTCATCCTTCACATTTTCTGCCTACACGGACTCCCCACTGACATTGTCTCCAACCGGGGCCCTCAGTTCACTGCGCAGTTCTGGAGGGCCTTCTGCAAATTCATTGGGGCCTCCTGTAGTCTCTCCTCAGGTTTCCATCCTCAAACCAACAGCTAGGCGGAATGGGCAAACCAAGATTTGGAGGTGGCACTCAGGTGCATGGCGTCCAGGGATGCTGGTTCTTGGAGTAAGTACTTACCTTGGGTCGAGTACGCTCACAACACTCTCCCTTCATCTGCCACAGGTCTCTCGCCCTTCCAGTACTCCCTAGGTTACCAACCACCACTCTTCCCCAACCAAGAGGAGGAGGTCGCCGTACCCTCAGCCCAGACCTTCATACGCCGCTGCAGGAGGATGTGGGCATTGGCCTGGAGAAGACTCATTTGCTCCACCCTAGCATCCAAGAGGCAGGCTGACAAACACTGCTCTAAGGCACTCACCTACCGGATGGGGCAGTGAGTCATGCTCTCCACACGCCATCTGCCACTCAGAACTGTCTCCTGCAAGCTGGCCCTCAGATACCTAGGACCCTTCCTCATCAGCAAGGTGATCAATCCATGTTCCGTCAGACTGGCATTACCACTCACCATGCGACATATTCACCCCACTTTCCACGTGCCACAGCTTAAACCTCTGGTCTCCAGTTCTTTGGTGTCTGTCTGTGTTCTGAATGGAATATACAGTGGTGCTTGAAAGTTTGTGAACCCTTTAGAATTTTCTATATTTCTGCATAAATATGACCTAAAACATCATCAGATTTTTACACAAGTCCTAAAAGTAGATAAAGAGAACCCAGTTAAACAAATGAGACAAACATATTATACTTGGTCATTTATTTATTTATTGAGGAAAATGATCCAATATTACATATGAGTGGCGAAAGTATGTGAACCTTTGCTTTCAGTATCTGGTGTGACCCTCTTGTGCAGCAATAACTGCAACTAAACGTTTCTGGTAACTATTGATCAGGCCTGCACACCAGCTTGGAGGAATTTTAGCCCATTCCTCTGTACAGAACAGCTTCAACTCTGGGATGTTGGTGGGTTTCCTCACATGAACTGTTCGCTTCAGGTCCTTCCACAACATTTTGATTGGATTAAGGTCAGGACTTTGACTTGGCCATTCCAAAACATTAACTTTATTCTTCTTTAACCATTCTTTGGTAGAACGACTTGTGTGCTTAGGGTCGTTGTCTTGCTGCATGACCCACCTTCTCTTGAGATTCAGTTCATGGACAGATGTCCTGACATTTTCCTTTAGAATTTGCTGGTATAATTCAGAATTCATTGTTTCATCAATGATGGCAAGCCATCTTGGCCCAGATGCAGCAAAACAGGCCCAAACCATGATACTACCACCACCATGTTTCACAGATGGGATAAGGTTCTTATGCTGGAATGCAGTGTTTTTCTTTCTCCAAACATAATTTAAACCAAAAAGTTCTATTTTGGTCTCATCTGTCCACAAAACATTTTTCCAATAGCCTTCTGGCTTGTCCACATGATCTTTAGCAAACTGCAGACGAGAAGCAATGTTCTTTTTGGAGAGCAGTGGCTTTCTCCTTGCAACCCTGCCATGCACACCATTGTTGTTCAGTGTTCTACTGATGGTGGACTCATGAACATTGACATTAGCCAATGTGAGAGAGGCCTTCAGTTGCTTAGAAGTTACCCTGGGGTCCTTTGTGACCTTGTTGACTATTACACACCTTGCTCTTGGAATGATCTTTGTTGGTCAACCACTCCTGGGGAGGGTAACAATGGTCTTGAATTTCCTCCATTTCTACACAGTCTGTCTGACTGTGGATTAGTGGAGTCCAAACTCTTTAGAGACGGTTTTGTAACCTTTTCCAGCCTGATGAGTATCAACAACACTTTTTCTGAGGTCCTCAGAAATTTCCTTTGTCCGTGCCATGATACACTTCCACAAACATGTGTTGTAAAGATCAGACTTTGATAGATCCCTGTTCTTTAAATAAAACAGGGTGCCCACTCACACCTGATTGTCATCCCATTGATTGAAAACACCTGACTCTAATTTCACCTTCAAATTAACTGCTAATCCAAGAGGTTCACATACTTTTGCCACTCACAGATATGTAATATTGGATCATTTTCCTCAATAAATAAATGACCAAGTATAATTTGTTTGTTTAACTGGGTTCTTTTTATCTACTTTAAGGACTTGTGTGAAAATCTGATGATGTTTTAGGTCATATTTATGCAGAAATATAGAAAATTCTAAAGGGTCCACAAACTTTCAAGCACCACTGTACTAACCCAACTAAATTACTGTGTTCTGCTTCTGGATCCAAATCTCACCACACCTCCACCACCCCTAACAGAATCAAGTTTATTGTCAAGTACATTCTTACATACAAGTAATCTGCTTTGGTGGTTGGTGCCTGAACGGTTCAAATAGGAGAATTTAGCAAAGACAAAAGTAGCTACACGAGGGTAAGTCAAAAAGTTCTAAGACAGATGTTATCATTTCAAAAGGAATTCAAAATAATTTAAAAAAAGGAATACAAAGAAGGAATTCTCCGATAGAATCATCGCTTGCAGAAGTGTTTCGACTTAAATGGAGGAGAAAAATAGCTTTGTTATTTTCATAAATAAAGATTTGTCTTAGAACTTTTTGACTTACCCTCATAGCTTAATGTTAGCTATCATTTAATTCAAACCCAGTCGGCCGACCTTATTGTAATGCCAAGAATGAGGTCACGTCTGCTCTGATGATGTTTATTGATTCCTTGTTATGATTTGAAGAACTTGTTTTGTCTGGTCTTCGCCAGTTTTCTGGAAAGTAACATGGGAAATCAGTGTATGGGGAAGGAATAGTAGAAAGGATGTTATTCCAGGTGGATTGTGAAGGAAAGGGGGATAAAAGTAGAGGTCTGCGCGGGTCGGATTTTTCAGTCCCGCTCCCGTCCGCGCCCGCATTGTGCAGTCCCGCTCCCGCCCGCTCCCGCAAAGAATTATGATTTTCAGTCCCGCTCCCGCCCGCGCCTGCCATATTTTGTCCCGCTCCCGCCCGCAAATCCCGCATGATGCAGACGTTCGCGTTATTTCTCACGAAAGTTCTTGTCTTGACACAACGTGATGGTGCCCTGCCCCCTACTTTGAGTGGATTTGAGCATAAATATCTACAGCTCACATTCATGTTTGTTATTATTTACCTTGTTTCTGAATTCGGAATGTTGAAATGGCAACATGTAGACCTAATAATAATAATTATTCAAGTAGGCTAATCATTTAAGTATGCGCTCTCCCGTGGTGCGTCTCCTATGAATAATTAGTGTGAAAGGAGAGATGGATTGCACTCTTGAACTTATTCTTTTAGTTACATTTCTTTTCAGTTGTTTTTAGCAGCAGAAAGAGACAAACGTTTCGGCTGTTGACTTCGTCAGTGTCTCTAATAATAATAATAATAATAATAATTTATTCTGATTTATGGCCGTTGTATGTCAGAACCTTTTGGCACTTATCACAGCAAGCAAAGTGCAGCTGATTTCCCTTCGCGTCATACACGAGTGAGAATGATTTCCAAATGTCCGATTTCAGGACTCTTGACTTTTTAACGGTAAATGTACTTCTTTTTAAAGCAGCACTTACTTTTGAAACACTGTGAGCTTCAGTAGAGGAGCTCTGCTCTTCTGCCATGATCGGAGATCTCAAACACGGAAGAGGAAAGGAATCGGAAATGTACGAGAGATATTTATCCTCTCCTGGATCAGAATCAGAATCAGAATTCTGATGACCAGCTCATCTAAGGTGTCATTGAGGCATCATGTTAGTGTGGGTCACTGGAGGCTGGGGCGCTGTTTACACATATATACCCGGGTATTTTTAGAAAATGGGTGTGAACGGCGAGTCATTAGAGTGATCAAAGGATTGCCCGTTAGGGTGATCAATGGCAATCTGACTCTCTCTGCAAATTTAGGCATCTTAAAATGTTTTTATTAATGCCAAATAAAATATCCAGCACAAATTATATATGATAGACATAAATTAATAATTTATAAATTTTATTTTAAACACGTTTTTAGTTAGCGGGACTGCAGCTTATCACCGCTCCCGCCCGCGCCTGCATTGTGCACTCCCGCTCCCGCCGGCGCCCGCAATGAGCTTTCAAAATTTGTCCCGCGCCGCACTGCTTTGCGGCGGGTCCCGCGGGAGTGCAGGGCTCTAGATAAAAGTTATGAAGTAGTAGAAATTGTGGTGGCACCAATGTAAGAAGGAGTTCTATCTATAAATCTATTTGTTATACTAATCTGTAAATGTTACTGTAGTACCACCATTGCATGTAAGTTGACAAAACCGCACTTGTTCATTGTGTGAAGTTCTCTTTTATGCGTCATTGCTTGACACAGTGTAATTTTGTGTTATGAAGACTGCATGATGCCATGTCATTTTTGTTATAAGTATCACTAAATCGGAAAAAAGTAAAATGCACCCCCTAAAGTCAATGTTGGTGGTTAATAAAATTGCACCTGTTCATTGTGTGAACTTATTTTTTGTGTCACCGTTGCTTGACACAGTGTGATTTTGTGTTATGAAGTTTGCATGATGCCATGTCATGCCTGTTCATTGTGTGAAATTATGAATATTCTTATTTTTAAACATACAGTTGAGTGTCACTATTGCTTGGCACAGTGGCATGTTGTGTTACATCTAAAACTAAATAAAAAAGGAAACACAAAAAAGTAAAATGCACCCATAAAGTCATTGTTGGTGATAAATTGTGCCACATTCATCTCATTATCTTAGGCAGAGCAGTGGGTTTAAAAACAGGCTGATGAATATATGGACTAGTTGAATGAGGACTTATTGTTGAGTCTCTAAAATAGTCATTGAATTACAGTAAGTGACTTTTGTAGGTAAAATTAGGTGTTTAACAACCTGTTAAAAATACACCATAATGCAGGAAATGGCATCTAATTAATTAAAAATTTTCTGGGGGAGGACCCCCAGACCCCCCACCAGTGCCCCCACATTAAAAATGCTTCCGATGCCCCTGGTTCACACATATGATGCAGTGCATTTTAAATCCTCAATATACAAATTATTTTCCAGAAAAGACTTGTAACTACCACATACCTACAAGATAAATACTAGTTATTTTCTCCTCCTGTCAGTTATTCATTAAACACTGCAAATAATTGTGTAGAATATATGCTGGACCAGGTGATGTCAGCGTAACTCAGTAGGGCTTTCAGCAGATGTAGCACTTCCCTTTGCACTTGCACCAAATTACTTCAAAAAAAAAAAAAAAGCCCCTGAGGAGATTCATTATAAAACCTAAAACTCAGCAGTAATGCATTACAACAAAGGTTAGCCTTCTTAGCCATCAGCTAAAAATATATAAACTAGCAAACCCCATATCTCATTTCATAACATAACATGACATGACAACCAGTAACCAACAACACCAAATGACACTGAAGTGCCACTTCCTAAGTCATATTCGTACGTGTTTACTCAGATTTGTGACAAATAACGTGTATGTTAATGAAGGTTAATGGACTGAGTTGGTCAAATACTTTATAAAATGTTTATCTTATTTTATCAACCAGTTTTATCGAAAACAACAACAGGCTGTGGAAGGAAAAGATCAATTGCTTGTTTACTCCATGGAACCTTGAATGACCGGCTTCATGGACATAGATGAAGCTGTATGCCAGGCTTAAAGAGATTGTCAATGGAAAATCACCATTAACAATGTAATTTAATCCAGCAATTAGTGTAAGAAGCTTCCAGGAAACTGGCCCTTAATGTTTCATGACTATATCACCGAAAGCTGAAAAAGACGCCCATGTCTACTAGGGAAATGGCATTAGCTTGACATAAACACATAAATAGATGCTATTGAAACTTTATATAGTACTGTCTGCAGTTAGTTCATTTAAGATGTATTGTTTCTCTCTTTCTCCTGCTCTTTCTCTCTTTGACATAATTACACGACATTAGTGCATTATTAGTGTATCTTTTCGAAAGATGCCATCCATGAGGTAAGAGTGGGAGTAAAATTGTATCTTTTCCTTAAACTGGAGTCACTCTTATGTTGCACATGCATAATTATTGTGCTGCTAAGGGAGTGTCCAAGTTCGTGAGTGTGAGAGAGAGCGAAAACACAAGTTTGAAGTCTAAA
Source organism: Neoarius graeffei (assembly GCF_027579695.1). NCBI lineage: Eukaryota > Metazoa > Chordata > Actinopteri > Siluriformes > Ariidae > Neoarius > Neoarius graeffei. Next base: position 51,930,109 of record NC_083588.1, on the reverse strand, counting down.
CAACAAAGCTCTGTAAACTCTGCAAAGTTTAATTATTACTGAAAAGCACAATAATTGTTTGTGCAAATTCCGTTCACTCCGTCTTTTCACTTTCTTTTGAAATGTGGTGACAGAAAGCAAACTATTACCAAACCAACCAGGAAACATTGCATCAAGCAGCTTGCCAAGTTTCAAATGCAGGTACTGAAAATTGATATACTGGTCAGTGTTGGAAAGGAGCTAATGCATGCTCAAAAAGTCACTATAAGTTGCCTGATGACATAATCAACTAATTTGCATGTTCATGGAATCGTAGTGATCATTTGCACATAAAAACATAATATACAACGATTTTCTGGACAAGACGTGGGTGGATGGAAAAAATGGTGAACAGCGATTGGTTGTTGGGAACAACGCTGATCAGTGATTAGTCAGTGTAAATAAATGGCGATCAAGGATTGATTTGTTGTGTTTAAACAGCGATCAGTGATTGGTCATTTTGAATAAATAGTGATTCATGATTGACCATCGTGTATAAATGGTGATCAGTCATTTATTGTTATGAATAAATTGTGATTTGTGATTGGTCATTGTGTATAAAAGATGATCAGTGATTGTTATGAATATATAGTAGTGATCTGTGATTGGTCAGTTTGAATAAATGCTGATTAGTGATTGGTCATTGTGTATAAATGATGATCACATGATTGGTCATTGTGTATAAATGGTGATTGGTGATTGTGTATAAACTACTATCAGTGATTGGTCATTGTGTATAAATTATTAGTTATCGGTCATTGTGTATAAATGGTGATTAGTTATCGGGCTTTTTAATGAATGGTGATTAGTGAATGCCAATTGTGTTAAAACAATGATCATGTTATTTGTTATTGTGTATTAATGGTGATTAGTTATTGGCCATTGTGTATAAGTGATGTATATTTATTTTCATTGTGCACATATGGTGATTAGTGATTGGCTAGTTTGACTAAATTGTGATTAGTGTTTTGTAATTGTGTATAAATTATGATAATGTGATTGGCCATTGTGTATAAATGCTTATATGTGATTGGTTATTGTTTATTAATGTGATTAGTGATTGATTTGTTGTGTGTAGATGGTGATCAGTGACTGCTACGAATAAATGGTGATCAGTGATTTGACAGTGTCTATACATGGTGATTAGTAATTGGCCATTGTGTATAAATATTGATAAGTGATTGGTCATTGTGCATTAATTGTGATTAGTCACTGATCATTATATATAAGTGGTGATCAGCGACTGGTCATTGTGCATAAATGGTTATCGGGGATTGGTCATTATGCATTAATTGTAATTAGTGATTGTTCTTTGTGTATGAATTGTGATTGGTGATTGTTCATTGTGTATAAATGTTGATTAGTGATTGGTTGTTTTGTTTACGTTGTGATTAGTGATTTGTCACAGTGTATAAATTATGATTAGTAATCAGTCATTACAGATAAATGGTGATTAGTGATTGATCATTGTGTATAAATGGTGATTACTGATTGGTCATTGTGTATAAATGGTTATCAGCTATTGGTCATTATGTATAAATTGTGATTAGTGATTATTCATTGTGTATAAATGCTGATTAGTGATTGTTCATTGTGTATAAATGCTGATTAGTGATTGGTCATTGTGTATAAATTTGATTAGTGATTTGTCATTGCGGATAAATTGTGATTAGTAATTGGTCATTTTGTATAAATGGCAATTACTGATTGGTCATTATGTATAAATGGTCATCAGTGATTGGTCACTGGAAACACAGATGCATGCAATGGTAACTCAGTAAAGCTTTACTGGTTGTTTGTCAACCAAACCTGCTCTTTTATAAACCCAACAGCTCTGATGTGAGATGTAGAACTATATAAAGTGCAGGACAATCGCTCATGTCTACTCAAAAGATCCCTAGATTTCTGTCAGTCACTTTCTGCATTCTCTAGAGCTCTGAAGTGCACTTGCAATGGCCAGACATATGTATGAGGCTACTAACTTTGGCTGACAGTTATATTTCCTCCCCTTCACTTCCTATCGCAACCAATTTCAAAAAGTAGTCTACACATTTACAGTTACATTTATAGCATTTGACAAGCACCCTTATGCAGAGAGACTTACACAAGTGTTTTGTGGTCTCGATTAAAAACAAATCTCACTCAACGCACAAATATATCAGTCTAAGAATATCATTAAGCTTAAACCCTGTTGGAAAGGTGTTAATATGGGAGTATGTAGAGTACATGAATGAAACCAGTCTTTTTTGTAATTTAGTGTGTGTTTATCACTCTTCTAACTACTCTTTGAAGATTTTTTTGGAGTTAGCCAACCAGCTATATGCATCTCATCTGGATCCACTGCTGATCCAGGAGCCACTGCTTCTCATTTCAATCTGAGTCGAGCCCAGACATCTCACACTAACACACCTGTTTCCAGTTTTTCCTCAATCACTTTAACTACTTATAAGCAGACCAATCATCAACTTTCTTCGAAAGTTTTTGCCATCTTTTTAGTGAGCACATCTGAGTGATTTCCTGTTTGCTTCTCTGGTTAAGACCATATGTTTTCTCTGTGCTTTAATCCCCTGTGACTAGTTTTGGACCATGATTCTCCCTGCAGAATCAGAAGCAAAGCACACATGGCTGTGACACCACATGGGTGCCAGGACAGAGAAGATCCGATTCAATCTGATTCACATTGTCACAAAGCATGTTTGCAGAAAGATTTAGATTCCTACTGAGCAAGCCAGAAGCAACAGTGGCAAGGAAAAATTCTCTGAGATGACGTGAGAAAGAAACATTGAGAGCAAACAGACTCAAAAGGGAACCCATCCTCTTCTGGGTGACATAGTGGGATTAGAAATAATTACATTATAGCTGTAGAACAGAGGGGTGTCCAAAGTCCAGCCCAAGGGCCAAATGTAGCCCATAGACAGATATTAACTGGACTACGGTTTCTCTTTTGGAATATCCGACCAGCATGTTGCAATTTTTCCTTTCACCTGGTGGTGGCAGCAGACTGCATTAACACAGTTAGCTAAAATGTAAGGGTTTTCTTCTTATTCTTTGATTGTACTTGCAAATTAATATCTCATCTCATTATCTCTTGCCGCTTTATCCTGTCCTACAGGGTCGCAGGCAAGCTGGAGCCTATCCCAGCTGACTATGGGCGAAAGGCGGGGTACACCCTGGACAAGTCGCCAGGTCATCACAGGGCTGACACATAGACACAGACAACCATTCACACTCACATTCACACCTACGCTCAATTAGAGTCACCAGTTAACCTAACCTGCATGTCTTTGGACTGTGGGGGAAACCGGAGCACCCGGAGGAAACCCACGCGGACACAGGGAGAACATGCAAACTCCACACAGAAAGGCCCTCGCCGGCCACGGGGATCAAACCCGGACCCTCTTGCTGTGAGGCGATAGCGCTAACCACTACACCACCGTGCCGCCCACAAATTAATATACTGAATGATATTTAGTCATCGTTATAAGTCATGGCTTCTCACCTAGCAAAAACCAACAGTACTTGCTGTCCCATACATCAGACATTCCACCATGAGGGGCAGGTCCTTCAGTGCTATTGGCCCCAAACTCTGTCATTCTCTTCCTCAATCTCTCCGTAACTGCTCTTCTTTCTCTACTTTCAAATTCCATTTGAAGACTTATATCTTCCATGAACACTTCTCTTCCTCTCTTACTGCTTAGTCTTTTTCCCCCCTGTAAAGCGACCGTGGGATAGTGAAAGGCAATATGGAAATTTAAATTATTATATTATTATTATTATTATAAACAAAAAGTGCAACATTAACAGTGAGATGGGGCCATTTTAAAAGACCTGGAAACTAGCGTTGTGGTACTTGAGATTGGTTTTGGTCTCAAGACTGGTCTCAGGACCACTTTTTGAAGGTCTCCGTCTTGTCTCGGAATCAACCGCATTTTTACTCGGTCTTGTCTCGGTCTTGGACATAGAGACTCGGGATTATTTCAAGACTGGTCAAGACCACAACTGTGTGGATTTCACTAAATTGCCTGTGCATTGTCTGATTTATTTGTTAACAGCATTACTGTGAATGGATGTAAAACTTCCTGCTTCAAATACCACCAAAATGTAACATCACTAATTTGAAAATTTTCTTCCTGTTAATGGCCGTCACCCCTCCCCCACTCCACTTCACAGCTACTGGTCTGGTCTTGGTCTTGACTCGGTCTCGCCCTGCCTTGGTCTTGGTCTTGACTTTGTCTCAACCCCTCAAAGTCTTGGTCTTATCTCGGTCTTGATACACTCTGGTCTTGGTCATGATTTGGTCTCGGTTTAGGTGGTCTTCACTACAACACTACTGGAAACCCCAAACTGGAAACTGGCCCGAAGAGGTTGGACACCCCTGCTGCAGAAGATTAAAGATAAACAGTACTTGTGTTATCAGCTGCAGTGGGTTAAGTCAAGCTGTTCTTGTGTCTCGAAGGTGAGGGCTGGTCTGTTTTTGGCTTCCTGTGCTGCTGCTACAGGAAGCCAGTGAAGTGAAAGCAGCAATAGGGTGATGTGGGAGAAGTTTAGGAGGTAAAAAGGTGTGCAGCATGAATAAATATATCATGCAGCCTTTGTGTGTGAAGAAAGTTTTGATGCCCACAGGTCCTTACTCATGGTGTAAGCTATGCGTCATGAAAATAAGATGAGTGTGAAAGGGTGAGAACAGAAGCAGGCCACAATCAGTCATATTCCTAAGTATCTTTATATACGAAAGCATATCTGACATAATAGATTATTTCATGCCTGGGATTTTGATGTATCGTCTGTCTTGCACTCGACTAAAAATAAAGCAAAAAAGGGTCCAATTAATATTCAGACACGCAGATACACAAAATGTTTGTCTCGTCTGTGTTGGAATTAAGGTCACAGACTCCCATTTGCTCTCATTTTCATCCTCATTTAGTCCTCTATTTCCAGTAGGTGTTATTAACACTTTATTTAAGGATGACTAATGTATTTAATGTGTGTACATCCAAATCTGAAGCTAGAATCCTTTTTTATTTATTAGAAAACACACACACACATCTTACTATCCTTGTGAGGACCTTCACGCATGCCGCTAATTAATGCATGTTAATCGAACACTAACCTTAACCTCGTGGTTTTTTTGTTTGTTTGCTTTTTTAAATAAAAGCTGCTGTTATAGTGAAAAATCAGTTTTCTTGGTAGGACCAGCCAAATGTCCCCACAAGCATCAAAATTGCTAGATATTCGTATCCTTGTGAGCACATTTGGTCTCCACCACACACAAAACATGCCCACATAGACGCACAGACCAGAGACTGAGCTAGTAAAAAAAAAAAACGTGTGAAAAATGAGTGTGACCTGAAATGCACTGTTCTGTTGCTCCAGAAGGCAACTTCAGCTTTCCCGAAAATAGTTTTACCCCTCATTACTTCTTCTGTCTCTTTATCGTCTAGAGTTCTCTGTCGTTATGACAACCTAATTCATCCAAATAATCCCCCCAAAAAATAATCTCGCCTTGCAAAAAAGGAAATAAACACGAAACTTTCATGTCTTGCCATGAAACTTAGTGCAGGATAATCGAGTACTTTTTGAATGCATCGAATTGGAGAAAAGGGATCTGTCTAAACTGTAAAAAACATTTGAATTCACAGACTTCATGGTGCACTGAGGAACTACATGCCTTACTTAACAGAGCTAAGAGACTAACATGTCAAAGTTTAAAAAAAAAAAATCTCCTTTTGTTCATTCTGTCTCTTGCTGTACCTGAAAAGTGTTCACCTCTGGGTTTTCACAGTAATTTTCCTGTCTCTGTATTACACTTAACTCTTCTCTAAGCCTTCAGGAAAAAAAAAGACATCAGCTGTACAGATTTTACCCAAGCATCAGGGATGGAACTGTAACGCCACTTTCAGAGAAAGATAAATAACACGATCAAAAAATGCTTGTAAGTGCCATCCTTTATCTCACAGCCAGCGTACCGTCATAGTCTTGTAAAGGTTACTTGTTGGAGCTGAGCAAACGTTCTCTCAATATAAAATGAACTGAGGAACCGCATTTGCCTGTCCATAACTATTACCTTCAAATATAATCGCATCTCATTATCTCTAGCCGCTTTATCCTGTTCTACAGGGTCGCAGGCAAGCTGGAGCCTATCCCAGCTGACTATGGGCGAAAGGCGGGATACACCCTGGACAAGTCGCCAGGTCATCGCAGGGCTGACACATAGACACAGACAACCATTCACACTCACATTCACACCTACGGTCAATGTAGAGTCACCAGTTAACCTAACCTGCATGTCTTTGGACTGTGGGGGAAACCGGAGCACCCGGAGGAAACCCACGCGGACATGGGGAGAACATGCAAACTCCACACAGAAAGGCCCTCGCCAGCCACGGGGCTCGAACCCGGACCTTCTTGCTGTGAGGCGACAGCGCTAACCACTACACCACCGTGCCGCCCCTTAAAATATAATCATTACTCAAATATTAATCATGCACTGCCCTGCCAAAGAAACAGAAAATGTCATGCACACTAATATTCGCCATGTTATTGTTTCGATAAACTTATGCAATGTCATGACATTTATTTCAGTCCAGAGTTGTATTAATTTTCAGGCTTGTAGTACTCGAGTCCAGGACTCGGACTCATGCCCTAATTTTAAGGACTCTTGACTTGTCTTAGAATTGAGCAGTGATGACTCGGACTTATAAATTGGAGACGAGGACTCAGTTTTTTTGTAACGCCATAATAATTCGGCATAAGATATTTATATCTACATTAATTTTTATACTAATTTTGTGCAAGAGTCTCACACCTGCATGCCTTGGCGCATGCATCAGATAGACTCTTGGGCGCGCTCCGGACAGCGCACGTGCCAAGCGGACTCTCACGTGCGTTGTACATGACTCGCACCTGCACAGGATTAAGGCGCAATCAGAGCACCAATATAAAAACTGTGAAAACGCACTTACTTTGCGAAGTATTGAGTTGCGTTGCTGACACATTACCGAGCCTTATTTCCTTGTTTGGTTTCCTGATCCCTGATTTCCTGTTTCTCGGCTTTGATTCTGCCGAGTCTCCGATAGCCTGTTTGTGCCTCGCTCAACCTATTGCCTGTTTCACTGTTTTATGATTTTGTCTGCCGTTCTGGATTGTTTACTGTCTTCACTTGTATTAATAAACATGCTTTCTGGACTTACATCCGTCTCCCAACCATCTCTGACACAATACTTCACACTCCCTGACAAAGAGAAGCACATTCACCTGTTCATACTTCAATGTTCAGGAACAAATTAATGTTAATGGGGCTAAAACAGCCACCGTCAAATGGTGCGGTTGGAGTCTTGTTCTCGGACTCGACTCGAAACTTTTTTCAATGACTGGGACTTGAACACTGGGGACTCGAGACTGGATTCGGACTCGAGGTTTAGTGACTCGACTACAACGCTGTCAATTTTTCACCGAGATCTTGTGTCTTCTCCAGCACATCCCAAAGATTCTCAATGGGGTTAAGGTCGAAACTCTGTGGTGGCCAATTCATCTATGAAAATGATTCCTCACACTTCCTGAACCACTCTTTCACAATCTGAGCCCTAACTTTATGGCCCTGTGCCATCAGGGAAGAAAAAAATGCATTGATGTGATAACCTGGTCATTCAGTCCATTCAGGTCATCATTTTATTGAACTCATCTGAATTTATTCATGTCTAAATTTAATTCATAAATCATTTTAAAATCTATCAGTGATGTTGCAAATGTATTCACATTACTGAATATGTTCACGTCATGCTAGAAGGATTCAGCAGCTAGCTAGAATTTCATACATGATTGCGTATTTATCCTTTATCAAGGAGCTTGTTTTAGTTTCTACATGTCTAAGTTAACATGTGGCCAGATGTGCTTTGCCAGTGAATTTATGAAGCATCCTTCCATCTATCAAACCTAATTAAACTTGGCGTGAATAGCATGCCTTAGGCTACTTTAGTGGTTCAGAAAAAAAATGATTTGTTTTAGAGCTGTGTCATGGTCCTGAATTTTCTCATTGCTTGTTTTCGATAGTTGCTAAAGGTATTTGCACTTCTATCACAGCTTCGAACAATGGATTAATACAGGAATAGATTGCTGTCACATTTACATAAATGTGCTTTGTTTCTTTTCAGATTGCTGCATAATTCAAACTCAACACTGTCAGAAATAGGGGTACAGTAGGAGTCTATTTCTGTCCCCCAAGGTACACTCTACACTAATGTACCCCCTCGGGCTCATTATTGGACCTAACCATGCGTACCTTAAGGCCAAAAAGGTACATATATGCTCCCAAGCAGTATATAAAGGGTACAAATAAGTACCTTAGAGGGTCCCGCCCCAATACCACCCAAGGTACCATAATGTATTTTATTTTCCAAGAGTGAAGTATACAGTGGTGTAGTGGTTAGTAGTGTCACCTCACAGCAAGAAGGTTCTGGGTTCAAGCCCAGTGGCTGGCGAGGGCCTTTCTGTGTGGAGTTTGCATGTTCTCCCCGTGTCCGCGTGGGTTTCCTCCGGGTGCTCCGGTTTCCCCCACAGTCCAAAGACATGCAGGTTAGGTTAACTGGTGACTCTAAATTGACTGTAGGTGTGAATGTGAGTGTGAATGGTTGTTTGTCTTTGGCTACATCCACACGACAACGGCAACGAGATTTTTTTTTTTTAGCGGCGAAAAAAAATATCACGTCCACATGGGCAACGGATCAGTAAAATATCAGGTACATATGGCAACGCAACGCTTGCTGAAAACGATGCAATACACATGCCACACCTTTACGTGCGCTGTAAGACGGTCCCATCGGAGACACCAGAACAATAGAAGAAGTAGGACGCATGCGCATAAACCCCTTCTTCTACCCGGCGTGAATGAGTGAGTGCTGCTTGTTCTAGTCATGTGGTTGTGAGGTCATCGTAAACAAATCCGTTCTACTCATCCAGACGACTTCGCAACGGCGTCGTTACCAGATTTTTCCACTCTGGAAACTGTTCTCAAAAAATATCATTTTGGGGCACCCAAAACGCCGGTGCCGTACGGACGCCAGGCCAAAACGATAAACAATTTTATCGGATTCACCTGAATCCGTTGTCGTGTGGACAGAGCCTAAATGTGTCAGCCCTGTGATGATCTGGCGACTTGTCCAGGGTGTACCCCGCCGGTCAGCTGGGATAGGATCCAGTTTGCCCACAACCCTGTACAGGATAAGTGGTTACGGAGAATGGATGGATGGATGGATGGATGGATGGATGGATGGATGGATGGATGGATGGATGGATTGTCATCAGGCTGTGTAATCTTAGCTGTAATTGAATTGTTTAGGCAGCAGGATAAGCGGTTATGGATAAAGGATGGTTATATGTTATGTTATGTAAATTCAAGCTGTCTTGTTTATGTTTTGTAATCAAGTGTATTTAATAAGTCCAGATAAACTACAGTATAATTAGAGAAAACCATAGAACTGCCAATCGTGTATAAAAATACATTTGCTTTGGTGTTATCGAGTTATAGCGTCTATCTCTGTACAGAAGTGTTATGACTGTGCTCTGTGACTAGATCAGATGGAGAGTGAATTTACAGAGCAAGCAAGTTTTAATGAGCCTGTTGTTGTTGTTTTTTTATTATGCAAACAAGTGTGACGAAGTTTCTTTCTATTTTTTTGTTCCTTCTCCTGCCTCCAGAGCCTCATCAGTCTCATTAACAAGAGGACCAACTGATGAGTAACAGGTGTGGGTGTGTGTGGGTGTGTGTGTGAGAGAGAAAGAGAAAAAGAGAGAGAGAGAAAGAGGAGAAGAGATGCAAGCTTGGATTAGCTGCAGGGTGCAATGAGCTACTGTAATGATTAGTAATACAACAGGCCATAGCCATGGGTTAGGCAGCTGTAATAAATCACAGCGAGACAGTGATGGAGAGGAAGAAAGTGAAGATCGTATGCAGGAGCCAGAGGGAAATTCACAACAGAGCGACTTAATATAGACATTGAGTAGTATTAACCGACCTTGGAAACAGGTCGATGTGTTTAACTGGTAAAGTCATGGAACTGAAGAATCAATAATAATAATGAAAGGGTGTGTGAATAAAGACAGATGGCGATCGATATGATGAATAGCTGATGAAGGGAAACAAGCAGTGATCAGGGGTGAGGGATGTGTGCAGGAAATGTGAGCTGTTTATTTTCACCTCTGCACAGGTGTGCTGATCAGGATGAGAAATGAAGCAGTTAGTAGGGCAGTACCTCAGAGAATACTTGCACACGCACACACACACACACTGTTGCTTGCACACATCTATAATGAAATCATGAGTGGATTTAGCTGTTCTGTGTACAGACGGGCACAGTGACATGATGAGTGAGTGCAATATTTAAATAATATTGGCTGGCTTTATTTCATGGTATATCAGATATATTCCATTCAGCTAGCATGATACTGAACGAATCAAAGATGAGTAGCTGAATGGAATATATCTGATATACCATGAAATAAAGCCAGCCAATATTATTATTATTATCTCATCTCATCTCATTATCTCTAGCCGCTTTATCCTTCTACAGGGTCGCAGGCAAGCTGGAGCCTATCCCAGCTGACTACGGGCGAAAGGCGGGGTACACCCTGGACAAGTCGCCAGGTCATCACAGGGCTGACACATAGACACAGACAACCATTCACACTCACATTCACACCTACGGTCAATTTAGAGTCACCAGTTAACCTAACCTGCATGTCTTTGGACTGTGGGGGAAACCGGAGCACCCGGAGGAAACCCACGCGGACACGGGGAGAACATGCAAACTCCACACAGAAAGGCCCTCGCCGGCCATGGGGCTCGAACCCAGGACCTTCTTGCTGTGAGGCGACAGCGCTAACCACTACACCACTGTGCCACCCTATTATTATTATTATTATTATTATACATTCCTTTCGGGTGTTCAGCGCATCTTTCTCTTTCAAAATTCTCTCAAAATCTTTTGTATTTAATGAAGCAAACCTGGCGGCCATGTTTGTTTACAAACTGTCACAGTCACTCACTAGTGTAGAAGTTTTACGTCTCTGACGTGTGACGTCATGTTGTCTTGACAACCATGCAATATCGTAAGCCATACTCAACACTCATTCTCCATTGGGTAGAGTGACATACAGTGGTGCTTGAAAGTTTGTGGAGCCTTTAGAATTTTCTATATTTCTGCATAAATATGACCTAAAACATCATCAGATTTTCACACAAGTCCTAAAAGTAGATAAAGAGAACCCAGTTAAACAAATGAGACAAAAATATTATACTTGGTCATTTATTTATTGAGGAAAATGATCCAATATTACATATCTGTGAGTGGCAAAAGTATGTGAACCTCTAGGATTAGCAGTTAATTTGAAGGTGGAATTAGAGTCAGGTGTTTTCAACCAATGGGATGACAATCAGGTGTGAGTGGGCGCCCTGTTTTATTTAAAGAACAGGGATCTATCAAAGTCTGATCTTCACAACGCATGTTTGTGGAAGTGTATCATGGCACGGACAAAGGAGATTTCTGAGGACCTCAGAAAAAGCGTTGTTGATGCTCATCAGGCTGGAAAAGGTTACAAAACCATCTCTAAAGAGTTTGGACTCCACCAATCCACAGTCAGACAGATTGTGTACAAATGGAGGAAATTCAAGACCATTGTTACCCTCCCCAGGAGTGGTCGACCAACAAAGATCACTCCAAGAGCAAGGCGTGTAATAGTCGGCGAGGTCACAAAGGACCCCAGGGTAACTTCTAAGCAACTGAAGGCCTCTCTCACATTGGCTAATGTTCATGTTCATGAGTCCACCATCAGTAGAACACTGAACAACAATGGTGTGCATGGCAGGGTTGCAAGGAGAAAGCCACTGCTCTCCAAAAAGAACATTGCTGCTCATCTGCAGTTTGCTAAAGATCACGTGGACAAGCCAGAAGGCTTTTGGAAAAATGTTTTGTGGACGGATGAGACCAAAATAGAATTTTTTGGTTTAAATGAGAAGCGTTATGTTTGGAGAAAGAAAAACACTGCATTCCAGCATAAGAACCTTATCCCATCTGTGAAACATGGTGGTGGTAGTATCATGGTTTGGGCCTGTTTTGCTGCATCTGGGCCAAGATGGCTTGCCATCATTGATGGAACAATGAATTCTGTATTATACCAGCAAATTCTAAAGGAAAATGTCAGGACATCTGTCCATGAACTGAATCTCAAGAGAAGGTGGGTTATGCAGCAAGACAACGACCCTAAGCACACAAGTTGTTCTACCAAAGAATGGTTAAAGAAGAATAAAGTTAATGTTTTGGAATGGCCAAGTCAAAGTCCTGACCTTAATCCAACCAAAATGTTGTGGAAGGACCTGAAGCGAGCAGTTCATGTGAGGGAACCCACCAACATCCCAGAGTTGAAGCTGTTCTGTACGGAGGAATGGACTAAAATTCCTCCAAGCCGGTGTGCAGGACTGATCAACAGTTACCGGAAACATTTAGTTGCAGTTATTGCTGCACAAGGGGGTCACACCAGATACTGAAAGCAAAGGTTCACATACTTTCACCACTCACAGATATGTAATATTGGATCATTTTCCTCAATAAATAAATAAATGACCAAGTATAATATGTTTGTCTCATTTGTTTAACTGGGTTCTCTTTATCTACTTTTAGGACTTGTGTAAAAATCTGATGATGTTTTAGGTCATATTTATGCAGAAATATAGAAAATTCTAAAGGGTTCACAAACTTTCAAGCACCACTGTAATACACGTACAATAAGCGATATGTGAAGAATATTGCATGCTATTGAACCAAATGAATGAAACCTGCTAGAAGGGAATAGAACATGTTTTTTATCCCATGGAAAAAGTGTCCTGTATGTATAATAATTCTAGATATTTCCTACACACACACACACGCTTGCCTGTTTGTCTCCAGTCAAAATAGCAATCCTTCCATGCTAGGATATATATATATCTCCTTAAGTCAAGTATTTCCGCTCATGATCCATTATCGGCATGTGTACCCTCATTATGATTCCATCTGAGGAGTTTGGCAGGAAGCCTTCAGGAAAGTGGATCCTTTATAGCCCTGGAGTTTGGAAGATCCCTCTATATGCTCTCAAGGAAAAATGTAGACACACAGGAAGTCAGCTAAGGACACTAGTGATGTAAGTTCACTCATTTGTACATGTTCATATTCATTATACAGTATACGAGTTTTAGAATCATTTATTCATTGACTAACTGTTCATTGCAAGACCATAGGCTTATTTAATATCAATATTAAGAACTATTATACTGATTATACTGTATTATATGCATTCAGGTAGGAGTGAAATGCTCAGGGATGTGCTGTTTCAGCAAAAAAATAAATCAGTAATGGAGTGATGTGATGCAGCGGAGTTCCTGCTATGACCACCATAAAGTTGATTGTTATACATACGGGCCACTTTTTCCATGGAATAAAAACATGTATTCTATTCCCTTCTAGCAGGTTTATTGATGGCATGCAATATTGTTATCATATCGCTTATCCTCCATGTATTACACCACTCTCCCCAATGGAGAATGACCGTGCAATATTGTTATAATATTGCACGTTGTCAAGACAACATGACTCCACATGTCAGAGCTCATGCGAAGGTTCAATGACCAAACTTTGCTGCTGTGCATGTACACAATCATTTCTTTGTCGGCCGGGAGAGAGAGACGATGGGGTTAATTCAGTGCTTGGGTTAAGCACGAAATAAATAAACTGAAACTAACACTCTGAACACTCGAAAGGTTACCAAAACTTCATTAGATATTCTTCACGCATATTTACAAGAGAAAAACATACCAACGGACATTGAATAACTGGAAAAGAGACACGGCAGAGATGTAAAACGTCCACGCTGGCGAGTGACTGACAGTTTGCAAACAAACATGGCCGTGAGGCTTGCTTCGTTAAAAGTGGAAGATTTAAAGAGAAAGACGTGCTGAACTCCTGAAAGGCTACCAAAACTTCCCTGGATATTCTTCACGCATATTTACAAGAGAAAAACATACCAACGGACATCGAAAAACTGGAAAAGAGACCAATAGCGGAAATATTGTCCAAGTTCTACTTGGAGGTGAGGAAATGTGACAGAGACTTTTACAAGAGGACTTCACTCGTGGACCTCACTCAGCAAAGCCCTTTGGTTTTGAACAACTGCAATGTAACAATTAACTACGACCAAAAGTAACTTTGAACTTGAACTGTCACCCTGTATATACAGTAGCTTGTATATAAGTTGGGTTGTTGTTCAGGCTTTTTGGACTTGTACCACTTTTATTGTTAGAACTTTGATTTTGTACATGTACATTGGATTGACAGAACACTGAATTACGTTCGATCAGAATCAGCATTCAGTATTGGTAAGTTACACCCCCCCCCCCCCCCCCCCCCATTCTTAACTTTTTATAAAATCTGTCATTGTTCCATCGAGTGTGTATAATAATAATAATAATAATAATAATAATAATAATAATAATAATAATGGCTGTTTTTTTTCATGGTACATCAGATATATTCCATTCAGCTACTCATCATCAACTCGTTCAGTATCATGCTAGCTGAATGGAATATATCTGATATACCACTCAAAGCCAGCTAATATTATTTAATTACTTTCCAATGACTGCATTACCCGAAGAATTCCTCTTATACCACAGTAATTTGCAAACGATTAACATTTATTGTGTGTTAAAAGACTGTTTGCTTTATGTCTTGTGTGTTTATAGAGTATTTCCATTTAATACTATGGGACATCCATGAAACAAGTTACTTCCTGTTGTTAGTTATGTTGTAGCAGATATAAACAGTCATTTCCTCATCAGACTCTCTTTGCTCTCCCATAAACTTAATAAAACTCACAAAAAAAAATGCATCTTGGTTCTTGCTCCTAGTTCCTGAGTAACTGGAAAGTCCTGAAGAATTCCCTACATCTGAAAACGTAAAAGAACAACTTTAGGTAAGCATATCAGGTGAAAATCTAAATTCAGTCCAAATTGCTTGAAACTGCTCTCATTGAATTCAGAACTGAATGCCAAACAACATGTTTTTTTACAGAATTAAAATAAGTTTATCCGTTCTTGAGATATTGCAAATCAAAGCTTGAAAAAACAGCCTAATTTTTAGAAAACTGCCGTAATATTCTGTATGAGGATCACATGGTCCAAAATGGGCCTCATTAACCAATGAGATGAAATTGTTTTTTTTTTCTGAATAACTTTTCTATTTTTCAAGATATTTACATGGAAATTGGCAGGCACATAGATGGTTGGATACTGAATACAAAGTTTGAAAAATTAGTAAAACCAATTATGCAAAGAAGTATTTAATTAGCATTAATTATGCAAATTAGGTTAGAAAGCCATTAAATGGGTACACTCAATAAAAAAGTAAAAAAAAAATATTATTTCTAATACCCTCTTTGTGCTCTGTAGGACTTCGTATGTCTCAAAAGTAGGGCCTACTAGTGTTTATATGAAAGAATATAAATGATAATATTCCCAGCTTTTGGGATGGGCTCCAGCTTGCCTGCAACCCTGTAGAACAGGATAAAGCAGCTAGAGATGAGATGATATTCCCAGCTTTTAAGGCGAACCTCAAAAAAACCATGCGAGCCACATCCAATAAACAATTCCATTTAACTGAACTGAAATTGACACTCGCGTTTCTAACTTCTGTTTTTTTAAATATCACTCTGACCACTAAGATCTCAATATTTTTCATCAAAACAACTGCAGTTATATTCTAAAATAGTTATTTATTTACATGAATCAATTTGATTTGAAAGAAAAAGTAGGTAAAGCTTTGAAAACTCACTTCAAAGTCTCCCGTGAAGCATAACATCAAAACAAGCAGACAGAAAATTTTGCTGAATCCTTCATCAGAAACAGTGAGAGCGAGAGAACATCCCTATAAAAGTTATCTGATTGATATTCACAAATAATCCAGTCAGAAACTGATTAGAAGAAGGAGAGAGAGAGAGAGAGAGAGAGAGAGAGCCTGACTGCTTTCCTGTGACTCAAAAAGCACTGGCAGTTTCCCGACGTCACGTGAACAGAGAGTGAACTCTGTTATACCAACTTCAACCTGCCGTTCCTCCCAAAGTACAGAACAGATCTTAACGAGATGCATTTCTTTGGAAAGCAGAGATTATAAGCTTTTTTAAGGATAGTATTCACTATAGAAAATATTCAAGAGTTAAGCAATGACAGATTTGGAAACTTAGATGAGCGTCTGCATGCACAATTTTCACAGCACGGCCAGCGAGCATCTGATACGCCTAATATGTTTCATTGCGACAAAACTCTAACACTGGAGAATCCTTCCTAAAATGTTCAACACCTTCTGACAGAAAACATTACCATACACGTGTTGCCAGGCAAAACAAACCTCGCCCGGCAGTACTTATTTTATATCTATATGTTGATAATGGTAATATTTCTCAATCATCAGCTGTCAGGTTATAGTCCTATGAAAATCCATGACCTTGAGTTTGACATTTCAAAGTCATTCAAGGTCAAAGGTCACGATGGCAACTGAAAGCCCATATGGCACTTCCTATAAGTCAATAACGGTAAAAATCTGTCTACCCTCAACCATTTTCAAGTTACAGCCCTCTGAAAATCTGTGACCTTGAGTTTGACCTTTCAAGGTCACTCAAGGTCAAAGGTTATGGTGGCAACTGAAAGCCCATATGGGACTTCTTATATGTTGATAATGGTAAACATCTGGCTATCATGAACCATTTTAAAGTTATAGCCCTTTAAATACCCATGACCTTTAGGCCAAGTTTACATTAGACCGTATCTGTCTCATTTTCTTCGCGGATGCACTGTCCGTTTACATTAAAACGCCTGGAAACGCCGGGAAACGGGAATCCGCCAGGGTCCACATATTCAATCCAGATCGTGTCTGGTCCGGTGCTGTGTAAACATTGAGAATACGTGGATACGCTGTGCTGAGCTCTAGCTGGCGTCGTCATTGGACAACGTCACTGTGACATCCACCTTCCTGATTCGCTGGCGTTGGTCATGTGACGCGACTGCTGAAAAACGGCGCGGACTTCCGCCTGGTATCACCTTTCATTAAAGAGTATAAAAGTATGAAAATACTGCAAATACTGATGCAAATACTGCCCATTGTGTAGTTATGATTGTCTTTAGGCTTGCCATCCTTCCACTTGCAAGTGGTAAGTGACGCGCATGCCCGACATGCACTGAGATCACACACACAGCGGCTCAGTCCCGAATCACTGCTCGTGTGCTTCACTCGCACGCTCTGTGAGCTGTGCAGGGCCGGAGTGCGCACCCTCCAGAGGGCACTCGCTGTTCAGGGCGGAGTGATTTGGAGCGCAGGATGCCTGCGGAGCCGAGCGTATCCGTGTATTGGCGTTACTGTGTGCACGCGAATCGTGTATTGGCGTTGCTGTGTGCACGCTAATCGTTTTAAAAACGTTAATCTGATGATCCGCTGATAGGGTCTAATGTAAACCCCACCTTAGTTTGACCTTTCAAGGTCACTCAAGGTCAAAGGTCATGGTGGCAACTAAAAGCCCATTATGGGACTTCTTAGATGTTGATAAGGGTAAACATCTGGCTATCATGAACCATTTTAAAGTTATAGCCCTTTGAATACCTATGACCTTTAGTTTGACCTTTCAAGGTCACTCAAGGTCAAAAGTCATGGTGCCAAATGAAAGGCCATATGGGAGTTCCTATATGCTTATAATAGTAAACATCTGTCTATCAGCAAACGTTTTTGAGTTATAATGGAAAATATGATATTTTGACCGAAAGGTTGACCTTTCCGGTCACCTTGACCCGATTACCTCCAAAATTTAGTCAAGTAATCTACGGACCATCGGCCACCTACCCTGACAATTTGAAGTCAATCAGTGCAACCGTCTAGACGCTAGATCGTTAACAGACAGACAAACAAACAAACCGCACTGATTACAATACCTCACCCTGCTTACTCCGTTGCAGGCGAAGTAATAATAAGATAAATCAGATAAATTTCGGTCTGTGTATATGGTATAAAAATGATAACTTGGTCATTAATCAAAACTTTGCAGCTGGAATTGTTGTCTGAGTCGCTTCAATAGAAAATTAATCAACACCTCAGTCCAATAAGAACTGAGCATTCAGAACTGAGCACTGTAGTATAATGGCATTAGAAGACAGCACTGTGATTTTTGTTGCTGGCTACAAAATAATTACAGACAGTTTTAGGGTACAAGCTCGGCCTCCTGCACTCTACTGGTGATTATAATAATAAGCTTGACTGGTATTGTGTAACGTTGCACTTTCCACAAGTCATTACATGAAAGAAAATTCGAGCTTTCTTCAAGAAAGGACTGAAGAGGCACAGATGATTAGTTAGATACGCTATATTAAGGTTCATATTTGAAACATCAGACAAAAAAAAAGACCTCGTGCTTTGTCTCATGCAAGCATGTGATGCCTGACTTGATGATTTCTTTTGACTTGTTTTTCAAGTGCCGGTGAGTCACATCCAGGACAATATTGCATTCTGGGAAAAGTCTCATCTGGTGGATTAGCAGAGTGGAGAAAGGGGTCAACACGCGCTCTTGCTCATCTAACCACACATGCAAGTGTTGTAGCTCTCCTCTCTTGTAATAACGGTTTGTGATGTACAGTGATTGGATTTCATGCCTCAAAAGGCAACTTCTCAAGTGTGCCTACATGTGTATCTATTTATTTGTCTGTCTTTCGTCTAGACTCTCCCTCCTCCCCTCCGTCACCGTGTACTGTAAACTAGCACCAGCTGCTTCTGCATGCCTTATTGCATGCTTTTCTTTCTTTCTTTTTTCCTTCGAGCTTGCTATATTGCAGGCAAAAGGAATAGTGTGTGTGTGTGTGTGTGTGTGTGTGTGTGTGTGTGTGTGTGTGTGTGTGTGTGTGTGTGTGTATGTCCCAGACTACAACACTCAGATATCCATTTCAAAGTCGCTGTATACAAAAATATACCTGTGAAATGGTTTGACCCCTGTTTTTGATCTCTCTCTTCTCTTATCTTTCTCTCTTTCACACCTACATTCAAGATCAAATTCATATTTCTCTCAGAAGATGGATGGCTTTAAAGTCTATTGATTTGAAGTATAAATAAAAAAACATATTCAAAGCAATTGGCCTTTATTTCTCTTCAAAGTATTTTCCAGTTCTGGGTACGGTATGGTGCACAGGTGAGTGTGTGCACAGGCTACAAGTATATGTGAGATTTATTGAGTGTGCGTCAGGTCTTTCTGAAGAACGCAGCTATTCATTCTAAATGTCAAGCCTATAAAATGTCTATGCTATACTAAAACTACTGGAGTTGGGGAATATACGGTAGCTATGGCCAATTATTTTATCTTCTTTTATTAAATTGTATTGTAAGACGAAGCTTATTGTACAAGGCCGGTTCAACTGTAAGCTTTGAAAAATGCTCCGCAGACACGGACACAGAAATGTTAGCACCCGATCAGCAAGAGTGCAGTTCCAGTCAGGTCTTAAAATAGAAAAGTATATCCTATGAGAAAAACACATAGATCTGCTGTATGAAGCCCAACAGCAGGTGGGAATTTAATCGAGCAGCAGAATGGTGTGTGTTGTGGCGTCCTCATCAGGCAGGTCAGGTCACAGCATGTTTTAGACCTAAAACTTTTGCCCTTTCTTATTGTTGTTGTTTGCTTGAATTTACTGCAAAACCTTGATATAACTTGTCAGTTTTTGTTTGTTCAGAACCAAAAGTCTCAAGACGACCTGCTGCGTTTGTGAAATTTTATATCACTATTTATTGTTATTCCATAGGAATGTCTCTCAAAATGCTTATAATTGTTTTATTTGTGATAGATTTAATACTGAAGGAGGGCACAAAAAAGAAAGCAATCTTATAATAGCACATGGTATTTTACATTACGTTAATGGTATTTAGCAGACGCTCTTATCCAGAGCGATGTACAACATACCCAGAGCAGCCTGGGGAGCAATTGGGGGTTAGTTGCCTTCCTCAAGGGCACTCTAGCTATTCCTGCTGGTACAGGGAATTTAACTGGTAACCTTTTGGTCCCAAAGCTGTTTCTCTAACCATTAGGCCATGGTTATTTTCTGAATAAATATCATTCCAACAAACTGTGTTGTACAAATATTTAATAATAATCCATCATCTGTAGCCGCTTATCCTGTACAGGGTTGCAGGCGGGCTGGAGCCTATCCCAGCGGACTATGGGCGAGAGGCAGGGTACACCCTGGACAAGTCGCCAGGTCATCACAGGGCTGACACAGAGACACAGACAACCATTCACACTCACATTCACATCTACGGTCAATTTAGAGCCACCAATTAGCCTAACCTGCATGTCTTTGGACTGTGGGAGAAACTGGAGCACCCTGAGGAAACCCACGCAGACACGGGGAGAACATGCAAACTCCACACAGAAAGGCCCTTATCGGCCGCTGGGCTTGAACCCAGAACCTTCTTGCTGTGAGCTGACAGTGCTAACCACTACACCACTGTGCCTAATAATAATAATATTTTTTTAATTATTATTATTATTATTATTATTATGTACATATTCTATTCACATATGCTCACATGTTGCAGTATTTCTCTGGAGAGCATCTTCATAGTGAAATTAAGTATTTAAATTTATGTATATTGAATTAGATTGAGTCTCCATCCATCCATCCATCCATCCATCCATCCATCCATTATCTGTAGCCGCTTATCCTGTCCGACAGGGTTGCAGGCAAGCTGGAGCCTATCCCAGCTGACTACGGGCGAAAGGCGGGGTACACCCTGGACAAGTCGCCAGGTCATCACAGGGCTGACACATAGACAGACAACCATTCACACTCACATTCACACCTACGGTCAATTTAGAGTCACCAGTTAACCTAACCTGCATGTCTTTGGACTGTGGGGGAAACCGGAGCACCCGGAGGAAACCCACGCAGACAACATGCAAACTCCACACAGAAAGGCCCTCACCAGCTGCTGGGCTCGAACCCAGGACCTTCTTGCTGTGAGGCGACAGTGCTAACCACTACACCACCGTGCCACCCCTAGATTGAGTCTCATTTGGATAAATAATTGCACAGTTTTCAAGCGAGGTTCCATTGCAATGAATACTTAAGAATATCTGGCAATACTCTAGCCAAGACTATGAAGATCCTAAAGTCCCAAAAGGTGAGATTGTATGCACAAGTTATTATCTTGTAAGCACAAGATAATAACTTGTGTGTAGAAGATTAAAAATACTACTACTACTAATAATAATAATAATAATAATTTTAGAAGCTCTGTAAAAACTGTGTGTACTAGCTAGTGTGTGTGTGTGTGTGTGTGTGTGTGTGTGTGTGTTGTTGTTTTTTTAAATATCTCACCTGTAGTATAACAATTTAAAAAAGATTAATACATACAGGTCATAATAAATTAGACCAGTATAGGAAAGTAAATTAGAGTTGAAAAAAGAAAGAGTTGAAATATGTAGGCTAAATTTTTAACAGTTATTCCACGGAATCAAGTCGTACATGAGCTGATAGCTGACGAGGCACACAGCACAGAGTCGGCTATAAGCCATGTAAGACGAGATTGAGCGGAATAACTGTTTTATTCTATCCACATTCACTGAATTTCGAGAAACAGAGCATTTTTATTTTTATTTTTTGCAAATTCGATAAATAAAAACTTTATACAAAACGCCCGACAAAATAATTTCAGCTTAGAATGTAAACAAACCAGCGAAATGACAGGAGCAATTTATGAAAAATGCTATTATAATAATAATAATAATAATAATAATAATAATAATAATGACCTGGCGACTTGTCCAGGGTGTACCCCACCTTTCGCCCGTAGTCAGCTGGGATAGGCTCCAGCTTGCCTGCGACCCTGTAGAAGGATAAAGCGGCTAGAGATAATGAGATGAGATGATAATAATAATAATTCTTGAAAAATAAAAAAAAGATATGAAGAAGAAACCTTTATTTGTCACATGCACACTTCAAGCACAGTGAAATTCATCCTCTGCATTTAACCCATCTGAAGCAGTGAACACGCGCACACACACCCAGAGCAGTGGGCAGCCACACCAGAGCGCCCGGGGAGCAGTCAGGGGTCACGTACCTTGATCAAGTGCACCTCAACCTAAGGCCGCCCCACATCAACCTACAGTGCCTTGAAAAAGTATTCATACCCCTTGAACTTTTTCACATTTTTCCACCTTACAACAATGAACTTAAAAGTTTTTTATTGAGATTTTATGTGATAGACCAACACAGAGTAGCACATAATTGTGAAGTGAAAAATGATAAATGGGCTTCAAAATTTTATACAAATAAAAATCTGAAAAGTGTGGTGTGCATTAGTATTCAGCCCCCTGTACTCTGATACCTCTAAATACAATCCAGTGCAATCAATTGCCTTCAGAAGTCATCTAATTAGTTAATAGAGTCCTACTGTGTGTAATTTACTCTCAGCATAAATACACTTGTTCTGTGAAGGCCTCAGTGGTTTGTTAGAGAACACTGAAGAACAAACAGCATCATGAAGACCAAAGAACTCACCAGACAGGTCAGGGATAAAGTTCTGGAGAAGTTTAAAGCAGGGTTAGGTTATAAAAAAAATATCCCAAGCTCTGAACATCTCAAGAAGCACTGTTCAATCCATCATTCAAAAATGGAAAAAGTATGGCACAACTGCAAACCTACCAAGACATGGCCGTCCACCTAAACTGACAGAGCGAGCAAGGAGAGCACTGGTCAGAGAAGCAGCCAAGAGGCCCATGATCACTCTGGAGGAGCTGCAGAAATCCACAGCTCAGGTGGGAGAATCTGTGCACAGGACAACTATAAGTCGTACACTCCACAAATCTGGCCTTTTTGGAAGAGTGGCAAGAAGAAAGCCATTGTTGAAAGACAGGCATAAGAAGTCCCGTTTGCAGTTTGCCAGAAGCCATGTAGGGGACACAACAAACATGTGGAAGAAGGTGCTTTGGTCAGATGAGACCAAAGTTGAACTTTTTGGCCTAAATGCAAAGCGCTATGTGTGGCGGAAAATTAACACTGCTCATCACCCTGCACACACCATCCCCACTGTGAAATATGGTGGTGGCAGCATCACGCTATGGGGATGCTTTTCTTCAGCAGGGACAGGGAAGCTGGTCGGAGTTGATGGGAAGATGGATGGAGCTAAATACAGGGGAATCCTGGAAGAAAACCTGTTGGAGGCTAGCCTGGGAAATCCCATGCTGCTTTGCACAATCGTTCCGATCTGAAAAGACAGCATGGAAACTATGGTCTAAAGGCTTGCCTGAGTTAGGGAGCCAATCAGAGAATGGGGAGGGGTGGAAAGACGGTGACGCGTACTACTCGACAAACGGAAGCTTGTAGTTTATTTGGGACTGTTTACGGATCACATTTAACATGGCGGCGAGCGATACGAACCAAACTTTCGATCAAGCTTTAGACACTGTTCTGAATAGTTTAGAGCGAAAGTTTGTTTTAAAAAAAGAACAGCGTTTGGCGTTACAGTCTTTCTTCGCCTCTTCGTCTTCTTCGTCGCTCTAACTACGTCACCGGGTACAACTGCCATGATTGGCCATGGGCTACGTATACGCCAAATGATAGACATTCGCAACGTCCAATAAACGGCCGTTGACAATCGTAAACCACACCTCCCCTACGAGAAATTCAATAGGCGGATTCCAGACCATATTTCACTTGTGATATATGGTCTGGTGTTAACCAGACTAGTTGGAGGCTGCAAAAGACTTGAGATTGGGAAGGAGATTCACCTTCCAGCAAGACAGTGACCCTAAACATACAGCCAGAGCTACAATGGATTGGTTTAGATCAAAGAATATTCATGTGTTAGAATGGCCCAGTCAAAGTCCAGACCTAAATCCCATTGAGCATCTGTGGCAAGACTTGAAAATTGCTGTTCACATACACTCTCCATCCAATCTGGCTGAGCTTGAGCTATTTTGCAAAGAAGAATGGGCAAAAATTTCAGTGTCCAGATGTGCAAAGCTGGTAGAGACATACCACAAAAGACTTGCAGCTGTAATTGCAGCAAAAGGTGGCTCTACAAAGTATTGACGCAGGGGGGCTGAATACTAATGCACACCACATTTTTCCGATTTTTATTTGTTTAAAATTTTGAAGACCATTTATCATTTTTGTTTCACTTCACAATTATGTGCTACTCTGTGTTGGTCTATTACATAAAATCTCAATAAAAAGCTTTTAAGTTCGTGGTTGTAAGGTGGAAAAATGTGAAAAAGTTCAAGGGGTATAAATACTTTTTCAAGGCACTGTAACTGCATGTCTTTGGATTGCTCTTACCATCAAATGTGTTGCTTTTTTTGGGGGGGGTTTGTTTTCGAGTAGAGTTTTTATTTCATCCTCAGTTCATTCACCAACACGCGCCGCCATTTTGTTTTTCTCTACTCACGGTATATGAGCTGATAGCCTAGGAGGAGAGTAGCCACTCAGAGCGCACGATTGCTCATATCCCGTGAATGTGGATAGAATAAATTGATATGTTGGGTGGGTGGCACAGTGATGTAGTGGTTAGCACTGTCGCCTCATAGCGAGAAGGTTCTGGGTTTGTGGCCGACGAGGGCCTTTCTGTGTGGAGTTTGCATGTTCTCCCCGTGGGTTTCCTCCGGGTGCGCCGGTTTCCCCCACAGTCCAAAGACATACAGGTTAAGCTAATTGGTGGCTCTACAGTGTTAACCTTGAAACTAAAAAGCTCCTAGCGTTTGCTCTCATCCAGAGCCATTTTGATTATGCCAGCGCATCTTGGTACACTGGCCTCACTCAGAAGCACAAGAACAGGCTGCAGTGTACCCAGAACAAAATCATTCGGTATCGTTTGAATGCACCAACCAGAACCCATATTGGGGCACAGGAATTTGAACAGGTCCGTATGCTGCCAGTTGAGCTAAGAGTCCATCAACTAAAGTTAAATATGGTCCATAGCATCATCCATCATCAGGCACCAGACTATCTCAATGATAATTTTATCAATATTAACCAGGTTCACAATATCAATACCAGATCCAGTAACAATGCTCTGCACGTTCCACATGTAAAATCATTTGGAAAAACATCATTTTATTACTCAGCAATCAAAATTTGGAATCAACTCCCCAACAATATTAAAAGTATTCAGAACAAGTCCAGTTTCAAACTGTCAGTGAAGAATCACCTTTTTAATGGTCTTAGACAGCAAGAAAATAACACCTTTTTATTTTACTAATTTTTTTTCTAGTCAAAATTCTTATTACTGTTCTGTTGTCTGTATAGCTTTTTTCCTTTTTTCATTATTATTTTCACCAGGGCGGCACGGTGGTGTAGTGGTTAGCGCTGTCGCCTCACAGCAAGAAGGTCCTGGGTTCGAGCCCCGGGGCCGGCGAGGGCCTTTCTGTGTGGAGTTTGCATGTTCTCCCCGTGTCCACGTGGGTTTCCTCCGGGTGCTCCGGTTTCCCCCACATTCCAAAAACATGCAGGTTAGGTTAACTGGTGACTCTAAATTGACCGCAGGTGTGAATGTGAGTGTGAATGGTTGTCTGTGTCTATGTGTCAGCCCTGTGATGACCTGGCGACTTGTCCAGGGTGTACCCCACCTTTCGCCCGTAGTCAGCTGGGATAGGCTCCAGCTTGCCTGCGACCCTGTAGAACAGGATAAAGCGGCTAGAGATAATGAGATGAGATGAGATTATTTTCGCCATTTACATAGTACAGTGAGTCAATATTAAGTCAAATCATAACGTTGCCATTGCTGTTTTTCGTGTTTTAATGGGACCACAATGGAAATAAGTGCTTGCGCTTTCTTGTGTAATCCTGATTTTAATGTATTTTGTACTTCATTTTACATTATGATAGAATAAAATCAAATCAGTGTAAATTGACTGTAGGTGTACCCTGACTCTCTCGCTGGATAGGCTACAATGGATGGATGGATGGATGGATATGTTGGGTGTTGATACAAGGTGGATGTAAATAATCTGTCAACTAGTGGGGGGGATTAATTCTCGAACCTACAGTTTTAAAGCTTAAAATTATGAAATTCTATCTTTCTATCTATCTTTTGTAAGTGTACATTTTTTAATCAGGCAAAGCGAAAGGCGCCTTGCCAGTGACGTCATTTACGTTCGACATACGTTGTGCGGAGTGAGGACCTGGCGGTGTGTGGTGGATGGAAACATTTAGTACAGATACAATAAATCTGTAAATACGTAAGTTTAACACTTTTATGCACATTGCTATTGACTTGTGCATGTTTAATTATAAATATGCTTATGTTATAAGTAATTTGTGTGATAAGTAACACTGTTATAAGCTGTTCAATGAAGCGACAGAAGAGTATGAAGTGTCAGGTTAGCGTTAGCATTTGTAGCATTACTGGTACCATTCATTCACATGCATTACACATAAAGAGAGGGAGAGAGAGGGAAAGAGAGAAAAGTGTGATAACTAGTTGGTGTTCGGTTCAAGTTCTGCGTTAAACACATAACTGGGCCTTTTTGAATTGTGTTAGTTTAAATCTATCGTATATAATAACGTTTAGCTAGTTAACTTTGCTCAGGCTCTGGGTAAATGTTTCCATATTAGATATGAAGCAGACTAAGTAGGGTGCAGGACTTGTTTTTCCTCCCCATGTGTAGTGCACTTGTATAGTTGCCTGGCCCCGACATACAAAAATACTGGTTCAAAATGTAATGTGAAACATCTCATCTCATTATCTCTAGCCGCTTTATCCTGTTCTACAGGGTCGCAGGCAAGCTGGAG
Source organism: Neoarius graeffei (assembly GCF_027579695.1). Classification (NCBI taxonomy): domain Eukaryota; kingdom Metazoa; phylum Chordata; class Actinopteri; order Siluriformes; family Ariidae; genus Neoarius; species Neoarius graeffei. Next base: position 51,903,255 of record NC_083588.1, on the reverse strand, counting down.
CCTATCCCAGCTGACTACGGGCGAAAGGCGGGGTACACCCTGGACAAGTCGCCAGGTCATCACAGGGCTGACACATAGACACAGACAACCATTCACACTCACATTCACACCTACGGTCAATTTAGAGTCACCAGTTAACCTAACCTGCATGTCTTTGGACTGTGGGGGAAACCGGAGCACCCGGAGGAAACCCACGCGGACACGGGGAGAACATGCAAACTCCACACAGAAAGGCCCTCGCCAGCCACGGGGCTCGAACCTGGACCTTCTTGCTGTGAGGCGACAGCGCTAACCACTACACCACCGTGCCGCCCTTGTTTATTCAATATTAAAATGTTTGTGCAAACAACACAATAATATATGGATGACACAAGAAAGTACATGTACTTATTTCCATTGTGGTCCATTGTAAAAATACCCTTCAATTAGTTCAATAGCACCAATAAAAAATAGTTAACAATAGGTAAGTCGAGAGATATATTAAAAGTGGAAAATTCACATTTAATAAAATACAGTAGGGGCGGCACGGTGGTGTAGTGGTTAGCGCTGTCGCCTCACAGCAAGAAGGTCCGGGTTCGAGCCCCGTGGCCGGCGAGGGCCTTTCTGTGCGGAGTTTGCATGTTCTCCCCGTGTCTGCGTGGGTTTCCTCTGGGTGCTCCGGTTTCCCCCACAGTCCAAAGACATGCAGGTTAGGTTAACTGGTGACTCTAAATTGACCGTAGGTGTGAATGTGAGTGTGAATGGTTGTCTGTGTCTATGTGTCAGCCCTGTGATGACCTGGTGACTTGTCCAGGGTGTACCCTGCCTTGCTTGCCTGCAACCCTGTAGAACAGGATAAAGCGGCTAGAGATAACGAGATGAGATGGAAATACAGAATGACTAGACTCTTGTCTGTTAAGACTTTCAAAATGAAAACTGTTTTGTGGAGTGCCACAAGGCAGTGTGTTGGGACCAGTACTATTCACTATCTTTGTTAGCCCCTTCAGTGCCCTTGGACAAGTCACGTACGTCATGAAATCTTTTACCGCTGTGGCTTATGACGTATGCTACTCGTCATAAACACCTCCTTTTATGAATTGGACCTTTATTTTCGTTCAGTATGTAACAAGTGTACACTGGACGAAATTTCATTGCAATTTGGCTCAGCACAGAATTAAATATGAAGGGTATTAAATTATTTTTTCATGGTCCGGTTTCCATCAAATCCTGCACTCTGATTGGCTGACGAGCGGGTCCGTATCCTATGGTACAGACCCCAGTTACGGACCTCTGGCGACTCGCTTGTTCACAACAACAACAAACATAGTCGCATTTTTTGTCAACATTTATCTTTTTTTTTAATAAGATTTATTTATAAGATAATCAAAAATCTTATAAATTTTTGCCAGCATTTCTCAGGAGAATAGCATTAATTTTATAGCATGGACAGCGAAAGCGAGTTTTACTGCCTTGAGGAAGAAGAAATAAAAGAAAACATTTCAGGAGAAAGCTAAAAACCTGTAACTTGATAACGCCGAGCAAAAAAAAATGGTTGAATCCTGAATGACTCAGTTTTGTGTAAATAGGGGACTACATAGGCAGCACAATGTAGGGTTTTTTCCTGCCATGGAAGTGCACTTGTATACCAAGGAGGAAGCCATTTGCATTACAGCCGTGAATGAGGATTCAAAATGGCGGCTCGGCTCGGTTTTCCCTTTCGGGCGCTCTCGTTTTCTGTTAGAATTTGGGAAAGAAAAAAATAAATATATTATTTACCAGCTTAAGGTCGGTCCATATGGTGAAATACCGTGACCTCGGCCTTGAATACTGACCTCGCCCCAGAGGGCATCGGTCAGTACTTTCAAGACCTCGGTCACGGTATTTCACGATACAGACCTCCCAGCTGGTAAATAACACACATTTATGCAGCCGCAAAAATATTATAAAGTGACCTGTAGAATTAGGAATGTTCAAATTATAAATAGAAGTTTAGAGTATTATGTACCTTGCATGGCACATTATTGCGAGTTGGCCTCGTGGTTAGCGTGTCGGGAGATTGTGAGTTCTGTTCACGGTCGGGTCATACCAAAAAACATCATAAAAATGGTATCCAGTTACTTGGTGTACACTGTGTTACTAGTACTTGAAAATTCATGTTTATGGACAGGTTCTCATTGACCAGACCTGTTGTCTTGGGTTTTTTTGGATGTTTTTTGAAGTTGTTTTTGATTACTAAAGTTATTTTTACTCTACAACAGTGTTTTTTGTCATTTTTTTTTTTTTTTCTATGAGTGATTCCACGCTTATGGGCACTGAAATGGGGACATGAACTTATTTTTAAAAATTCACCTAAAACCATTTCTTTTTTTACCATCAGGTCACAAAACATGTAATCTTTAATGAATGATATGTTAAAAGATAACTAATTTTCTGAGATGTAATAAAAACATATTTATATGCCAAAGTCAGAACGTAACAGAAGTGTTGTGGACATATATATTCTCAATTTTAACAATGTAGAATTACTTTCTGAAACATAGGAAGGTGATGTTTTAGCAAATATAATTAATAAACATGTGTAGTAGAATAAACATACACATTCTTTCAATAAGATTAACATGGTATAGAGCTAGATTGTAATTAATTTGTAACAGACGCGAGATGGACAATCGTAACAGAAGTAATGTAACAGACATCATTTTGGAACTCATAGGCTTGACTTTGGCATATAAATATGTTTTTATTACATCTCAGAAAATTAAAGTTATCTTTTAACATATCATTCATTAAAGATGACATGTTTTGTGACCTGATGGTAAAAAAAGAAATGGTTTTAGGTGAATAAGTTCATGTCCCCATTTCAGTACCCATAAGCGTGGAATCACTCCTATACAAATATTAAAAATATAAAGTTCTGAGCAAGTTAGAGAAAGATTATCAAAATATCCCAATTTTGGCCTATTTTTGTCCTATGTGCCCGGCACATTACAATTAATTATGGGTGGCAGCCAAGTGGTTAACGATATGCCAGAGGTAGTATCAAGCCACTTAAAATTATTTGCGGATGACACAAAGATGTTCTGCCCAGTCAGTCATGAATGGGAAATGTGAACCGCTACAACACGACCTTTCTAGTCTACAAGGATGGGCAGGAAAGTGGCAGTTGTGCTTCCACCCTGACAAATGTACAGCGATCTGAATTGGTTCAGGGCATGACGTGATAAAACAAGAATGGTGCCTTCACACAACAGGAAAAAGATCTGGGGATTCTGGTGGACAACGAGCTCAGTTTTGAGAACCATATAGCATCTATAGTCTCAAAAGCCAACCAGATTGCAGGACTTGTGTGGAGATCATTTGAATACGTGGATAAAGATGTCTTCTCTCTCCTGTAAGTCACGGATACGCCCACATCTTGAGTACGGTGCCCTAGTACTGTCATCTAGGGCTGGGTAAAAAAAAATCTATTTAATCGGTTTAGGATCGATTTCATTTAAATTTCGCACTATCGATTCACAGGGCATGAGATTTTTTTTTTTCCCACAACACAATCTCGTGTGTTGTGTGATATTCCTCCCTCAGCCGTCTCGTGTGTGATGACGCAGCTGCGCAGTCGTACGTCGTGACGTTCAAGCACGCACACAAAATGGCTGAGGCCAGAGCCATGGCTGAGGCAGGGAAAACGCCGCTCGGCAAGCCGTCTCAAATGAAATCTGACGTGTGGAATCATTTCAAATTTAAAACGACAAAGGACGAAGAGCTTGATAAAACCAAGGCAGTTTGTAAGATATGCCAAGCAGAGCTCAGTTATTGTAGGAATACTACAAACCTCAGAAACCACCCGACAAGGTACCACGCTACGCTAACCTTAGCTTCCGACAACAAGCCGCCCGGAGCAAAATAAAAGAAACTGAAGGACCTGCTAGCATTACCATCAGAGTCTCCGCGGGCCATAAAGATAACAGAGGCCATCGCAACTTTTGTTTGCAGAGATTTACGCCCATACTCGGTAGTGGAAAATGAAGGATTCAGGTACTCGAACCACACTACTTTATGGTGCCTGGCAAAGCACTACCTCTGTGTCCCAGGGACCAGTATTGTGTCGGAGAGGGTGTTTTCCACTGCGGGTGATTATTGTCACTGCCAAAAGGAGCTGCATCACCCCAGAACACGTCAATGAGCTCCTTTTCCTCAACAAGAATCTCTCAGTCTCTTAAGTGTGACAGTTTAAGTTTACTGTCTTCGTTTTGTTAATATTAGTACTTTTGTTAATATTTTTTCACTTGGGCGGCACGGTGGTGTAGTGGTTAGCGCTGTCGCCTCACAGCAAGAAGGTCCGGGTTCGAGCCCCGTGGCCGGCGAGGGCCTTTCTGTGTGGAGTTTGCATGTTCTCCCCGTGTCCGCGTGGGTTTCCTCCGGGTGCTCCGGTTTCCCCCACAGTCCAAAGACATGCAGGTTAGGTTAACTGGTGACTCTAAATTGACCGTAGGTGTGAATGTGAGTGTGAATGGTTGTCTGTGTCTATGTGTCAGCCCTGTGATGACCTGGCGACTTGTCCAGGGTGTACCCCGCCTTTCGCCCGTAGTCAGCTGGGATAGGCTCCAGCTTGCCTGCGACCAGGGCTCGAAATTAACTTTTTTTCTGTGTGTCCCCCAGTGGTTCCGAATTCTGTGTTGTATTGTCCCGAATGGAAGCAATAGTGTCCCCATTTTTTTCCTCTCTGAAATAACCAGTGGTTAATATTATCATATGAAGTTACTATTATATTTGTAACTATGCGATTTTGAACCCTTTTATATCATTTTTACAATAAGTCACAAGACACAAGCGACACATGTCCAATACATCATCTACTTCAAAATTACAGTTATTGCATTTTCAGTTTATTAAACTTTGGCGATCTCACTGTATGAATAGATACCCGTTTATTTAAAGGGGCCAACTAGCTCATTCAGAAAATGTTTCAACTTCCTACATCTGCAGTACACTTTAGTTGAAAATAAGACCCCTTTTATGTTCATTTCATCTACTTATACCTTGAATATCTGTTGGCACTTATAAGGCCAACTTATAATTTTCACCATTACCGTTATCCATTTTTATGAACTTTCCGTTATCCATTTTTATGAACTTTCCGTTATCCATTACCGTTATCAATTTTTATGAACTTTCCGTTATCCATTTTTATGAACTTTCCGTTATCCATTTTATGAACTTTCACTGCCGAAACGTGGGTTAGCAACATCAGCATAGTGGCAGGTCCGAGCCTAGTTGTGCTGCTGACTGACTAAACTTTCTGAACTAGAAAGACACCAAGAAAACTCACTTATTCTGTTGAACGGTATCTTCCGTCAATATCATCCACATCATTCCTGTTGTATTTTATAACGTGTCTAACAGTGTTCATTAAGTTCATTCAGTTGCTAGCGTTGCCTGCAGACCAGGCGATGACACTTTGGATCCTGAAGGTCCCGGAGACGTTATGTCTGGGCTTTTAGTTTCTTCCCCGCGGTCGGTCCGCTTCAACCACTTAAGCATTTTTGTTCTGGCAAGAGTCGGCACAGCGTGTGCGGTAGCAATTCCATTCCAAGTCCATATAATGCGGACTCCGGCCAAAGATTCTAGAACAGAATGCGCTGCTCTGTAGCCTACTGATGCAGGTGCATCGAAAGTGTAGCTACTATGTATGTTTCGCTGTTAACGTTTTAAAATTAAAATTGACAAATTAGGTGAATGTCTACGTATGTGTGACGGCTTTGTAAATAATATTAACGTAGAACTTTTTTTCTAGATCTATTTTTTTTCCATTGTCCCGGGATTGTCCCAGATATGATAATTTTGTGTCCTGATGACATTTTTTATGGTCCCCGGGACATCGGGACACCGTTAGTTTCGAGCGCTGCCTGCGACCCTGTAGAACAGGATCAAGCGGCTAGAGATAATGAGATGAGATGAGATTTTTTCACTTAAACAATACAATTTGCTGCAACGTTCATTTGCACTTTTTTAATTACAGGAAGATAAGACCGTTTTGTTTACAGTTACGTGCAAACTGTCAAATTTACAAAATAAAGACGTGTATTTTGCAACGTATTGTATGGAGATATTTTCATTATTTAAGAACAGATTGAATTGATTCGAATCGAATCGTGATTAATCAATTTAAAACCCTAAGAATCGAAATCGAATCGATCTAGGAAATTGCCTGTGATACCCAGCCCTACTGTCATCCTACATGTGGAAATTGGCGGAACAGATTGAGAGTGTTCAGAGACGTGCCACAAAACGAGTACCTGGACTGAGGGATCTTCCATATGAGGACAGACTGAAAGCTCTTAAGCTACCTACATTAGCGTACCGCAGACTACGAGGCGACATGATAAACCCCTCCAAATATGTACATGAAAAATATGATGCAAAAGCATGCATAACAGGAATGAAGATAAACACCAAGACAAGAGGGCATAGTCTACAACTGGTCAAGAGCAACAAAAGACTGTATTTCTTCAGCAGCCGAGTGGTCTGTTGGTGGAACAACCTGCCTGAGACAGTTCTTACAGCGCCAAATGTTAACGTATTCAAAGAACTGTTGGACAAACATATGGAGGATCATCCCATGGTATACAACCACAGGGCACTAGACAATCCACAGAGACCTGAAATGACAGTCATCTGAAAATAGGAGCGGCTCAAATTGGAATGCTACAATTCCTACCCAGCCAAAAGGCTCTACTTTACTCTACTCTAGTCTAGAAATTTGAACTGAGATTTCCTCCTAGCATCTTTGACATTTGATGGTAAACCATTCCGTAATAAAATACTAGAATGAAAGAGTGTTTTACCATGAGAATTTACTCTAGGGATGTGGAAGGATGTAGCAGTGCGTCTTGTGGTAATGTTGTGGAGGTTACGTGTTAAGCTGAATGGTGTCATCAAATAGCTTGGTGCAGTTTCGTTGTAGATGTTATACACCATATTTAATTTTAGCTGTTTAACATGTAATTCCATTGGCAGCATACCAACCACCTCAAACTCCAGAGCGCCAATATGTTTTCTGGCTGATGTGTTCTAAAGGAACTGGATCATTTTGTTTTGGTTACGCTGTAACCTTATATCTCTTGGTTAAACCAGAGTACCACGATGTGCAAGCATAGTCGAAGTGACATTGAATAAGTGCCGATATCAGAGGTTTTTCTAGAAAAATTTAGTATGAGGGCTGTAACAATATGCGTATCGAAATCGTGATACGCAGAGCCACGATCCGTGTCGAGATACAAGAAGGCAGAATCGCAGTACACCCTTTCAAACTTCTCCTCAGCCCAAAAACGGAGGCGCTTCCAAACTTCAATTTATGAATACTTTTACTTTTTATTTAAATTACATTTTAAACTTACTTAAATTACTTTTATTTTTTATATCTATTAGTAAGTCGTTTTTTCGCCGACCTGCGACAATCTTCTGCGAGTCACGCAACGTCCACACTCGCCACTGGCAACCATATGGCGTCCTTGGCCACCAGCAGTGTTGCCAGATACTGCTGACGTTTTCCAGCCCAAAATATGTTCAAAACCCGCCAAAATGCACTTAAAACCGCCCAATCTGGCAACACTGGCCACCAGCGCATTCGTTTCTTTTAAGCGGTCGCCATTCTGGTTGCGACGCGGGGAGCGAATCTGTAAACAAGCAGCTCATTGGCTGGCTAGGTGTGCCACAAGCCAATCACAATCACTGACAAAGCTGCCTTGACCAGAAAGGCATGTCTGCTTGGGCGTTAGCGGCAGTTACGCAGAAGCCTTCTGCGGCAGTTACACTTTGACACGCGAGCAATGTTTCACTATAAAAATTCCGTAATTTCCATCTGTTTTCCGCGATCACAGAAAATCATTGGCCCTATGAGAGTGAGACAGTGAGAGAGCCACCCCTATACCCCCCCCCCCCCCCCCCCCCCAAAAAAAATCTTAACGGATTTACGCGATTTGGAAAAATGACTTTTTCAGAACCGAAAAAACCAGAGCTTCCGGCTCAACAGTATTATTTTGAGAAATAAAACAGTCTTTGGATATACATTTGTTCATTTTTGCATACATATTACTCATTCTCTGCAGTGGTCTGAATTATTTGTTATTAAATAGTTAATGTAAGTAAGTAAATGTTAATAAGTCAAATTTACTACTTTAAAAAAACATATTTTAAAAAAAATCGTGGGTGTATCGAATCATGGGTCAAAAATCGCGATACGAATCGAATTGTGAGTTGGGTGTATCATTACAGCCCTAATGAGGGCGCTCACCATGGCGAGGGAGCGAAGCGACGGGGGGGATGGTGCCGGTTGTCCGTGCCCCCCCTCCGCCGTGCGAAGCCTTTGAAAAATTGAGGCTACAATGGGACATTCTGAGGCTATCTGAGAGGGAAATTGTAACAAATTGTCAACATTGAAAAAGAAAAGTAATCTTCTTCTGCCCCGGACAGTCTTTGGCTTTCTTCCGTTTCGTGCCGCGGGATGACATCTTTAAATGCCCAAGTGTCAACAAAAACAACTCGCCAACTACTTCTGTCAAAAGCTCCCACGCCGGTGGGTGAAAGGTCATTCAGTCTCGAGAAATCTCGCTCTACAAGTCAGCTGACCTTGTATGTAACCCATGTCAAATCTCGCGAGAGCAGCCGCGACAAGTAGGGCTGGGAATCGATCCAGATTTCCTGGATCGATTCGATTCCGATTCATAAGGTCACGATCCGATTCGATATCGATTTACTTAGATATCGCTGGATTGTGACTTTAAAGTAAAAACTGTCCCTATTGACAGGAACAGCCCCATATGTGTTTGTGCATGTAATTTAACACCAAATGCCTTCTCCAGTGCAGTTTGATTCGCCGCAGGTTTAGCTGAAACTGTGTCGGCATGGTGCCTGGATAAGTGGTTGCGGAGATTAGTTGTATTGCCACTATATTTTACCTCGATGTGGCACAGTTTGCACACTGCTTTTGTTCTGTCGACTTCGTCTCTGTCCTCGTAACGTTTGAATCCAAAGTAATGCCATACATCAGCTTTCAGGCCAGGCGGTAATTTTAGCTGTGCAGCTTCAGCCATCTCGCGCTCTTAAAGGAACAGTCCACCGTACTTCCATAATGAAATATGCTCTTTTCTGAATTGAGACGAGCTGCTCCGTACCTCTCCGAGCTTTGCGCGACCTCCCAGTCAGTCAGACGCAGTCAGACGCGCTGTCACTCCTGTTAGCAATGTAGCTAGGCTCAGCATGGCCAATGGTATTTTTTGGGGCTGTAGTTAGATGCGACCAAACTCTTCCGCGTTTTTCCTGTTTACATAGGTTTATATGACCAGTGACATGAAACAAGTTCAGTTACACAAATTGAAACGTGGCGATTTTCTATGCTATGGAAAGTCCGCACTATAATGACAGGCGTACTAACACCTTCTGCGCGCTTCGGCAGCACATTGATATCTGAGCTCCGTATCAGTGCGCTGTCGAAGCGCGCAGAAGGTGTTAGTACGCCTGTCATTATAGTGCGGACTTTCATAGAAAATCGCCACGTTTCAATTTGTGTAACTGAACTTGTTTCATGTCACTGGTCATATAAACCTATGTAAACAGGAAAAACGTGGAAGAGTTTGGTCGCATCTAACTACAGCCCCAAAAAATACCATTGGCCATGCTGAGCCTAGCTACATTGCTAACAGGAGTGACAGCGCGTCTGACTGACTGGGAGGTCGCGCAAAGCTCGGAGAGGTACGGAGCAGCTCGTCTCAATTCAGATAAAAGCATATTTCATTATGGAAGTACGGTGGACTGTTCCTTTAAGTTTCGGTTTCGTTTGCCGGCACCCGCTTTTTATAGCGGTCCTTGCGCGGTCGAGAAAATAGTGCCTATAGCCACCTGGAAGAGATCGATCCACACATTTTTGAATCGATCTCGTATTTTTTGAACGTGAATCGATATCGGATCGTGGATCGATCTTTTGAACCCAGCCCTAGCGACAAGTAAACAACATGGCGCCTCAGTCTGGAAACCGCCAATTCGGATTGTTTTTGCACCGTCTGGCGGTGTATCTACTATGATTGGAATATTTTTGGAGTAATTATAACATATTTGATGATCAGACACATTGTCACGTGGTGTTGCTGGGATGTTTTCACGGAAAAAAGATCGTTTTGAGAAAGATTGCATGTTGTGCAGTAGCATATAAGTGCATGGCCTACGTGTGACGTGGGGTTCACTCGGCATTTCGGTAAGAGGGCGCACGACGAGAGTAAGAGGGCGCAGCACCCCTGTTCCCCGGTTTAGACAAAAGCCTGCGATATTAATAATCTTTTGAAAGGAGAAAAAAAAACAGTGAGCTGGACAAAGAGTATGCACTCTGCAAAACCTGTTTCGCTCCAATTAGATATTCAGGTAACACAACAAACTTGCGAACTTACTTAGCACGACACCGCCCCGACATATTAGCTCAGCCGGAGCCGCCGAAACCCGACCCGAAGCAAACTACACTGGACAGCGCCAAAGTCCTCCCGTCTACTTCAGTGATGTGTGACTTACTGTAACTGTGAACTTAATTTTGTCATTTAAGGCCGAAGGCAAGAAGCTGCACTTTATTTTGCATTTTCAATTTTAGTGTGTGTGAGACACTGCATTTTATTTTGAGTATTTACTCAAAGTTCAGAAGAAACGTGATTCACTGAGGTTTCAGTTCAGTTTCAGTGTGTGGACACTGACCCACACTGCACTTTGTTTCATAATTGTGCTCAGGGAGACTAAGGCCCAATCCCAATTCTAATTTCTACCCCTTCCCCTCCGCCTTCCCCTCCGCCTTCCCCTTGGCCCTTCCCCTTGAAACTGAGCTACAAGGGATAGGGCTTGAAATTCAACCCTTACGTATTGGGATAGCCCTTCAACGATCGCATACGTCATCGCGTACCTCCGTCAGCGTTTACGTTAGCAAAACGCGACGCGTCATTGGCTGCGACCAGCCGCTACAGTCAGAGCCAGAAATCTCTGCTGGCAGGGTGTGATTTGTTAACTAACACCACTGAATGGGATATCTTTGGCGCTTCGTGCACCACATCCGACAGAATGAGGTGTCAGAACACTCATGTAAACAATAAAAGCGAGAATAACAGAACAAAACGTACGCAGTAAAGCAACCGAAAACAATACTCACTCCCAAAGCTTTTTAGCAGCAGTTTGGATTTCAGAAATCGCTGCTCATTCTCAGCTCGAAAGCGAATCAAGCGGCGTGTTTCCTCTGGATAACAACTTAAAACACGTAAATAATGGAGAAAATACATTTATGACAATCTTTCGCCGCGGGAACCGCCATCTTTCTGAAATCCGCATGAAATCTCGCTGAAATCCGCATGGCATTGTGGGAAATCACTCAAACCCCTTCGTTCGGAGTCTGCTCCAGGAAAATCTCTGTTTGGAGGGGTACAGAAGCCCTACGCCTTCCCCTACCCCTCCGCGTTAACTGGGATTGGGATACCCCTACCCCTTCACGTGAACGCGCAAAATGGAGGGGAAGGGCCAAGGGGTTGGTCCAAGGGGTGAAATGGGATTCGGCCTAAGATGCCCACTGCACTTTTCAATGTGTTTCAGACAGTGCGTTGTTCCTGCAAATATGTTGTAACTTGCGCTTGTATAGTTACAATAAAATGGCATGGATAATTAGAATTACATTGTTTTGACTCAGTTTGTCCCATGAATTATCACTATCATCTGATGTACATACAACTCGGATTTTAAGATGCATAATGCGTTTACGTTTTTCAGTGAACTATGTAGAATATCGCAATATATCGCAGTATCGTATCGTGATGCGTATCGTATCGTGAGGTCCTTGGCAATACCCACCCCTAGTACACAGCTTGAAAAGCTTTGAGGGAGAGTAGTTTGCTTTACAGTGTTAGCATTAGAGCTAGTGTTAGGAAAGTTTTCTTGTCGAAGAAGGCAGCATTTCTCCCACTCTGCCGGATGTTTTCGCTTCAAATGCTGAAACAAATTGGTCGTGCTGCTACCACTCACGACAACCGCTTTCAGACACAATTTACAACGAGGTGTTGTTTGGCATTCATCAGATGCTGTAAAACCATACCAATTCCAAATTACGGACGTTGTGGGACATTTTTTTTGGGCAGGAGCCCCTCTTTCTCGCTGTCTGTTTCTGTCGCCATGTTTGTTTGTGCATGTGATGTTACTGGGGGACGAGAGAAACGCACTGCAGGAAGTGCATTACGGAAAGTCTCGAGGGGTCTTGGCGAATGTAAAAATGTAATGCGTGCGCTGTGCACTTGGAAATATAAACTGTATGGGGACAGGGGATTTTAAAAAAATCTTAAAAACTCGAGTTTCTTAACAAATCAATCGATTTGACGTGCCCACTCGATTTTTAAATCGTATCGATTTTTTGCCCAGCCTTAACTGAAACTCACCTTTGTAAAATTTGTTTTTTATTGGTAAATCTGAAAAGGTGTTTAATTATGGACTGTTGATAATTGTAGCTGCCGGTCTAACTTTCAAACAAAAGAATTAAAGTGCCATTCCACCATTGGATGTATTCTTTGGCATAAAATACAATATATTTTGACAACATATATAAATGGTATCACTAGACAGAGAAATCTTTTAGCTTCAAAATGATATATCAAACATCATTTTTTGACAACGACAAGTATATTAATTTTGCGACCAAAGTCACCTACCCTTTTAATTTCCACGTGTGATGTCATCGGCAGGTTCCCCTTCTTGTGTACCGTGTGACGTGGCACATATTATCAGCAATGGCGGATAGAACGCGATAAAAATAATACCAATAAATCTAGCTAATACCAATAAATCTAGCTAACTGAAAGATTAACTCAAAATTTTTCGCAATTTTTTTGGCCCCCATATACGAGGAGAAATGACTCTCTCACTTTGGGGGTTTCCTGGTCTAAAAATAGACCGACACGTGGTACACAAGAAGGGGAACCTGCCGATGACATCATGTTTCACTACCGCGCGGAAATTAAAAGGGTAGGTGACTTTGGTCGCAAAATTAATATACTTGTCGTTGTCAAAAAATTATGTTTGATATATAATTTTGAAGCTAAAAGATTTCTCTGTCTAGTCATGTTGTCATAAAATATATTGTATTTTATGCCAAAGAATACATCCAATGGTGGAATGGCACTTTAAAATACACATGTTTTGGTGTCAGACTCCATTAAATACATTTTGTAGTGTTTTGGTGGCGGGATTTTTATTTTTTTAAACTTCCCGTGCAACTTTTGTTTGTATAGAAATTAGGGTGCCGGAATTTTGTTGAAACCACGCCTAATAAGAGCTAAACGCAATGGAGACGGATCTGTACGACGAATTCGGTAACTACATCGGACCAGAACTGGACTCCGATGAAGATGAAGACGTAGAGGCAGAGGACAGAGATGCAGCTGAGGTAAGAGTTGCTGAATCTAAACGAGCGTGCATATGCGAGAAAATATTCTATCGATAAAATCTCTCTGTTTTCTGAGAAAGTGAAATCATTAACTTTGGTGGAATGGAACGTGTGCGGTCCTTATAGGCGGATGAGGATGAGGAGGATGAAGACCAGGTTGACGGTGATGAAGATGGTGGTGGCGGCATGGAGGTAGTTTTGCACGAGGATAAGAAGTATTATCCGACTGCAGAGGAAGTCTATGGGCCTGAAGTGGAGACCATCGTCCAAGAAGAGGACACACAACCACTTACAGGTGAATGCTCACATCATCAAGTTTGTGCGTTTTATAAACCTGAGTTTTAGGCCATCCTTAAAAAAAATTTGTTTCCTGTCCACCGGGTGGGCAAAAAAAAATTCAGTCGGGAGGGAGGGATTTTTTTTTTTTTAATGGATGGATAAGAAATCGCAATGCTGTGTTTGTTTTTTCTTTCAGTACTTTTTTTTATTACAAAAGCAGACACATTTAATAAAATATGACAGTTTAATCAACTGAAACTTGTACAAAAACTTTAAGTTAGCATTTTAAATGCTGACTGCAACATTTGCAAAACTTTTACAAAGGTACTTAAAATGTCCGACACACGGACTTTTTGTAGTTCTAAATCGAGTGTTAGGCCTAGTTCGGATGAAATTACACTATTAAAATGATCACTGAATGATTTGTTTTTCTGAATCTTTACTATTTTGTTGTTCGCTAGAATACCATTTTGCGATTTCACACTTAAGCAAATGTTTGAAAACTCCGGATCTCCTTCCTTCATGGTGGCTGCCGTTTTTTTTGTGCCGCACGGCGCATGCGCAGAGCTGATTCGACAGGGCTTTCCACAAGCGCCGGCCACACAATTAAGTCCAGCCGGCTACTTTAATGACTATTTTTGTAGCCCACAGGCTCTAAATATTAATTTTCGATTTTAATAAAATTAAATGTTTATCTAACAGACTGACAATAATGTCAAACTGAACCGTTGATCAAGGGAGAGTAACTCATCCGCACCCCGACATGCGGTGTGCGCGCGCACTCGGCGCATGCTCAGCTGCGTGAATGTGTCATGCACCGAAAATAAGAGATTTACAAGCCAGGAACGCCTCATGATGCAATACGCAAGAAAAGAAAGAAGATTTACTGCCATTTTACTTTGTATTTGAGTAAAGTGAATAAATAAATGGTCTGTGGAAAATACACTTAACCCTGGGAACTGCGTGCACAGGAGTTTATTTTGTGTTTACTCCCCCGGCTGGCTACTTATTTGTCATGGCTGGCTAGTATGAGCCTTAAGGCCAATTTATGCTGACAACCCAGTCCTCGCAGATAGCGTCGCAGACAGTGTCTGCGTAGCCCCGCCACCTTCGCAGACGCTCTGCGTGCACCTCCCAAAAATTGTGACCACCGCAGAAGCCTCGTAGACAGCGCCGCAGACAAGAGGGCTCTGATTGGTCCACTCTACATCCGCTGTACACGCACTTCCGCTTCCCTACTTTCCCGGTTTGTTTTGTTTTCACGACCGGCATTTTTAAAAACACGAGCGAAGATGGAGCAGCACGAATAGCGGTTGATCGAGGAAGTGAGGAAGTACGTACATCTATACGACTCCAGTTCTAGTCATTATAAGTAACCGGAGGAGAAACACTCCACTAACCACACCCACCAACTACTCCTAGCGACTTCGCGCCCCCTTGCGTTGTGCCGGTGAATAACATCGCGCACGCCTATTATCCCCGCTCAACAATAAATTACAACTGTCTGCGAAAAGCTATCTGCGAAAGACTTGTCGCACGAGCATGCAGAGGCCTTTAGTGGAAAGCCCTGGGAATGCGGAAATGTCAAGTTCGATTTTAGATTTACGAACCCGAAAAAAATGTCGAAAAACCGGCGTTTAAAAAAAAAATTTCACCCGCACAAACGGCACTCACCCGGCCGGTGGACCGGAAACGGAACATTTTTTAATAATGGCCCTATGCTTTTTTTTTTAAATCTTATAATTGCAGTGTATACAGGGTGGAATTTATGCTTTTGGACATTCAAAAACGAAGAAGAATCACTGTGTGTTTGTGTCCGTCAGAGCCTATTATCAAGCCTGTGAAGACGAAGCAGTTCACTCTGACCGAGCAGGAGCTGCCAGTTACAGTTTATGACATGGAGTGAGTCTGCATAGACAAAATATACCACACATTCCTTCTGAGTCAGACGTATTATGTAACGTTGGACCAAATCTTAATTTTCTCTGCAGATTTCTTGCTGATTTAATGGACAACTCCGAGCTGATTAGAAACGTCACGCTGTGCGGCCATTTGCACCACGGCAAGGTCAGTGTTTAAGAAGTAATAATAATATTTAAAAAAAAAAAAAAAACGCTCATGGTATTTTGTGTTAAAAAAAAAGGGTTTAAAACATCAATAAAATGAAAACGGCTTTTTATTTCAGTAAAATTTTACATGTCGCAGAGATTAATTTCAAGCCCCTCCCCTTACATCAGAGAAGGGAGAATGAAATTTATATCATAATAGATTTTTTTTAAATAAAATTGAATCTTTGAGCTCTATAAATGTATTTGTGGTACAGTGTAAAAGTTTGCAAAGCCTTTAACATGTATATAATTCATCAGACTGTTTAGTATATCAGGGTTCCCAGATGTTCCTTCGTAATCATAAGTAGTAAAAGGGTGGGGGAGTCAAATAACGTATATTTAGATGTTTATAGTGAGGAATCAAAATGCACGGTGTTTTTCAAAAAATTTGATATGATCCATCCATCCATTACCTGTGGCCGCTTTATCCTGTTCTACAGGGTCGCGGGCAAGCTGGAGCCTATCCCAGCTGACTACGGGCGAAAGGCGGGGTACACCCTGGACAAGTCGCCAGGTCATCACAGGGCTGACACATAGACACAGACAACCATTCACACTCACATTCACACCTACGGTCAATTTAGAGTCACCAGTTAACCTAACCTGCATGTCTTTGGACTGTGGGGGAAACCGGAGCACCCGGAGGAAACCCACGCGGACACGGGGAGAACATGCAAACTCCGCACAGAAAGGCCCTCGCCGGCCACGGGGCTCGAACCCGGACCTTCTTGCTGTGAGGCGACAGCGCTAACCACTACACCACCGTGCCGCCCAATTTGATATTATTTGAGATGTAAATATCCCAGAAACTCCATAGTCTAGGCAAATGAAACTGAACAGGCAGTATAAAATGTATTCCTCAAAATCTGAACGAGAAATTCAAAGGTATGTGGATTCCATGAATGATTTCACAAATTTTCAATACGCGCGCCGCCTGAGACACGACACTCTAACACCTTTTCTTTTCTGGTGAAAGGCATTTCTATACCTAAAAAGATAAAAACATTAAACGTAAAATTCTGACCCGTTTCCACTCATGCTGTTAAAATTTGAGGTCAGTTGAACGAGAATTGGCAAAGTTATTAGATTGTGAAACGATATCAAATTTTTTTTGAAACGCCCTGTACTATGAGTCTGGAAGCTCGTTAAAATTGTGCTAAATGTCATATCTCTTCAAGTCAGATCAGACTTCAGACATTTGGTTCTTTTTCAAAAAAAGTTTAGTTTTCCTAAAGTCACATGTCACTTTTAGTGATCTGAAATATTGTATTTGTTGTATATTTTTGTAGAAATCCATCAAAACGCCATAGTGGATACAGATTTTTTTTCACCCAACTGCATATAAAGTGTGTGTGTGTGGGGGGGGTGTATATATTTATATAAGAGGATATTACATGATGGTGTGCAGATATGAAGTTTATCTTCGAGTACGAATATACAGGGTGAGTCAAAATTATGTTAACACTTAAATGGTAGAAACCATTTATTCACAAAACATACATCATATGTGCAAGATGATTTTCAGGACGGTCTCAACTAGGGATCGACCGATATGTTTTTTTCAGGGCCGATACCGATTATTATGGAATTGGGATGCCGATAACCGATATGTGCAACCGATAAATGTAAACATTATAATTCACATGAAATTAAACATAGCACACACTGACACAGACCTTCATATCCATGAAATGTATGTTTAATTGTAAAATTGAACATGAAATTTTGTGCAGGGAGATGCCAGCAGCGTTTGTACAATAAAGTCAAACATTAGTTAGAATAAAATGAGAAATAAAATAATAATAAAATAAATATTCACCAATTAAAAAATAAATCACTCCCTACTATATTACAGCTCACCATTTTCAGTGGAAAATAAATGAAAATACACTCTGGATTCTTTTACACTAAGAACGAAGTAAGACTTGCCAACTTCAAGTAGTTTTTAAATAACAAATCAAGTGTAGGGAGCTGCCTGCAGCATTTTTTAAAAAGTAAAATCAAACATAAAGTAGGCTATCACTCCCTATTATGTAACAACTTAACAAGTAACCATCTACATTCTAATGCTTTTAATGCCCAAGCCTAATATTCCCAATTTAGGAGGATTATATTGTAGTGAAGGAAGCATTACATGTAGTTTCAGCGGGACTAGTTGGTTGTAGGCTAATTCAAGTGCTTCCTTCTGTAAGCTAAGTTTGCCTGGCTACACAGATGCAAATGGACAATTTTAACGAGTAGTAGATGAAGAATGTAAACATATAATGATGATGTGCTTTTGCAACTTGTGTGTTTGTGACTTATTGCGGCAAAAGCAGCGTGTCCTTACCTTGAAGTGGGATCTGCTTCTGCCCGAGTGCCCATACGGCCGCCTTGAAACAGTTCACAGCGTTTAGCTACGCGTGTTGATTGGCTGTATCCCTTGTGCCGCTTCTGCCCGAGTGCCTGTACGGCCGCCTTGAAACAGTTCACAGCGTTTAGCTACCCGTGTCAATTGGCTATATCTCTTGTGCCAAACAAATCAGATGTTGTGGTGGGCGGGACCGTGTTCTTGAACTCAGAGAGGCGAGTGCAGGAAAGGACGTGCAGTGACAGTCGCGTTAGGAACGAAATGGCTGCAAAAAGGCATGTTATCGGCATATCGGTGGAAATTATGGCCGATACCGATAACCCTAAAAATGCAGAATATCGGCCCGATATGTCGGCCAGGCCGATTATCGGTCGACCCCTAGTCTCAACCTGTTCACGATCATGTTCAGCACACAAAAACCAGCAAGCAACAGTAGCATTTAAAGAATAATAAAAATAATCCATGAGTCTTAACATAATTTTGACTAACCCTGTATTTCACAAGTGATCGAAGCGCACGAGTGAAAATATTTTCAGTATGAGAAGATAAAATTCATATCTCCGTGCCACTATTACCCCTTTTCCACCAAATCAGTTCCAGGGCTGGTTTGGGGCCAGGGCTGGTGCTGGTTCACAACTCGTTCAACTTGCGAGCCAGCTGAGAACCAGTTTGCTTTTCCATAGCTCGCGGTGCTAAGGGAAGCCACGTCATTACGTCACTGTATACCTCCGTTACGTCGCTGTATACATCAGTTACGTCGCTACGTTTGCATAAACCTTGGCGCGAATATCGAAGCAAAAACAACGTGGAAGAAGAAGCAGCAACAACAACAATAATAATGATAATGGATGACTTCGCGTTTGTACAGCTGCTGCTTCTCGTCACTTAAAAATGGCGATCTTTCGCGGTCTTGTTATTGTTGTTGGTCTTAACAACTCCGCCCCCCCCGCTGACGTAAGCGGTTCTTTCCTGTGGCCCAGCAGAGAGTTGGTGCTAGCCTGGAACCGTTTTTTCTGGCCCCAGAGCCAGTTCTTTGTCAGTGGAAACAGAAAACCCGGTTCCAAACTAAGCACTGGCCCCGAACCAGCCTTGGAACTGCTTTGGTGGAAAAGGGGCATATGTAATGGTCTTTATATTATATGGACACATCCACAAAAAACACAAGTTATCCAAAAGGATTTTAATGTTGAACCGGTTTGCCATTTTGACACCACTGGGAGTGAGTGATGTCATCAGAGTGAAATATCGGGAATTATTATACATACAGGACGCTTTTTCGATGGAATAAAAACGTGTTCTATTCCCTTCTAGCGGGTTTCATTCATTTGGTTCGATAGCATGCAATATTGTTAGCATATCGCTTATCTGACGTGTATTACGTCACTCTACCCAATGGAGAATGAGCGTTGAATATGGTTTACGATATTGCATGGTTGTCAAGACAACATGACGTCATACGTTGGAAACACGCTAGTGAGCGACTGTGACAATTTGTAAGCAAACATGGCCGCCAGGTTTGCGTCGTTAAATGCAGAAGATTTTGAGTGAATTTTGGCTGCCAGGTCGCTCTGTTGTGTGTAGCTGTTGATGTTGATTTTAAAAGTAATTAAGTAAATTACGCGGGGAAAATAATAATAATGATGATGATGATGATGATGATAATCTGCTTGACTGTGCTAGCATTGGCATTTGTGAATGCTACACCGGCTGGAAGGTAAGTGGACTGCCACACTAACAGCATCAAGTAAGCTTGTGTTGGCCTTCGAGAATGCTGATATGAAAAGTGTGTATGCATTATTATTATAATAATAATAATTGGGTGGCTTTTTTCGTGGTCTATCAGATATATTCCATCCAGCTACTTGTCTTCGATTTGTTCAGTATCATGCTAGCTGAATGGGATATATCTGATATACCACGAAATAAAGCCAGCCAATATTATTTAATGTCACTCAGATCCGCGATGTATTTCGTATGAAAAATGAGTTTTTCAACACAAGAATATAAACTTCATATCTTCAAGCCAACGTGTGATTTTTTTTTTTTTCTTTTTAATATATAGACACATTCACAAACGAAGTCCTCAAATTTATCAAAACAATGCATCGATACCTTCATGAGTGAGAATATTGAGAAATATGTCACTCAGTGTCCTGGATGTAGCTCATATGAAAATAAAAGTGGTGGATTTCCCAGTAAAACACTCGTGTCTGTGAAATATAATATGACACTTCATGTCTTAAAGTGATGATGGATGCCGTTTCTCTTTAACCCTTTGATGCAAAACATATGCACACCCCTTCTAATGCACAACATGGGTCAAAAATGACCCGCATTCATTTTCCAGGTTATTTCATGCTGACTGAGTTTTTCTTTGCTCGATCTTTTGAAATCAGTTTATTTTATGATTGAATATTCCAAGTATTCTTTAAATATCTTGTTTTTAATTACTACAAATCATTAATTTAATTTTTTCTTTCCTACTTTATGAACAAAAATACTTTTTATATTACTACACATGGGTCATCCAAGTGTGATTTTAAAATTAAATGTCTTAATACTATAATAATAATTTGTTTCAAATAATTACTTTAGCAGTGAATGGGGCCAGTTATTTATTTATTAACTATGTAGTTAGCTAAGCCAACTACAATAAAATTAGCTAACTAAAGTAGAATATGTCAACAGATCGGTAGCTAATAGTAATTACTTGTCAGAAAGTTACAAGTAATCTACTCCCTCTCAAGGTAACCTAAACATCATCAATTTTTTTCTAAGGTAATGTTAGAACAATTGAAAAACATTACTTCCATGTATTAGATGGGCAAAGGGCGCTGTGCTGAGCTGTGAAATGTCTGACACAAGCACAATTCACAGTTCCCACCAAACGCTGGAGTAAATGCATGCGGGTCGTTTCTGACCCATGTGTGTAAACTTGATGTAGAATTACAAAAGCTGTGCTTGTTCATAACTTCTCATCTTATTATCTCTAGCCGCTTTATCCTGTTCTACAGGGTCGCAGGCAAGCTGGAGCCTATCCCAGCTGACTACGGGCGAAAGGCGGGGTACACCCTGGACAAGTCGCCAGGTCATCACAGGGCTGACACATAGACACAGACAACCATTCGCACTCACATTCACACCTACGGTCAATTTAGAGCCACCAGTTAACCTAACCTGCATGTCTTTGGACTGTGGGGGAAACCGGAGCACCCGGAGGAAACCCACGCAGACACGGGGAGAACATGCAAACTCCACACAGAAAGGCCCTCGCCGGCCACAGGGCTCGAACCTGGACCTTCTTGCTGTGAGGCGACAGTGCTAACCACTACACCACCATGCCGCCTGTTCATAACTTAAGAAAGGAAAAATAAAAATGATGATTTGTGCTAAACAAAAACAAGATATTTACTGCATATTTGGAAAAGTAAATGAGAAAATGAATTTATTTCAAAAGTAGATCATAGAAACACTCAGCCATACATGAAATAACCTGGAAAATGAATGCAGGTCGTTTTTGACCCATGTTGTGCATTAGAAGGGTAGTGATACAAAAAGGGTTTTTATTCAAAAAGTAAGAAAGGAAAAAATAAAATAAGGATGTATGATGATCAAAAACAAGTTAATTGAGGAATACCTTGAATACTGAATGATGGAATTAATTTATTGCAAAGATATAGAAGATAAAAACTCAGCCGGGTCACTTTTGACCCATGTTTTGCATCAAAGGGTTAATTAGTTGAATGGTTCCTGACTTAATATGGATTATTACAGATGTCAAATAATGCTATTTACTGTATTTTTTAAATTATTATTTACAATATATGAATAAACATGTACTAAATGAATCCGTAACTAAAATTAGTTGCTGTGTGTGTGTGTTTTCCACAGACCTGTTTTGTGGACTGCCTGATCGAACAGACTCATCCGGAAATCCGTAAGCGAGATGACGCAGATGTAAGTGTAAAGCCGCTGCGCGTGCACAAATAAGACGGAGATCAACTCTGAAAGCTTGTGTCTCTGAAAAATTGTGAAATTTTCCTTTTCCGCTCTCTTTTAGCTGCGCTATACAGATATTCTGTTCACCGAACAAGAGGTGAGGCTTTTTAGAACCGTAATAACTTGTGAACCGTAATAACTTGTGTACAAAAATTGTGTGTAATATTTGGGTGTGTTTTTTTGCAGAGAGGAGTTGGTATTAAGAGCACACCTGTGACACTGGTACTTCCTGACTCAAGAGGGAAATCCTACCTGTTCAATATTATGGACACTCCAGGTATCAACACCTAAAGCAATCCACAGGTTGAAGTACAGTGCTGTATGGAAACGAGGAGGGTGGTGATGGCACAGTTTTCTCTTTCCTCAGGTCATGTGAACTTCTCTGACGAGGTTACAGCAGGAATCAGGCTTTCAGATGGGATTGTGTTGTTCATCGACGCTGCTGAGGGGGTGAGTCATGCCGCTGCTGCTGCTGGGTCTCGCTAACCGGGTCTTGCTCGCCTTTAGATTAAAAGTTGTGATGGCGTACTCTCGATCTCCTGTCAATCACAGCGACACTGCCTAATCACGGGCATCTGTGCACTCCTGGATGTGTAAGTTGGCGGATAGCGCTTTTCTTCGAGTGTGTTCCGCTGCCTTGTGACGCAATATAAGCAGCAGTTTGAAAAGCTGCGGTTCGACTGGCTTGATGTGTCTCGGAGGAAGCACGTGGCAACCTTGACTCTGAATGTCTTATCAGTTGTATGTGTTTATTTTTCCATTTTGCTGTTCACGTGTATGTAGGTGATGCTGAACACAGAGCGTTTGATAAAACACGTCGTGCAGGAGCGACTGGCCATAACCATCTGCATCAACAAAATCGACCGGCTGATCTTGGAGCTCAAACTTCCTCCCACTGACGCCTACTACAAACTGCGCCACATTGTCGATGAGGTCAATGGCATGCTCAGGTACTAACATCATCCCAAAATGGTGAACATTCTTTTCACTGTATTTTCTAAGCTGCAGAGCTGGGCTGTGCACGGTGGTGTAGTGGTTAGCACTGTCGCCTCACAGCAAGAAGGTCCTGGGTTCGAGCCCAGCGGCCGGCGAGGGCCTTTCTGTGTGGAGTTTGCATGTTCTCACCGTGTCTGCATGGGTTTCCTCCGGTTTTCCCCACAGTCCAAAGGCTAATTGGTGGCTCTAAATTGACCGTAGGTGTGAATGTGAGTGTGAATGGTTGTTTGTCTCGATGTGTCAGCCCTGCGATGACTTGTCCAGGGATAGGCTCCAGCTTGCTCGCGACCCTGCGCAGGATAAGCGGCTACAGATGATGGATGGATAGATAGTCATCAGGCTGTGTAATCTTATTGTTCCTAACTGTTACTGAATTGTTTAGACAGCAGAGGGTGCAGTAACATACAATATCAGGAATGCACATGACTTCACCCTACTGCAGAAGTATCGCAGCTCTAATGCCCTGAAAATACACTAAAAAAAGATTTAAAATGGGAAAGAGATGTTCTGCCAATGACTGGAGAAGTAGATTTAGCAAGAAGTCAGCGCTCTCTTTTTATAGACTGCTGAAAGATAAAGAAAAGGGAAGCAAATAGAGGTAGTACAAATGTCCATAAAGGTTTATTAAGAAAAGGACTATTTGTTATGATGGGGGATTATGTCGTAGCAGTGTCCGTCCGCCCCAGGAAGGGCGCTCACTTTCTGAAATCAGCTCCTCTCACAATTTTTGGAGGAATTTCATGAAACTTGACAAGATTCTTTGTTATATGTCGGTAATAAGCATATTGCGATTTCATCCAGTTCAGTTGCATTTTACCAGAGTTGTGGCCCTTGATTACCAAACTTGTACTTTGACAATTTCATGAGGGTGTGCTTGTCTTCTAAAACTCCTCAACTCCTCTCGCAATTCTGGAAGGAATTTCACTAAACTTTGCAGGGCTCGACATTAACGGTTGTCCGCTTGTCCGGGACAAGTGATCCTTTATGTCGGACAAGTTCATCGTCTCAGTTACTTGTCCGATAGGACAAGTGGCAAAATACGCCGATATTCGGGTTACATATCAAATTTATCAGTTTATTCACATGATTTCCGAAGCATCTCACGCGACATATTGTTTTGATGAATCACCGAATGTTTCTCTTCGGAAAGAGCGATGTGCGCATGCGCGATATTCCACTTGCAAAACTGGCCAATACCGCTTTGTGTATTTGAGCTGAAAAGTAAACGGTCGTTTATCAGACCCTCCAGGATTTCGCGATGTTGCGATTTGCAACTTCAACGCAAATTCAACCAATCCCCGCGAATTCAGGGCGGTGTTGCAATTGTATCCAATCACCGCAACTTTCCCACAAATTTGACCAATCGTTGGCGTCGTCTTGAAGTGATGTCGACAAACTACCTTCCGCCTTACTTCCTTGTACGTTCAAGAGAAGCAGCATGTGCGAGTCAGTGTTTATGTCGGCTTAAATTCTGTTACTGAAAGTGTGTTATGTTTACAGTGAAGGACTGTGTACACTTTACATTATTTTTTACTTAATACAAGAAATTAATGGATGCCAACATTTTTGCCAAAATGGTATTTTATTTTCCATTGTTTAGGCAGCTTCAGCATCATACTGTGAGATTCTGTTCAAATTGTTGTTGTTTTTTTTTTCTTCTATGAAGCCTGAGCCATTTATTTTATTAGTTTATAATTATTGTTTAATTTAGTCTTCAGGAGAGACTGCCTGCACACAGTACTAGTATGTTTAGACAACAACAATTAATCAGTGGAGGATATATATTCAAAGTTAATAATTTAAAAATGAAAATATACTGTATAATTTTAATTTTCTGGTTTTCAATTTCTCATAAATAAATTAATGATTGATGGAGTCCAATTTTTTTCTGTAGTGAATAGATTGTGTTAAAGTAATGCTGGTGAAATTAGTTTATTACAAATAGTTTTTGTGTTTTTTTTTCTCAAATTTTTCTTCGGACAAGTGAACTTCACATTTGGACAAGTAAATTTCCTTTCAACTTGCCCGACAGGACAAGCGGTTTCAAAAGTTAATGTACAGCCCTGGATTGCAAAAGGCTTTGTTATATGTTCGTAATGCACATACTGCAATTTAGTTCAATTCGGTCAAATTTTTTCAGAGTTATGGCCCTTGATTACCAAACTTGTACTTCAACAATTTCATGAGGGCGTATTAAGCACTTATAGTATAGATATAGTTGTCAGTGGGGGGATATTGTGCTTTCGGAGCACCCTTGTTCATTTTTAATAAAAGTAATATTTTAGTTCAGAGGTTATTATTTTACTCCAACTTGTACGTACAAATATGAGTGAGGAGTGTTGGTTAAGAAAATGAAAATTTTTTTTTTTTTTAATTTAACAAAAGTAATATTTACATCGATAACGAATAGGAAAATAAATGCTGATTTTCTGGTAATAAATTTATTTATTTATTTATTTATTTATTTTTTACAGAAAAATTGTGAAGCGAATTGTATCATGAATTAGGTGAATCGTTACATGCCTTCAGCTTCCTAGTAATCAGAAGGCTTTTTAGAAAAGCACATTTTGGGTGACATTTTTGTCACTCGGCCAGTCACTAATAATCTGAGGATATAAGGAGCATTTTGAAATAATATAATGCCAATATTTTAGCACTGCAGTATAACTAACTCGTTGCACTACTTTACTTGATTTACTACATTCAGAGCCAAATGTAAGGAATGCAGACTCCTCCTCACTGTAGCCATATGTTAGATAGATGAATCCATTTATTGTTATTATTATTATTATTATTAATAGTAGTAATGGGTAAAATTTATACAGCTGATCTGCACAAGACAGAACTAATGCTGCTTTTCCACTACCAACGTGGCTGAGTTGGGCTGAGCCGTGCCGTGCTGAGTCGAGCTGAGTGGGGCTGTTGGAGTTGCATTTTGACTACAACCGCGCTGAACCGTGCTGGCTGGAAGTGGGTGGACACATTGGATGGAGTTAGCGAAAGTGGGTGGACGTCACGTGATGTCGTTAGGCGGCGCAAACAGTGACATCAGTGACCTTTTAAGCGGTAGTCTCACGACCCGGATAGTAAACAATAAACATGGAGGACATGGTGTCGTTAGTGTTGCTGGTCTTGGTGCTGTGGCTTGTTGTCACCGACAACGTCAACAGGTACTGGCAAGAGCGTATAGATGAGGCGAGGCGCATAAGGCTTCAGAAATTCTCGTAATTCGTAATTCTTCTTCTTCCGGGTTTACGGTGTTTACAGATCCCAGCGCGCTCGCGGGGCGTGTGTGGGCATGTGAGGACACTCCTCCTCACCAATCAGTGCACAGGGGAGTGTCTGCTCACGCCCCCAGCCTCACTCGGCTCGCTTTGGCTCGCTTCAGCCCCACTCCAAAACCGTGCGAGTTTTGGGTGCTAAGCAGGGCTGAAGCGAGCTGAGTCGTGCTGCTCTGAGGTAGTCGAAACGCGAGCCGTGTCGGGCTGAAGCGAGCTGAAAAAGGGTAGTGGAAAAGGGCCATAAGTGGTGCCACTGTTTTAGTTACTCTGCTTACTTTACATGAGCTGTTTTTTTTTTTTTTAAATAAATAACATAGGCAATTGTATTTCTACACAAAAACATAATCTTCATTTCATTCTCTCTCAGCACGTATTCAACTGACGAGTCTCTAGTGGTGTCTCCTCTGCTAGGCAACGTATGCTTCGCTTCCTCACAGTACAGCATCTGCTTTACTCTCGGGTCTTTCGCCAAGATCTACTCCGATACCTATGGTAACACAACTAGACAAATTGGCATTCCTGTACTTGATTTTTCTCTATATACTTATATATATATTTTCCTTCCAGGTGACATAAACTACAACGAGTTTGCAAAGAGACTCTGGGGAGACATCTACTTCAACCCCAAGACGTGAGAATCCCTTTAACTGCTGTTTTAAGTATGAGAAGCGTCTCATATTTCCTCTAACGTGATCGGTTGTGCTGTCTGTCAATCAGGAGGAAGTTCACCAAAAAAGCCCCCAACAGTAACTCGCAGCGCAGCTTTGTGGAGTTCGTCCTGGAGCCGCTCTACAAGATCCTCTCGCAGGTAAGCCCCGTTCACGCATATGTTAGGGAAGTTTTAATTTTATTATTTGAACAGCAGGTTCCCTTCAACTATGCGAATTTCTCATATCTATCTGTAGGTGGTCGGGGATGTGGACACTTCGCTGCCACGTGTACTGGATGAACTGGGGATCCACCTGACCAAAGAGGAGCTCAAACTCAACATCCGGCCTCTGCTGCGACTAGTCTGCAACCGCTTCTTTGGGGAGTTTACAGGTTTGTGATTTCCTAAAAGTACGGCGCGCTATTACACGTCATGTGTCCTACGTATATAAAATAGAATATGATTTGTCATAATTTAATCTGATTTTCTTGTTATTGGACCAAAAAGGCTTTGTGGACATGTGCGTGCAGCACATCCCGTCTCCTCATGGGGGAGCCAGAGCCAAGATCGAACACAGCTATACAGGAGGCCTGGACTCCGACCTGGGGGAGGCCATGACGGAGTGTGACCCTGATGTATGTACCCAAGACTGTGTGTGTTTGTGTGCATGGTGGCAGTAGGACCAGCATGCTTTGGATTAATGTTCCTCTTTGTTTCAGGGTCCGTTAATGTGTCACACCACGAAGATGTACAGCACAGATGACGGAGTGCAGTTCCACGCCTTTGGTCGGGTTCTGAGCGGAACCCTGCAGGCGGGGCAGCCGGTGAAAGTTCTAGGAGAGAATTACACACTGGAGGATGAAGAGGACTCGCAGATCTGCACCGTCGGACGCCTCTGGATCTCTGTAGCCCGGTAATGGCCTCTTTTGGTTGTTGGTGCTTGAAACAAAGTTCCCTGTGGCAGCCATTTTGAAGCACACGAGGCTGTTTTTCCACTGCACATTGAAACTTGATAACCAGACCGAGCGAGCCAGCAGAGTTCGTTTTGCACTAATTTGAGAGCCGACTGCAGACACAGTGACAGCGATATTATCGTTTATTTATTACCAGTTAATTAGCATGCTTTGAGTGTTTTCTGAAAATCCTTGACAGTGATTTTTAACGTTCATAAAGGTATACCGACGCACAAAACCTTCTGTGATGCTGCACGCTGAAATCGTCTGAAAACAAAAGCGTCTGTTCCATGTTTTGTGCCGCTAAAACAGCTCGGTAGAGATGTCCACAAGGTTTTCTCCGCCTACGCAGACAGTCTGAACCGGCTACTCGAGCCGAGAAAAACTTGCCTTTCGATGTTCAAGCGATTTATATCGTCTTTGCTGCAAATCTCATTTTTCCACCACGAAATTGTCTCCAACTTGGGTCTAGCATGCAGGCCTTTCAATTAGGGATGGCGAAAACTAAAAAAAATCTTGACCACCACCGAGCCTCATTAGCCGGTTAAAGTCGGTTAACCTCAGGGCTTTGAACCGGTTCAAGGAACGAAAATGAAAACCGGGAACTTTTTCTATTTCACATGGAACAGAAACGAAACCAGAAACTTTATTATTTTTTATGTTCCAGAACAGAAACGCTTATTAAAAATAATGGTAACCGGTTAATACCGGTTTTTATTTCGTTCCTCAAAGTTTCCGTAGCCTACAAATAAAAGTCATTCTTCTCCTGCGCAAGTTTCTATGACCTGGTGGGGTTCACTTCCTGTGTGACGTTCGCTGACTGAATGGAGAGAGCGGGAGGGTGGACTACTATCACGTCTCCACATCTTAAATAAGAGGTAAATATTGCAGTCTATCGTTATTCAAAAACGTCAATTTCAAACACGATATCAATATATTTGTCCACGTTAATGAGAGGCTCGTGAACATTAAATGACGTTAACCTCTGTTAGCCTATCAATGCATAGGGCCTGACTAGCCTTTGGTAACACACTAAACGAATTCTCTTTCATTTTTGGCACTTTTTCTGTTTGTGTAGATGGGAAGACATACTGAGAATCCAAATCGCCAACATTTGAAATAATAATTGTTTTGAATTATTTCTTGTCTTATTTAATGAAGGTTGTAATAGAATTAGCCTACATTTGGCTTAAGCTGGATGAGACAGAGACATAATTTTATGGCCATTTGTTAAACCGCTGACCGGGAACGTAATTAACCGTTCCGGGAACGAAATTTTTTTTGTTCTAACCGGTTCGGGAACGTCTATTTAATGGTGGAACCCAAAACCGGAAACGTTAAAATTCCGTTTCTGTTCGGAACGAACCAATAGGAAAAAAATTCTGGTTCAAAGCCCTGGTTAACCTATGAGGTTTAAAATTCTAGAATTGGAATTATTAGAATCTATTCTAAATCTAACCTCGAGCATCCGCACATTCAGTCCCAGTCGCTGCCCTCCACTCACATTACCTTTTCTACAGCGCGAAACATTTAGTCAAACGCGGCACTGATGTCGAGGGGTTTGTGTTGGAGCGGAGGACAAATGGCTCCAGCTTAGAGACAGTTTCAGTTGGCCATGATGGCGTTGAAAATAAAGTCAAGTGCTAGAAGAAGTACATAACATTTCAGTGATGGGAATAACGGCGTTAAAATAAAGGCTGTTATAACGCTGGGTAATCTAATTAATTAGCTACAATCGCTATAACGCCGTTACCAATATCAACACGCCATTACTGCATGGTATTGAAGTTGCTCTGAAGCCGTCACCGACTTGGCTCACAGACATAAAAGCTGCGTTTGTCACTCCCCCTCCAGACACCGCTGTCATTTCATTCTCTCCCCTTCCCTCCAAAAGTCAGCATCTGCGCCTTTAGTTTGTGTGGAGAGATATGATCTGCAATAACATGCATTGTTGGCTACAGACCGAAACATACTTTCAGAATGCACTGGCCAAGGCAGGACTAAACTCCATGTGCCTTCTAATAATAATAAAAAAAAAACCAGAATAGTAATTTGTAAGCTAAAAAGTCTGTGTCTGCACTTTTCTTTCGCCGAGTGGCAGCTGTGTTCAACTGGGGCGGGAGGGCGGGACATAACTGAATGGGTGTTTCTGATTTGTCAGCTGTCGTCCTTACACCGCATGACATGCCCCAAGTGTTTACAACACAGAATTCCAGGTTCTCCGCTCCACAATCGGCAGCTTCAAAATGATTGATTTTTTTTTAACCGACAACCAAAAAATAATTAACCGGTTGACGTTGATTCGGTCAACCATCGGTCAAACGGTCATCGGTTAACATCCCTACTTTCAATTACATGAAACCTGCGACGGATAACATCGTAGGCGCCCAAATCAAGGTCAAGCGCCCAAAATATGCTACCAAAAGTAAAAAAAAAATGTTGATTAAATAAACTTGGCTGCATAAGGGCCTCTGCATGCTCTTGCGACAAGGCTTTCGCAGATAGCTTTTTGCAGACAGTTGTAATTTATCGTTGAGCGGGGAGTAATAGGCGTGCGCGATGTTATTCACCACCACAACGCAAGGGGGCGCGAAGTCGCAAAATCGCTAGGAGTAGTTGGTGGGTGTGGTTAGTGGAGTGTTTATCCTCCGGTTACTTATAATAACTAGAACTGGAGTCGTATAGATGTACGTACTTCCTCACTTCCTTGATCAACCGCTCTTTGTGCTGCTCCATCTTTGCTCGTGTTTTTAAAAATGGCGGTCGTGAAAACAAAACAAACCGGGAAAGTAGGGAGGCAGAAGTGCGTGTAGAGTGGACCAATCAGAGCCCTCTTGTCTGCGACGCTGTCTGCGAGGCTTCTGCGGTGGTCACAATTTTTGGGAGGTGCGCGCAGAGTGTCTGCGAAGGGGGGGGGGCTACGCAGACGCCATCTGCGAGGACTGGGTTGTCAGCATAAATTGGCCTTTAAACCCAATGTCTTGACTTTCTTCTTTAAAAACACCGGAATTAGCATGTATTTCTTGTAATTGATGCAAAATCCGCACCATTCCCATGTAGTTCCGGGTTCGTCGAACTAGCTGTAAGCTTTGCGCAGAGCACGAATTCTCCATCAACGGCGATCGGCACGCCATGATTTCGTGGAGGAGCAAGACTCGCGTGCCAATGACCAGAGCGGGATTTCCACATTAGGTAAATCATCTTTCTTCTTCTTTTATATTGTTTTATGGCGGTTGTCAAACAGCTTTTAGGTTCATTACCGCCACCTTCTGGACTGGAGTGTGAATCAGAATGTTTGACACTATTGTGCTAAATTCTCCTAATAATTCCTGTATCATTTAAAAACCTAAAAATAGCCCTATATCCTACATTATCAGACCTCAACTGCAATATCTCTCTGATACCTAGTGTCATATGATTTAAATCAGGTAAAAGACCGAATAAAAGAGAGCTATTCAGGACACAACTGTGTGTATTTAAGAGACAGCTTTCATTAGAGCCCTGCACTCCTGCAAGAGTCCCGCGGGACTCGCGGGACCCGCCGCAAAGCAGTGCGGCGCGGGACAAATTTTGAAAGCTCATTGCGGGTGCGGGCGGGACCGGAAGTGCACATATGCGGGCGGGAGCGGGAGTGCACATATGCAGGCGCGGGTGGGAGCGGTGATGAGCTGCAGTCCCGCTAACTAAAAACGTGTTTTAAACAGG
This sequence comes from Neoarius graeffei, assembly GCF_027579695.1. Classification (NCBI taxonomy): domain Eukaryota; kingdom Metazoa; phylum Chordata; class Actinopteri; order Siluriformes; family Ariidae; genus Neoarius; species Neoarius graeffei. The sequence continues at coordinate 51,871,509 of NC_083588.1, read as the reverse complement.
TTACACAGTGACGGTAGGCTTGACTCAATGCTATCCCAGAAATCCTTCCTGTAATATGCAAATTTGGCTGTCCAATCAGAGGCGGCCAAATTTGCATATTACAGGAAGGATTTCTGGGATAGCATTGAGTCAAGCCTACCGTCACTGTGTAACCTGTCTTTCTGATTAGAGTTGTAGACTAACTCAAGCAGTAAATCACTTCACTCATGGTACAAAGCAAGCCCATTCACTTTTTTATGCTGATTAGAGAATTACAATGGTTTCTCATGTGACAAAAATGTGCGATTCGCGATTAAATATTTTAATCGCTTGACAGCACTAATTATTATTATTATTATTATTAGAGACACTACATGCTGAATTCAGAAACAAGGTAAATAATAACAAATGTGAACGTGAGCTGTAGATATTTATGCTCAAATCCACTCAAAGTAGGGGGTGGGGCACCATCACGCTCTGTCAAGACAAGAACTTTCCTGAGAAATAACGCGAACATCTGCATCATGCGGGATTTGCGGGCGGGAGCGGGACAAAATATGGCAGGCGGGAGCGGGACTGAAAAATCATAATTCTTTGCGGGCGCGAGCGGGAGTGGGACTGCACAATGCGGGCACGGGCGGGAGCAGGACTGAAAAATCCGACCCGCGCAGACCTCTAGCTTGCATCTTAAATCCACACAGTTGTGTAAGTGTTGGTGGAATCAGTGACTTGGAGCTTGGTCCTCTTGTTGATGATAGTCTTAGACACTGGCCTTTCATTTAAACTAAACTCTTTTTTTACCCGACTACATACTGTGAATTGCGCTGCCGATTCTTGTGATGTGAGTGAAAAACCTTTCGTGTCGCAGGTCTGCTACAGGTTCGTCTCTTTGACGGCAACAGTGCAGAACTTGCTTTTTCATTCCCAGGCTCCTTTCCTCCAGGCTCTCCTCAGGCCCCAACACGTCTTTTAAATACTAACTGGCTGTATTCTAATTATTTTTGTCATGTACATTAAGAGGGATTAATGCTGTAGACATTTTGCAATAAAGGTAAAAATAACATTTCATAGATTTCTTTATTTATTCATAAATTTGTCGCTAAAAAAAGCAGCAGCAGGTTTAAACACGGAGCACTGGGAAAACAGCACTTTGCGCGCGCAGAAAAGCCCAAATTACCCTGTATCACGACGGAAAAAGCCCAAATTCAGAAATACAGGGTGTAGCCCAAATTATGGAATTGAAAGGCCTGGCATGACCGGAAGCGACACCATATTTGTTGATCGATTCTCGCGCTCTGATTGGCTGAGCCGGACTACGCGACTGTAGTTATGTTACAGAGCCAGGCAGCGTACTACAGAGGGTAACTCAGAAAGCCAAGCACCACACATCTGGAGGGAAATTTCATACATAATTTGCAAGTATTTTACAGGGAAATGGTTCGTAATTTATGAGCTGAGAATGCACCAGAAGGCATGTAAATATTTCAAAATTTTCTTTGGGAGCATGCCCCCAGACCCCCCTAGCATTAGCGCATTAGCCGCCTACTATTTTTTTTTTTTTTTTTAAGCCAGCTACTTCAGATTTTCTCGAGAGCCCTGAGCTCAGGTATTTATTATCTTACGATGGGATGTTTGCTTGGCAGTATGGCACATAAAAATAGCAGAACGCATAAAGAGTGGTCACAGGGACAAAGGTCATGCAGCAGTAGAAAGAGTGGAAACAAGAGCACAGTCCATTAAGAAAGAAAGCAAGCACAACTTTATTCATCAGACACTTGTGAAATTCCTCTCTGCATTTAACCCATCTGAAGCAGTGAACACACACATGTGAGCAATGAGCCCACACACAAACCCAGAGCAGTGGGCAGCCATGCTAACAGTGCCCGGGGAGCAGTTGGGAGTTCGGTGCCTCGCTCAAGGGCACCTCAGCCCAAGGCCGTCCCATATTAACCTAACCTGCATGTCTTTGGACTGTGGGGGGAAACCAGAGCACCCGGAGGAAACCCATGCAGACACGAGGAGAACATGCAAACTCCGCACAGAAAGGCCCTCGCCGGCTGCTGGACTCGAACCCAGAACCTTCTTGCCGTGAGGCGACCGTGCTAACCACTTACACCACCGTGCCACCCACCATAAAAACGTGCAAGACAGAAAAGCCGATGTATATGGCCATAGTCATGCACTACGTTCAGACTGCAACCTGAAACGACCCATATCCGATTTGTTGTGAAATCCGATTTTTTTGTTAGGCCGTTCACATTACCAATTATATGAGACTTGTATGCGATCTCCAATATGAACGGAAAACGACCCAAAAGTGTCCCTCATGCGCAAATTGACACGTATGCTGTGTGTGTGAGTGAGTGAGAGTGTCTCTGTGTGAGAGGTTGTGTGTGTGTGTGTGTGAATGAGAGTGTCTCTGCGTGAGAGAGAGAGAGAGAGAGAGAGAGAGAGTGTCTGTGTGAGAGAGAGGGTGTGTGTGTGAGTGGGGTCGTGGCAGCAACCTCCGTTGAAAGATTGATTGATTGATTGAAGTGCGCATGCTCTCTACATAAACACTGTCTAGTGCAGACATCCCAAGTCTCCCGGAAGTTCCGGGAGTCTCCCGCATATTGATAGCGGCTCCCTGATGCCCGCAAATTGGAGAATATCTCCCGGAATCTAGAGCAAGAGCACGCACGCGAATTAGAGCAAGAGCACGCACGCGAAGTGAGCAAGAGCACGCACGCACATTAATGTCTGCATCGCGCATATGACGGAGTGCGCGAGAGACTGTGTGTGCGCCTGTTCATGTAGCGCATTATGTCATTGTTGTTGTTTTCCACCAAAGAGGCGGGATTAGCCAACGCAGAATAGTGATGTTTGTCTCTTGTTGATGACGTGTAGGTCGCATGAATGCGACCTGTCCGGTCAGACTGCAGTCGCATGTGAAAATATCGGATATGCATCGGATTTAGGACCACATATCCAAGCGGCCTGGGTCGCATGCGAAAAAATCGGATCTGTGTCGTTCAGATTGTCAATAACAAATCGGATACAGGTCGCATATGGGCAAAAAAATCGGATATGGGTCGTTTCAGGGTGCAGTCTGAACTAGGGGTGTGCAAAAATATCGATACGGCGATATATCGCGATACTTTGTCTTCTGATTCAATATCGATACTCAAAATTTGAATATCGATATTTTTTCAAATAACAAATCATGTTTCAGACGGGTTGTAAATCCAGTACGACTTCCGCACCTCCGCTCCGCGAGGTGTCGCTGTGCCGCTCCCTCACTGCAAGGCACTCTTCGTCTTCTCTTTTTTCCCCGGCGGTTGCAGTGAGGGGGAAAAAAACAAGCAAGCATGGCTGTTAACGTAAACCTAGAGACGCCGCCGAACTTTAAGGCAGATGTTTGGAGGCACTTTGGATTCCAAAGGAAAGGAGAAAAAAACAGTGAGCCGGTGTTCTGTAAAGTTATCCTACCTCTTGGATTTCTCCTACCAAGCCTACTGCGCATGCGCGAAATCCAGGAGGGTAGGAAAATTCAACAGTAGTTTTGTCCTACCGATCAGCTGGGCTGATAGAAAATCGGTGAGTATTTCACGCACTTGCCGATTTTTATGTTTTGTGCGTATTGGTCGAGTCTTTGGCCGAGTCAAATAATTTGTAATGCCTTGTTTTGAATAATAAACCGGTCTGTATGAGAACTTGCTAATTCATGTGTTCTGCGCATGCGCAGTGGGAGACTAAGATGCACACTGCACTTTTCAATGTGTTTCAGACAGTGTGTTGTTCCTGCAAAATAAGCACAAGTTAAATGTTCTCCGGTATATGTTCTCAAGTTTACAAAGAACAAATTGATATTAGTGTTAGCACTGAAATGTATGTGCAGTCTGCAGTGCAAGTTTTAAGTTTTCATAAAACAATTTGATTCTGCTTGTGAAGCAGCACTGATGTGTCCATGCTTACAGAAAAGTTGAGAATACTAGCACAGAAATGGGAATTTTCTGTATGTTGTAGTGAAGCAACTCTTGGTTTTGCCAGCAGTGGAATAGAGACAAATATATGTCTGGTAAGAGTGTGTAGTTATGTATGTGAAATGTAATTTTACAGTGGTCAATAAATTCTGATTTTCTTCAGTGACACAGATATCGTGATGTGGTTGAAATTTCTTGCAATATATCGATTATCGCAGAATCGCTGTACCGTGATATTATCGTTATCGTGGGCAAAATATCACCATAGTATCATATCGTGAGGTATCTGGTGATACCCAGCCCTAGTCTGAACGTAGTCATGTTTCTGTTTGCCTTTGGGTGCCAATATATCCGATCAGACAAGAAGGTTAAATTCCTCACTTGAAAGAAACTTGAGGTAAAAAGTCAGTCGAGGTGACCTGCTACGATGATTCTACTCTCAGCTTGTTACTGGGTTGTACTATCCTTTGTGTTCTGGAGAAAAGCCTAGGTATTTTTTTTCTTTGCATTTATATAAACCCCTGACTCTGATTCCCGTGTGTTTTTGTGTTTACGTAGGTATCAGATTGAGGTGAATCGGGTCCCTGCTGGCAATTGGGTGTTAATTGAAGGCTGTGACCAGCCCATTGTGAAAACGGCCACCATCACAGAGCCTCGGGGTAACGAAGAGGTGAGATGTATTATTATTATTATTATTATCTCATCTCATCTCATTATCTCTAGCCGCTTTATCCTGTTCTACAGGGTCGCAGGCAAGCTGGAGCCTATCCCAGCTGACTACGGGCGAAAGGCGGGGTACACCCTGGACAAGTCGCCAGGTCATCACAGGGCTGACACATAGACACAGACAACCATTCACACTCACATTCACACCTACGGTCAATTTAGAGTCACCAGTTAACCTAACCTGCATGTCTTTGGACTGTGGGGGAAACCGGAGCACCCGGAGGAAACCCACGCGGACACGGGGAGAACATGCAAACTCCGCGCAGAAAGGCCCTCGCCGGCCACGGGGCCTTCTTGCTGTGAGGCGACAGCGCTAACCACTACACCACCACATTTCTCACCAGAGTGAGAAATTAGTATCTCAGGGAACACTGGAAAAACAATTATGCCTGAGGATAGAATTATACTTCTGCGAATCTGTGAACCCATAACCACTTTTACAAAGGTGTTGTGTAAAGGTGTACACTAGATGGCAGTGTTGCGTGAATGCGATTTTACTGGAATGGACAGAAAAAATGAAGAGAGTCTGATTCACGGAAGGAATGAGAATGAAGATTTGGCAGATTGAAACTGCATCTTCATTCTAGCACATAAATTCCTAGTTCCTCCTGGGTTCTGAAAAATATTCTCGACTTATTTTTTTTCTTCACTTGGTCTGTATTTTTAATTTTTTTCTTAGTTACCGTCATATCAAAGTGGACTTAATATAGGTTTATACCAACCCAACTGGCACAATTCAAATATTTGTACAGATACAGATAAATCTCTCCGTTACATATAAAATTTAGGCTCCACTCCAGACTAATAAGAGAGACTTGATTTTGGGCGCCCTGTGCACCATCAAGCTAAAATAAACCTCTTTAGTTTGAGCTCACTGAAGGTTATTTTAGCAGGGAATTATTTAAGAGAGGTATTAGGACTCCCTTTAGCCTTTACTTCAACACAAAACTGGATTTACAATTGAACAGAGTCGAGAAGAATCTCGGAACAACCAACAGTGAAGTAATCCGATTTTAGCCTAGGTCACAACCGGCCGTACGATTTTTTGGCCGTGCGATTTTTGGCGTTTCCCAAATCGCTGCGGTTTTTTTTTTTTTGTTCGTGGAGAAAGACGCACGTTGGCCGTAAGTTTGTCTTGCAACCTGAAAAAACCGTAAGCGCCCGTAGAGTTTGTTTGACATGACAAAGAACCTCTGCAGCCAGTCTACGGCTCGAAAATCAGCACGTCACGCGCGCCCTCCGTGCGTTTCTTGTGTTTTTTGCACGTAGACCGGCCGTAAGAGCACGTACGGCCGGTTGTGACCTAGGCTTTTCCTGTTGGTTTATAAACCGAACACAGAACGACACGGCGTTTTTCATCATGCGTTCGCCACAGGGATTCAACATGCCACGCCCCTCGAAACTTGGCTCCCTGCAGTTGCTTGTCAGCTGACGCCACTTTCAGTTTGGCGTAGGCGGTGTTTTTTTTTTTTTTTTTTTTAAACCAACCTGTTTTACTGACACTGTGTGATGTGTTCGGAGACGGTCGGGGCTCTGACTGTGCCTCCCCCGTGCCTGTTTCAGCCCTTAAATCATCTTCAGTGCTTGAAGATGCTCACTCAAAAAACTTAATCAGCTTAGACTGCGCCATTGTTCGGTTCACGCAGAGATAATTACACCACCACACCAGGCCGATTTAAGACACGCTGTGATTGGTCAAAAGCTTAGCGCTCATTTAGTCATTATGTGTAGTCGATTGTTATTGGTCACAAGCACGTGGTCGTTGTTTCCACTCCTGCTGTCCCTTCACTGGAGTTGGATTTTTGTGGCATTTGTGAAGGGATTTCTATAAAAGATGATTATGATTAAAAAAAAATTTGGATTTAGTGCAAAGTTCGTATCTTGGATTCATGTTCTCTACTCTCTCCCATTAGCAGCGATTCGTACAAACAACAACTTATCCTCCTCCTTCCCATTGCGCCGTGGGACCAGGCAAGGCTGCCCTCTATCGCCACTCCTATTCGCTCTGGCGATTGAACCTCTAGCGCAGGGGTCACCAAACTTTTTTCTCTGGGGGCCACATTGTCGTTCCTGACTGTGATGGGGGCCGGGGTCGGGTCAGCTATATCACATAGAATTGTATGACCCAGACAAATATGACCACCAGCAGGCCTCATTGTGTAGTAGAGATTACTAGCCTGGCACAGCCATCCCCACTACTATATCCATACTACTATATCAACACTTGATTCCTGGCACATATTTGTTTATCTTTACTAGTGGTTTGCAAAAGTAGTAATCGAGTCTTCACACTTTGTTTTAATTTGAAATACCACAGATATTCCATTTATTTATTTTCTAATAAAAATAACATCAAAGCTGTCAAGGTAAGAAACATCTGCCTAGTTGAGGTGATTGACACTGGCAAAGGTGAGTGGAAAATTATAAATTGTAGGTAGGCCTGTTGATATTATTAATAATATAAATAATAATTGTATGCAGCACTTAATAAAGGTCAAATAAATAGGCCTATAAAATAAATACATTTAAAAAAACAGTGAAATTATAATAATATGATCAATAGATCACAGCAGTTGTGCTGTGTCCTGCACGTCATTGCTCTCATCCATGGCCAAAGCAAAAAAACTCGAATTCTGACGCTTTCTCATTCAGCTGGTCATACACGTTGTCCCCCAAATCTTCGGTTCGCCTGGTCGTAGTAGGTGCGGAGAGACTCACCGCGTCGAGTGCATCCTTCTTGTCGGGACACACCTCCTCGGCCACAGCAAGCATGCATACTTTAACAAAGTCCCCATCAGTAAACGGCTTTCCATGGGTAGCTAGTAGGTGAGCTACCTTATAGCTAGCTCGGACAGCAGCCTGGTTGATCTGGGTTTGGCGAAGGAATACATTCTGTTGTGCAGCCAGTCCGCATTTCATCCTCCGAATCCTGTCTTCTCTTGTTTGCCCTCGCAAACTAGCATACTCTTTGTGGCGGGTTTCATAGTGACGACGCAGATTATATTCTTTGAAAACCGGCACACTTTCTTTACATACAAGATAAACTGCACGGTCCTTACACTGAACGAAAAAATAATCGGTGGTCCACTGTTCTTTAAAAACTCTGTACTCTGTCAGCTTTTCGCTTACCGCTAGCCATTTTGCTGTCCTGAACACTGACAGTTCTCTGCGCATGCGCTGCCTGTCACTGCTTGATCGCGAGCATATGATGAAAATTCGGAAAATATGAATAGTTCATTTTATAACTAAATATCAATTTTAATTGATAAAATCAACAAAATACAAGATGAAGACATGGTATTATTTGCCAAAAAGCAATTTAAAAAAATAGGCCATGACCACTTTTGGGGATTGCCTCATAGGGCCGGTTCAAGTGATGGGGGGCAGAGGGGCTGGGGGGCCGGTCAAAAGGGGGTGGTGGGCCGGATCTGGCCCGCGGGCCGTAGTTTGGTGACCTCTGCTCTAGCGATTGCCCTACGTGACAATATCTTAATCAAAGGTATACAGAGGAATAACACTGAACATAAGGTATCCCTTTACGCGGACGATATGCTTTTGTACTTATCTGAACCACTAAGCAGTCTGCCATTAACACTTGCCCTGTTAGATACATTTGGGAAAATATCTGGTTACAAAATAAACACACAAAAAACTGAGCTTATGCCTATAAATCTTGCTGCCGAACAGACTGTGCTTAATTCACTGCCCTTTAAAATAAGTAAAGATAAGTTTAAAGGAATACGCCACCCCCAGGTGAAATTGAGTCAGTCCCTGCAGTCCCTAGAGTTGGATGAGTGAGCCAAAGCGTTTTGTAGCCGACCTAGCCATTGCCCTGATCTAGAAACGCCCCGGTTAGCTTTAGCTTAGCGTAGTCGCTGTAATCCGGCGTGTCCAGATAGCATTGTCGTTGCAAAAGTGAATCAAATAACTCAAGATTTTTTTATAATTATTTCTCATGACCTGTACATTCACATCGAGTACACATATCAATGCAAATTAACACGAAGGGATTTACTAGACCAATTTATATCTGGAACTATTTTCGGCCACAGCACAGGCAAAGCACCGCTGCAGGCGCAAAGACACCACGCAGCACCACAACTTCCGTCAATACACCAGTGTTACCAGGGAAACCAGGGTTTTCAGGTGCTGCGTGGTGTCTTTGTGCCTGCAGCGGTGCTTTGCCTGTGCTGTGGCCAAAAATAGTTCCAGATATAAATTGGTCTAGTAAATCCCTTCATGTTAATTTGCATTGATATGCGTACTCGATGTGAATGTACAGGTCATGAGAAATAATTATAAAAAAATCTTGAGTTATTTGATTCACTTTTGCAACGACAATGCTAGCTGGACACGCCGGATTACAGCGACTACGCTAAAGCTAACCGGGGCGTTTCTAGATCAGGGCAATGGCTAGGTCGGCTACAAAACGCTTTGGCTCACTCATCCAACTCTAGGGACTGACTCAATTTCACCTGGGGGTGGTGTACTCCTTTAAATATTTAGGTATCTGGGTTACACAATTTTAAGCATCTCTACAAAGCCAATTTCCCCCCACTTGTCAAATCTATGAAAAATGATCTTGGTCACTGGAACCTATTACCGTTATCATTAGGAGGCAGAATTAATACTATTAAAATGATTGTGCTACCAAAGGGGTGTTCACACGGCACATTTGCATCGATGCTGCACCGATGTATTTTGTTGCGATATATCTTACACCGGTGTAAATTTTGTGGAGCGTTCACGCGTCACAAACCTGCTTACTAGAGAGAAGCGTGTTAGCACCGGTGCAGCCCCACTTGCGTTCACACGGCAGTTTTTGCGACCGTGCTACATGATAGTAATAATGCGGAAATGAAATATGCGCATGCGTGAAAATGCACTTCCTTTTTCCGGTTGTCATGGCCATCACTAAGCACCGGGAAAACAACGTGGATGAAGACACCAGTGTTGCCAGATACTGCTGACGTTTTCCAGCCCAAAATATGTTTAAATCCACCAAAATGCACTTAAAACCGCCCAATCTGGCAACACTGGAAGACACGCAGTTCTGTTGTTGTTGATATTCGCCATTTTGGAAGCGCAAAATACCAGGATGCAAATTATGCAATGCCCGTATGTAATCAACTCTCCTCACGCATAGCGAGTCTACCCCTGTAGCGTTCAGACGTCCCATTTTATATCGGTGCTGCCCCGCAAACTAGCATTTACTCCGGAGTAAATTTCTTAAACCACCTCCTGAGCAGGGTTAGATTTGCACCGGTTTAAGCAGCTTTCAGGGGCTACACCGGTATAACTTTGTACCGTGTGAACGCTCTACCGGGGCAGTCCTGGTGCTACACTGGAGTAAAAGTTGCTGTGTGAATACCCCTCTAGATTTTTGTATCTGTTCCAGTGTATTCCTATCTTTGACAAAATCCTTTTTTTTTTTGCTTCTTGATAAACTGTTATCCTCATTCATCTGGAATAAAAAAAATTCCACGAATACAAAAGAACATTTTACAGCGGCACTGTGAACATGGAGGACTATCTTTACCCAACTTACAGTATTATTACTGGTCGGCTAACATACGTGCTATGCTACATTGGCTTAACCCATCACAAGATAGTGACTCAAAGTGGTTGCGGCTGGAAAAGTCGACATGTGAACCTGCCTCTTTACATGCTTTACTTTGCTCCAAGCTCCCACTACCAGAACCTATATCCAGATATTCTATAAATCCAGTTGTTAAGCACTCCTTGAAGATATGGGCACAGTTCAGACGAGCATTTTTACTTAATAACTTAATTAATGCCCCTATATCAAGAAACAATATGTTTAAACCTTCCATCATAGACGGATCCTTTGATATCTGGACCAGGAATGGATTAGCTACTTTAAAAGACTTCTATATTGATAAGAATTTTGCATCATTTGAGCAATTGAGATTTAAAATATGAAATTCCCAACACACACTTCTTCAAGTACCTGCAACTTCGCAACTTTGTTTCCTCAGAATCGGCTCAATTTCCATCTATGCCGCCCAGCTCTCTCCTTGACTCTCTTTTGCCCCTTTTCCACCAAAGCAGTTCCAGGGCTGGTTCGGGGCCAGTGCTTAGTTTGGAACCGGGTTTTCTGTTTCCACTGACAAAGAACTGGCTCTGGGGCCAGAAAAACCGGTTCCAGGCTAGCACCAACTCTCTGCTGGGCCAGAGGAAAGAACCAGTTACGTCAGTGGGGGGGGGCGGAGTTGTTAAGTCAATTCAAGTCAACTTTATTGTCAAATATGCTATACATCAGGGGTGTCCAAACTGATCCATAAAGGGCCGTGTGGCTGCAGGTTTTCATTCCAGCCATGCAGCAGCACACCTGACTTGGCTCATTCAATCAACTGACACACCCAGCCTTTAATCAAGGGTGCACACATGCAAACTCCTCACCTTTCGGCGAAATTCGCCGTTTTGGTCCCAAAATAGGTCACTTGTGTGAATCGTGTAGATCCGAAGAGATTTTTTTTTTGGGGGGGGGGGAGGCAGGCTACAACGCTATTGTTGCCAAACATTTCACTTACAAGGTTACAGCCAATCAAGATAAACAGTTACTAACACGCTTCTTTTCCATTGGAGTTCTGATCAGCTGGTGCACAACCCACTGCTGGTTGCCAGTCCTCGCTTACGAATATTCCACAGATTCAGACCGCAAAGTCACCTTTTTATAGAGAGATCTGGCAACCTCATCTCGCGACTGAATCTGAATACCAATGGAACAGTTTCCAGCGCGCTCGGGGGTGAATAACCATGGGCAGATCTACCGGGGTGGCATATGCCACTCTAAAAGAAAGCCTTGCCACCCCTGCTGCTACCCCAGTTGGCAGCGACGAATTCAAAGAAAAATTACGGCCAATTTGACATTTACGTGCGCGAATTTCCAATGTCCGACTGTGGCGAATGCAGCACGAGATAACGCCAGAGATTGGTTGTTTTGGAAAATTGAGAGGCGCGAAGTGAGGGAGGCAGGAGTCACGAGGAAAGGAGACACGGGAGGAAAGGGGTAAAAGCTGATTAACTATCTATCAAAAAATGAAATTATAATGAATGAACAGTGCTAGCATAGTTGCGATGCTGATTTTGAGAGGATAAAAATCAGGTTGGAGAAGGTTATTTAGCTAACTATACATGTAAGGCAAAAAAAAAAAAAAGTGTGTTTCCGGTAACCCGACCGATCGAGAATTTCCGCGTCGAAATTGCCGACCGTAAAGTTTTTATTACAAATTTCCCTCGATATTTTAGTGTAAGCAGCGTTAGTTTGTCATAATTTTTTTTTTGTTTCAACGCATTCAAGTTGTGAAAGAAACGATAAAAAGTAAAATGTTTTGCCACTTCTATCAGCCTTCCTGGCTGTAATGCAAATTGCTTCCTCTTCAGTATACAAGTGCACTTCCATGGCAGGGAAAAACACTACATTTTGCCGCCTATGTAGTCCCCTATTTATACAAATAGGAGTCATTCAGGATTCAGCCATGTTTTTGCTCCGTGTTTTTGCTCGACCCAAGTTCTACAGTAGGCGAGGCGAGGCCGTCTGCTTTTAATGGAAGTAGCTGAGCCTAGGACGTTAAACCATATTTTCACGTTATTTCTTGATAAGGTGTTTTCACATTATCACATGAAAATATCATGAAATTACGTGTTATGTTATTACATGATAAATATATTGTAAAAACGTGATAACTCTGTTAACAATATCTTTTCACGTAATTACTTGAGTCTAAGCCAATTTTTTTTTTTTTGAGTGTGGCAGCAATACGCTTCCGCAGATCATAACTCGAACTCTTGCGATATTTTTTTTATTCGTTTAAAGATTTAAAACACTTATTTTATTATGATGTGTGGTATAAAGGATTCTGTGCCAAAATACTATTTTGTAAGATGTTTACTTGTGTTAATTTTTTCGAACAAAATAAAACAAATTAAGAAAAAAAAAATTTCCTACCTACCGACCTTATTTTAGTATTTCATGTTACCTGAAACACACTTTTTTTTTTTGGCCTAATGTTAGCTAGGGCTGACATTAGTTTTGTGTAAAGTCGGCCACAAAAGTTAATATTGATTCACCGTCTGTCAAGGAAAACATTGCTATTGGCTGAAGCTTATGATTCAAATATTGAGGATCTTAAACATGAGTTACATCAGACGAGGAGAGTACTAGACAGAAAAAAGGGGGAACAGGAGAGTCCTACCACTCTCATGGAGTTCACTGTTTTTGGACCCATACCAAGATGATGTTGTTTTTTTTTTGAGTTGTTCAGGTTGTGTAAAATAGCGGTTGTCTTGCCTGTGAGCAGTGCATCCTGTGAACGAAGTTTTTCATCTCTCAGGCTCATAAAGACTTATTTGCGGTTGACTATGACAGAAAAGAGACTATCAAGTTTGGCTGTACTCAGCATTGAATCAAAGCGCACAAAAGCATTAGATCTTGATAAATTTGTGAAGCGTTTTGCTGAGCAACATGGAAATCGCCGCATTCAGCTGTTGTAGGCATGACAAGTTCATGTTCTGCTCACTGGTGAGCCTTTACAAAGCATGAGGAAAAAAAACTATAAAATGTGACACTGGTGTAAATGGTTTAAATCATGCTGAACTTGAAGCAGTGTTGTTATTGTTGTTTTTTAGTGTCTGTTCTTTTGCATATACAGTATAAAACTGTCCAGAAACGGTATAGACCTCATCTGAGAATGTGTGTTCTTCGTGAACAATAAAGGCATGAGATTAAGTTTATCTGTATGAGTTTGTAAATGGCAGTCTGTGCCCTTTTGTAGTGTGTACATACTATTTGTCGTCAAACTGTGATTAAATTCAGTATATATACATGTCTGTAATACGTTGCCACCCCTCAAAAATTCCTGCCCCCCTCTTGCCACCCCATAAATATTTTTCTAGATCCGCCCCTGATTTCACATAGGTGATGTCTTTAAGAAAATTGACAGACAGGGATTGGCCAGGTGTGTCCTCTGGGGTAGGTCTGTTAGATAGCACAGGCAGTAATATATACCTTTTTGTAAATAGCCCACTGTGTTGTACACAGGGGTGAAAATTAACTTCACAAAATATCAAACTTTACCGGCCACTGACAAATAAATGGTACAATTTACCGGCCACTCAACAGTAACTTATTAAGACATGTTTATGGAAAGTTATTTTGTACTGTATTAAATTCAAGATGTCACTGGTTGCAATTTTTTTTGTAACGTAGACTACGAAATGTACTTTTGCGCGCGTGCCGTGTCCCCGTACATCCTTCTCACCCTTTTCACCCCTGACCAGTTTGCATGCCTGAGGGTGGGTGTGGCTGCAAGTATTTGACTGTGTGAAGACAGTTCAGTTGATTGAATGAGCCAAGTCAGGTGTGCTGCTGCATGGCTGGAATGAAAACCTGCAGCCACACGGCCCTTTATGGATCAGTTTGGACACCCCTGCTATACTAGCCTGGGAAATCCCATGCTGCTTTGCACAATCGTTCCGATCTGAAAAGACAGCATGGAAACTATGGTCTAAAGGCTCGCCTGAGTTAGGGAGCCAATCAGAGAGTGGGGAGGGGTGGAAAGACGGGGACGTATACTACTCGACAAACGGAAGCTTGTAGTTTATTTGGGAGTGTTTATGGATCACATTTAACATGGCGGCGAGCGATACGAACCAAACTTTCGATCAAGCTTTGTTTTGCACAAACGGCAGTAATCGTTCGGTGCCATTGTTTTCCTATTTTTGTTTTGCTTTCTCTTTCCTTCTCTTCTTCGCCTCTTCGTCGCTCAAACTACGTCACCGGGTACAACTGCCATGATTGGCCATGGGCTACGTATACGCCAAATGATAGACATTCGCAACGTCCAATAAACGGCCGTTGACAATCGTAAACCACACCTCCCCTACGAGAAATTCAATAGGCGGATTCCAGACCATATTTCACTTGTGATATGGTCTGGTGTTAACCAGACTACTGCTATACATGCTCAACATACAGCACAGATGAAATATCAGTCCTCTCTGACCCACAGTGCAAACTGGCAATGCAATAAATAAAAATAGAATAATTGAAAAAAACAAACAATATAAACAGTATAAACACTCTAGATAGGAACTAGACATAGACTAAACACTCAAACAATATCTCATCTCATAATCTCTAGCCGCTTTATCCTTCTACAGGGTCGCAGGCAAGCTGGAGCCTATCCCAGCTGACTACGGGCGGAAGGCGGGGTACACCCTGGACAAGTCGCCAGGTCATCACAGGGCTGACACATAGACACAGACAACCATTCACACTCTCATTCACACCTACGGTCAATTTAGAGTCACCAGTTAACCTAACCTGCATGTCTTTGGACTGTGGGGGAAACCGGAGCACCCAGAGGAAACCCACGCGGACACGGGGAGAACATGCAAACTCCACACAGAAAGGCCCTCGCCGGCCACGGGGCTCGAACCCGGACCTTCTTGCTGTGAGGCGACAGCGCTAACCACTACACCACTGTGCCGCCCCTCAAACAATATAAACAGTATAAACACTAGATAAGAACAAGACAGACTAAACACTCAGACAATATAAACAGTATAAACACTCTAGATATTAACTAGACTAAACACTCACTCACACACACACACACACGCACACAAATTGGTACAATAACCAAACAGTCAAGGGCACTTGAGGTATAGCAGGTAAACATGAAATAAGCAGAATAAACAAACTAGCAGCTGTTAAGATGAGGTAGTGCGGAATAGTGCAAATGAGCGAGGTAAAGTGAGATGTGCGGTCCCTGAGTTCAGTGTGTTAATGAACGATGAGATGTATGTATATGTGTGTGTGTTTGGGGGGGGGGGGGGGGACTGTGAGGATGACATGTCAGATGCTGACGGGGGGGTGCGAGCAGAATCTGTGGCAGGGGGGAGGAGGGGCAGAACAGGGAGGGAGTTGAGCCTCCTGACCGCCTGGTGAAAGAAACTGTTCTTGAGCCTGCTCAAGAACAACAACAATAAGAAGACCGCGAAAGATCGCCATTTTTAAGCGATGAGAAGTAGCTGTACAAACGCGAAGTCATCCATTATTATTATTATTGTTGTTGTTGCTGCTGCTGCTTCTTCCGTGTTGTTTTTGCTTCGATATTTGCGCCAAGGTTTATGCAAACATAGCGACGTAACTGACGTATACAACGACGTAATGACGTGGCTTCCCTTAGCACCACGAGCTATGGAAAAGCAAACTGGTTCTCAGCTGGCTCGCAAGTTGAACAAGTTGTGAACCAGCACTGGCCCGAACCAGCCCTGGAACTGATTTGGTGGAAAAGGGGTATTTTAGAGCTTAGCTCCAACCATAAAGGGCTTATCGGAAAAATTTACACGTCACTCATTTCTTATGACTTAGAACCCTTGACACGTTTAAAAAAACCAATGGGAAGAAGAGTTAGGCATAGAAATTACTGAGGATACACTAGCGTTCAAAAGTTTGGGGTCACTTTGAAATGTCCTTATTTTTGAAAGAAAAGCACTGTTCTTTTCAATGAAGATCACTTTAAACTAATCAGAAATCCACTCTATACATTGCTAATGTGGTAAATGACTATTCTAGCTGCAAATGTGTGGTTTTTGGTGCAATATCTCCATAGGTGTATAGAGGCCCATTTCCAGCAACTCTCACTCCAGTGTTCTAATGGTACAATGTGTTTGCTCATTGCCTCAGAAGGCTAATGGATGATTAGAAAACCCTTGTACAATCATGTTAGCACAGCTGGAAACAGTTGAGCTCTTTAGAGAAGCTATAAAACTGACCTTCCTTTGAGCAGATTGAGTTTCTGGAGCATCACATTTGTGGGGTCGATTAAATGCTCAAAATGGCCAGAAAAATGTCTTGACTATATTTTCTATTCATTTTACAACTTATGGTGGGAAATAAAAGTGTGACTTTTCATGGAAAACACAAAATTGTCTGGGTGACCCCAAACTTTTGAAAAAAAAAAAAAAATATATATATTAGTGCTGTCAAAGTTAACGCGATAACGCGTTAACGCAATCTCAATTTAACGCGATTAAAAAAAAATAGTGCCGTTAACGCAAATTCTAATTTGGCCCTGCGAGTCACCCGTAGTTCCTGCTGAGGCTTGTCGCGCGCTGCGTTTAACTGTACCAACAGGTTTACCGTCCAAACGAGATCACATGGGATTACCTTTCACAGGTGAGACTGGAAAAATACTTTTCAATACTGTTCCTTCAGTCTTCAGTTTCCCAGCTCATCTCCACCGGGTAGGTGTAGAGTTATAAGCAGTGAGCATTAGATAATACAGTGCCACACTATGATGAACGTTTTTGAACATTTTTATTTTTATCTGTTTTTTTTCTTCTTTTATGGCAAATACTTCTCTTCAAAAGAAACTAATGAAGAGTAAAATAAAACATTTTTTTTATTTCACAGTTGCTATGCACTTTATTTTTCATCCCTTGGTTTTCTCATCTAATATGGAAGTTATGGATGTCAGTGGCTGGGACAAGGCGTGTTATGCTCTGCAATAAAAAAAAAAACATTGGTACAAAGCAAGCTCATTCACTTTTTTATGCTGATAAGAGAATTACAATGGTTTTTCATGTGACAAAAATGTGTGATTAAATTGCGATTAATCGCGAGTTAACTATGACAGTAGCGACATTAATCGCGATTAAATTTTAATTGCTTGACAGCACTAATATATAAAATATGTATGTGTGTGTGTGTACAATTATTACTGAACCTGTGCTGTATTATGGATTCGTGGTGGTGCAGTGGGGTGGGGTTGTTTGTGGGGTGGGATTGTATTGAAATGTATCTCAACTTGTATCTTTTATAACTGGGAAAAACAATAAAAACTCCTTTGTTTAAAAAAAAAAAAGATGATTATGATAAAGATGGCATGCGTTCATCACTGTGACGACCGCTAGTCATTTTCTCTTCTCTTATGTTCGTCAATGAGTGCCAGCGGGACCCTGCAGAAGTGAAAACATCTGTAGTTTAGCCCTATTTATAATTTGCCATCCTGCTCGGATTTCTTTTTCGCAGGCCTACTTTTTCTCCGTCGTAAATTTTCATACCCACCACTTCCTTCGTTTTTTTTGCCCCGACCGTTCAGTGATTTTTAACATACGATTTATTATCACGCTCCGTGAAATGGCCTGCCCAAACAAAAACAGACTGACACGATGCGGCATGTTTGTGTGTTCAGGCTCAGATCTTCAGGCCGCTGAAATTCAACACTGCTTCCGTCATTAAAATTGCCGTGGAGCCTGTGAATCCCTCTGAGCTGCCGAAGATGTTGGACGGCCTGAGGAAAGTTAATAAGAGCTACCCATCTCTTACAACAAAGGTAAAACACACATGTACACAAGTACATATAGAAATGCTCACTACTGTACTGCTCTCTACTCATTTGCACATCTAAACTAGCCTGGCTAACGCGACTTCAAAGCTCTACAAGCTATTGGTCTGGCCAAGATATTCAGCCCAACCGTTTCCCAGAGCCCGTGGTTGACCCGCCTCCCTGAAATGCCTCAGTTTGCTACTGGTCGAAGCCAGAAAAGGCTGTGACGAAGCTTAAACCAATCACATCACTCTTTCCTCTGACGTATGTGACGCGACGATAGGATTCTCGCTGAGCCCCATTGATTTGGCTACCAGCGGGGCTAACTGGTAGATTAAACTCTTACCGAAGCCGGTCAGGAGCAAGGCGAAAACGTCCTTCCTTTCAATAAATACCTCCAGGGCTGCTCTTTGCTCCGTTTTTAATGAGAACTTCCCGTTGAATGCTTTCAATACAGCATGATTCTGTAAACAATCTATGGTTTCCGGTCGCAGTTCTACTACGTCACTGCCTTGAACACGCCTCTACCCAGGGCCGTTGGAGATGCTCAAAGTTGATTGGTTCCCGATTTTTCCGGAGCTTGGAAGAGCTGGAGATAGCTTGCCTGGCCAGACTAAGCTCGCAACAGGCCCTCGTGTTGCGTCACGCTTAGGATGGGCGGGCCCAGGCTACATCTAAACAGGGCTGGACTTCTTTAGATGATTTATAGACTACTAAAGCAGGGCTGTGTGTGTAGGTGGAGGAGTCTGGAGAGCATGTTATCCTGGGTACAGGTGAGCTCTACCTGGACTGCGTCATGCACGACCTGAGGAAGATGTACTCCGAGATCGACATCAAGGTACTACTACTTTTATTCCACAATACGCTCTCTGGTACGTTTTTACATTTTTTTTTTTTTGACTGAGGTCAATGGACTTTTCTAAAATGCATTGCTTTAACTTTTCACCCCAGGTAGCTGACCCTGTAGTGACCTTTTGCGAGACAGTGGTGGAAACATCCTCTCTCAAGTGCTTTGCTGAAACACCCAATAAAAAGTACGTGAAAACTTACACACAGTTACACAGCAGCCAATCAGAATTTGCGAAGCCTTGTAGTCCAGTGCGATGGTGATTTTGTTGAAATGTGTTTTTTTTTTTTGAACTAAAAAATTAGTGGCAGCATGGTAAAATCTTAAAGCTAGACGGCCTTTCGATTTCATGAAATCGGTGAAATTTAGTTCCCTCTGAAATTTCGTCATTGTGATATGTTTTTCTGTACTGTCTCTCAAAATATCAGGCCATTCTGTGGCTGGGAAGTTATTTAACTTGAGGGGATTAAAGCAAATAATGTGCATGAAATCGCTCGCTTCGCGCAGTCAAGCAGACAGAGGAAATCCGTGTGTGTGTGTGTGTGTGTGTGTGCATGCGCAGGTTTACCTTTGACCGTGCACTGACAGTTCCATCATTCTGTCGCTAAACGAACAGCTGATCACACCGAGGTGCTCGCTGAGCGCCGATATTTATTAGTTTGGTCCTGCGTTTCCTTTCCTTCGTATAAAACATAACGTCTTTTCTTCTCGCTTTCCGTTACTGTCGTCAGTCTTTCACGTTTCATTCACACACTCGCGTCCTCCATTGTTCTCTCCTGTTTCAAATTTGTATCCCACAATGCCTTGTGCGAACAGGGAAAGCCCACCACATCATACATGACGTTGTATCTTGAATTGGGTCACGGTGAAGCAGGAAAAAATAGCGGAGAATTTAGAGCCACGTGGCCTTAAAGGAGAACTGAAGGCACGTTTTTTTTATCATCATAATTCTATTTCTCATTTTATTAAATATCGGAATGTATTTTTGATCGCTATTTTGTCGCTGCTATAGAGCAATTCCAGCGTTATGGACGTGACACTTGAACTCAAAATGGCAACAAATGACCCAGTGCATGTTTTATTGTCTCCCAGTATTTAAACAGGTGTTGCATATTTTAAGGCTGTACCATACTGGAGAAGTGATAGAACAAGAACAATTCCCATAGTACATCTAGGGCATGCCAGAAAATGCCAATAAAAGATGCGTTATGGATGTGACAGTAAAAGTATCACTTTTCTTGGGTGACTGTACATTTTTATCAAACTCTGTGAAATTGTAAACCTAATGTCGAAATGGAGATACCCATTTGATAGAGGGGTCCAAGGTGAATATTAAAAAATCTTTGTTTAAAATATTTTGTATTTCATGCAGAGTTTCAGAAGGAAAAGTCAGCGTTATGGATGCGACGAAATTCCGTTATGGATGTGACGTATAGCAAGTTATGAGTGTTTGAAATGCGCTATGTAATATATCAGTCCGTATGTCAAAGCAATGGCTGTAAACGAGATTCGTTGAGACCTGTGCGAGACATTGTAGGACGGAAGTAAAACGTACAGCGGAAATCAAAGCGACCGACATCCGCCAACATTGTCAAAAGACGCGCGCGCCCTCTTTCGAATGCTGACGTAATCAAGCTGGAAGTTTTGTTTGTTTTGATAGCGATCAGGAAAGTTTGAAAAAAGTAGGCAGTAATCGTCATTTAAACTCGTTTTTGTGCAATATTTCGTTTGGAAAACACTTTTCAAAATGGCGGCACTGACACCTGGCTGACACTTCACGCTTCGAAGTCTCGCACAAGTCTTGTGAAGATCGCGCGGATAAGCGACGCCTGCCGTGGACCAAACGAACTAAATTCAACATGGCTAAAAACCAAATAGGCCAATTAGTATAATATTTAATTGCAATTCGTTGCCAATATGAGTCACGATATAAGGTTATTAAAACTGAAAATGTAATTGAATAAGACGTTAATAGAGCAAGTTTAAAAATGACTTCAGTTCTTCTTTAAATTCATTAATTGTTCTATTAAAAAAAACTAATAAAATTGGAAGTCTGAGATTTGAATCCAGTTGCTTTCAGTCCACTAAACAAAAATAATTGAGTGTCGGGGAAAATTCTTTTTATGACCTACACTTGGAAAATCTGAAAGGCAGTACAGCTTTAACGTTTACTACAAGATCCAGATCTGAGTTGAGTAAGCTTAGGTTTGTTTTGCTGCAGCACATAGCTTTTTTTTTTTTTTCTTAAACATCTTTAACCACAGATTGTTTGTTTATACCACAGCATTTACTAAACTGGTTTCTTACTTAAAGGAACAGTCCACCGTACTTCCATAATGAAATCTGCTCTTATCTGAATTGAGACGAGCTGCTCCGTACCTCTCCGAGCTTTGCGCGACCTCCCAGTTAGTCAGACGCGCTGTCACTCCTGTTAGCAATGTAGCTAGGCTCAGCATGGCCAATGGTATTTTTTGGGGCTGTAGTTAGATGCGACCAAACTCTTGCGCGTTTTTCCTGTTTACATAGGTTTATATGACCAGTGACATGAAACAAGTTCAGTTACACAAATTGAAACGTAGCGATTTTCTATGCTATGGAAAGTCCGCACTATAATGACAGGCGTACTAACATATATCTGAGCTCCATATCAATGTGCTGTCGAAGCGCGCAGAAGGTGTTAGTTACCCAAAAAACCCAAATAAAAAACCCAAATAATTAAATAAATAAATGCAAGTTTATTTAGTGTTAATGTCTGATTTTGATATCAGTCTTGTCGGTGATTTCTCTCATGAAACGGCATCCACAAAATATCTGTTTGTATATTACGGAAAAGGAGGGTGCACACTTCCGTGGCCGCGGGAGGAAGACGCGCTGTTCGGGGAAAAAGAAGTGGAAGCGCTCTGCCAGCAGTTTTGCATCAATGACCCACGACATGTCATCAGGGCATTCAGGGAATTCAGGGAAAGTAATGGAGAATTCATCCCAGATGAACTGAAGGGCCTCTTGGCCGCGATCAACACTGTCCCTATCTCAAGTGTAGAGTGTGAGCGGGGTTTTTCGCAGATGAACTTAATTTGCAGTGTTATTACAATACATGCCCAGAAGCGCCCCCCCCCCCCTTCTTTTTTTTCCGCACCGGAGCCACTCATCCTTTGCGCTCCTGGACCTCCCACTTTACAAATTAAGCACTGAAGCTAATGGTGGATTTGGTAGGGACCTGGATGTTAAACCATCCTGTATTACAAGATTATAAGATTGTTCTGGAAATTTCCAGTAATTTGACACCTTCGGTCTCATTAGTCTGCTGCCCACATTAATCAGATTATTGTGTGAGTTCCGCCGCGCCAGGTCTCGCCTCATCTCCATGCTTTACTTGCAAACTTGAAGAGTGCGCTTTTTTTTTTTTGTTTGTTTACGTATTACGTAGATGTGCTTATATTACGTGTCAATTTGCTCATGCGGGACAGTTTTGGGTTGTTTTCCGTTCATATTGGAGATCGCATACAAGTATCATATAATTGGTAATGTGAACGGCCTAACAAAAAAATCGGATTTCACAACAAATCGGATATGGGTCGTTTCAGGGTGCAGTCTGAACGTAGTCAAAATTACTAAATAAGCAAATGCCGTTACAGTCCATGAAACATAGGAAGGATAAGTATGAGAAGAAAACAGTAAATCAGAAAGCTGCGCACGTAAAGCCAATTACGTAACTTCCGTTGGACTGATGAAAATCCTTGCGTGTGCAGTGAAGTGCAGCCAGCAGCAGATAATGGCGCGCAGCCAATTGGCTTTACGTGCGCAGCTTTCTGATTTACTGTTTTCTTCTCATACTTATACTTCCGCACGATTCACACAAGTCCCCCAGACAGCCGTGAAAAAGGCGGCATCCGCCAAAAGGCGCGCCGTTTGCATCCATGATTAATAAAGCAGGGGGGCAGTGTTTCCCACAGACCAGGTAGCAATTTGTGGTGTTCCACTGTGCCGATGAGGGAATCGTGCGCGGTGGTGTCGTGGCGGTCGGTGGAGTCGGTCATTGGGGTGTATGCAAAGTGTTTACAGCAGGCGGTGTTCAAACACACAGTATTTTTCTTCAGAGTCACCTGCTGGGACTATTTTAAAGCTACAAGAAGCATTTGAGATTATTCAGTTCGATCTAAATTCTTTTAAGTTCTTTAAGAGAAGACAGCTAAAACAATTTTTACCAGAACCCTGCCTGGTTTCATTCCTCGACCCAACTTTACATTACAGGGCAGGCCATTAGTTTGCTGGGCTTGATGTTGGTGGAAAACCTGTCTTTTAAATTTATGAAAATTACTCACCAAAATTGAAGTTAAAGTTTAGTTCTTTGCCTTTTTGGTGGCGATCTTTCAATCATTCTTTAGTTGACATTCAAGGAATAAATTGCAAAAAAACAAGCTGGAGGTTTTTATTTTAAATATTGAACTCAACACTTGCCTCAACCAATACTAAAATGAAATAAATAGTATAATGTAACAACAAAATAATAATAAAATAAAATATCATAATTAGATGTAAGAAACCACTTAAGGTAACGCCAGGGCAACTAACAATAATGAAAAAGCATTACCCTGATTGGTGCAAAGCCTGCATGCCCTATCAGAACATTTAATTCTGCGTGGCTTCCTGAAAAAAAAAAACTCCAGTGCCCTATCGTAAGGGAAGTCACTGGGTTCGGGACCATTTATGGAGATTCGTAAGCAGGCTGCCAGGTGTTCCCCTTGGAGCCTGTTCCTGAGGTCTGTTTTAATCTATGGATAAAAAAGTACATTTTCTTCATCATCAAAGCGCTAAAAATTTCCATTACATCAAAAATATATACAAAGGAATACCGAATTTCTATGTGCTTACCCTATTCATAGCTGAGAAATCCCGCTCGCAATTCTACTTCGCCAATAAAGCTAATAAAGATGTTTCTTAAAATATTCAGATTTTATGCTTCAGATAGCATCAATTAGGCATCCCTGCGAGTATAACAACATTTTATTTAGGCTAGTGGGAAATCTTTATTTATTGTGAATGTCAAGCCATTATTAATAACTTGCATGAATGCTGAAGCGGGATAAACGGGATAATGCAATAAGGCCGGTTCCTTGCGTCAAGCTGCTACTGTATGCATCAAAATTGGTTTATAGCCTGACTCAGGGGTGTCCATTTCCTGTAAGCCAAGAAGGCTATGATAAAGCTCATCACGAGCACGACGTAGGCTACCTTTTAAAATAAGGGGTCGGAAGGCGAATCGGGAAGGCTGCGTTATTTTTAATTAGCCTAACAGGCCTACTTGCAGTCCGGGTACATGCGCAACGGCAGGCCTGTGGACACGCCTCTCCGTCTCTGTGTGTGGGTGTGTGCACGCGCGCACGAATGAGAAGAAATAGCACTATGAATGAACAGAACGCAACGGAATTTTTTTTTTTTTTTAAATCGCGAGTCCGATTGTGTGGCGATAGGAATCCATTGTGTGGCGCTGCGCCACACAATGGTCTATGTATGGGAAACCCTGGGGGGGGAAATAATATAAATTATTTATTTTATTATCAAGCACAAAAACTATCAATAAATCGTGGCGCCCGGATCCCGGAAGACGGCAGCCTTGCCTCAGGGCAAATCTCGCATGACGTCACACGTGGAACCCCGGTTATCTGGGTCATTTCCGTTCCTCTGACTCCGTACTTGTTTATTAACTGAAACTAGATATTGTTTTTGGAATCTTACAAAAATAACGATGGGAAAGCGCTGCGTTGTGTTTGGATGTTCAAATCGATATACAACAGGACATTCAGTTCACGAATTTCCGAGAAATAGCACTCACCTAAAATGAAGCGGGCAGATTTCTTGTCGCCTGCTAATAATAAATCCGATTCATCAAGTGTTCACCACCACCAGAACGACCACATGGGAATTACTGGAACCAAATAGAAACCCATTTATTTAATAAATGACATTTGATCTGACGTTTGGACAGTTCGTCGATTCCCCTATTATTTCTCTCTCTCACACACACACAGGATTATGAGCAACATTTACACGCTCGCGACATCTGGTCTTATCATATCTGATGCGCTTGAACAGGAAGAAAAATGCGTGCACACGGAATCATTAATTATTAACTGAAACGTGTTTAAATGCTCTCAGATTGCAGTATTGCAAGGCTTGATTTGTTTTTAGTTTTGTTCAGGAAAACATGATGAAAGGTAACCACCGCGTTCTGCACATCTCTCTCTCGCTTGCTCTATCGATCTATCTCTCCATCTCACGCGCACTACAGAGGAAGACTGTCTTGAACTGAGTGAACTGGCAGTTTCTCATCTTGGGGGCTCAGAAAGATTAACCATTTACTCCGGAATATCCTTGATTATCATCTGCCCTTTCATCTGACGTATAGGAATCCCAATCACTATCAGAATTCTCTCCAAAACGTGATTCTATATCAAGACTGGTCTAACCACTGCTGCGCACGGGGACGAAATTGTTACACATGTGACATCAAGCACCCCTTCGGGATCTTCTGATTTAGTCTTGGCAGATTCCGTGAAAATCGGCTGATCTTATCGATTTTCCATCAATTTATGGCCTTTTTGCTCAGCTATGATTCGAAAACACATGGTCAGTCAACATCATGACAGTTGCTTTGTACAAGGAAAAAAGTGTGGACATTAAATTCGCTTTAAAGGAGCAGTCCACCGTATTTCCATAATGAAATATGCTCTTATCTGAATTGAGACGAGCTGCTCCGTACCTATCCGAGCTTTGCGCGACCTCCCAGTCAGTCAGACGCGCTGTCACTCCTGTTAGCAATGTAGCTAGGCTCAGTATGGGCCAATGGTATTTTTTGGGGCTGTAGTTAGATGCGACCAAACTCTTCCGCGTTTTTCCTGTTTACATAGGTTTATATGACCAGTGATATGAAACAAGTTCAGTTACACAAATTGAAACGTAGCGATTTTCTATGCTATGGAAAGTCCGCACTATAATGACAGGCGTACTAACACCTTCTGCGCGCTTCGGCAGCGCATTGATATCTGAGCTCTGTATCAATGCGCTGCCGAAGTGCGCAGAAGGTGTTAGTACGCCTGTCATTATAGTGCGGACTTTCCATAGCATAGAAAATCGCTACGTTTCAATTTGTGTAACTGAACTTGTTTCATATCACTGGTCATATAAACCTATGTAAACAGGAAAAACGCGGAAGAGTTTGGTCGCATCTAACTACAGCCCCAAAAAATTACCATTGGCCATACTGAGCCTAGCTACATTGCTAACAGGAGTGACAGCGTGTCTGACTGCGTCTGACTGACTGGGAGGTCGCACAAAGCTCGGAGAGGTACGGAGCAGCTCGTCTCAATTCAGATAAGAGCATATTTCATTATGGAAATACGGTGGACTGTTCCTTTAAAACTGAGGTGTCGAAGCATATTATAAGCAGTAAAACTCAATTTTGCTTAACTTTTAGTTTGTGCATTTGTTGATCCCGTTATATTCTGTGTTGACATCCAGGAACAAGATCACGATGATTGCTGAGCCTCTGGAGAAAGGCCTTGCTGAAGACATTGAGAATGAAGTGGTGCAGATTACATGGAACAGGTGCAAAGGCTCAGGCTTCACTGAACTCTTCTCTTCTTGACACTATATAAGCTTTGGTAATATTAGAAAGTCATTCGAGCATGTTGTCCCCTGTACAGTGAGAAGCAGCACCTGGCCTGAACAGGAGTGAGTGAGCTGCTGGTTTTAGTTAATTTTCCTCTTCATACTTCTGAACAGAAACAGCGATGACGGCAAAACTGGCCGCATGAATATTATTGTGCGTTACAATACGCACTAACCATCTGTTGCTAAGTTCAGCAAGTGTTCATGTGTCTGATGAGTTGTTTTTGTATAACTAGGTGATACACTTGAACTCATTTAAGAAAAGTGTTCGCTAACAAAAAAACCCTGGTAAATATGATGGCATCACGACACTGAGGATGTTCACCCTTTTATTTATTTACTTATTTATTTATTTATTTAAACTTCGTAGCAAATGGGCAAATCACAGATATGATACAAACATATTTTTGTTTAATAGCTGAATGTTCTGGCTTTGTAAAACATACCCACCCCAAACAAATTAAATTATGGAAAATTATGGAATCAATCATCGACAAAAAAAAAAATCACAATTAATGTATTGCACCTCCTCAGGCCTGAATTCTTTCATTCACCAGTGAAAAACATTATTCACCATTAAGCTGCTTCCAACTTTCTCAAATAGCATTTGACAGATCGGCTGTGCAGGCTGGAGTCTTGTCATGGACTTTCCTTCCTTTCCTTTCCCTTCCTTCCTTCCTTCCTTCCTTCCTTCCTTTCTTCCTTCCTTCCCTCCCTTCTTTCTTTCCTTCCTTCCCTATCCTTCCTTCCTTCCCTTCTTTCTTTCCTTCCTTCCCTATCCTTCCTTTCCTTCCCTATCCTTCCTTTCTTTCTTTCTTTCTTTCTTTCTTTCTTTCTTTCTTTCTCTTTCTTTCTTTCTTTCTTTCCCTATCCTTCCTTCCTTTTTCTTTCCCTATCCTTCCTTCCTTTTTCTTTCCTTATCCTTCCTTCCCTCTTTCCTTTTTTCCCTTTCTTCTTTCTTTCTTTCTTCTTCTCTTTCTTTCTTTCTTTTTCTTTCTTCTTTCTTTCTCCTTTCTTTTTTCTTTCTTTCTTTCTTTCTTTTTCTTTTCTTTTCCTTTTTCTTTTTTTCTTTTTCTTTCTTTTTTCTTTCTTTCTTTCTTCTTTCTTCTTTCTTCTTCCTTTCCTTCCTATCTTCCTTCCTTCCTTCCTTCCTTCCTTCCTTCCTTCCTTCCTTCCTTCTTCCTTCCTTCCTTCCCTTCTTTCTTCCTTTCTCTTTCTTCCCTATCTTTCTTTCTTTCTTCTTTTCTTTCTTTCTTCCTTCCATCCTTTCCTTTCCCTATCCTTCCTTCCTTCCTTCCTTCCTTCCTTCCTTCCTTCCCTTCTTTCTTCTTTCTTTCTTTCTTTCTTTCTTTCTTTCCTTCCCTATCCTTCCTTTCCTTCCCTATCCTTCCTTCCTTCCTTCCTTCCTTCCTTCCTTCCTTCCTTCCCTTCTTTCTTCCTTTTCTTTCTTCCCTATTCTTTCTTCTTTCTTCTTTCTTTCTTTCTTTCTTTCTTTCTTTCTTTCTTTCTTCCTTTCCTTCCCTATCCTTCCTTTCCTTCCCTATCCTTCCTTCCTTCCTTCCTTCCTTCCTTCCCTTCTTCTTTCCTTCCTTCCTTCCTTCCTTCCTTCCTTCCTTCCTTCTTCCTTTTTCTTTCTTTCTTTCTTTCTTTCTTTCCCTATCCTTCCTTCCTTTTCTTTTCTTCCTATCCTTCCTTCCTTTTTCTTTCCTTATCCTTCCTTCCCTCTTTCCTTTTTTCCCTTTCTTTCTTTCTTTCTTTCTTTCTTTTTCTTTCTTTCCTTCCCTATCCTTCCTTTCCTTCCCTATCCTTCTTCCTTCTCTCCTTCCTTCCTTCCTTCCTTCCTTCCCTTCTTTCTTCCTTCTTCCTTTCTTCCCTATTCTTTCTTTCTTTCTTTCTTTCTTTCTTTCTTTCTTTCTTTCTTCCTTTCCTTCCCTATCCTTCCTTTCCTTCCCTATCCTTCCTTTCCTTCCCTATCCTTCCTTCCTTCCTTCCTTTCTTTCTTTCTTTCCTTCCTTCCTTCCTTCCTTCCTTTTTCTTTCTTTCTTTCTTTCTTTCTTTCTTTCTTTCTTTCTTTCTTTCTTTCTTTCTTTCTTTCTTTCTTTCTTTCTTCTTCTTTCCCTATCCTTCCTTCCTTTTTCTTTCCCTATCCTTCCTTCCTTCCTTTTTCTTTCCTTATCCTTCCTTCCCTCTTTCCTTTTTTTCCCTTTCTTTCTTTCTTTCTTTCTTTCTTTCTTTCTTTCTTTCTTTCTTTCTTTCTTCCTATCCTTCCTTTCCTTCCCCTATCCTTCCTTCCTTCTCTCCTTCCTTCCTTCCTTCCTTCCCTTCTTTCTTCCTTTTCTTTCTTCCCTATTCTTTCTTTCTTTCTTTCTTCTTTCTTTCTTTCTTTCTTTCTTTCTTTCCTCTTTCTTTCTTTCTTTCTTTCTTCTTCTTTCTTTTCTTTCTTTCTTTCTTTCTTTCTTTCTTTCTTTCTTTCTTTCCCTATCCTTCCTTCTTTTTCTTTCCTATCCTTCCTTCCTTTTCTTCCTTATCCTTCCTTCCCTCTTTCCTTTTTTCCCTTTCTTTCCTTTCTTTCTTTCTTTCTTTCTTTCTTTCTTTCTTTCTTTCTTTCTTTCTTTCTTTCTTCTTTCTTCTTTCTTCCTTCCTTCCCTATCCTTCCTTTCCTTCCCTATCCTTCCTTCCTTCTCTCCTCCTTCCTTCCTTCCTTCCCTTCTTTCTTCCTTTTCTTTCTTCCCTATTCTTTCTTTCTTTCTTTCTTTCTTTCTTTCTTTCTTTCTTTCTTTCCTTTCCTTCCCTATCCTTCCTTTCCTTCCCTATCCTTCCTTCCTTCCTTCCTTCCTTCCTTCCTTCCTTCCTTCCTTCCTTCCTTCCTTCCTTCCTTTCTTTCTTTCTTTCTTTAAAATTTCCGAGATCAATTTTCAATCGGGGGCAGCACGGTGGTGTAGTGGTTAGCGCTGTCGCCTCACAGCAAGAAGGTCCGGGTTCGAGCCCTGTGGCCGGCGAGGGCCTTTCTGTGTGGAGTTTGCATGTTCTCCCCGTGTCCGCGTGGGTTTCCTCTGGGTGCTCTGGTTTCCCCCACAGTCCAAAGACATGCAGGTTAGGTTAACTGGTGACTCTAAATTGACCGTAGGTGTGAATGGGAGTGTGAATGGTTGTCTGTGTCTATGTGTCCAGCCCTGTGATGACCTGGCGACTTGTCCAGGGTGTACCCCGCCTTGAGAAATTTTCAATCGGATTGAGATCCGGACTGATTGCTGTCCGTGTCGTTGAGTTGATGTGCCTTTCCTGAGAAAAGCTTCAGCAGTCTTTGCTCTGTGGCAAGATGCTTTATCATCCTGAAGAATGACTCCATCACCACCACCAAACCTATCTTCTATCAACAGAATGAGAAAAAGTCTGAGGTAATGACTGCCGTCTCCTCTGGTCCTTTACCCGACATGCAACCCTGTATCCTAAACGAGCAGGGGAAATTTGATTGCTTTCTTCATCTTTATATATTTCATTAAAACGACACCAGACGAAAGTTCCAGCATCATCTCCTTGGTCAATGCAGATTTGTGATTCATCACTAAATATCACTTTCATCCAATCATCCACAGTGCGTGATCGCCTCTCAAGGCCACTGTGGCCTTGTTTTCTTCTATTGAGGTGTTCGTGCTGGCTTTCGTTTGGCTTTTCGTAATGTAAATCCCATTTCTTACAGTTCTGTCACAATTTTGACCCCTCTTTCCGTCCTTTTGTTTTGTTGTGCATTTCCTATTTAAATAATATTGGCTGGCATTGATTGGTGTATCAGATATACTGTATTCCATTCAGTTAGCGTGATGCTGAACAAGTCAAAGACAAGTTCAATGTCATGCTAGCTTTCCACATAGTGATACAGTATGCTTAAAGGAGATACGCAGAGTCTTTTATTTTTAAACACATTTCTGAGTGGATAGTATCTCCATCCTTGACTCCTGTGTGCTGCATAAATGGGAATTAAAAATATATATTTTTGAGAGTTAAAATCGACCACAAAGTTGGCATTCGAGTTGCCCCGCTGAGCCAGCCAGCCCTGAGTGCGTGACGTCACTGCGGTAACCGGTTTTAAGGCCAAGGCCTTTTACAGCTATAGACCAAAGTCATATAAATAAACATTTATGTTGAAAGTAAGAAATACCGTTACTGACTTGCTCAACTAAGACTGATTTGACTTCACTGATTGTGTGTCGACTCTCATTAAAACAGGGTGGGTGTTATAACTTATGCAACAGACATGTACATGCATGCATTTTCACTGATAAAACATAAAAGACTAATTAAATAATCAGATGAACTGAGACAATCACATTCTGAAGCCAATTAAATAATCTTATACCGCTAACTTA
This sequence comes from Neoarius graeffei, assembly GCF_027579695.1. Taxonomy (NCBI): domain Eukaryota; kingdom Metazoa; phylum Chordata; class Actinopteri; order Siluriformes; family Ariidae; genus Neoarius; species Neoarius graeffei. The sequence continues at coordinate 51,840,599 of NC_083588.1, read as the reverse complement.
AACACACAATACAAGTTACATGTATTAATCTAAATGCAGGTAAACAACTTTTTTTTTTTTTTTAATCCAAACGAGAGTCGGAGCTTACCCGTCTGTTCTCGCTTCTTGAAGGCCGATTGTTTTTGAAACAGTCTGACTTTCAGTTGTTCATTCAGTTCTCCGTTCATTCACTTCTTCCACGTAAGGGCGAGATGGCAGCAATATCCAGTTTAGAAATCAGACGGCTGCTCCACTCATTCACTTTTCTTCATACTGTGTATTCCGCCACTACTGCTGGGCTCAGGTAATTACTAAAACCCGGATGGAACGGGACCGTCACCGGTTTTAGCAACAACCGCAGGGAGGTCACTGCCCGAGCGATATGTCACGTCCCGTTCCGTCCTGGGTTTTAGCAACAACTCTCGGCTCACTCCGGGAGGACTGGTGCAACTGAACTCCCTTTCCTTTTAAAAAATAAATAAAATAAATACTTGTATTCAAAAAAGCCTTCGACTTGATCGACAGGGCCAAAATGCTGAAAATACTCTTGGCCTATGGAATACCACCAACCATCGTTGAGGCTATACGGGTCATGTATGTCAACACCTCAGCCGTCGTCATGACATCTGAAGGAAACACAGACTGTTTCCCGATTAACACCGGAGTACTCCAAGGTGATCCGTTAGCACCTTTCCTATTTATCATCTGCTTGGATTATGCCCTCAGGAGAGCTATAACACCTACTGACGGATTGACCCTCAGACGTCGGAGGAGTAGAAGGCACCCCAGAGGAAGTCTTCCCGGAACTGGCGTATGCTGATGACATTGCGCTCATGGAAGACACACTACATGATGCCAGAGATTTACTACATCGTGTGGAGAGGGAAACTCAACACTTCTTGAACCCCACCAAGACAAAAGTCATGCACCTTAACCCAACATCTGAGGAGTCACTGCATACACTAGACGGGTCGAGCATCGAAAAAGTCGATGAGTTTCTTTACCTTGGAGGCTATACCAATACTGCCCATGACGTGAAGACAAGGTTAGGGGAAAGCGTGGGGAGCAATACACTCCCTCTCGAAGGTATGGTCCTCCCCCATAAAGCGGTCTACAAAGATGAGTGTTTAAAGCATCTGTTGAATCCATCCTTCTGTATAGTTCGGAGTCATGGTCATTAGCAAATTCGCTTTCGAGAAAGATTGATGGTACTTACACCTCGATGCTGCGGAAGGTCCAGAATATATCTTGGAGGAAACATCCTACTAACAAGTCACTCTACGGATCCTACCCGCGTATCTCTACCATCATTCGACAGCGTCGACTAACCCTCGCTGGTCATGTGATGAGACATAAAGAGGCGGCAGGAAGAGTATTGCTATGGACTCCAGACGCCAGCAGAAGGCGTGGCAGACCCTGCACAACGCTTAGGGACATTCTGCAGGAAGACACCGGCCTCGAAGTTGGGGAACTCCGGACTGCAATGCAGGACCGAGAGTGCTGGAAGACGAAATTCATGCGTGGCACCGACTCTGTCGGATGAGTAGTAGTAGTAGTTGTAGTCTTCTTTTCCTTTAATTGTTGGTACTGCACCCTCTTTCAGTACGGGCTTATAGCCAACACTCCTCAACAGATCAGAGGTCTCGTACGAGTCTTCAGTAAAATGTGCAGAGCAGAGGAGAGACCACTTCGTAGGTGCCCAATGCGCCCGTGAACTTCTCGTAAAACGCGTCCAAATCTTTGCAGTTTGAACATTCTTGCACCATGAATGCAACGTAAATCCACCTTCTGTCGTGTTGCTGCACCAGCCAGCAACACATCTACGTGGCATGGCGATAAATTGGCTCAAAATGGAGGATCGGAGTTGCAGTCAGCTCTGTGTTTTAGTACAGTATAGCGGAAATGGCGATGAGACCGATAGACTTCCTGCTGTGACGTTACGGATGTCAAGGTCATTCACTCAGACCGCTACCTACTGTATATAAATCACTTTAATCGTAAAAATTACTATTTTAGATTTATTGTTAACGCTCAAAACTATTCCTGTGCCATTCTTGAGGTTTCAAGGCAGACGAAAGTGAGGCCATGGCTCTGCGTATATGCTTTAACCACTCTACGAATAATAAGACAGTACTTCTCGCCCTATTGTAACCCAGTGGTGCCAGTTTTTGAGCAAAAATCATACAAGTGGAACCGTTGGTACTGGATATCTGGCCAAGAAGGGGAAAATTGCAGTTTCAGATTTCTAATAACATATTTCTATTAATAAGAGATAAACTGTGTGTAATTTCTCATTCTAGTTTGCTCTTCCTTTTTCATTGAATTACTAGACATCTGGTGTGTGTGTGTGTGTGTGTGTAATGAAGCTCAGCTGTGATGCAATCTGGAGCTAAAGAGACCAGCATGTGTAGTTCTGGGCAGCCAGTGCAGATGTCACACACCATTGAGTGCACAGGCTTCCAATGTGTCAACTCTGTTTTCTTTCTCTGTCTGTAGAAAGAAGTTGGGAGAGTTCTTCCAGACCAAGTATGACTGGGATTTGCTGGCAGCTCGTTCTATCTGGGCTTTTGGACCCGACACCACTGGACCCAACATCTTAGTAGATGACACACTGCCGTCTGAGGTATGAATATATGGCACCGTGCATTAGCGAGGTCATTTGTTCTATAACTGGACTGAAGAACACGAACCTTTGGCAGACTTCTTTGATAAAGGCCTGAGGGTGGATTTGTTCTTTGGCATGGTGTGTGTGTGTGTGAGTGAGAGTACAGACTAATGCGGTTTCAGTGCAAATGTTTTGCATTGCTTTGTGTGTAGGAGAGGAAGTGTGAAAAGGTGTTTACATCACCTGTTGGGTTTTCTTTTTAAATTAACAGGTGGAATCTTTTAATATTGGATAAAGTTCAATTCTGCTTCTACGTGTGTGTGTGTGTGTGTGTGTGTGTGTGTGTGTGTGTGTGTGTGTAGGTGGACAAAGCTCTGCTTGGCTCAGTGAAGGACAGCATCGTTCAGGGCTTCCAGTGGGGAACTAGAGAAGGTCCTCTGTGTGATGAACGTAAGTCAGTCGAATCACAATCATCAACATGGACTCGAGTATATTTGTGTGGTGTCCTGGGAAGCCCTTCTCAATGGGGAATGTTCCACGTTTTTCTGATCCGTAATCAGTTTCTTTTTTGCATGCCTCTCAAACAGAAGGAACGTTCTAGCGCAGGGCTTTTCAAAGTGTGGGGCGCGCCTCCCCTGGGGGGCGCCAGAGTTCTTCAGGGGGGGCGCAACGTGAGGAAAAATAAACCAGAATAAGTTACTATTGCGGACATTTAGCGAACTTCAGCTAGCCTTTACCAGAAACAAAATGGACCGATTTTTAGTACCTGAGTGAGGAGACAGAGTCTGGGCCAAGCAAAAAAACAGATCCTCCAGGATGTTGCGATTTGCAACTTCAACGCAAATTCAACCAATCCCCGCGAATTCAGGGCGGTGTTGCAATTATATCCAATCACCGCAACTTTCCCGCAAATTTGACCAGTCGTTGGCGTCGTCTTGAGGTGACGTCGACAAACTACCTTCCGCCTTACTTCCGTGTGTACGTTCAAGAGAAGCAGCATGCGCGCAGTGTTGCTAGATTGGGCGGTTTCAAGTGCATTTTGGCGGGTTTTGAACATATTTTGGACTGGAAAACGTCAGCAGTATCTGGCAACACTGTGTGCAAGTCAGTGTTTATGTAGGCTTAAATTCTGTTACTGAAAGTGTGTTATGTTTACAGTGAAGGACTGTGTGCACTTTATTTTTTTTTACTTAATACAAGAAATTAATGGATGCCAACATTTTTGCCAAAATGGTATTTTATTTTCCATTGTTTAGGCAGCTTCAGCATCATACTGTGAGATTCTGTTCAAATTGTTTTTTTTCTTCTATGAAGCCTGAGCCATTTATTTTATTAGTTTATAATTAATGTTTAATTTAGTCTTCAGGAGAGACTGCCTGCACACAGTACTAGTATTAATAGTTTTTTTTTTTTTACATGAAAGCTGAGGCATTTATATTATATTTTAAGGTAACTTCATGTTGTGCTGTGAGGTTCTCTGCACTTTAACTTTTGAACCAACAGGTGCATTTGGATAAGTAAAGCCTATTTTTCTGCATTTTTGTAGTCCTGGTAATCTTTTGTATTGGTAGTTGTTTATAGGACCATTTCTCAGTGTCAGTGTTCGTACAGGTCCTTAAAGTCCATAAAAGTCCTAAAAAAATGAATTTGTAAAATTAAGTACTTAATTATCCATAAAATTGATGAAAATCTGTTAGTCAATAAAAGTCCTTAAAAATCAGGGGTTTTTTTCGTCTCCCTTCTAATAACACATTTTTAATTTCCGAAAACGCTGTTCCCGCTGCCCCGATTCGCACAAACGACCCTGTTTCACAGGCGAACTGCACTAGCGGTCAGGGGCTGAACAAAGTGTATAGTGGCGACCCCTGGTGTCTGCTTTTGAGAATAGCCCGGAACCACGTGGCGCTGTTCGGGATCAGTCCCGAACAGGGTCACGTGACTACTTCGTGTCAGCTCGGTCGCCCGCCATTGATGCGTATTAATGGAAACATGGATTAACAAAACATACGACTTTCAATCTGTCTATAACATGTATAGAAACATGCAGACTCATTAGAAAATTTATTCCATAACATAAGAATAGCGGGGGGGGTTCTGGGCCACCCTGTGTCAATTTAATACTTTTAGTTTCAATTGTTCCTGAACAAAATGAAAATCTTGTGAAATAAATTTTACTCTAAATGGAATGTTCTTTATATTTTTTATTTTTAGCCACTAACCATTTCCTCACCCACCGTTGAGGTTTTCTTAAAATCGTTTTAAATATCAGACATATCAGGAATTGCTGCACTTGTTGCAAGATTTGGTCAAGAAAAGTCCTTTAAGAGTCATAAAGAAAACAAGCAGACGAAGTGTGGGAAAACAAGCAAGTGATTGTTATAATAGGCAATTTCACACCAGTGATATTCAGTTTTGGTCATTGGGTCCTTAAAAAAAATGAAAATTGGTCCTTAAAAATCATTAAAAAAGAAGCCTGAAAAACTGTGGGAACCCTGTCTTTGTTTTTTTTAATCAGTAGTTTTTCAGTAATAACTTAATATTTAACATATCACTCAATTTTAATCACAAAAAGAGAAAATCGCAACAATTTCTCGCAGCTTTCACTTCCTCCCGCAATGTAATCGCAACAAAAACCTAAAAAACACCGCAACTTTCATCGCAATTTTTTGGAACCCCCCCCCGCAACATCAGACATTTTAGCCCGCAACAATCACAAAAAAGCCCCGCGGAATCCTGGGTGGACTGAAAAAAGAAGGAAGTATGACCGCGATTATTTAAAGTTTGGATTTTCATGGACTGGATCTGAAGATGCTCCACTGCCACAGTGTGTTGTCTGCCAAGAGGTGCTAGCTAACGATGCTATGAGATGTTTAAAATGTGTAAAACAAGATGTTTTAAAAAGCACAGATGTTTAAAATGTGAAAAAGAAAAAAAGTGTGTACAACAACCATTTTTTAAAAATACGAATGGAACATTAAGTTTAGCAACAACAAAAATTGTAAGGGGGGGCGCTGTTGTTTATTTGCTCTCCGAGGGGGGGCTGACTCTCCCACACTTTGAAAACGCCTGTTCTAGCGTTTTAGGTCTGGTCACAGTCCTTATAGGCAAGTCTTGCAACTCGGCAGCCATCTTAAGCCTCACTCACAACTTGCCATACGTGCTACTACAGTAAAGAATTTGGCAAAACCGTGCTTGAGTCTTGCGCGACACTTGCGTGTGCTCAGCGACGTAGAAGGTCGCAGACTGGCCGTGGAGACTAGGGTGCATCAGTTGCCCTCGCTTTCATAAAATCTGATGCATTTTTGTTTGGGTGTTCCTTTTCACCAATAAAGACATCCTGTAAAATTTTTTGACCATATTCAAAAGTCTAATGGTGGCACCATGAGGTTCATTTTTTGCCAAAAAATGCTTATTTTACGTTTTTGCGTAAGGTTTGAATCACAATGTTGGACTCCATTTATTGATTCCTTGTGAGCCAGAGATCATGTTAAGAACCTTTACAAGGGATTGAGAAGCATTAATGTGATTCATAATACATTTGTATTGTTTAAAAGTAGTTGAACAATGATTCAGTGAACAGCTAAAACTCAAACTGTGCTTGATAATATATTTAGAATATATACTAAAAATGTGTATCTAAGATATTTGGTATACTCTATAAGGTGCCATAATGTTTCATGAAAAGTGATCGAAATTTTGTCATAAAAGTCATAAAATAGCAGCTTTTTCCATAACTTTGAGCTCCTGGTGCCACCAGTAAACTTTTGAATTTTGTCAAAATATTTCACCCAGTGTGTTTTCTTACCAAAAGGAACATAAAAACAAAAATGCATCATGATCGGAGGAACTTTTCATTTTTAGTGGGCAACTGATGCACCCTAGTGGAGACTTTTGGTCCTGCACATGCAAATTCTACGGGTCTTGCGAAAAATCAAGAACGCATACGGTACGTACGGGACCCGTACTCCTTTTGTACGCCTGAACCAAGTCAGCAGCGTGGCTAGTAGAGGCTTTTTGCGATGACAGTAAGACGCACGAGTGACATGGCTCAGAAGTATTCCACACTTGCTATTTGTGCGGCCCACAAGACAGAAGTACATCTTACTTTCTACCCCTATGTGACACGAGGGGCAAGACTCTGGGTGTGTGTATATATATATATATATATATATATATATATATATATATATATATATATATGAAGAGTTCAGATGCAAAACTCCCTAAATCCATTTGACCACTTTTTGAGAAAAAGGCCATTTTTTATCAGGCCTTCATATTTAAGTATGGAAAGCTAGTTTTATTTGAAATCACAAGGTTATTAGTTAGTGAAAAATATATGTTAATCTCACAAATGTTACTTCAGCCAAATTACTATTTTTTAGCAATTATTTTTTTATTTAGCGTCAAAACCAGCTAAATCCATATGTGGTTTGTGTGCAAAAACCTCTAAATCCATTTTTTCCTTACAGACATAGGTAAGTGTTACAAAACCACCAAAGATACAATTGAAAATATTGAAAATTATGATACCACACGTATGGGGTGGTTGTGATGGTGGTGTGGTTGGCTCACTCATAGCTAATTTAATATGGGACCTATGATCATGAGCAAATTGCACCATATTTTTAGGTAATACCTAATAATACCAACACCTCTCTTCATAAATGAAGCCAGAAGGCCTGTCATGTCAACATTTAAGAAATTCGAAATCCACACAGTGTAATCACAATGCCAATAGGTTTATTTTCTTCACATCAGCGGACTTTCTAAGCAGGTGATACAAAGTACTACACCCAATAAAATACATTGAAATAAAACTAAAGTGCAATATAAAAATCTTATGTAAACAACATGAAAATCTATACACAAAATATACAGCAGCAAGCAACGTTCTGCCAAGAAGGGTAAGTTTATGTCAGTACATTAACACAGTAACAGCAATAAAAACACAGCAGTGCAAAGAACTTATTTATGGGTATAAATAAGTTAATGATGAAGATGAAATTGAGGTACAAGCCATCAAATTTATAGTATGAACAAAAGATTATTTAAGATGACAAAACTATTTGTTTTTTTTTTTTAAGATTATGAAACAGGTATGATAAGTTACATATTAAGAAAAACACAATTATGTTAAAAGTTCACATCAATGCTCATGAAAGACGCCTGGCAGACAGGAACCCTTGTTTTATCTTCCTTCAGAACGGAGTATTTGATGGTCACGTCTCTCTGCCGTCTCTTGTCTTCATCATCAACTTGTTCCCTCCTCCGTTGAACCGGCATAATCTCCAAGTTGGTCCTGTTCAACTTTATCTTTAGATGTGTATCGCTGATTTTTAAAGTATGCCAGGTCGTTCTGAGTTAAGCTTGCCGCAGCGCACATCAACCTGTTGTGATTGCAGGCTATTCCATTTTCAGTATTTTCGCCACTATATCGGTTCATTTTCGCTTTATAGCGAACATGATTTTCAACAACGCGACGTTTTCTCCGCCTATTCACTGTCTGGAAGACAGGTTCATCCATGCCATCGTAATCCATGTTGGTATTATCTGCCATTTCGCGAAATCTCCCTCTGAATAAAGTTGCAGCTTCCTGGATGAGACTTTGTTTACTAGCGTTAAAGCGCGCGAGTCCAAGTGACGTTCTGATTGGTTGTTGAATATAGAGGCTTTTGTTGCTAAATCGAAGCGGCGTTTAGAGGGGTTTGATATTAAACCGATTTTTTTTTAGACAAGACGGGGAGTGGTTTTTATTTTATTTTTTTACAAAAATATTTCATTTACATATACTAGATGTAACCAGGATTCACACAACATCCTTAACTCATTTTTCACGGAGATGCCGTTTAGAGGGTTTTGCATCTGAACTCTTCATATATTGGGGAGGAACCAAGGAACCGATCATGTAACGTGTAGCGTTGTAGAAAGGAAGAAGATGGCTGTCGCCATACTGCCGCAACGACTGAGGGAGTTGGACCTTTAGAGGCAGATGATAGAAGCTGAGGAGCAGCACAAAGCAATATTATTCTTCAGCCGAAAAACTGCTGCAGACACGCTGGTTTTATAGTAGGGATGGCGAAAACTAAAAAAAATCTTGACCGACCACCGAGCCTAATTAGCCAGTTAAAGTCGGTTAACCTATGAGTTTAAACAGGGATGCAAACGGCGCGCCTTTTTCACGGCTCGTGCAGATCCGATTTTTTTGGGGGGGGCCATTGGAGTGTCTGAATAATTTCAGAGTAAATTCTGTATTAAAATTACTACATAAGCAAATGCCGTTACAGTCCATGAAAAAGCCGTGAAAAAGTCGGCATCTGCGCCTTTAGTTTGTGTGGAGAGATGTGATCTGCAATAACATGCATTGTTGGCTACAGACCGAAACATACTTTCAGAATGCACTGGCCAAGGCAGGACTAAACTCCATGTGCCTTCTAATAATAATATAAAAAAAAAAAAATAGTAATTTGTAAGCTAAAAAGCCTGTGTCTACACTTTTTTTTTCTTTCGCCGAGTGGCAGCGGTGTTCAACTGGGGCGGGACATGACTGAATGGGTGTTTCTGATTTGTCAGCTGTCTTTAACTGGGGCGGGAGGGCAGGACATGACTGAATGGGTGTTTCTGATTTGTCAGCTGTCTTTAACTGGGGCGGGAGGGCAGGACATGACTGAATGGGTGTTTCTGATTTGTCAGCTGTCGTCCTTACACCCATGGCATGCCCCAAGCGTTTACAAACACAGAATTCCAGGTTCTCCGCTCCAAAATCGGCAGCTTCAAAACGATTTTTTTTTTCCACCGACAACCAAAAAAAATTAACCGGTTGACGTTGATTCGGTCAACCACCGGTCAAACGGTCATCGGTTAACATCCCTATTTTATACCCACTCCTGGCTTGCGTCACACACAAGTTATGAGTGATTGTCACGTGCTAATCACGCGTGTCACACATGCTTCCTAGCGCAGGAAACTGGTAAAATGCAAGTCACACCCACTGATCACGTGCGTCAGACATGCGCTTTCCACAGGCTGACGGCGCAATTTTTCCCACGCCTCGAGGAAGTCAGGCGTGCAGCCTGTACTTGACAAGTACTTTGCCCGTATTCCTCCCCTAAACTTTTCCCCCGGGTTCACCGCGACCCTGCGGCACGACTGCGAGCTACCAAACCCCGCGACCCGTGCGTGTCCAAAACACTTACGGCGGGTTGTGAGTGTGGCATTAGTAACACACCTGGACAGTTATTTACAGCTTATAAGATCATATTCCTGTCTAAATAAATGGAGAGAGAGCCATAACTGCATTTCACTGGTCACTGGAACATAACTGCATGAATAGACTCACCAGTGACGACCTGGTAAACACCGCTTCAAAATTTTGGTGACTCTGCCCCAAAATAAGGTTTAACATGCCCCCCCACCTCCAGGTTATATTTCTGCTACTATGTGCTTGTGTCACAACAACAATATATAATTGGCTTAATGTTTCTCGGTTCAGCAGATGATTGTTTTTTTGTGGAGATGGGCGGGATGTGTGCTTCCAACCGCCATCTTTGGCGTTACTGACTTTTCCCCGTAGATTTCCATACGGGATTCTTTAAAGGGGAACAGAGGGCAATATATAGAGTAAATATAACAATAAAACACACATTAACGAACCTTATTCAAGACTTCCAAAAGTTTTTTGTTCTAAGGTTGGAAAGTTATAGTGTTTTGAAAGTAGCTCGAGCAAACTATTTCCGCAGTTTGAACAGCCTGCCATGATATTAATTTTATCCAATCAGAATGCACGTTCATTTTCTCTGCGTAACACTCATGACGTATGTATGTGCCCAGTTGTGTTGGCTCATTGAGGTTGGGAATAGCACGTGTGAAATACCTGTTTCTGCCTCTTGCGACGATTTCGCAAGTCCACGGGTGGCGCCTATCTCATTGCAGCAAATAAATTCTGCTGGACTCGTGAGCAACTCCACGTTACATTTTCCGCACGAGCACCACGCCGTGTCACCTGCACGCAGACGCTCTGCCCCACGCTCGCCATGCCCATGGTCAGCATCAGTCTCATCCAGGCCCGGCGCCGTGGGGGGGGCGAAAGGGGGTGTCGCCCCCTCGTGGCTACAGCCCCGCCCCCTCAACGGAGACTCAGATCACTTAATTGTTTTCTTAATTGTTATTGTGGGTGTATGTGTGAAATGCTGACACAGCCGCGCACACACAGACCTGTGATAAGGACAAGGGGAGGGGTCGTGCGGGCGGGCGGGGGTTTTACATGTACACTTACAAGTGCACTGTCTCTGCAATATGCAGTCAGTTTACGGGAGTAGTCTTTCCCCCACCGAATTAAACGAATTCAATCATAATATTGTGAATCCATTTTCTTTCTTTGTAGGCTAAGTTTATCTCCGTTTATGTCGGTGTATGTGTTCATATATGGTCCGCTTTGTGCGCAAATAGCGTAAGAATATGTGTCGTTGACGTCACCCCCCCATGCAGCGGGGGTGAAAATTCATCACTTCAGAGTGTTTTGTCCCCTACACGCCTAAACTGGGATCGCGGATTAAGTGGTTAGCGTTGACTCGGTGCGAGTCAGGAAGGCTATTACTGGTGCAGCCGCGGGGTCTGTTGATTTTTTTAAATTATGATTTTGGCCGCCGAGCCAAGTACCTTAGACTTGCCTGCCGCGGAGCTATTTGTATGTATTTTAAATTTAAAGGACTTGCCTGTAGGTTTGTGTGTGTTGTTTTATGTTTGGCATCTTTCCGGTTGTAACGCGTGTCTGTGAGAAAATCGGAGGGGAGGGGTAACAGGTGGGCACGGGTGTTGATAAAGCGCAACTGCCCTGGTAATATGTCACATGATTTTCCCGTACTAAAGCAACCTTCGGGGCCGTGGTTTTGTGGTTGGCGCAGTTAATTGTTTGAAACATGTTGTCAGACCGCCATCACTACTACACACTATATGAAAAATATTTGCCCCCTTGCGATTTCTAATTGCCCCCTTAGTAAACTGTTCCTGGCGCCGGGCCTGGTCTCATCCTCGCCGTCATCCGAGCTTTCTTCTCTTATTTCATCACCGGAGTCGAGAGTACCTCTCCTAGGTTCAAACTGGTACCCTTCTAAGCCATAGCCTGCTTGCAGTGTGTCTTGCGGGATCTCTTCGTATGATTCGACAGAGCTGTCGCTTTCACTTGATGCGCCCGACGCCATGATTACACGCTTATCTCCTCTATTTCGGAGAGTTCCGCTAGTGCAGTGGGTAGCGCTGACGTCACGGTCTTTTAAAAATGGCGACTCTTGTGCGGTTTGGCGTATAAAGTATTATATTTACAATTACCAAGATATTTCGTTGTTTTCTAGTATACCGTATAAATTTGATAGAATACGTTACTTTGTCACATCAGCAACTGTATATATTATATTTGGTACCCCTTTAAGTGGTTTATCTCCTCCCTTATAACGTCTCTGATCCGATCCCACTGCTAAAATCACAAAGGGAAAAAAAACCTCTGTTTAAAGATTTAATTCCAACTCGACACATTGTCTGAAATAACACTTCTTTTTAATGAGTTCATTTGTATTTAATTTGTAATAAATAAGATATAGGAGTTATAAATGATGATTAAAATCTTTCTCTCAGTATTGCAGCTTTTATTCATGGCTTATACACTGTTTAGAAGTCCTACCCATCCAGCAGTCATTTTATGTTTAATAACATGGACAGATTATTAGAAATCATTATATAATTCTGTCCTTTTTAGACTGGACTTGCATTAATATAACATTCTTCTTTCAAATGGCTTGCTAACATCGCAGTTTTGGATTTTCCCCAGGACATCCACAACTAGACTTTAAAGCTAGACTGCCTTTCAGATTTTTCAAGTGTAGGTCATGAAAAGAATTTTCCCCGACACCTGATTATTTTTGTTTAGTGGACCGAAAGCTACTGAATTCGAATCACAGACTTCCAATTTTATTAGGTTTTTTTTAATGGAACAATTAATGAATTTAGGGCCACATGCCCCTAAATTCTCTGCTATTTTTTCCATGACCCAATTCAAGATACTACGTCATGCATCACATGGTGGGCTTTCGCTGTTCGTGCAAAGCATTGTGGGATACAAATTTGAAACAGGAGAGAAAAACGGAGGACGTGAGTGAGTGTGCGAATGAAACGTGAAAGACCGACTACAGTAACAGAAAGCGAGAAAAAAAGACGTTATGATATATACGAAGGAAAGGAAACGCAGGACCAAACTAATAAATATCGGCGCTCAACGAGCACCTCGGTGTGATCAGCTGTTCGTTTAGTGACAGAATGATGGAACTGCCAGTGCACGCTCAAAGGTAAACATGCACACACACACGGACTTCCTCTGTCTGCTTGACTGCCCGAAGCGAGCGATTTCATGCACGTTATTTGCTTTAATCTCCTCAAATTAAATAACTTCCCAGCCACAGAATGGCCTGATATTTTGAGATATTACAGAAATAAACATGTATCACAACGACCACATTTCAGAAGGAACTAAATTTAACAGATTTTATGAAATCGAAAGGCTGTCTTGCTTTAACATATTTAACATACCTGAAACTAGGCCCTTTGAAAATGATTATTTTCATAATCATAATAATAATCTTTATTTATACAGGGGACACATTTCAGCATAGCTGTTTTCCCCAAGTGCCCCGATACGAAATAAAACACAAAATTATGAGTAAAATAAATTGCAGTTGTTTACAATACGAGATACGATATCAAACGATTCAATAGTGACCTGTTAAAATATATGTACGAGTAATGGCCTCTGCATGCTCTTGCGACAAGGCTTTCGCAGATAGCTTTTCGCAGACAGTTGTAATTTATCGTTGAGCGGGGAGTAATAGGCGTGCGCGATGTTATTCACTGCCACAACGCAAGGGGGCGCGAAGTCGCGAAATCGCTAGGAGTAGTTGGTGGGTGTGGTTAGTGGAGTGTTTATCCTCCGGTTACTTATAATGACTAGAACTGGAGTCGTATAGATGTACGTACTTCCTCACTTCCTCGATCAACCGCTCTTCGTGCTGCTCCATCTTCGCTCGTGTTTTTAAAAATGGCGGTCGTGAGAACAAAACAAACCGGGAAAGTAGGGAAGCAGAAGTGCGTGTACAGCGGATGTAGAGTGGACCAATCAGAGCCCTCTTGTCTGCGACGCTGTCTGCGAGGCTTCTGCGGTGGTCACAATTTTTGGGAGGTGCGCGCAGAGCGTCTGCGAAGGTGGGGGGGCTACGCGGACACTGTCTGCGATGCTATCTGCGAGGACTGCGTTGTCAGTATAAATTGGCCTTAAGTATAAGGAACTAATTAATTTTTAAATTTAGAAATTTACATCATTTGGACGTCTCTTAAATATTTTAATTGAGTCAGAGTTCTGTATGTCTCAGGGGACCGAATTCCACAGTTCTCATCTCATCTCATTATCTGCAGCCGCTTTATCCTGTCCTACAGGGTCGCAGGCAAGCTGGAGCCTATCCCAGCTGACTACGGGCGAAAGGCGGGGTACACCCTGGACAAGTCGCCAGGTCATCACAGGGCTGACACATAGACACAGACAACCATTCACACTCACATTCACACCTACGGTCAATTTAGAGTCACCGGTTAACCTAACCTGCATGTCTTTGGACTGTGGGGGAAACCGGAGCACCCGGAGGAAACCCACGCGGACACGGGGAGAACATGCAAACTCCACACAGAAAGGCCCTCGCCAGCCACGGGGCTCGAACCCGGACCTTCTTGCTGTGAGGCGACAGCGCTAACCACTACACCACCGTGCCTCCTTCCACTTGTATATTTAACTGTGCGCTTTAAATAATTTATTCTTGGATTAGAGGGACCAAAGTTGTCTTTCTGTCTTGTGTTGTTTCAAGAAGCACATTGAATATTATATTAAACTAAATAATAATAAACGGTCATCCAAAATGACGGTAGCGCTGTACCGATGTGTGTGTTTTGCTGCAGCCATTCGTAACGTGAAGTTTAAGATCCTGGATGCGGTCATAGCTCAGGAGCCGTTGCACCGAGGAGGCGGGCAGGTCATTCCGACAGCAAGAAGAGTCGTATATTCCGCCTTCCTCATGGTGAGCGGTTTCTGTTTTACTCCTTTCTTCCTGCAGAGTCATCACTGCTTCCATTAGTTGTATTGGAGTGTTTTCCTTCCTAACCAATATCCTAATTGATGAGCTCGAGTGCTCGGTTATTCTTGATTTTGTGCCAATATCCAGCTCTTTGCTCTGATTGGTCGGTTTCAGGCTACACCCAGGCTGATGGAGCCCTATTACTTTGTGGAGGTTCAGGCTCCTGCTGATTGTGTATCTGCTGTTTACACTGTACTGGCACGCAGGAGGTAACACGTCTGGCTCTCTCTCTCGCTCTCACACACACATAGCATTACCTACTTACAGCACTCTCTTAAATTGCAAGTACATGACTCACTTTTATAGTAACTGATTAAGAGCTGTCCTAGTACTCATGAAGTTAATCATGCTTTGTCTTTCAGAGGTCATGTGACACAGGATGCACCAATCCCCGGATCACCTCTGTACACCATTAAGGCTTTCATTCCTGCAATTGACTCATTTGGGTTCGAGACTGATCTGCGTACACACACACAGGGACAGGCCTTCGCACTCAGCGTGTTCCACCACTGGCAGGTACACACACTTGCATATACAAGAAAGCATTTTTTAAAATTTAAATCTATCACAATTAACTGATTTAATGCTGCGGTGTTTATTCTGAGCTACTTTTAACCTTTCGTCTTTCCAACACTGCATGGCCTTAACCATCACAAGATCTTTCATAACTCATGACTTGTACGTAAGGAATAAAAGAATCCTGCAGGGTGTCCGCGGAGTCTAAAAAAGTCTAAAATTACCGTATTGGCCCGAATATAAGACGACCCTGAATGTAAGACGACCCCCCCTTTTCCAAGTTCATCTTTGGGGAAAAAGTTTTTTGAAGACCTAATGTTCATTCATATAAAGCGTATTTATTTCAAAATTCTATTTAAAATTAGAGGCTTTTGTTTTTCACATTTAAATAGAGGTCATTTCAGTCTCATTTCCGTGAACACTTTTCATCGAAGTAAAAAAAGAGGCTAAACCGCAGGCTACTAGACAAGCCAAATTAAAACATTTAAATTGCATTAATTCAACAAATTTGTCAGGTTTAGATTGAAAGTTCATAAACTTCAGAATGTCAATGCGTTAACTTCCCATAGCCTACGGGTATATGGAATAAATTTGCAGAACAGTGCAAATGCTTTAAACAATGCATTAAACAATACATTAAGGTTTACAATAATAAACAACTGAAACAATGGAAAGGGTAGTTTGCTAAATTACAGCTACTCAGCACAGAGATCCGCAGCCTCACTTTGCTCACTCTCACTGTCCTCACTTTCACTTTCGTTTTTGGCGGCATTTTGTCTAGTCCGCGAATTTAAGACGACCCCCCTTTTTAAGAGCTATTTTTTACAACAAAAACACCGTCTTATATTCGAGCCAATACGGTACACACTTTCAATTTTAGGCCTAAAAAAGTCTAAAATACAGAGATATTTTGTACTGTTGGTCTAAAATCTCATTTGGGTAATTTAAGACCTAGGTTACGTGCAGAATTATTCTGCACGTATAAAATCTTCCCGGAAGTTCCTTTCAGCACCTAGATGTCACCCGGGATTGGTTAGCATCTCGGTGCTGAAAGGAACTTCCGGGAAGATTTTCTAGTTTCGGTTGTGTTGCCAGATTGGGCGGTTTTAAGTGCGTTTTAGCGGGTTTTGAACATATTTTGGGCTGGAAAACGTCAGCAGTATCTGGCAACACTGCAGAAGATTTCCTGGTTCCGGTTTACAGCGCTGACTCAGTTCGTGCAATTGCTGGTGTTGCGTAGGCTACCGTGTAAGCTCTGTCAATTTCAGCGACAAATTAAAAATGGAAGCGGACGAATTGGTTCCTAAAAGAACTAGTAAGGGGTCAGTCATCTGGCATTTCTTTGGATATCGCGAGGAGGACGTGGAACAGCAAATGCCAATTTGTAAAGTGTGCAAAAAAAAAAAAACACCTGTCATCACGAAAGGCAGCAGCACTACAAATATGTTCCATCACCTGAAACTCACCCGGTACAGTATGAAGAGTCTCTTAAACTCCGAACTACTTGCCCACGAGCTAAAACCCCCCCACAAGCTAAACAAATGACCATAGCGGCCTCGTTCTCCAAAGCCCCCCCGTATGAGAAAACGAGTCAGAGATGGAGAGCTATAACGGATGCAATCACTAACGTCATTGCCGAAGACATGATCCCGATTAGTATAGTGGAAAAACCAGGCTTCCAAAAATTACTAAACACACTCGATCCCAAACATGAGTTGCCTGGTCGCAGACATTTTACAGAGAAGGCAATACCGGAATTATACACAGCTGAGAGGCAGAGCCAGAAAACATTCAGTTCAAAAGTGTGCAAAGAGGAAAATTATGTTTTGCAGATCTCTCCTTCTCTCCCTCAATCTCTCTCTCTATTGTGAATGTTCCAGTGGTTCTCAGTAGTCAGGTTAATAGCTTGGAGATCTATTTTTTAAAATAATTTAATGAAAGACCACTTTTCTTATTTAGGCTAAATGTCTTTCTCAGTGTTGAGCTTGCACTTTATTGATTCGAGCTCTGAGCAGCTCTGTATTGTATTGCCCCTTTGTTGCAATTTTCAAGATTGTTTTTGCAGTTTGTGCCACATCTTTGTTGAATAAAAATAGTCTTATTTCAATTCAATTGTGATTAATCACCAACATGAAAATTTAAAATGTGTTGTTGAAAACCACCTGTAAAGTTAACCAAGAATGTTATTTAATCTGCAGGGATTGTAGTGAAAACAGTAAAGAGTAAAAGTTAGATTTCATGGGGTCCTTTAGAGGAGATTTAAATATATCGAGATGTATATCGTGAAATGGAGAAAATGTATCGGGATATTCATTTTTTTCCCATATCGCACAGCCCTATTGTCACGGTTTGTAGCAAAATGGGCTAATGCAAGTTTAATGACTGCTGGCTTGAACACAATGATTTCGTGGACTGGTTACGAGGGGTGTATGAAAAGTTTTAAGCATCAGACAAACCAAAAGGGATAAGGGATTTTTGATGATTTATTTTTCAACATAGTCCCCCTCAAGGGCTGAGCACTTGCTCCAACGGTGCTGAAGCGCTTTTATCCTGTTGTAGATGAAGTCCTTTGTTTGGGACTCAAGAAATCCCTCGACTGCAGCTATGACGTCATCATCACTGGCAAAATGGTGACCAGCCAAGGCTTTTTTCATTTGGGGGAACAGATAGAAGTCGGAAGGGCCCAGGTCTGGCGAATAAGGTGGATAAGGAACAAGTTCGAATCCACAATCGTGAATTGTTGCCATGGCAACCAATGAGGTGTGGGCTGGTGCATTGTCTTGGTGGAATCCTGGCCTTTTTTCTTTGATTGCTTCCCGTAGGCGCTTCACTTGTCCAGAATAATGCTGTCCAGTCACTGTGTGGCCCTTCTCAAGGTATTCGACCAGTATGACACCCTGGGAATCCCAGAAAACTGAAGCCATGACCTTGCCAGCTGAAGGAACGACCTTGGCCTTCTTTGGAGTCGGAGATGACGTGTGCTTCCACTGCTTTGATTGTTCTTTGGTTTCGGGCTGGTAGTGATGAACCCAGCTTTCATCCATAGTGATGAATCGAGCAAGGAAATTGTCTTCATCAGCTTCAAACAGTTCAAGATTGCTCGTGGACACAGTGCACCTGGTGCGTTTCTGTTCAGGTGTCAAAAGACGTGGGACCCACCTTGCCAGAAACCTTTGAGAATCCCAGTTCTTTGGTCAAAATTTTGTCTGTTCACTCAATGGATATCCCAAGTCTCTCTGCTATCTGACGACATGATATCCGACGATCTTGCATGACCATCTGCAGAGCAACGTCAAGGTTATCCTTGGTTGTTGCAGTTGGGGGTCTTCCTGACCTTGGGTCATCTTCAACACTGTCTCTGCCACGCTTGAATTCTCTGATCCAACGTGTGACTGTAGCATATAAAGGGGCACTCTCGGCTAATGTTCTCACCATGTCTTCATGAATTTCTGAGGCAGTCGTGCCTTTCAAATGCAGGTACTTAATGACTGCACGATTTTCTGTTTTCTCCATTTTTCACTAAATCGTTGGCCCTCGCTTATTCAAAAATCTGCAGAAAAAATAAGAAACATGCTAGAATCTCAAAAATTGGCAGGAATACTTACAAAGGTCTGTACTTTCAAAAAATCATATGTTTGATCATGCACCAACGCTTCTTCTATGCGATGCTTAAAACTTTTCGTACACCCCTCGTAAAACGTGTACCAAACAATCCGTTTGAGGCGTACTGCACATTGTGCAAAAGAACACTCAAACTCAGCACCCTGGGTGTAAAGGCACCGGAATCGCACGCGAAAGCAGAGAAGCACCGGGCTGCCCATAAAAGTCTGCAACGATCGCATGCCATCACTCAATTTTGTTCACCGTTGTCAGGTCCAAGCACATCTCGAGACGGTGTATCAGCTAACTCCGTGCAAACTGTAACGCTACAACACGCAAACCGTACGGAATCGAATGCCTCATCCTCAAGTGATTTGCGGGATGTCTTTGGCTCTACTGCAACTTAGTTCCTCATTAATGCAAGAGCGCACCCTAGGGATGTAATGAGTTTATTGGTGAATGATAATAAATTTTGTTATTTCGAAAGTAATTCAGGCTCTCCCAATTTTCTTTTTTTTTGTGTGTGTGGCATAAGTCTTAAATTTAACCTGCTATGGTCTTAAAAAGGTCTTAAAAAGTCTTAAATTGAACTTGTTCAAGCCTGCAGACACCCTGATCCTGAATCGCTCCTGAAAACTTGGTTACCTTTAAAGGGTGACGTATTATGAAAAAGCGAGTTTTTCAGTGCTTGTACACATACTTAAAGTGCATGTCACAGGTAAATTCAGGAGCGAGATCAATGTAATTCTCCTATTTAATATTAAACTTTGGTCAAATATCTGTCACATTTTGTGCAATTTTTTTTACCTTGCGCAATACCAGAAAAATTCAGTTGAAATCGAGCCGTTTGAGGCGAATTGGTCCGCCTCTGAAAAAACTCGGCATTTGGATTTCCCGGGAAACGTTGATTTTCGTGACGTCGCGTGCGGGACACCTCCTTCTGAATCCTACATCAGCGCTGGTTTGTTTATGAGAAAACGACCTGGTGGTTTTCTGCAAATTTCTTCAACGTTATCGCGTAATTATTAAAATGGTTAACAGATGTAGCGTAGGAGGGTGTAGCAACACCAATCTTGATGGGATTAGTACTCAGCATTTTCCAAAAGACCGGACAATGAGAGAGAAATGGGAGCGCTTGGTCTACACAGGCTGTGCACTGAAACCGTGCAAAACCCTCCCAGCCTGCTGGCACTTCCGCAGATAACGTCACAAATCTGGCTCCAGACTCCCTTGGGATTTTTCCAGACGCGTTTTGTTATTTTATTTTTTCTGCTGTAGACAGATGGCCTTGTGCAAAATTACCCTTCTGGATGAGTGTGGAAAGGGACATACTTTCATATTTAAAAAAACTGAAATTGGTCCAGAATATGCACTTTAACAAATATTCCACGAAATCTCGTCATACATGAGCTGATAGCCGACGAGGCACATAGCGCCGAGTTGGCTATAAGCCATGCACGACGAGATTGAGTGGAATAACTGTTTTATTCGATCCACATTCACTGGATTTTGAGAAACGGAGCATTTTTATTTCTTGCAAATTCAATAAATAAAACTTTATACAAAACGTCCGACAAAATCGTTTCTGCTGAGAATGTAAACAAATGACAGTAGCAATTTGTGAAAAATGCTGCTGTAATAATTCTTGAAAAATAAAAAAAGATACGCTCTTACCATCAAATACTTTTATTCCATATTTTGTTGATTTTTTTTTTTTTGTATTTTTGAGGATTTTGTTTTCAAGTAGAGTTTTTATTTCATCCTCGGTTGGTTCAGCAACACGCGCCGCCATTTTGTTTTTCTCTCCTCATGGTATATGAGCTGATATCCTAGTAGTAGAGTAGCCAATCAGAGTGCGTGATTGCTCATATCCAGTGAATGTGGATAGAATAAATTGATATGTTGGGTGTTTATACAAGGTGGATGTAAATAATCTGTCAGCTAGGGGAGAAAGAGGATTAATTCTCGAACCTACAGCTTTAAAACTTCAAATCATGAAGATCTATCTATCTATCTATCTATCTATCTATCTATCTATCTATCTATCTATCTATCTATCTATCTATCTATCTATCTTATAAACTATATTCCTTCAGCTATTTCTGTTTCTTTTAAATACTTGATAACAAAGCCACCATTTTGTTTTTCTCTACTCACAGTATATAAGCTGATATCCTAGTAGTAGAGTAGCCAATCAGAGCACGCAATTGCTCATATCCAGTGAATGTGTATAGAATAAATTGATATGTTGGGTGTTGATACAAGGTGGATGTAAAAAATAATCTGTCAACTGGGGGGGAAAGGGGATTAATTCTCGAACCTCCAGCTTTAGAACTTCATGATTTGAAGATCTATCTATCTATCTATCTATCTATCTATCTATCTATCTATCTATTAGGGGTGGGTGATATGGGCAAAAAATATCATCTCGATATTTTTTAGGATTTTAACGATAACGATATTTTGACGATATTTTAAAAAAAACACTTGCTTAAAGATTACAATAATTACAATGACTAAAAGAATCATTGCAGTGACACAAGTATTTAAGGAAAAGCCATATTTATTTTCTTAAACAACTTTAAATTAATAAAAATGAATAATTCAATTGACAGTTCGTAACGGCAGCAAACATTCTAATCAACCGTCTCTGACGGCAGTACGGGTCTGCAAATATCCCGCCTGTTCCGCTGCCAACAACCAATCATATGTCGATCTGAACCAACAGCTTTCCAATCATCTTGCAGCTTCGTGCTCCGCTGTCCCTCTCCTGCCGTTATAGAAGTACTGCGCCTGCGCAGCGTCAAAATAATCCACGAGAAAAGTGGATTTTAAAGCTTTTTCTGAGTCATGAGAACCAACCTAACACTCAAGTATAATCAACTTTTCATGGCGATTTCAATCATATGCTCTTCGCGACCGTTAGTTTTCACAGAGTCCAGTATTGATATCTCCCCATTCATGTTCAGAGGGTCTGGTCTCACTAATCCGAAAAAGATGCCTGAAAGTGGCCGGCGAGTGACAGCACTTGGCCTGATAGGAGCCCGTCACAGCTTCTTCTTCTTTGTTTTTTTTTTTCCCCTCAAAAAAAAAAGTAAGCTACAAGTCAAAGTTTTTCAGTATAACAATAATAAAGAAAAATGTGCTCAATTTAAAATGTATTGAAACTATTCGAAATCGGCTGATCGGTTCATTCATTATTATCCGTGAGTACAGAAACACTAGTAATAATTTCTGGATCATTGCTATAAACGTGGACTAATATTTCTTGGGAACCAATGGGTTAATGACATGGAATGAACCAACCGACCAATCGCATTTTTTCTTCAGATGGTATCTGGGTAAATGAGCAGCTGTCTCAGCCAATCACATTTTATTGGCTGAGACAGCTGCTCATTTACCCAGATACCATCGGAAGAAAAAATGCCCACTCCTACCTACCTACCTACCTATCTATCTATCTATCTATCTATCTATCTATCTATCTATCTATCTATCTATCTATCTTAAAAACTATATTCTTTTAGCTGTTTCTGTTTCTTTTAAATACTTGATAATTTTTGGAGTTTTGTTTTCGAGTCGAGTTTTTATTTCGTCCTCGGTTGGTTCAGCAACACGCTCCGCCATTTTGTTTTTCTCTACTCATGGTATATGAGCTGGTAGTAGAGTAGCCAATCGGAGCGTACGATTGCTCATATCCAGTGAATGTCTCTATCTGGATATCTGGAGTGCCTACCAAACCACAAACTCTGACATTAGACACCCAGTCAGTTTCTTTTGTGCTACCTATTTCAGAAAACATGCGCTTCAACAAGCCGTTCAGATTTGGCTCCTCTTTCTGTGTCACAAGCGGAGCTCATGAGGATTAAGGCCAATTTATGCTGACAACCCAGTCCTCACAGATAGCGTCGCAGACAGTGTCTGCGTAGCCCCCCCACCTTCGCAGACGCTCTGCGCGCACCTCCCAAAAATTGTGACCACCGCAGAAGCCTCGCAGACAGCGTTGCAGACAAGAGGGCTCTGATTGGTCCACTCTACATCCGCTGTACACGCACTTCCGCTTCCCTACTTTCCCGGTTTGGTTTGTTTTCACGACCGGCATTTTTAAAAACACGAGCGAAGATGGAGCAGCACGAAGAGCGGTTGATTGAAGTACGTACATCTATACGACTCCAGTTCTAGTCATTATAAAAAAAAAAAAAAGTTCTAGTCATTATAAGTAACCAGAGGATAAATACTCCACTAACCACACCCACCAACTACTCCTAGCGATTTCGCGACTTCACGCCCCCTTGCGTTGTGCCGGTGAATAACATCGCGCACACCTATTACTCCCCACTCAACGATAAATTACAACTGTCTGCGAAAAGCTATCTGCGAAAGCCTTGTCGCAAGAGCATGCAGAGGCCTTTATCCCACCCCCTTATCTGAGTATCTCAACTCACTGCTTGAGAGCTGCCTTTGCGACTGAATATTCATGAAGAAAGTGCTCCCTGATTGGCTATTGGAAGAGGGGTGGGGTGAGCAGTCGCTCATTATCATTTAAAGGAACAGGAACTCGGATCGGCTGTTTTGAACAGGGCTGTTCCGACAGCGTGAGAAGGGAGCTTTATCCTTGTCGTATTTTGACCAAAGAATGTCACAGGCATTTCATTAAGACCTCGGGGAACTGTGTCAACGTTACATTTACCCATAAGCCGCCTCTGGCTGCAAAGCATCGGCACACTCGTTCCATAAATATTGAATAAACGTCTCCTTACAGAAACCTTCACCTTAACAATTTCACACGTTTTTCATCTGACTCGTTTTATGTGCAGCATCTGCCATACAAATTCCTGTGAATTAGCTATTACTATCGAAACGATACCATGTTGCTGTCCAAGTCATATAGAATTGAATCAGAGCTGAACAGTGCTGAGATTCGAGAACCTCCTCCAGTTGGTTGAAAATAGGTTGATGGTCTCTCCCCTTCCGCTACGTAGCCAAGATGGCAGCGACGTTTTGACCGTTATGACTACACCATGTGAGTACTCACAGTGCACTGCATGTTGCTGTAATTGTCAGTATGAACGCACTTGTGCAATCAAAATAGCAAGTGTAAGGGTGGAAGAATGTGAATTGAGACACAGTGCTAATCTTCAGCAGTAGAATTCCCTCTTATTGAGAGAACAAGGCTTAAGAAGTCTTCTAAAAAATAATCGCACTGAACGCGTTTTGGTGTTCAGTAGTGAAGCGCTGAATCAGCAGATTGTGTATTAATAAAATCCCATCACCTGCGCCGAAGTATTAGAAGTTCTGTCTTTACACTTTATAAGCTAGTGCGAATTAGGGCTGGGTATCACAGTCAGTTTCCTAGATCGATTCGATTTCGATTCTTAGGGTTTTAAATTGATTAATTTCGATTCGATTCAATCTGAATCAATTCAGTCTGCTCTTAAATAATGAAAATATCTCCATACAATACGTTGCAAAATACACGTCTTTGTTTTGTAAATTTGACAGTTCACATGTAACTGTAAGCAAAACTGTCTTATCTTCCTGTAATTAAAAAAGTGCAAATAAAAGTGCAAATGTAAAAAGTGCAAATGAACGTTGCAGTAAATTGTATTGTTTAAAGGGCTGATGACACGAACATGACTCTATGCAATTTCTTAAATAAACTATACAACATGGCAAACATGTTAGATTTCTGTTATAATTACGTGAAAAGAAGCTGTTGTTACGCAAATATCCAACTTTTAATTGCACAGCGCAAGAAAACTGGGTCCGTGGCTCGCGGCCATGTTGTGACGTCAGCGTAAGAACACGCTGCGGTTCACTGGCTGTTCTACTCCGGTTCTACTCAATGGAAATGGCGCATGAAAACGCCGGTGAACTCTCTAGTGCTAGCTCTTCCTCTTCTGGGAGTCTAGAATTGTGTTGATCTCTTCCGAATAGAATCTATGATAGTCTACCCTCTTTACCCTTTGCCTCTCGTTGCTAGGCGGCAGTTACATGAAAGCCGCAAGCTTTCACAAGCAAATACATGACTGATATCACGCCGACTTTATGATTACATTTATGATCATCATGTAGAATCTATAGCTCTACGTACCTTTATCTTATGTCGTTTCACAACACATGTTCTGACAGGAGGACCGTCTTTGGATCCGGCATAGCTACTAGTAGACCCCCTCCGGAATACTGGCAGTGTTGCCAGATTGGGATTTATCCCGCCCAGTTGGACGGTTTCAAGTGCATTTTGGTGGGTTTTGAACATATTTTGGGCTGGAAAACGTCAGCAGTATCTGGCAACAGATACTGCTGACGTTTTCCAGCCCAAAATATGTTCAAAATGCACTTGAAACCGCTCAACTGGGCGGGAAACCTCCCAATCTGGCAACACTGTGTAGGCACTGCTGATGGTAGTAACACACGTTTGTGCTGAACTGAACACCCAAGAGATTCCTTTAAGCTGGGAAGGGTGTCAAAACAATCCAAATCGAAGTGTTCAGAGCACAGGACGGATGTTGGTGAGGGCTCCCACTTGTCACGAGTGCGCCTGACTTGCTTCACCCACTTCGCATGCAGCTCGGGATCTCTGGGAAACTTGAATAAACTTACTCCATCCTTGTGGGTTTTGGAGCAAAAGCCGGCAACACAACGCGAAGGCATAATATATATATATATATATATATATATATATATATATATATATATAAAATAATGTATAATAATACTAATAATGACAAACTGAACACCTGTCGCATCAACAACAAACTGGTAAGTTAGGAGGAAGGTTCTTTCGCTGACGTCATATAGCTCCTCCTCCTCTTTCGTCTCCTGGGTGCTGCAGCCCCGTCAAATTTGCCCAAATAGCCGCGTTTTTTATCATAACTTGTAAAATAGGCGCCTTCGTGAATTAATATATGGATCATCGGGAATTACTTTTTATGTTATAAAACATCGCCAAAGATGTCAAAAACGTGTCATCAGCACTTTAAGTGAAAAAATATTAAAAGTATTAATATTAACAAAACGAAGACAGTAAACTTAAACTGTCACACTTAAGAGACAGAGATTCTTGTTGAGGAAAAGGACTGCGTCGACAGCGATGTCCAGGTGTCACACGTGATAGCGACTCTGTTTGCTGACTGCATTTTCATTCGTATCGCGTCTTTCACAGATGTATACTTCATGGGTATCACAGTTTCAGTCAGATGTTTACGTTGCACCATAACGTAGTGTGGTTCGAGTACCTGAATGAGCTGCCCGAATCCTTCATTTTCCACTACCGAGTATGGGCGTAAATCTCTGCAAACAAAAGTTGCGATGGCCTCTGTTATCTTTATGGCCCGCGGAGACTCTGATGGTAATGCTAGCAGGTCCTTCAGTTTCTTTTGTTTTGCTCCGGGCGGCTTGTTGTCGGAAGCTAAGGTTAGCGTAGCGTGGTACCTTGTCAGGTGGTTTCTGAGGTTTGTAGTATTCCTACAATAACTGAGCTCTGCTTGGCATATCTTGCAAAATACCTTGGTTTTATCAAGCTCTTCGTCCTTTGTCGTTTTAAATTTGAAAGGATTCCACACGTCAGATTTCATTTGAGACGGCTTGCCGAGCGGCGTTTTCCCTGCCTCAGCCATGGCTCTGGCCTCAGCCACTTTGTGTGCGTGCTTGAACGTCACGACGTACGACTGCGCAGCTGCGTCATCACGCACGAGACGGCTGAGGGAGGAAAATCACACAACACACGAGACTGTGTTGTGGAAAAAAAAAACCCTCAATCTCATGCCCTGTGAATCGATAGTGCGAAATTTAAATGAAATCGATCCTAAATCGATTTTTTTTTACCCAGCCTTAGTGCGAATCATAGCGTTTCATTTCTGTCTTATTTCTGTAGATTGTTCCTGGTGATCCTCTGGACAAGAGCATCGTGATTCGGCCATTGGAGCCTCAGCCAGCGCCTCATCTAGCCAGAGAGTTCATGATCAAAACTCGTCGACGCAAGGTGAGACTCTCACACACTCACTCCTTCTGAGAGGCTTTTGAGTACTCGGGGATAAAATCTGTGTGTTCCTTTCGAGGTTATTCCACATTGCAGTTAAAAATGTCATTTTGGCAGAAAGAATCAAATCAGCCCTGCCTGTATATTTAATGTGTGTATATAGGGCTTTCCCCAGGAAAAAAATATCAGAGCAGTGTTATTGATACAACGCTCAGCCCGAAAGGCCTGGCCGGGCCCGGAGGGCCCCGAAGGCTGCTGGAGAGGTCCGGGGGCACGTTCCCCAGAAAATTTTGAAATTAGGGACTTCAAATGATGCATTCCGGTGGCATCTAGGCCTGATTTAGGTACAATTCAACATTATTAAATTTGCTCTTTTTTACCTTGTCAAATACGCAAGGGGCAAAATTAGATTTGAAATGAAAACACTTCGGGCAGCACGGTGGTGTAGTGGTTAGCGCTGTCGCCTCACAGCAAGAAGGTCCTGGGTTCGAGCCCCGTGGCCGGCGAGGGCCCTTCTGTGTGGAGTTTGCATGTTCTCCCCGTGTCCGCGTGGGTTTCCTCCGGGTGCTCCGGTTTCCCCCACAGTCCAAAGACCTGCAGGTTAGGTTAACTGGTGACTCTAAATTGAGCGTAGGTGTGAATGTGAGTGTGAATGGTTGTCTGTGTCTATGTGTCAGCCCTGTGATGAGCTGGCGACTTGTCCAGGGTGTACCCCGCCTTTCGCCCGTAGTCAGCTGGGATAGGCTCCAGCTTGCCTGCGACCCTGTAGAACAGGATAAAGAGGCTAGAGATAATGAGATGAGATGAAAACACTTCATAGCACACCTCTTCATTTTCCAATTCCAGGATGCCAGGAACCAAATCGAGGTCAAATCACACAACAGCGCCATCTAGCGACCAGAGCCGAGAACGTGGTTTTATGTATGGTTGCAAATGGCAGTCAGTGCACGCAGTGAAACCATTGGATTGAGTACCAGGATAGTCTAGACCAGCGGTTCCCAAACTTTTTTGGCCGCGCACCCCCTTCTATACTCCAACCAGGTTGACACACCCCCAGTTCCCCAGTTTCAAAAAAACACACGCTTTCTTATAAGGGAAGCATCTTTAATTGTGCTAAATGATAACAAACATCGTTTGCCACACCTGCAGGAAACCACAAAAGTGGAAAAAAAAAAAACACCAAAGCTTTCTTACAAAGGCAGCACGTCATGCTCGAATGAGAACATCGAATCACATTAACATATTATGCGCTCTCGTATTTGAATTAGATAGAATTTGATTGAAATGTAACAGTTTTAAAACGTTGCAACACGGTAAAAGCGCAAATTCATTACAAAGGGAGATCACATCGAGGCATGTAGTCTACCAGCCAGATATGGGGAAAATATATGATTTTCATCCGTGTTTAAAACACTAGCAACACAACCCTGTCATTACAAGGTTATGAAAATGAATTGAGAATGAATTTAATTTGCAAAAAAGTTAACATATAATAACAGTAAAAATAGCAATGATAATTATGAACATATGCATTTTAAAGAGAGACAACAATTAAGGAGCATATCAGGAACAGATAAAGAAGAGGATCCATCTGATTGTGAAGTGCAGCGCTGGCGGCTCAGTCTGCAGCGAGAGAGAGAGAGACAGACAGACAGACGGACGGTGGGTGGGTCAGTAGGCTATATAGGTCCTATTTTCAGTAGCAGTATATATTTTTAGCAAGATCAATGCCATTTGGCCAAATACATATCAATATTAATGCGACGGATGGGCCTGCATCTTGGCACAGAGCTCTCCGATGTTTGGGGTAATTGAAGACAGTCTCAGCCTCAAATCTTTCTCAACATCTCCCAGTCTTTGCCGATGTTTAGTTGCCAATCGGCATTTAGTTTTGCCGATTTCAACCAGTTGAGCATCGCGAATGAATGAATTAATGAAGCCACAAACTACTGCAGAACCATTACGGCATAGAAGAAGAGTTAAAAATCGCCATTACATTTTTTATCTTGCGCACCCCCTAGTGACAGCTCGTGCACCCCCGGGGGTGCATGCACCACACTTTGGGAACCCCTGGTCTAGACCTATATATGACAATATCTTCCTATTTCTATAGTTATTACTCCTTTTCAGAGAGGAATAGGAGATATTTAGATGCAGAAAGTACTCTGCATTGTTCAATTTATGGTATTGATTTTTAATCCCCCGCTGGCCGAAAGGGGATTATGTCATGGCGATGTCCGTCCTGGGAAGGATACTCACCTTCTGAAATCAACTCCTCTCAATTTTTGAAGGAATTTCACAAAACTTGACAGGATTCTTTGTTATATGTCGGTAATACGCATATTGCAATTTCGTTCAGTTCGGTCACATTTTACCAGAGTTATGGCACAGTTGCCAGCGGGGGATATTGTGCTCTCAGAGCACTCGTGTTTTTGTGTGCAGGTGACAGCGCGGCGCTGACGTTTCACAGCGCAGTGTAACGCCGTGTATCCACGCTTTGGGGAAAGCCCTGTTATATACAGGACACTAAATGGTTAATTTAAATCGTTCATCTTGTTCTCTTCACACATAATAAACCAAGATGATAATATAAAGGGAAAACGGATGTCTATTCTG
Organism: Neoarius graeffei; assembly: GCF_027579695.1. Taxonomy (NCBI): domain Eukaryota; kingdom Metazoa; phylum Chordata; class Actinopteri; order Siluriformes; family Ariidae; genus Neoarius; species Neoarius graeffei. The sequence goes on along the minus strand of NC_083588.1, from coordinate 51,811,135 downwards.
TAATACAAATTACAGGGACAATTGCATAAATATTTTAGCCTGGTTCGCCTTCCACCAGTGTCACAGACCCTCGTAAGTGGCCTCTGTATAAATATGACAAACAAAGTTGTAACTCGTGCTCTGCTCGAGCAGACCACAGGATTCTGACATTTACCCCTTTTCCACCAAATCAGTTCCAGGGCTGGTTCGGGGCCAGTGCTGGTGCTGGTTCACAACTCGTTCAACTTGTGAGCCAGCTGAGAACCAGTTTGCTTTTCCATAGCTCGCGGTGCTAAGGGAAGCCACGTCATTACATCGCTGTATACGTCAGTTACATCGCTACGTTTGCATAAACCTTGGCGCGAACATCGAAGCAGCAACAACAACAATAATAATGGATGACTTCGCGTTTGTACAGCTGCTGCTTCTCATCGCTTAAAAATGGCGATCTTTCATGGTCTTGTTATTGTTGTTGGTCTTAACAACTCCGCCCCCCCGCTGACGTAAGCGGTTCTTTCCTCTGGCCCAGCAGAGAGTTGGTGCTAGCCTGGAACCGGTTTTTCTGGCCCCAGAGCCAGTTCTTTGTCAGTGGAAACAGAAAACCCGGTTCCAAACTAAGCACTGGCCCCGAACCAGCCCTGGAACTGCTTTGGTGGAAAAGGGGCAATTGTGGATGTTCTAGACATAAAACAGCAGAGAATTTTATTTTTTTTTTTAAATACATCAGAGGCCACTTTCCTGCGTCAGGAAATCTAACATGGATATTTGTTTTCCTTGTGGAGTTTCAGAACTGAAACTTTCCTCCAAAGGAGAATTATTGGTTTGGAGTTTTCTGTGGTCGTGCTCACTAAGGCATAATCACAATAACCAAAAACCAACGAGTTGCCTTTTACCCAGTGGTCCTGCACTGCGTTTCTGTCCCCATTCATATTCTTAACTGTCTTGCTGTGGAGAAGCTCTATCCACTGGTCTGTCCTCCATCATTTAAACGCTTTCCCCACTTAATAAAGTGGCGCTGTTAGCTAAACAGCTGAACTAATCAATACAGAAATTTATTGCCAGCGACTGATTAACATATCAATGATGTCACTGGAGCTACTACAAGGCCTGCAGTCCTTTCTGTAGGAAAGCTTCTGATTGACCCCATTTCCTGTAAACCAACACAATACACCCCCTTTGAAGAGTAACGTTTTAATCTCAATGAACACAAACAATTTCCAAAATGTTGACAAGACAAAGTTTAATATAACATCTGTTTAACTTATAACGGGAAAGTAAGGTTAATAATACACTACCGTTCAAAAGTTTGGGGTCACCCAGGCAATTTTGTGTTTTCCATGAAAAGTCACACTTTTATTTCCCACCATAAGTTGTAAAATGAATAGAAAATATAGTCAAGACATTTTTCTGGCCATTTTGAGCATTTAATCGACCCCACAAATGTGATGCTCCAGAAACTCAATCTGCTCAAAGGAAGGTCAGTTTTATAGCTTCTCTAAAGAGCTCAACTGTTTTCAGCTGTGCTAACATGATTGTACAAGGGTTTTCTAATCATCCATTAGCCTTCTGAGGCAATGAGCAAACACATTGTACCATTAGAACACTGGAGTGATAGTTGCTGGAAATGGGCCTCTATACACCTATGGAGATATTGCACCAAAAACCAGACATTTGCAGCTAGAATAGTCATTTAGCACATTAGCAATGTATAGAGTGGATTTCTGATTAGTTTAAAGTGATCTTCATTGAAAAGAACAGTGCTTTTCTTTCAAAAATAAGGACATTTCAAAGTGACCCCAAACTTTTGAACGGTAGTGTATAACTTAGATTACACGTTTTTTCAGTTTTACTCAAATTAGGGTGGTGCAAAAATGAGTACACCCCACTGAAAGTCTCTGGAGCAAAGCTAAATTGTAGACTACAAATGTCTAATTTAACAAGAATGCAATCACAGGTGAGTCTAACTAGTCATTACACAGGTGTCCAGCAGACAGTTGACTATAAAAGGGAGTTACTTAAAGAAAACCCCTTCCCGTTTCATGCTGTCAGCAATGGCACTACATGGAAGAGAAATGACACAAGACCTGAGAAAGAAAATAATTTCTTTCCACCACAAAGGTGAAGGCTACAAGAAGATCAGCAAAGCTTTACTTATCAGTCAGAATACTGTAGCAAAAGCGCTACAAAAATTTAAGAAAGATGGAACTGCAACCATCTCACAGAGACGTCCAGGTCGTCCACGGAAGTTAACACCTCGACAGGAGCGTCTTCTGATGAGAAGGGTTGAAGAAAATCGGCATGCAAGTTCACTGCAGTTATCTAAAGAAGTAGAAAGCCAAACTGGGGTGACTATTTCCCGTGACACAATACGGAGTACACTGCAGAGGAATGGCATGCATGGATGCCGTCCACGAAAGAAGCTTCTCCTAAAGCCCAGGCACAAAAAAGCCCACCTAGAGTTTGCCAGGGCCCATGCTGACGAAGATGAAGACTACTGGGACTCTATACTCTGGAGTGATGAGACCAAGATAAACGTTTTTGGAACTGATGGCTTCAAAACTGTATGGCGTCGCAAAGGTGAGGAATACAAAGAAAAATGCCTGGTGCCTACAGTGAAACATGGTGGTGGCAGTGTCCTTATGTGGGGCTGCGTGAGTGCTGCTGGTGTCGGGGAGCTGCATTTCATTGATGGCATCATGAATTCACAGATGTATCGCTCTATACTGAAAGAGAAGATGCTACCATCACTCCGTGCCCTTGGTCGTCGTGCACTTTTCCAACATGACTAAACACACATCTAAGGCCACTGTTGGATTTCTGAAGAAGAACAGGGTGAAAGTGATTCAGTGGCCAAGTATGTCTCCTGATCTGAACCCAATCGAACACCTATGGGGAATTCTGAAGAGACAAGTTGAGCATCACTCTCCATCCAGCATCCAGTCACTAAAAGAGGTCGTTGTTGAAGAACGGAAAAAGATTGATGTTGCAAAATGTCTCCAGCTTGTTCATTCCATGCCTAGAAGACTTGGTGCTGTCATTAAAAGTCATGGAGGCCATACAAAGTACTAGATGTAGTAGTTTTTGTTGTGGGGTGTACTCATTTTTGCACCACCCTAATTTGAGTAAAACTGAAAAATGTGTAATCCAAGTTATATAATTAACCTTACTTTCACGTTATAAGTTAAACAGATGTTATATTAAACTTTGTCTTGTCAACATTTTGGAAATTGTTTGTGTTCATTGAGAGATTGCTTGTTAGTACCATATCTTAATATTCTTCTTTTTGCTACTTTTCCTTCACTCTTTGTTCATAATCATCTGAGATTCTCTTTCGCACGATGTCTCAAGATCAAGTGGTTGAATGTTTGTAGGATTTATGTAGAGTGAACGCTGTATGTGGAGTTTTCACATATGCTGTGAAAATTAATTTCTGCATTGACAGAAATGTTTAAAATATTCCTGGTACTTACATTTGTACGCCGCTACAACAGCCAGGTTTGCTTCAGACTATTGTCATCTTTCGGTTTTCCGCAAGGGATTATTTCTCCTCCTCCTCGGCTCCAGCTAAATTATGTGGTAGTATCGTGTGGTACCCTTGCATGCTATGGATGTACTAGATCATCCAGGTACCGTTCAACTACTATTAAATGCCTACTGAATATTCGTAGCCCCTATATACTACTTTTTGCATACTAAGGGTATGTTCACACTGCAGGCTGAAGTGACTCAAATCCGATCTTTTCGCCCATATGTGACCTGTATCCGATCTTTTATTGACAATATGAACGCCACAGATCCGATTTTTTCAAATCCGACCCAGGCCGTTTGGATATGTGGTCCTAATTCCGATTCCTATCCGCTCTTTTCATATGCGACTTCAGTCTGAACCGCCAGGTCGCATTCATCCGACTTACATGTCATCAACAAGCCACAAACGTCACTATTCTGCGCTGAAGTAGGCGGCGGGTCTCTCAAAAAAAAGTTACAACAACATGGCGCATAATCACGGGCGCAGATAGAGGGTGGGACTCGTCCCACCCAGATTTAAATTCGCCTCGTTCGGTCCCCCCCACTTATAGGGAGGAAAAACCGTCTATGCTGTCTTTCTTTGCATAAGGCAAACCTCACGGAAAAATCAAAAGACTAATTACCATTCGGTTTATTGAGGTGCACAGCAGTGTATACATAGTTGCAACAACTCACATAAAACAAAGACTGATATTCGGTTGGTTGAGCTGCGCAGACTGCACAGGTTGCGAGCTTGAGCTTGGTTGCTATGGTAACCCACAACAAGTTTGACAGGCATATTGGGGTTGGGGTTGGTTTGCTGGCAGCTTTGTCCCCCCCAGTTCAAAAAAGCGTATCTGCGCCCCTGCGCATGACATCAATGCGAGGGACGCTTCGGGCTGTGAAGGTTCTGAATCTTCTCAATGGAAGGACGCAGAGGTTAGGGAGCTGATTTCCATTTGGGGGGATGCAGCTATTCAAGCTAGATTGGATGGGTCATACCGCAACCGGGCGGTTTTACTTCCGTAAACACTGGCCATGCTCACTGCGTGTGACGTCGTCGTATCCTGCAATGCGCATGCGGAACACTTTTAGGTCGCTTTTCGTTCATACTGAGGATCACATACAAGTCGCATATATTTGTTAATGTGAACGACCTCACAAAAAAATCGGGTTTCACAAAAAAATCGGAATTGAGCATTAAGCCTTGCAGTGTGAACGTAGCATAATAGTATGGAAGTGTGTTTGAATGCAGGCTTTCTTTTTTTTTTCCTCTCAGCCTTTTCTTTTTCTTCTTCTGCATCATCTTTTTCAGTTTACTAGATGTTGATGGGTCGTTTCACGAGGTCTTTGCTTTTTAAAAGCAGCAATATGTTGAACAATTTAAAAAAAAAAATCAAAATTAAGCCGTGATGTGCTTTAATTTTCTGTTAAAAAAAAAATACAGCATATCATGGGGGCAGCCATGGCCTGAAGGTTAGAGAAGCAGCCTTGGGCCCAAAGGGTCGCTGGTTTGGTTGCTGGGACCAGCAGGAATAATGTGAGGAGAGTTGAGCGAATGAACAGCACTTTCTCTTCCCTCTGTATCATGACTTCATGGTTGAAGTGCCCTTGAGCAAGGCACCTCACCCCCCAACTGGTTCCCGGGTGCTGTAGCATAGCTGCCCACTGCTGTGTGTGTGTGTGTATTCATTGCTTCAGATGGGTTAAAAGCAGAGCAGGAATTTTGCAAGTGTACATGTGACAAAAATAAAGGCTGCTTCTTCTTCATTTCCCTGTCACAGTGATCTTTCTGATGAAGTACTTTCTGTATTTTATTTTTTAGGTTTTACACTTAATTTTTTTTTTCCTTTCTCCTCCCTATGTTGTCCACAGGGTTTGAGCGAGGACGTCAGTATCAGCAAGTTCTTCGACGATCCTATGTTGTTGGAGCTGGCGAAGCAGGATGTGGTGTTGAACTACCCCATGTGATGGAAAACGACATGTTCAATAACTCACCCAACTACGTCATACGAATATCAATCCCTAATCACCTGGCCATGAGACTCGCCACAGATGCTTTTTTTTTTCTGTTTAATACTCACTTCCCCAATGCCAGGATTAGATATTCTAGTGTGGCAGGGAAATTCCTCTGGTTATTTTTAAGCTTAGCTTGACAAGTTGTGAATGCAGTGTTTGTGTAGAACATTAATTTTCATTACACTTGTAACTTTTGTCATGTCTTTTGTTTTGTGCTGGGGAAGACCAGCTTCTCATCAAAATTAATCTTGTGTCACACTGATAAACTGTGTTTATATTTTTTTATATCTCAGTACAAGAATGTTTTGTACAGTAAAATGATGAGAAACAGGTCTGTGTCTGTCTTTTTATAGAACAAGTGATTGTATAAGTGCTGAAAGAATTCAATTTCAATGTGATTCAACTTCAAGTGATTTGTATATTGCATTTTATATTTACTTAAGCATGACAGTCAGTTCATTAATTGTTGACACTCTTGGTGAAGATGGGTAAAAATCTAACCTTTTATTAACCTAAATTTATACTAAAGTATGAATCATTGTAGGGTTATATAAACACACTCCTTCCACTACGTTATCATTTCTACGGTAACTATTTACACGAGATTTGTATGGAGGACACGTCACAATTTAGAAACGTGTAATCACTGATATAGCGATATTTTCCGAGGAGATGTTTAACACTTATGGAAGGAGTCTCCATTGTTGGTGCATTACGAGTACATCTCAAGCACTTAAAATATCGTGAAGATTCTTTTTGTAATTTAATTTAAAAAGGTAAACTTCCATATATTCTATATTCATTGCATGTACAGTGAAATATTTCAAGTCTTTTTTTTTTTATTTTGATTATGGCTTATACAGTGGGGCAAAAAAGTATTTAGTCAGTCACCAATTGTGCAAGTTCTCTCACTTAAAAAGAGAGAGGCCTGTAATTTTCATCATAGGTATACCTCAACTATGAGAGACAGAATGAGAAAAAAAAAATCCAGAAAATTACATTGTCTGATTTTTAAAGAATTTATTTGCAAATTATGGTGGAAAATAAGTATTTGGTCAATAACAAAAGTTCATCTCAATACTTTGTTATATACTCTTTGTTGGCAATGACAGAGGTCAAACATTTTCTGTAAGTCTTCACAAGGTTTTCACACACTGTTGCTGGTATTTTGGCCCATTCCTCCATGCAGATCTCCTCTAGAGCAGTGATGTTTTGGGGCTGTCGCTGGGCAACAGGGACTTTCAACTCCCTCCAAAGATTTTCTATGGGGTTGAGATCGGGAGACTGGCTAGGCCACTCCAGGACCTTGAAATGCTTCTTACGAAGCCACTCCTTCGTTGCCCGGGCCGTGTGTTTGGGATCATTGTCATGCTGAAAGACCCAGCCACGTTTCATCTTCAGTGCCCTTGCTGATGGAAGGAGGTTTTCACTCAAAATCTCATGATACATGGCCCCATTCATCCTTTCCTTTACACGGATCAGTCGTCCTGGTCCCTTTGCAGAAAAACAGCCCCAAAGCATGATGTTTCCACCCCCATGTTTCACAGTAGGTATGGTGTTCTTTGGATGCAACTCAGCATTCTTTCTCCTCCAAACACAAGTTGAGATTTTACCAAAAAGTTCTATTTTGGTTTCATCTGACCATATGACATTCTCCCAATCCTCTTCTGGATCATCCAAATGCTCTCTAGCAAACTTCAGATGGGCCTGGACATGTACTGGCTTAAGCAGGGGGACATGTCTGGCACTGCAGGATTTGAGTCCCTGGCAGCGTACTGCGTTACTGATGGTAGCCTTTGTTACTTTGGTCCCAGCTCTCTGCAGGTCATTCACTAGGTCCCCCCGTGTGGTTCTGGGATTTTTGCTCACCGTTCTTGTGATCATTTTGACCCCACGGGGTGAGATCTTGCGTGGAGCCCCAGATCGAGGGAGATTATCAGTGGTCTTGTATGTCTTCCATTTTCTAATAATTGCTCCCACAGTTGATTTCTTCACACCAAGCTGCTTACCTATTGCAGATTCAGTCTTCCCAGCCTGGTGCAGGTCTACAATTTTGTTTCTGGTGTCCTTTGACAGCTCTTTGGTCTTAGCCATAGTGGAGTTTGGAGTGTGACTGTTTGAGGTTGTGGACAGGTGTCTTTTATACTGATAACGAGTTCAAACAGGTGCCATTAATACAGGTAACGAGTGGAGGACAGAGTAGCCTCTTAAAGAAGTTGTTACAGGTCTGTGAGAGCCAGAAATCTTGCTTGTTTGTAGGTGACCAAATACTTATTTTACCAAGGAATTTACCAATTAATTAATTAAAAATCCTACAATGTGATTTCCTGGATTCTTTCCCCCCATTCTGTCTCTCATAGTTGAGGTATACCTATGATGAAAATTACAGGCCTCTCTCATCTTTTTAAGTGGGAGAACTTGCACAATTGGTGGCTGACTAAATACTTTTTTGACCCACTGTAGCTCATGAAAATCAGAAACCCAGTATTTCTGGATGCAGCAGTAAAATACCTCGGAGTGATTACCCCAGTCTTTCATTCGAAACTCACATTGATATCACCCGGATAGCTTTCTTTCATCTCAGAAATATTGCTAAGATAAGAAATTTAATGTCACTACATGATGTGGAAAAACTAGTTCATGCTTTCGTTACCTCCAGGTTGGATTATTGTAATGCCTTACTATCTGGATGTTCCAATAAGTGCATAAACAAGCTCCAGTTAGTTCAAAATGCAGCAGCAAGAGTCCTTACTAGAACTAGAAAATATAACCACATCACCCCTTTCTTATCCACACTGCATTGGCTCCCAATCAAATTTCATATTGATTATAAAATACTACTATTGACCTTTAAAGCACTGAATGGTCTTGCTCCACAGTACCGGACCAAACTTCTGTTCCTCTATGATCCGCCACGCCTACTTAGATCAAACGGTGCAGGCTATCTGCTGGTACCTCGTATAGTGAAGGCTACATCAGGGAGCAGAGCCTTTTCTTACAAAGCCCCACAGTTATGGAACAGCCTTCCAAGTAGTGTTCGGGAATCAGACACAGTCTCAGCGTATAAGTCTAGGCTGAAAACATATCTGTTTAGTCAAGCCTTTTGTTAATGGTGTTTATGAGGTAAAGGTGTAGATCTGGAGGGTCCTCAGACAGAGTGTTTTGGTAAACTGGGATGTATGGATGCTGTCAGTCCCCCACTCGCTTGCTCACTCGAGTTTGTTGACGGTGTAGTGGCTGGCTGCTTTATGTCCCGGGGCTCCCTCATGCCTGTGTTACCTTCTGGCTCTCTCCTTATGCTGTCATAGTTAGTTGCCGGAGTCCCTGCTTGTACTCGGTGTAATATGTATACTGTTCCTACTTATTCAGGTGACATTGGGCATACCTAACAACCTGTGTTTTCTCCCCCCCCAAATCTGTCCCTCTGAGTTACATGTCAGTCCTGGGATCGAGATGCTGACCTCATCTGCTCCTCGGACCTGCCTGATCCATCCTGGTGCCCTGTGTCTGGTTGCAGTCTCATCGCATCACTCCTGTGGAGGATGGCCCCATGTGGACAGTTGAAAGTCACACCTGGAGGATGCTCTGGACACTTACAGTAATGCTTTTATGGCTGAGGACTACAGTTGACTTGCTAACTTTTGGACTGCAGTGGTCATGAACAGTTTTGCACTCAAGTTTCCATCAATGAAGAGTTATAACATCAACAAAACTGACATCATGTTAAAATTGTTAATGTTATAGTCATGTTGTCTGTTGTTGCCCAAATGAGGATGGGTTCCCTTTTGAGTCTAGTTCCTCTCGAGGTTTCTTCCTCATGTCATCTGAGGGAGTTTTTCCTTGCCACCGTTGCCACAGGCTTGCTCATTGGGGATAGATTAGGGATAAAATTAGCTCATGTTTTAAGTTGTTCAAATTCTGTAAAGCTGCTTTGCGACAACGTTTATTGTTAAAAGTGCTACAAATGAACTTGACTTTCAAATTATTAGAATATTTCCTAAGATCAATCAAAAAAGGATTTACAATACAGAAATGTTCAACTTCTGAAAAGTATGTTCATTTATATATGCAATACTTGGTCGGGGCTCTTTTACCATGAATTACTGCATCAGTGCGGTGTGGCATGGAGCCGATCAGCTTGTGGCACTGCTGAGGTGTTACTGAAGCCCAGGTTGCTTTGATAGCAGCCTTCAACTCATCTGTATCTTTGGATCAGGTGTCTCTCATCTTCCTCTTGACAATACCCCGTAGACTCTCTGTGGGGTTCGGGTCAAGCGAGTTGGCTGGCCAATTTAAAAAAATTCTTGAAATCTTTTAGTTTATGTGTAGAATATATTAAATTTTCACTTTCTTAAATAATTCTTTGAAATTTAAAAGGTATTTTAAAAAAAAAAACACAAGCAGCACAGTTATAATGAACGTGCTCTGGCAACACAAGCCTTTTTTTAACATTTCTTTTTTAGCCCAAGTCCTCAACCAGGGACTGCAATTAGATTTCTGTTTGGCAACTTGCTTTGCTAGGTCATCTGTCCTAGACAGTGAAGACAATTAAGCTCTGGGTCCAATCAAATGTGGGGGCAGTAAAATTCTAATTGCTGTTTCAGTTAGGCAGCCTAATTAGTAACTCAACAGGCCCAGAAGCCTGAATCACTGGACAAATAGGAAGTGCTCTGCTAGTATTGGTGTGCCTGTAATCATCTGTTGGCAGTAATGGGTTTCAACCAAATTGGCTTTGGTGTGCTGTTTCTTTTTGCAGCTGGTTTGTCAACAGCACAGTGGTCAAGCTTGGAGAATATCCAAGTTCCTGCTGGACTTAAACCTAATGAGCCAGGGTATCCTTCAGTGTGAGTGAATGCTAGGTTGCCTTCTCAATGGATTCCAAGTGCTTCCCCAGTAGGAAGCCCACAGTAGCCCCACTTAGACTGCAACTTCAAAATCCTTCAGATATTCAAGCCCAGCAAGTAATTCAGCAACCAGTGAAGAAACTGACTTGGCATTTTCCAGTAGCACCATAAGTCCCAACACCACCAGCCCCAGTGCACTTTGTAAGACAGTCTTGTCCTGTTCTTTCCGAGAGGGTAATGGCACGTTGCAATGAGACTGCGGTGTATATAGAGGTGATGCATGAATTACTTGGACCTGATGTAACATTGCTAGTTACTACTCTCACACTGGGAGGCTGTGTTGCCAAAGGGGTGGATGCTTCTTCCTGATTCTTTGTCTATGAATTGGCATTGCATGACTGCAACAGCAAGTTGATTGTAAGCCTTCTATTGCCAAGTACCTCGGTTTTGCTTTAGGCTTGTTATGGATTGTTTTACGTCTCACCTTTTTCATGCAGGTGACTGCAAATGAGCTGGTCTATATCTTCACCCTTTGCTTTGCTCCAGTACTTCTAAGTGGCCGTCCACTTCTCAGAAGTGCTGGTGCTAGGGTTTTCATTGAGTCACTATCTGAGGTATGGTGCCATACCTACTAATAAATCTGTCTGGGTCTACTTGGGAGGCTGTGCTCCTTTAATGGTCCTTGTTCTAATGCTTTCCAGACTCCACAATATGATCATGGTCTTATGCCTGCTTGGATCCCACATGCTTCTGCCCAAGCTGCTGAGGAATTTCTTGTTTTCTCCTTGAGGCTCATGATTGGTTTGTATCATGGTTGAGATGTTACTTAGTTGGGTGAGAAAGATCTACTAATGAGGTGTCTTGTTCTAGATGACTGGATATTCTAAAGGCCATCCAACCAGTATTAGCTGGGAGAGCTTATAAATATTGAGGCTTCAGTACTGCAGTTCAACCATGTGCCCCTGTGTGTCTTTGTAGATGGTTGTGTGGCCACTCCTGTCCCTGATACAAATGCTGTCCCGAGATATTACTTCATTGATTAACCATGGGTGAGTGAGGTTCTTTTGCACCCCTGTAAGCTGAGCTTAACTTTCCTAACTGTGAATCCTTCCAGGTGCCTGCTTGATGCCAAGCTTGTGTGTTCCAGTTCCTGCTTCATACCCCACACTCAAGCAGCTAAGCTGAGGTTTCAGCTGGAAACCTTCAGAGTCCTCCAAGGGAAGAGTAGTGTGGTAGGTAATGATTGCTTGGCCATGGGGTGATGGGCCTGTTCAGCTGTCAGATTTTGATGTACTGTTTTGGCAGGGCCATGTTGCATACATCTTGAAGGCAACAGCAGCATCTGCTGATGCTGAGCACAAGGCTTATCTGTTGTCAGAGAACAAACATGTTGCTGTGACGACTGTGATTGTACAGTGCTACTGAGCTGTGACCACTAAAGCATTACTGTGTCTTCCTAGGTGGACTGCTGCATATGGTGCTGACCAGGTGTGCAGTTGTTTCATCAGCAGCTGTGGAAGTAGCAGCAGCCTGAGGAAGGGATGATATCTGTCATCAAAGCAAGGTATTTGGGAGAACAGTGTTGGCTTTTATGTAACTTGTCTCTGCACTTTTGAGACCTGAATTGGCACTATGTGCACAACTTATGGTGTGATTTTGGACTCCACCCGTGCATTTTTGCTTCTGTTTGCAGGCTTGCAGCTGGAGAAGAAAGTAAGCCTTGGCCCAATTGTGGTTATGGAAAAGGTGTGGTAGTCTGTTTTGCTTAAATAAAATAAAAACCACAACTTTTGTCTTGTGCTGGCTTATTACTTTTAACATCATTTTGCCCAAACACGGGTGGGTTTCTAGAACTACAAAACTGGGGGCTTCCCCAGCTGATTGTGTACACTCATCTTATGAGATGCATGTTGTGGGCAGAGTGCAAGCCAGCCCTCTGGCTGTGATGGGATGAGCAGAGAAGGCAGTGTAGCATTGCCTCAATCAGCCTGTGGCACTGCTGAGGTGTTATGGAAGCCCAGGTTGCTTTGATTGCAGCCTTCAGCTTGTCTGTATCTGGGTTGGGTGTTTCTCATATTCTTCTTAACAATACCCCATAGATTCTGTGGGGGTCAGGTGAGAGGGCTGGCAAATCAAGCACAGTACTATCATGGTCAGAAAACCATTTGGTAGTAGTTTTGGCCCTGTGGGCATGTTAAGTCCTGCTGGAAAAGGAAATCAGCATCTCCATAAAGCTTGTCAGCAGATGGAAGCATGAAGTGCTCTAAAATCTCCTGGTAGATGGCTGTGTTTGGCTTTGGACTTGATAAAATGTAGTGGACCAACACCAGCAGATGACATGGCACCCCAAATAATCATGGATTGCAGAACCTTCATGCTGGACTTCAAATGCCTTTTGGATTCTGAGACTCTCCACTCTTTCTCCAGACTCTCGGACCTTGATTTCCAAATAAAATGCAAAAAATTACTTTCATCTGAAAAGAGGACTTTGGATTACTGAGCTTCAGTTCTTTTTGCTCCTTTTGCCCAGGTAGGATGCTTCTGATGTATTTGGTTCAGGAGTGGCTTGATATTAGGAATGTGACTGTTGTAGCCCCTTTCCTAAAGAGGTCTGTGCATGGTGGCTCTTGATGCACTGATATCAGTGTAGTCTTTTAAAGCTCTCTCAAGTTCTTGAAATGACTTTTTGACAGTCCTCTCAAGGCTGCAGTCATCCCTGTTTTGCCTTTAGCCAGCCTTTTCAGCAATGACCTCCTGTGGCCTACCCTCCTTGTGAAGGGTGTCGACTATCATTATCTGCTGACTTGACTGTTGTCCAGTCTTCCTCATGGCTTCAGTTGTGTGTACTGAACTAGACTTAGAGATGCATGGTATTTTATGCTGTTTTACTCATTCAGAATTAAATTTAACTTTCAGATTTGTCTTTCTCTTGGCACTGTAGGCCATAAATCAAAATTCACTTCATCCAGCTTGTCCCACTTCAGTGTGTGGTGTTGCTGCCACATGAACCCTATTGATCCATATGTCATATTAATTGGAGCATAGTTTTGTGCCAGATGCCCTTCTTGCCACAACCTTCCTATTTCCAGGGTTGGGAAACAACCACTTTCAAACTTGCGGACAATTTTTAGAGTAGCTAGTTTGCCTAACTACATGTCTTTTAGACTGTGGGGGGGGGGACTGGAGCACCTGGTGGAAACCCATGCTGACATAGGAAGAACATGCAAACTCCACGTAGAAAAACCCCCACTGGCCATTGGGCTCAAACCCAGAATGCCATAATTAAAATAGAAAAATGGTTGAAACATCGTGTAGTGAGTCTAGAATGTACTAAAATTTTTACTTTCTTAAATAACTGATGGAAAAACTGAACTTTTTCACAATATTCTAATTGTCTTGAGATGTACTGGATTTTGACATTTCATAAGGTCCTCATGCTGTATGTTGAACAATTAAAGTCCAATATCTTGTCACTTACTTTTGTAAGTGTGGCATGGTAGTGTAGTGGTTAGCACAGTCGCCTCACAGCAAGAAGGTTCTGGGTTCAAGCCCTGTGGCCGGCGAGGGCCTTTCTGTGTGGAGTTTGCATGTTCTCCCAGTGTTTGCATGGGCTTTCTCTGGGTGCTCTGGTTTCCCCCACAATCCAAAGACATGCAGGCTAGGTTAATATGGGACGGCCTTGGGCTGAGGTGCCCTTGAGCGAGGCACCTAACTCCCAACTGCTCCCTGCGTGCTGTAAGCATGGCTGCCCACTGCTCTGGGTATGCGTGTGCACATGTGTGTGTTCACTGCTTCAGATGGGTTAAATACAGAGAGGAAATTTCACAAGTGTGTGATGAATAAAGTTTCTTTTTCTGGATTTTGTAGCTTTGAAATTTACACTTGATTCTTTCTCCTCCCTCCAGCGAGTGAGGGAGGACAGTATTTATAAAGCTGCACCAGTCTGGAGGATAAAAGGAAAAATATGCATGCAGCTTGGCTCAACAATGGCAGCAGAAGAAACCAGGCAAAAGCCAGAGGATAAGATTTCCTTATTTGGCAAATATGTTTAGCTGCAGGTTCAAGGCTGAGCTCAAACGGAATTATGTCGATCTACAGATTTATTTGCAACAGTGTTATTCCTAATAAATCTGCATTGGTAGAACACAAGAAAACTGCAGTATAAAGCAATCCGCAAACGTTTTTGAGTCACTTTCTGCTGATTAAATATGGTAATCCATTGCTGGCAGACTGTCAGGAGACAGCATGAAGAGGTGGATCAAATTACAGTGCAATATATCAAAATGAGTCAAATGAATGATGGCTAATTAGTTAGATTGATGAGTAGGATATCTAAATGTGGTTTCCAGAATCAATCATTCAACTTCTTTAAAACATTTTAAGAAGATTTGCTGACAGCTTTCCAGCAATCCTACTGCATAAGACTCAACATGTCTCCTAGGTTGTCACCAGTGAAAGATCTTATTTTTGAGCTCATTCATTCTATATGAGCTCTGATTTCGAGCCTCGCTAGGTTTATTCTTGACATTCTAAATACCTGGTTGTAGCTTTACATAGTTCCCTTAAAGAGGTTTGAAGTTTAGTAATGGTGTAAATCAAATATCAGCAAAAAGCATGCTCTTAAAACAGGGCTTCTTTCAGGTTCTCATCTCATTATCTGTAGCCACTTTATCCTGTTCTACAGGGTCGCAGGCAAGCTGGAGCCTATCCCAGCTGACTGCGGGCGAAAGGCGGGGGTACACCCTGGACAAGTCGCCAGGTCATCACAGGGCTGACACATAGACACAGACAACCATTCACACCTACGGTCAATTTAGAGTCACCAGTTAACCTAACCTGCATGTCTTTGGACTGTGGGGGAAACCAGAGCACCCGGAGGAAACCCACGCGGACACGGAGAGAACATGCAAACTCCACACAGAAAGGTCCTTGCCAGCCACGGGGCTCGAACCCGGACCTTCTTGCTGTGAGGCGACAGCACTAACCACTGCTGGTCTAGGGAGTCGAACCTGCAACCTTTTGGTCCCAAAGCTGCTCCTCTAACCATTAGGCCTCCACTACATTTTTATTAAACATTTTCTATGGCATTAATAAGGACAAAGCAAATTGGTTAACCATCCAAGTCCTAACAAAATGCAGGGCGTTTCAAAAAAATTGATTTTTATTTGAGATGTAAATATCCCAGAAACTACCTAGTCTAGGCAAATGAAACTGAACAGACTTGATGTTGAGCAATATAAGATTTATTCCTCAAACTCTGAATGAGAAATTCAAAGGTATGTGGCTTCGAATGTCTTAAACAGAAATGTAAACCTTCAAACCAAATAGATCTTAGGGGGTGCTGTTACACCTCTTTTCCTGAATTTATTGCTACGGTATTATAAAGTCGACTATGTATGTCAGACATGATTGATAAACTTCTTGGCAAGTCTCAGACAACAGACTGAAGCTCTGTGCTGTCAGAGAAACCGTTTCCCATAATAGTCTAACTGATTAACTGGTTAAATTCATTTGAAAACATCCCCTTCCTAACCACTCAAGTCTTGCATCTCTGTTGTTCTTCAGACGTCTCTTCATCCACTCTCCCTCTGTCACCTGGAGATTTTTGCATGTTTGGATGAGGGTGTATGTGATGAAGGGGAGATGCCAGAGATATTTGTTATATGTACAGATCATGAGGCATGATGGAAACAGAGACACTTAGAAGGACTGTGAGGTGCCCAGGGATGGCTCTGTGTGTGCCATATGTCCCAAACAAGCTTGGGAAGAATGCTTGGAGCATTTCAGTTTCATAACCAATCAGAAATCTTCACAAGGGTCACTAGAGAGCTGTCCTCGTACTGCCTTACGGCTCAAAACAGGCGCACAGTCTGACGTGGGGTGGGATTCATTCCTACAACAATCATTTTGTTATTCATAGACTCGACTTAAACCACGGTTTCTAATTCCAGTTCTTAGAGGCCTTTGGAGAGTCCAAATCTTTTAAACTATTTTAATTTTAAATGCACTGGGGCCAAGAAAAAGCTGACAGAGACGTTTTGGGAATACAAAAAGGTTGTGGAATTTATTTTTTATTTTTGTGGAGATTCTTAAGGACAGGATTGAGAACTGCTTTTTTCTCATCAAGAAATGAAGGGGACATCTAAGAAATGCTGAAATTAAAAGAAAAAAAAAGAAAAATTTAAAAAAGTCATCTTAGGTACTGAGTACAGTTTCATGCGGAAATGAGCTGTAGGTTTTACTGAGCATCTTGCAGAACCAGCCACAGTTCTGGACACTTTGACTGTCACAATCGTGTCTTCATTTTACCCCAAAATTCAGTAGCCTACGTTATGTTTTCTTTTTTAATCTGAAAAGTGCTCTCTTATGTACAACCCCGATTCCAAAGAAGTTGGGACAAAGTACAAATTGTAAATAAAAACGGAATGCAATAATTTACAAATCTCAAAAACTGATATTGTATTCACAATAGAACATAGACAACATATCAAATGTCGAAAGTGAGATATTTTGAAATTTCATGCCAAATATTGGCTCATTTGAAATTTCATGACAGCAACACATCTCAAAAAAGTTGGGACAGGGGCAATAAGAGGCTGGAAAAGTTAAAGGTACAAAAAAGGAACAGCTGGAGGACCAAATTGCAACTCATTAGGTCAATTGGCAATAGATCATTAACATGACTGGGTATAAAAAGAGCATTTTGGAGTGGCAGCGGCTCTCAGAAGTAAAGATGGGAAGAGGATCACCAATCCCCCTAATTCTGCGCCGACAAATAGTGGAGCAATATCAGAAAGGAGTTCGACAGTGTAAAATTGCAAAGAGTTTCAACATATCATCATCTACAGTGCATAATATCATCAAAAGATTCAGAGAATCTGGAAGAATCTCTGTGCGTAAGGGTCAAGGCCGGAAAACCATACTGGGTGCCTGTAATCTTCGGGCCCTTAGACGGCATTGCATCACATACAGGCATGCTTCTGTATTGGAAATCACAAAATGGGCTCAGGAATATTTCCAGAGAACATTATCTGTGAACACAATTCACCGTGCCATCTGCCGTTGCCAGCTAAAACTCTATAGTTCAAAGAAGAAGCCGTATCTAAACATGATCCAGAAGCGCAGACGTCTTCTCTGGGCCAAGGCTCATTTAAAATGGACTGTGGCAAAGTGGAAAACTGTTCTGTGGTCAGACGAATCAAAATTTGAAGTTCTTTATGGAAATCAGGGATGCCATGTCAGTCGGACTAAAGAGGAGAAGGACAACCCAAGTTGTTATCAGCGCTCAGTTCAGAAGCCTGCATCTCTGATGGTATGGAGTTGCATTAGTGCATGTGGCATGGGCAGCTTACACATCTGGAAAGACACCATCAATGCTGAAAGGTATATCCAGGTTCTAGAGCAACATATGCTCCCATCCAGACGACGTCTCTTTCAGGGAAGACCTTGCATTTTCCAACATGACAATGCCAAACCACATACTGCATCAATTACAGCATCATGGCTGCGTAGAAGAAGGGTCCGGGTACTGAACTGGCCAGCCTGCAGTCCAGATCTTTCACCCATAGAAAACATTTGGCATATCATAAAACGGAAGATACGACAAAAAAGACCTAAGACAGTTGAGCAACTAGAATCCTACATTAGACAAGAATGGGTTAACATTCCTATCCCTAAACTTGAGCAACTTGTCTCCTCAGTCCCCAGACGTTTAGAGACTGTTGTAAAGAGAAAAGGGGATGTCTCGCAGTGGTAAACATGGCCTTGTCCCAACTTTTTTGAGATGTGTTGTTGTCGTGAAATTTAAAATCACCTAATTTTTCTCTTTAAATGATACATTTTCTCAGTTTAAACACTTGATATGTCATCTATGTTCTATTCTGAATAAAATATGGAATTTTGAAACTTCCACATCATTGCATTCCGCTTTTATTTACAATTTGTATTTTGTCCCAACTTTTTTGGAATCAGGGTTGTAATATGCTGCTCAGATACACACATTTTCTTTTCTGTAGCATTTAATTTTGTGCTAGAAAATGAATGTTTGGACTCTAACATGTTTTTGTACTGACTCGATAATGTAGAGGTCATAAAATCGAAATCTATAACAAAGTTTGTAAAAAAAGTGGGTGCCTCAGACTTTTTTTGCACAGTACTGTGTATCTATCAGCCACTCTTTCAGTCCCAGTCTACCAACTGCACTTGATGGCAAGAGCACCAGCATATTGTCTGATGGCAGATGGATGGAAGATGAATCTCTTGTCTATGCCTATGTCACAGGCTTCAGATTTGTGGAATATGGTTTCAGGGACTAACACTCATGCACATTTTGGCCTACTTTGAGTATACATCTTGTTACAATGTTCTGCAATATCTTGTGCTGTATTGAACAAATCCCAAACACAATTCCATACAGTGTGCACTGGGTTTTGTAAAATATGTATTTTATCAACAGGGCAACATAGTGCTTCTTATGTCTCCCCATGTGGCATCGATTATGGCAAACTACAAGGCCCGTTCGTCATTCCCAATGCTCGTATCTGGGCCTGATGCTGAAAATTTGTCAGGCATAACAAAATCAGGCTGAATGCATGTAGTCTGATCCTGATATTACACCCACCATAGATTGGCGACCTGTCCAGGATGTATCCTGCCTCTCATCCCATGTCAGCTGGCATTGGTTCTAGTTCGCCTACAACCACCAATGGATAAGATGTATAGAAAATGAATGGATGGATGAATGAATGGTCAGGAATATTAAATATTTTGCATTTGAACTCAGAATTCTTTATTAGTGCTATATGATAAATCTTGAGTGGCATGTTGGTGTAGTGATTAACACTGTTGCCTCACAGCAAGAAGGTTCTGGGTTCGAGCCTAGTGGCCAACAGGAGCCTTTCTGTGTGGAGTTTGCATGGAGGAAGCCATGGCCTAATGGTTAGAGAAGCAGCTTTGGGCCAAAAGGTTGCCAGTTTGACTTCCTGGACCAGCAGGAATGGCTGAAGTGCCCTTGAGCAAGGCCTCTAACCCCCAACTGCTCCCCAGGCTGTTCTGGGTACAACATACCCAGATAAGAGCGTCTGCTAAATGCCTGTAATGTAATGCATGTTCTTCCTGAGTGCTCCGGTTTCCCAAATACATTTGTTTAGGTTAGCTGTGTGTGTGTGTGTGTGTGTGAATGGTTGAGAGGGGAAGACCTCTATAATAATCCAGTAGAAGGCAATGGGAAACCACTACATTCACACTCACGTTCACACCTACGGTCAAATTAGAGCCACCAATTAGCCTAACCTGCAAGTCTTTGGACTGTGGGGGGAAACCGGAGCACCTGGAGGAAACCCACGCAGACACAGGGAGAACATGCAAACTCCACACAGAAAGACCTCTGTCGGCCACAGGGCTCAAACCCGGACCTTCTTGCTGTGAGGCGACAGTGCTAACCACTACACCACCATTAATAATAATATAATAATAATAATAACTAGACAGGGACACTCTAACGAGTGCAAACCCCGCCTTTTCCCTATTAAAATACATTGGGCGAAAATTTCGAAGTTCTGCCATGACCTTGACCTTTGACCTTTGACCTCCAAAATTTAATGGTTTCCCTCCTGGGTGATTGGCAACACGTACAAAATTTGGTCCAAATCGATCCATTGGTTCTTGAGATATCTTGTAGACACACAGACAGACAGACAGACAGATACACACACACAGACTGACGCAGGTGAAAATAATAACCTCTCCGACTACTGTTGGCGGGGTTAATAATAATGCTGCGTGGGCGGCATGGTGGTTAGCACGGTCGCTTCACAGCAAGAAGGTTCTGGGTTCAGGCCCAGTAGCCAATGGGAGCCTTTCTATGTGGAGTTTGCATGTGTTTCCTCTGGGTGCTCCGGTTTCCCCCACAGTCCAAAGACATGCAGGTTAGGCTAATTGGTGGCTCTAAATTGACCGTAGGTGTGAATGTGAGTGTGAATGGTTGTTTGTCTCTGTGTGTCAGCCCTGCGATTGACTTGGTGACTTGTCCAGGGTGTACTCCACCTCTCGCCCATAGTCAGCTGGAGTAGGCTCCAGCTCACTTGCGACCCTGTAGAACAGGATAAGTGGCTACGGATGGAGGGAGGAGGATAATAATAATAATGCGTGGGTGGCATGGCGGTGTTAGCACGGTTGCCTCACAGAAAGAAGGTTCTGGGTTTGAGCCCTGTGGCTGACGAGGGCCTTTCTATGTGGAGTTTGCATGTTGTCTGCGTAGGTTTCCTCCAAGTGCTCCAGTTTCCCCCACAGTTCAAAAACATGTAGTTAGGTTAATATGGGACAGCCTTGGACTGAGGTGTCCTTGAGTGAGGCACCTAACCTCCAACTGCTCCCTGGGCGCTGTTAGCATGGCTGCCCACTGCTCTGGGTATGTCTATGTGCTCATTGCTCATGTATGTTCACACTGCTTCAGCTGGGTTAAATGCAGAGAGGAATTTCACAAGCGTGTGATGAATAAAGTTGTTCTTATAATAATAATAATAATAATAATAATAATAATAATGCGGGTCTCCTATATTTATAATAATAATAATAATCCATTATCTCTAGCTGCTTTATCCTGTTCTACAGGGTCGCAGGCAAGCTGGAGCCTATCCCAGCTGACTATGGGCGAAAGGCGGGGTACACCCTGGACAAGTCACCAGGTCATCACAGGGCTGACACATAGACACAGACAACCATTCACACTCACATTCACACCTACGCTCAATTTAGAGTCACCAGTTAACCTAACCTGCATGTCTTTGGACTGTGGGGGAAACCGGAGCACCCGGAGGAAACCCACGCGGACACGGGGAGAACATGCAAACTTCACACAGAAAGGCCCTCGCCGGCCCCAGGGCTCGAACCCAGGACCTTCTTGCTGTGAGGCGACAGCGCTAACCACTACACCACTGTGCCGCCCTAATAATAATAAGAATAATACATACATACATCATCTCTAGCCGCTTTATCCTGTTCTACAGGGTCGCAGGCAAACTGGAGCCTATCCCAGCTGACTACGGGCGAAAGGCGGGGTACACCCTGGACAAGTTGCCAGGTCATCACAGGGCTGACACATAGACACAGACAACCATTCACACTCACATTCACACCTACGGTCAATTTAGAGTCACCAGTTAACCTAACCTGCATGTCTTTGGACTGTGGAGGAAACCGGAGCACCCGGAGGAAACCCATGCGGACATGGAGAGAACATGCAAACTCCGCACAGAAAGGCCTTCGCCAGCTGCGAACCCAGGACCTTCTTGCTGTGAGGCGACAGTGCCATCACTTAATAATAATCTCATCTCATCTCATTATCTCTAGCCGCTTTATCCTTCTACAGGGTCGCAGGCAAGCTGGAGCCTATCCCAGCTGACTACGGGCGAAAGGCGGGGTACACCCTGGACAAGTCGCCAGGTCATCACAGGGCTGACACATAGACACAGACAACCATTCACACTCACATTCACACCTACGGTCAATTTAGAGTCACCAGTTAACCTAACCTGCATGTCTTTGGACTGTGGGGGAAACCGGAGCACCCGGAGGAAACCCACAAGGACATGGAGAGAACATGCAAACTCCGCACAGAAAGGCCTTCGCCGGCTGCGAACCCAGGACCTTCTTGCTGTGAGGCGACAGTGCCGCTCTTTAATAATAATAATAATAATAATAATAATAATAATAATAGGAGGGAGGAGCTTATTTGAGATGAGCGCATATATAGTTCGGAGCCCACACCTTTTTTTTTTTTCCCTTTTGACTTCAGTAAAGATGCACTTTCACTAAAGATGTTGGGCGATACAGTGGAATGTCGTGGTTGCCATGGTGACAGTGCGGCACCGTTTAATCTTGGATATAAACGCGCGAGACTAACAAGACTGGAGAGCTCGTGCTTGTCATCCTGGATGATCGCTCATCATTATATACAGCAGCCTACTTTTCCACTATAGACTTCCGGTGGATGAGCAGTGTGTGTGTGTGTGTGTGTGTGTTTATTCTACACACAGTTTCCCAAAGCGCGTAAAAGCGGATTTGCATCGAGAAACGGCGTTAGTGAAGCGATTCGGCGACGCTGTCGTGGTGAAAGCGGCCGATTCTTCGAGTCGGAGTGAAATTCTTCTCTTAATAATCTCCACGGACTCGCAAAGCGGTAAGATGCATCACACATGACGGGTTTCTGATGCTCTATGATGGCACACTCTGCTCTGCTTTATGCTTATAGGTGTTAAAGAATAGCCTCCCAGCGCACGTGCATGTGGATAGTTGAGGATGCTACTGGTCCCACTGAAGAAGGCATTTGTTTGCAATGTGTAGGAGGTTTGTGTTTAACATGATTTTATTGACTGACTTTTGTTTTCAGGCTTTCCAGCTTCAAAGTCCTTATACCTTACTGTCATGTGCACAGAAAGTCCAGTCATTTCTGACTTGCATGTCTACACAAAGCCACACAATAAACCATACGCATCCATCCAACATTTCTCACAGAGCATCATCCAGTGAAGATGCACAATGGGAAACTTAAAGTGCAATGTATATGAGGTGTCTGGTGCAAGGTGGCCAAAGGTTCCAGTGCAGTAACAGTTGACGTTTGTTGAATTTTGTGGTCATGGCTTTGTTCCTTCTTCCTGATGGGAGGACTGGGTTGCCCTACTGAGACGGTATGGTAAATGTCCTGAAGTGCTTGGTTGCGAACCGTACCGTTGGTCTGAATTACCTCGGAAACGATGATATAAACCTGGAAACAGTGTTATTGTGTCTGATCTGCAAGCTTTATGTTGATGGTTGGTTACGCAAGAGGAAAGTTTCATGTGTCTGAATATCCACTTATTCGTTGTCTGACTTTATACAGCTAACCCACTGAATGAAAGAATTGAATAAAATATATATATATAGTATCATCATCATCATCATCTCAGCATAGTCTGTCCTGAAATATTCTCATGCATTACAGAAAATAATATGGATCTTTTTTTTAAACCCCTTCAAGCTACTAACCTTGTAAATATCTCCTCAAAATTACCTAGTGCTCCTTAGGGATGATCATGTACCTTGATGTTTTTCCATAATTATGTTCCTCGAACTCGTGGTAGACTACAAAAGATGTTCCCTTGATATATATATATATATATATATATATATATATATATATATATATATATATACACACCTTAAAACCTCACAACAAAGGGGAGTAACCGGTCCCATTCCTTGTCACTGGGGTACGAACCTAAAGTATGCATATTACATTCTCTAAAAGGTATTTACAGTCTATTAATGTATCTTAAACCTTTTATAATGTGCACCACAGTACTGTGCAAAAGTCTTAGGCAACCCTGCTTTTTTTAATGCAGACTTTGTTATAGATTTCTATTTTATGACTTCTACGTTAGGGGCGGCACGGTGGTGTAGTGGTTAGCGCTGTCGCCTCACAGCAAGAAGGTCCTGGGTTTGAGCCCAGTGGCTGTCGAGGGCCTTTTTGCGCGGAGTTTGCATGTTCTCCCTGTGTCTGCATGGGTTTCCTCTGGGTGCTCCAGTTTCTCCCACAGTCCAAAGACATGCAGGTTAGGCTAATTGGTGACTCTAAATTGACTGTAGGTGTGAATGTGAGTGTGAATGGTTGTCTGTGTCTATGTGTCAGCCCTGTGATGACCTGGCGACTTGTCCAGGGTGTACCCCGCCTTTCGCCCGTAGTCAGCTGGGATAGGCTCCAGCTTGCCTGTGACCCTGTAGGACAGGATAAGCAGCTGCAGATAATGGATGGACTTCTACATTATCGAGTCAGTACAAAAACATTTTAGAGTTCCAAACGTTCGTTTTCCAGCATAAAATTAAAGCGAGACGGCCTTTCGATTTCATAAAATCGGTGAAATTTAGTTCCCTCTGGCATTTGGCCATTGTGATGTATGTTTATTTCTGTAATATCTCATAAAATATCAGGCCATTCTGTGGTTGGGAAGTTATTTAATTTGAGGGAATTTCTGAGCAAATAATGTGCATGAAATCGCTCGCTTCGCGCAATCCAGCAGACAGAGGAAGTCCGTGTGTGTGTGCATGTGCAGGTTTACCTTTGGCCATGCACTGACAGTTCCATCATTCTGTCGCTAAACGAACAGCTGATCACACCGAGGTGCTCACTGAGCGCCGATATTTATTAGTTTGGTCCTGCATTTCCTTTCCTTCGTATATAACATAACGTCGGCGGCACGGTGGTGTAGTGGTTAGCGCTGTTGCCTCACAGCAAGAAGGTCCTGGGTTCGAGCCCCGGGGCCGGCGAGGGCCTTTCTGTGCGGAGTTTGCATGTTCTCCCCGTGTCCGCGTGGGTTTCCTCCGGGTGCTCCGGTTTCCCCCACAGTCCAAAGACATGCAGGTTAGGTTAACTGGTGACTCTAAATTGACCGTAGGTGTGAATGTGAGTGTGAATGGTTGTCTGTGTCTATGTGTCAGCCCTGTGATGACCTGACGACTTGTCCAGGGTGTACCCCGCCTTTCGCCCGTAGTCAGCTGGGATAGGCTCCAGCTTGCCTGCGACCCTGTAGAAGGATAAAGCGGCTAGAGATAATGAGATGAGATAACATAACGTCTTTTCTTCTCGCTTTCCGTAGACGGTCTTTCACGTTTCATTCGCACACTCACGTCCTCCATTTTTCTCTCCTGTTTCAAATTTGTATCCCGCAATGCCTTTTATGAACAGGGAAAGCCCACCATGTGATTAATGATGTAGTCTCTTGAATTGGGTCATGGTGAAGCAGGAAAAAATAGCGGAGAATTTAGGGCCACGTGGCCTTAAATTCATTAATTGTTCTATTTTATTTTATTTATTTATTTATTTATTTTGAGGATAACCCCTTGAGATGTGGCATCTCATTTTCAAGGGGGTCCTAATAACAATACAAAAAAAAAAGAAAAACAGGACTTAAATACATACACTAAACATATACACATATAGACACTAGACATGTAGACATATACAGGTACACATAAACACACACACACTTGCCAACGTTGCTCTCCAAACTACCCCACTACCCCCACCCAGCATACTACAGTAATGTCATTTATATACGATATCATACGGTATCAGTACAACTAATCCAAGAAAAAGAGAAAAAACAAACAAAAAACATTCAGAAACAGGAGCAGGATGTTTGAAAATGAGTGATTAGAGATGATCTAAAAATGTGAAGGGAAGAAATGGACCTTAGTGTTGAAGGAAGGCTGTTCCAGTCTGATGGAGCTTTAAACTTAAATGCACGACGACCAATTTCTTTACGAATTCTGGGTGTAACTAGAAACAAATGGTCAATGTGCCGTAAACTGTAATGAGAGCTTAGAGGAGTTAATAACTGTTTCAAGTAAGGAGGAGCCTTTAAGTGAATACATTTGAAAATTAGGGTTGACCAATGGAGCTGCCTTCTGGTCTTGGGAGCTGGCCAGTCCAAAGTTTCATACATCACACAGTGATGTGTTCTATACGGACATCTAAGTACAAATCTACAGAGACTGTTATATAGTACATTGAGAGGGCGAAGATATGTTTCAGAGGTGTTGCCATAGACAACATCCGCATAATCAAATGTTGGAAGAAGTAACTGGGTGACAATTCTTTTCCTGACTTCTTGTGAAAAGCAATCTACTGAACGATAAAGAGATTTTAAACAACCAGTTATTTTTTTGGAGATTGCATTAATATGGGGTTTGAAGGATAGCTGAGAGTCAAGCCAGACACCTAAGTATTTAAACTCCTCCACTCTTTCAAGTAATGTTCCGTCAAGAAGAGTAATTGACCAATTAGTTAATGACAGAGAGCCAGGTCGAGTACAAAAAAAGCATACTGTACGATTTTTCCTTATTCAGGAAAAGCTTATTTGAAAGAAACCACGGTTGCACTTTGTTGAAGTCTGATTGGAGAGAATACTGAATGTGAGAAATACTGGCACCGGAAGAGTACAATACAGTGTCATCGGCATATAAATGAATTTGACTATCAGAGCATATTTGAGGCAGATCATTAATAAAAATTGAAAACAAAAGCGGGCCCAGCGATGAACCTTGGGGAACACCCTTGTCAATTAATTTAAATTTGGATTCACTACCCTGAAAGGAGACACACTGAGTTCTATTATGAAGAAATGAGTTAAAAAATAATAAGGACTTGTTGGAGAGGCCAATAGCATATAACTTATCTAATAAAAGGTAGTGGTCAACCATGTCAAACGCCTTAGAAAGGTCAATAAATATGGCCCCAGTAGTCATGTTGCTGTCTGCCGCTGACATTATATCATTAGATAATTTAAAAAAAAGCCTAATAAATTTGAAGTCTGTGATTTGAATTCAGTAGCTTTCGCTCCATTAAACAAAAATAATTGCGTGTCAGGGCAATTTTTTTATGACCTAAACTTGAAAAATCAGAAAGGCAGTCTACCTTTAAATGTTACAGGAAAAAAAATGTTTGTATCTGAGCAGCATATTACATAAGAGAGCACTTTTCAGATTAAAAAAGAAAACATAATGAAGGCTGCTGGGTTTTGGTGCAAAATGAAGAAGCGAATGTGACAGTCAAAGTGTCCAGAAGAACTGTGGCTGGTTCTGGAAGATGCTCAGTAAAACCTACAACTCATTTCCGCATAAAATTGCACTCATTGTATCTCAGACTTCTTTTTTTAAAGCAAAGGGTCGTCTCACACCAAATGTCGGCTTTGTTTCATTTATTATGGCTTAGTGCTTACTGTTTATAGTATTTTTTTTAATGTTGAAACATTTAATTTCATTATTTTTAAGCCATTTTTGGTTGACAGCATTTCTTTACATGTGCCTAAGAAGTTTGCACAGTACTGTGTATCCACATTTCCAAGCAAAAGACATTAAAGGTGCAAAAGATAAGGGTAGCGCTTCAATGACAAGGACGGATTTGGTATATGTAGTAGCCCTTTTTTTTCTGAAAGTGATGTAGCTGGTTGCAACAGTCAAACTTAAGCTCTATCACAGGGGCGTAGCTGGGGGCATCCTGGGTTGCCCGTGACCCCCCCCCCCCCCCCCCTTTGTCGGACCATACATTTTTTCAATAGCCGCATAAGAATATTAGAAAAGCGCCCACTGTAATTTTTCAAACATTTTTTTTTAAACTAGATTGTCACCTCAGCCTCATTAGGGTTTCTATAACCTTGTATGGACTTCCTGTGGTTTGGGTGCGAAAACCCAGCTTGTCAGAGTGTGTGTGGGAGAGGCGGATGTAAGTGCAGATATGTTAAATAATACACAGTGCGATATGAGCATAAAGTGCGTGAAACGCACACAACAGGCAAACACTCTGAAACAGCAGGCAAAGTCGTAATCGAGGAAACAGGCAGGAGGTCAATCGAGGCGCGGACAGAATATCAGAGGCAAAACTATACAAGATCAAGGGACGAGAAACAGGAGTCGAAAAACCAGGAGGTCAACAAGAACAGGGAGAGGAAACAAGGCTCTGTAAGGCACACTAGACGCGGTGTAATACTTTGCATCGTCCTTGCATGGGAGCAGTCCTTAAATAGTCCAAACATAGTTAATTGATTAAAGACAGGTGTTCTTTGTTAACGGCGCTCGCGCCGAAACTTGTTCGGTGCGCGTGCGGCCTGAGGCGTGCCTTCAGGTGCACGAGCCAAGGCGCACAGGACTGACACGGTTCTACGCAAGCGCAACACGATCGCACTAGAAAGCATGGTCAAGCTGCCAGTGTAGCTGCAGTCCTTTTTAGTTGCGAATTACGAGTATTTCCTCTTGTGTTAATAATTCGCCATGTCAAAACAAGCGAAACTTTCCTCCTTCTTTCGACATGAAGACAGGTAAGCAATTTATAATATATTCCATCAAAGTTGCATTTTGTTGCTTCGAAGCTAAGTTTTAGTGCCGCTTCTAGAATGCAACATCAAGAAAACGTGGAAGAAACAGCAATAATGGAAAAGCCGGTTTCTAAGCTACCTAAAACTAGCAACGGTAGTTATTTTTTGTTACATAATGTACTCAGGCTGCCAGTCAGTGTATGACCCCCCCCTTTGAAAAATCCTAGCTACGCCCCTGTATCATGACGTGGTTTGAATGTAAATTGTCACTACGTTTGAGTTTAAGAGCTACTTAAAATGTAATGGTTGCACCAAGTCCCAAGATTTCCTTCATGTCTATCTATCTATCTATCTATCTATCTATCTATCTATCTATCTATCTATCTATCTATCTATCTATCTATCTATCTAGGCAGCAGAATAAACCAGTGTCAAGTAAATACAAGACATTTATTTATATAAATATACAATACATTTGGATTTGTTAATTTATATATGGTTAAAAAACCAGACAGCGAGAAAGACCTTGCTTGAAGGAAATACCCCCCCCCCCCAACAGTTTTCACCCCAATTTGGTCACCTGCCAATTTCCACCCACCAGCCAGCTCTTTGTTTATCATACAATAAAAGGGTGGCGGGAGAGTGAAGGTGAACAAGTTCCTCGTCAGATACACATGAAACCAGACAGCCACATCTTTTACGAGGCTGCTGCTCATGTTTTCCACACTCAGAGGGATGTGCTACCTACTCTCTTCTGCACACGAGCTCACGCTTGGCTAGTTTCTCTGTGATTGACAGGGGAGAAAGCGTATATCATCCCTCTTCCACCATGAGTTGACGCATATCTCTTTTTCCACCAGGGCTGGGTCAGAACCAGTGCCTAATCTCCAACCATTTCTTTGTGTTTCAACAATCAAAGAACTGGTTCTGTCTTGGCCAGGAAAACTGGCTCCAGAGCAGCATCAATAATGAGGGATTATCATGACCTATAAGATCAGATAAAACTATGATCACCATTTAAAGAAAAAAAAAAACGACCTAGTGTAGGATCTAGTCTGACTAATCCAAAAAGAAAATGAGACAATGAAGAGTCTGTCATTGTTGTTGTTCTTGGCGCTAGCAGCACTAACGTGGTGGACCATCTCCGAATCAGCACTAGCACCAGCCCAGAACTAGCACCTGGTTTGCGTTGGTGGAAACGGGGTATCAGTTAGGCTTTACACACAGGTGATGAGTCGTGTGAACCTCCTCTCTCAGTTTCTATAACCAACCAGCTAGCTGTGATATGAGCTGGGGAGTCATGCTGAGTGCAGGACGATTCACTAACGTGAGCGCAAGAAGTCGCTAGATTTGTTGTTTGGCTGGTTTTGAAAAAGAATATTTTGCTGAATGGGGGTCTAAGTGGTCTAAATGTTGTGAAATCAACCAAGAAAGTCATTAAGTTGGTGAAACAGGCTCACCATTGAGTTCTTTCCATCTCGCTCATGGATGTAGTATTTCCTGTCTGTCAGAAGGTGGCACTACTACTTAGAATGCACAAGTGTGCAGTACCACCGAATTTTTAAATAATTCACACTGTTGGGTTTTTACATTTGTAGTAATAATAATACTGCGATGACCTGGTGACTTGTCCAGGGTGTACCCCGCCTCTTGCTCATAGTCAACTGGGATAGGCTCCAGCTTGCCTGCGACCCTGTAGAACAGGATAAAGTGGCTACAGATGATGGATGGATGGATGGATAGTAGTAGTAATAATAATGTGTGGAAAACATAAGACAGTACTTGCTGGATGAACACTACTAGCGTCGACAGAACACCTAAGCAGACATAACCGGGTCCTGATGGTATGTGCTGTAGAATCAGCAAAGGGAAGAGGCCTCTTGGACCAGGTCACTCATTTGGTATAGGGAAAAGTGAGAAAGGGGGCGTGTACTAGAAACTCATTTAGCAAAGATAGTCTGGGGCTTTGAGTTTAGTCTTAGGAAAACATCAACTGCTAGGAGACCGGACTTAATTTTAGAGGATAAACAAAAGAAACCAATATGAATGTGTGACATGGCATGCCCCCAGGAACAGAATATTGAAAAAAAAACCTGTTACAGAGAAAAGAACACAATATCGACAGTTAGCATTTGAAATTTGAGAAAGAAGGCAGGGATACACAGTATGTGTGGTTCCATTGGTGATTGGCTGTTTAGGTGGTGGTGGTATCCCTGGTGTCACCAAGGAATTAAGGAAAATCTTTGGTGAAGAGGAGAAAGCTCTCTCTGTGGTTGGAACAATGCAGAAAATGGTTCTAATGGATGGAGAAACAAGTATCCGGAAGGTTCTGTCAGGTCTAATCAAAAGTATAGTTGATGAGTAAGGTGTTGCGAGTTCTCAAGTGGGTTAACAAACTTTGGTAACCCTTTTTATTGGCTGGTGGCTTCTGTTAACAGCTATTATTTTCATATAATAATAATAATAATCTAGAAGGCCAGACATTGTGGTAATTGAAAAGAAGGGCAAAAAAGTGTGAAAGATTATTGATATTGCTATCCCAGGTGATTCCAGGGTCCATGAGAAGGAAATTGAGAAAATGGAGAAATATCAAGATCTCAAGAGAGAAATAGCTTGACTTTGGTAGATAAAAGAGGTAATGGTCATCCCAATGGGAATAGGTGTGCTTGGTTGCAGTGTTGTAGTTGAGTCACTAAACCTCGAGTCTGAGTCCAGTCTCGAGTCCCCAGTGTTCAAGTCCGAGTCAGGTTTCTTTAAAAGTCATTAAAGAAAATTTCAAGTCGAGTCCACTATTGATCCGAGTTGAGTCCGAGAACAAGACTCCATCTGCACCATGTGACTGTGGCTGTTGCTTCCTTTATGTGAAAGTGTCTCTGCTACTGTGTTGGACTAACGTTACTGCTCGACTGACCCATTTTAGTTAATAGGCTACAGATAAAACGCTTGTTCATTGCTCAGCAAGCCCCGCCCACTATCAACAGGGCAAATAACATGAGAGAGGGTTAACACTCGCTAGTTCATCGCTCAGCAAGCAAGCCCCGCTATCAACAGAGCAATGAACATAGCGTGTCACTTACTTTTCTGGGTGGGATCTTACCCAATGACGATCGAAGGTCAAGGTTGTCCCCGTCGTCTCCTCGATAGTTCTTCTACATATGGAACACATAGTTTTTTCCCAACTGCACGAGAAGTCTGTATAAGCAAAGTGGACAATCCTAGGTGCTTCTCTCCAGGCATTTTAGCGCCATTAACGTTAGTTTGTTCCTGAACATGACGTATGAACAGGTGAATGTACATTCTCTTGCACGAAATTAGTATAAAAATTAATGTAGATATAAATATCTTATGCCAAATTATTATGGTATGTTACAAAAAATAAAAAAATCTGAGTCTTCGTCTCCAATTTGCGAGTCTGAGTCCAAGTCCGAGTCATCAGTGCTCAAGTCCAAGTCAAGTCACGAGTCCTTAAAATTAGGGCACGAGTCGGACTTGAGCACTGCAAGCCTGCTTGGTTGTGTAACGGTTAACTTCAGTAAATGGGTAGAAAAGCCTGGGGTTAAAATGGCAACATGAGAAGTATGCTTGAAACCTGATCATGGAGAAAAAAATGGACACCCAGGACCCTTGGTCATTTGTTATGACCTTGGCTAAAACCGGCAAAGATCAGCCTGTGAAGAGGAAATAATAATGAACAACAGAATTTAATGGGGATTTTCAGGTAAATTGAAATGTTGAATTAATTTCAGCTAAAATAAAATCATGTGCACTTCATTGTTGTGGCTCACCGGTAATTTACAGGCATTCTATCAGCAGATTTAACTAGCACCTGTGTGTGTGTGTGTGTGTGTGTGCTTGCAAGAGACATTTACGCTTCCACAAAATGTTGTACGTGTGTTTTATTTTTGTGCATCTGTGTGTGTATGTATTCATCTACGTATTCACTCTGTGTGTGTTTCCGTCTGTGTGTTCATAAGTATTCATTTATTCAGTGTTCTCTTGATGGATGACTGCAGTTATTCCCTTGCAGCCTTGCTGCCCTTTTTCATTCGATCCTTTTTTACATTTCGATAGTCTTTTCTATCTTAAACCCACAGGAAGGATTGAGAGTGTGATCCAGTAATGTTTCCTTTAGACTCCGTGAACAGAGAAAGAAGGGAAAGGGAAAAGAAGCAAAAAGTTGCCTGTAGTCTGATAAAGAGAGACATAAGGAGCAGATTGGGTCTGTCAGGCACTAACACACACACACACACACACACAGATGAATCCATGCATGCGTGCACATACGTACAGAAGGAGGACAGACAGCTTGGTTCCAGTTGGTTAAGACCAGTTTGGACCATCCTTGATATAGCAGAAATCCAGCTGACTACAATTAGGCCCCACTGTGGAGACTGTAGTAAATTAATTAGTGTTTTATTATCTACTATATGTACAGTACCATGCAGTATGGTGAGAAAGGTTTGACATCTGATGGGGCATCTGTGTGACAGTAATACAATACACGTACACCTAATTTTCCATTACGAGTGTTAGAAATGCAGAATGGTAGAATTGTGGATGGTTCTCACTGGTTTGTTGTTTCAAACCTACACTGCATTAATATTAACCCCATGTCTCCCTTACACTCGTTTAGATTTTGCAGCGCTCCAACCTGTAATTGAAATGGACTTAAATGGGGTTTTTACCATTTGGTTTACACAATAGGGCAGTATGGTGTAGTGGTTAGCACTGTCGCCTCACAGCAAGAAGGTCTTGGGTTCGAGCCCAGTGGCCGACGAGGGCCTTTCTGTGTGGAGTTTGCATGTTCTCCCCGTGGGTTTCCTCCGGGTGCTCCGGTTTCCCCCACAGTCCAAAGACATGCAGGTTAGGCTAATTGGTGGCTCTAAATTGACCGTGTGTGTGTGTGTGTGTGTGTGTGTGAATGGTTGTTTGTCTCTATCCCTGTGTCTGAAATTGCTCACTCGTTCACCACTCCCTATATAGGGAATTACTATACAGAAGACTATATAGTGAGCTCATTCATCTCATCTCATCTCATCTCATCTCATTATCTCTAGCCGCTTTATCCTTCTACAGGGTCGCAGGCAAGCTGGAGCCTATCCCAGCTGACTATGGGCGAAAGGCAGGGTACACCCTGGACAAGTCGCCAGGTCATCACAGGGCTGACACATAGACACAGACAACCATTCACATTCACACCTACGGTCAATTTAGAGTCACCAGTTAACCTAACCTGCATGTCTTTGGACTGTGGGGGAAACCGGAGCACCCGGAGGAAACCCACGCGGACACGGGGAGAACATGCAAACTCCGCACAGAAAGGCCCTCGCCGGCCATGGGGCTCGAACCCAGGACCTTCTTGCTGTGAGGCGACAGCGCTAACCACTACACCACCATGCCGCCCCTATATAGTGAGCTCATTGGTGAAATGAAAAAACGCTTTCGGACACTACTCCGTCACGCTGGTATTTACATCATTACTGTCACACAATTAAAACGTCAGTCGGCTGGTGGGTTTTCAAAATAATAAACACATGCATGTATTTTTGTGATAAATCCATATTATACTGAGCGCATTTCCCACATGAATCAATACAAAGTACCTGCATCTTTCAGTTCTTTTTTTTTTAAATCAAGGCTGAATACTTTCTTCTTTGCCGCTGCCTTTTATTAAATCAGATTTGAGACTTTTAATTTGATTTCTTTCAGCGCGACCGCAATGCGTGATGGGATATATTGCTTGGTTAGTGAATATCGTTGTACACTACTTTTTCGTGATTCATTGCGGGATACTTTGAGTGCACTATATAGGGTGTAAATAATCCTCACTAAGGTTTCGGACAGCACTACAAAATGGCGTCTCCATTATATAGTGCCCTATATAGTGAGTGGGGAGCAATTTCAGACACAGGGTATGTGTCAGCCCTGCGATGACCTGGCGACTTGTCCAGGGTGTACCCCGCTTCTCGCCCATAGTCAGCTGGGATAGGCTCCAGCTTGCCCGCGACCCTGTAGAACAGGATAAAGCGGCTAGAGATAATGGATGGATGGATTTACACAATATGTCCAGCATCTGAACATTTTTTGTGACACAAAGTAAATCAAAAAAAGCAGACGTTTCTTGTTTGCATAAGTATTCCCCCCCTGGGTCAATACTACATTTGTCTTCTGGGTTATGTCTCAATCAATTTCGCACATCTGGGTATGACAAAATTGCTTAAGCTCTGTCAGAGTCAAAGGAACGCCAGTTGTCAGGTTTGACTCATATTATGTAAGGCTGCACAGGATGTGTGCTTCACAGGATTGGTGAAGAAGGTGTGGCTTCTCAATCAGGTTGCAATTTTCTAAATTGTTCTTACATTACATTACAGGCATTTAGCAGACGCTCTTATCCAGAGCGCTGTACAACATACCCTGATCAGCCTGGGGAGCAGTTGGGGGTTAGGTGCCTTGCTCAAGGGCACTTCAGCCATTCTTGCTGGTCCAGGGAATCGAACCGGCAACCTTTTGATCCCAAAGCTGCTTCTCTAACCACTATGGCTTAATTGAAATTAAATTCAAGATTCATAGTTTAATCTGTATTGAATCTTTGAATGACATTAAATAATGTATGAAACGTAAGAAAGATGCATTTGAAATCATTCACTCATTTGCTGTTTGTATCCCTGGTAAGGTTCAATGAGAACAGGAGCCTCTGGCAATATGGATTCAACTTGCATCTAACGATCTCAGTGCTACCTTTCTGTTTCTGGTTGAGAGTACGTCGTGCGCATTCTGGCTGCTGCTTCTCACCGGAGGTTTTTTTTTTGTGTGTGTGTAGTTTGATGTTTGTTTTTGTTTGAGTGTTTTGTCCGCTGGTTGTGGTGTAGCTCCGGACCCAGTTTTGGGTGTCGGTTCCCTCCAGGCCTTGGCTCGCCGTGGATGATGCCTGTGCTCCTAGCTATGGACTGCAGTGAGCTTGTTGCTCAGTTTAACATCGTGGTTGTCCAGCACTCTGTGCAGCAGTGCTTTAGTGCTTGGCGTGATGTTCTGAGCGATGTTGCTCGGTGGCGTCACAACGGCTGTGCAGGCGGTTTGGGATGTACCAGCGCTCTGCGTGGCGGTGCGTCTGTGCTCACTTTGTGGATCCATGGTGCGGTGTTCCAAATGATGTTGCCCGGTGGCGTCGCGGCAGCTGTGCTGGTGGTGTGGGACTTGTTCTCGTGCGCCTTTTGGTAGGACTGTGGCTGCTACACCATTGGAATGACATCCTGACCTTTATTTGGTGAACTTTTTTTTCCCCTATAATTGTAAAGCGACCTTGGGTTTTGAGAAAGGCACTATATAAATTATTATTATTATTAAAAATATTTAATAATTTGAAACTTCTCCACCTAAACAATCTAGCATGGTAGATGTAGATGAATAGATAACCCTAATTACAAATTTATATATCGATAAAAGCTACAAAACCTGATTTACTTCCTGGTCAGAATGATGGGGGTGTGGTCGATCACAGGTGACGTAATGAGCAACAGTGCTAATGCTAGAAAATGGGTAGGAATGCCAGAGTTCTTCGATGATTTTGTTTATGCGCACTTACAACCAGTGGTAGAAGATGTTTTCAGATCCCTTACTTGAGTAGAAGTATGAATGCCACACCATGAAAATACTCCACGGGTGGCACAGTGGTGTAGTGGTTAGCACTGTCACCCCACAGCAAGAAGGTTCTGGGTAGAGCCCTGCACTCCCGCGGGAGTCCCGTGGGACCCGCCGCAAAGCAGTGCGGCGCGGGACAAATTTTGAAAGCTCATTGCGGGCGCAGGCGGGACCGGAAATGCACATATGCCCGCGCGGGCGGGAGCGGTGATCAGCTGCACTCCCGCTAACTAAAAATGTGTTTGAAATAAAATGTATAAATTATTAATCTATGTCTATCATACATAATTTGCGCTGGATATTTTATTTGGCATTAATAAAAACATTTTAAGATGTATAAATTTGCCATTGAGCACTCTAATGACTCACAGTTCACACCCAGCTAGCAAGAGAACTATTAGTGAAGTGATTTACTTCTTGTGTTAGTCTACAACTTTAGTCAGAGAGACATGTTACACAGTGACGGTAGGCTTGACTCAATGCTATCCCAGAAATCCTTCCTGTAATATGCAAATTTGTCTGTCCAATCAGAGGCGGCCAAATTTGCATATTACAGGAAGGATTTCTGGGATAGCATTGAGTCAAGCCTACCGTCACTGTGTAACATGTCTCTCTGACTAAAGTTGTAGACTAACGCAGTAAATCAACTCACTTCTTTTATTAAGTCTGCTCTGCAATTAAAAAAAAAAAAAAAAACCCACACAACATTGGTGTAAAGCAAGCCTATTCATTTTTTTTATGTTGATAAGAGAATTACAATGGTTTCTCATACGATAAAAATGTGTGATATGACAGCACTAATAATTATTATTAGAGACAGTATATGCTGAATTCCGAAAGAAGGTAAATAATAACGATATGAGCTGTAGATATTTATGCTGAAATCCACTCAAAGTAGGGGGCGGGGCACCATCACGCTGTGTCAAGACAAGAACTTTCCTGAGAAATAACGCGAACGTCTGCATCATGCGGGCTTTGAGGGCGGGAGCGGGACTGAAAATCATAATTCTTTGCGGGCGCGGGCGGCGGGAGCGGGACTGAAAAATCCGACCCGCGCAGACCTCTAGTTCTGGGTTTCCTCCGGGTGCTCCGGTTTCCCCCACATTCCAAAGACATGCAGGTTAGGTTAACTGGTGACTCTAAATTGACCGTAGGTGTGAATGTGAATGGTTGTCTGTGTCTATGGCTAAGTTTACATTAGACCGTATCTGTCTCGTTTTCTTCGCGGATGCACTGTCCGTTTACATTAAACCGCCTGGAAACGCCGGGAAACGGGAATCCGCCAGCGTCCACGTATTCAATCCAGATCGTGTGTGGTCCGGTGCTGTGTAAACATTGAGAATACGCGGATACGCTGTGCTGAGCTCTAGCTGGCGTCGTCATTGGAGAACGCCACTGTGACATTCACCTTCCTGATTCGCTGGCGTTGGTCATGTGACGCGACTGCTGAAAAACGACGCGGACTTCCGCCTTGTATCACCTTTCATTAAAGAGTATAAAAGTATGAAAATACTGCAAATACTGATGCAAATACTGCCCATTGTGTAGTTATGATTGTCTTTAGGCTTGCCATCCTTCCACTTGCAAGTGGTAAGTGATATGCGCTGGGATCACACACACAGCGGCTCAGTCCTGAATCGTGGCTCGTGCACTTCACTCGCGCGCTCTGTGAGCTGCGCAGGGCCGGAGTGCGCACCCTCCAGAGGGCACTCGCTGTTCAGGGCGGAGTGATTTGGAGCGCAGGATGCCTGTGGAGCCGAGCGTATCCGTGTATTGGCGTTGCTGTGTGCACACTAATCGTTTTAAAAACGTTAATTTGATGATCCGCTGATATGGTCTAATGTAAACATGGGCTCAGTGTCAGCCCTGTGATGACCTGGCGACTTGTCCAGGGTGTACCCTGCCTTTCGCCCGTAGTCAGCTGTGATAGGCTCCAGCTTGCCTGCGACCCTGTAGGACAGGATAAGCGGCTACAGATAATGGATGGATGGATCTTTAGTAACCACTTAATCTTGGTCAGATCCAAATCCCAAATATAAAGAGCTAAACAGATTTCAGAAAAAATAAACATACTGTACATGGCTCTGTATTTGAGACTGACAATTTGTTCAAATTGTTCTTTTGAAATAATTGAACACGGCAAAGTCCTTGGAAAATAAACAAATCCTTGCTTTACAGCCAGGCGCAGCAGTGTAGTGGTTAGCACTGGTGCCTCACGGCAAGAAGGTTCTGGGTTCGAGCCCAGTGGCCGACTGGGGCCTTTCTGTGTGGTTTGCATGTTGTCTGTGTGGGTTTCCTCTGGGTGCTCTGGTTTCCCCCACAGTCCAAAGACATGCAGGTCGGGTTAACATGGGGTAGCCTTGGGCTGAAGTGCCTTTGAGCAAGGCACCTAACGCCTAACTGCTCCCCGGGTGCTGGAGCATAGCTGCCCACTGCTCTGGGTATGTGTGTGCGTGCGCTCATTGCTCACTTGTGTGTGTTCACTGCTTCAGATGGGTTAAATGCAGAGAAGAAATTTCACTGTGTGTTTAAGTCTGTGCTTGAGTGTACATATGACAAAGAAAGGCTTGGCTTCTTAGAAGTGTGTGGCTGGAAAAAAAAATATATTTACACGACCTAATCTCTCCGTTCTGATTCATGACATTTTAACGTCTACGAATGCAGTTTCTCTGACTCTCTCCTTCTCTTACACATGCACCCGTTATAAATACACTCGCCACAGACACACACAAAGCTGATGGGGGGAGTCACGATCTTCTGGCTGTCTAAACACGATGAGTTATTACTTGTTTGTCTGAAGGACATTTTTTCTTTCTTTTGCTCTGTCCCTCTTTACACTCTCATTATTAATGTCTTGCCTAAAGAGGAAAAAAAACAACAAGAGAGGACACATTACAAATACCCTGAGCTGCTTAAAACACCAAACAGCTAAAAGGGCAACGGAGAGGAGACTATACAGCAGGTTGCAGAGAGAGAGAGAGAGAGAGAGAGAGTAATGGAAAATGAGGAAAAGATGTTGTGTTTCTGTTAGCATGCTAGCATGTGTATGTTGCCGACGGGCTCTGTTCCTTGTCTGGAGCACATGGCCATCTTGCGCTCTGATTGGCACGATCCTTGTGGCCATGGAAACCCAGCCATGGGTGAACGAAGGGCTTAGAACATGACGGGAGGAAAGGCTGAGTAAATATATAGACAGTCATGTACACTCGGGTCTCTCTAATGCTGATTCCTTCATGTTCTTTCGTTGTTCTCAATGGAAGAGAAAACTAAAGAGCCAAGAACAGGAATCTTACAATCAAAAGCAAGTTCCTATTAAAGTGGCCGGGGAGAGTATATCCAACCTCACACCTTGACATCCCGTAATTCATTTTCCACCATTATTTCAATTTGAGTCGATTCTATTTTATTTGTATAGCGCTTTCAGTAAAAGACATTGTCACAAAGCAGCTTTACAGAAATGTACTGTATATAAATTACAGATATACTTTTTTCACCTTTATTGGATAGGACAGCGTAGAGGCAGGAAATGAGCAGGCGAGAGAGATGGGGAGGGATCAGGAAACGACCTCAGGTCAGAATCGAACCCGGGTCCCCGGATTTATGGTATGGTGCCTTATCCACCTGAGCCACGATGCCCCCTTGAGATATATGTTTTAAAGATATGAATTTCTAAATTTATTCCTCATGAGTAAGCCTGAGGTGATGGAGGCAAGGAAACTCTCTGAGACGACATGAGGAAGAAGAAACCTTGAGAGGAACCAGATTCAAAAAGGAACTCATCCTCATGTGGGTGACACCAGAGTGCGTGATTATAAATAACTCGCTTCGATAACTGTGTGGTCAAAAAGTGCAGCTGTGCAACCAGGAGATTCATTATCGTTTTCACATGAAGTCTATTTTGTTGAAGTTATCAACCGATCATTGATAGAGGCTTGAATGCAAAAACTGCTTGTATTAATTCATCCATACCATCTTCTCAGTGTATCTTTAGGCTGTCCATATGGGGCCGTCCTCCACAGGCGTGAAGAATGATTTGATCCCACAAATAACTATAACTGTACTGCTCTCACTTTGGTTTTTGTGATCTAATATTCATGGTGCGCTAAGTGCACTAGCATTTAATTTGGTGAAAGAGATTTAAGGGTGGGAATGTGGCTCTACAGCAGGGGACCAGACTCCAACTCTACCCAGACCACACGCGTTTGGCATCTTGATAAAATACTGATGTGAGGCTTTTACAGCATGCAACACAAGAACATAAACATTTCATATCATTCTCTTGCGCTATAAAGTACATTTATGTATATTTTCTCTCTTTTCTATCTAACTTCTTGTTCCTTTACTTCACATTCTTTGCTGCTGGCTCCAGCTGTGTCTGAAGCAATCAACCATGTGCACTGCAATGTGACACAGATACTGTGTCATATTCAGTCATGTTCTCTGTGTGTGTGTGTGATAAGAGACAGAGCAAGTGTATGCATGTGTTTTAAAGAAGATGATGTTAGGCAGGCATGGGAACAAAAGCTGTGTGTGTGTGTGTGTGTGTGTGTGTAATGCGCAAATCTGTACTGCTCAGTCAGAGTAAAGAATCACATGAGACTCCTACCCACTGGGAACGTCACTTAGGATTCATATACCGTACATCTGCCGTGTGTGTGTGTGTGATATATTCCCAATCATGACCACTTTCTAATTACATACATAGTTCGTGATTTTTGCAAAAGCTAGCACAAGTATTTGAACTTCCTTAAAGCGAGACGGCCTTTCGATTTCATAAAATCAGTGAAATTTAGTTCCCTCTGAAATTTGGCCATTTTGATATATGTTTATTTCTGTAATATCTCACAAAATATCAGGCCATTCTGTGGCTGGGAAGTTATTTAATTTGAGGGGATTAAAGCAAATAATGTGCATGAAATCGCTCAATTCGCGCAGTCGAGCAGACAGAGGAAGTCCATGTGTGTGCGCATGTGCAGGTTTACCTTTGGCCGTGCGCTGACAGTTTCATCATTCTGTCACTAAACGAACAGCTGATCACACCGAGGTGCTCGCTGAGCGCCGATATTTATTAGTTTGATCCTGCGTTTCCTTTCCTTTGTATATAACATAACATCTTTTCTTCTCGCTTTCCGTTACTGTAATCGGTCTTTCACGTTTCATTCACACACTCACGTCCTCCATTTTTCTCTCCTGTTTCAAATTTGTATCCCACAATGCCTTGTGCAAACGGGGAAAGCCCACCACGTCATGCATGACGTAGTATCTTGAATTGGGTCATGGTGAAGAAGGAAAAAATAGCGGAGAATTTAGGGCCATGTGGCCTTAAATTCATTAACTGTTCTATTTAAAAAAACTAATAAAATCGGAAGTCTGTGATTCAAATTCAGTAGCTTTCGGTCCACTAAACAAAAATAACTGGGTGTCGGGGAAAATTCTTTTCATGACCTACACTTGAAAAAGCTGAAAGGCAGTACAGCTTTAACTAATGTAAATGTTTCCTTGGCTCCCAGGTGATGCAACACAAAAGAGTTTGCTGCATAGTTGAGAGATTGTGAGTTCAAATCCCAGTCAAGCTGTAGCCGTCTGTGGCCAGGAGACCCAGAGAGTAAAATTGCTGTCTGGGTGGGCGGGCATTACCCTCTCTCTCCCCTGTCAATCAGTGTGATATTAACCAGCTAGTTAGTGATTGATGAAGTGTGTTGAGCTGCTGTGTGACAGAGCATGTGCAGAAATAAAAAAAGATGCAGTGTTGGGCTTCATGTCTTGGTGGAAATTGGCAAATGATGAAATCAGGTGAACACTGGATGATAATAATAAAGTGGTATTTTTGCACAATTCATTCATTTCAAAATACTTCTTTGCATGTGGGCACATGCTTGTGTGTTAAAATTTCAGTGTTATAAACACACACACACACAAAACCAAAAAAAACCCCAACAACACAGTAATATGTTCATGAGCCTGTAGCTGCTGTGCTGTTGATGGTAGGCAAGTACAGTACCAGTCAAAAGTTTGGACACACTTTCTAATTCAATGTTTTTTTATTGTATTTTTATGAATTAAAAAACACTTCATGTCTTAAAGTAACGATGGATGTTGTTTCTCTTTACATAGGCCCTGTCCACACGGCAACGGATTCAGGTGAATCTGATAAAATTGTTTATCGTTTCGGCCTGG
Organism: Neoarius graeffei; assembly: GCF_027579695.1. Lineage (NCBI taxonomy): Eukaryota > Metazoa > Chordata > Actinopteri > Siluriformes > Ariidae > Neoarius > Neoarius graeffei. Next base: position 51,769,125 of record NC_083588.1, on the reverse strand, counting down.
CGTCCACACGGCACCGGCATTTTGGGTGCCCCAAAACGAAATCTTTTGAGAACGGGTTCCAGAGTGAAAAAATCTGGCAACGGCGCCGTTGCGAAGTCGTCTGGATGAGTAGAACGGATTTGTTTACGATGATGTCACAACCACATGACTGTCAGTGCTTCACGCCGGGTAGAAGTGTAACGAACTCGATGCGAGTTGTCAACAAATCCTATAACTTGGTTCATGAAACGCGCTTACAAAATATTTTCACTGTGAATATTTATTGTGTAATGGTGCAAAGTGAGAGAGAGAGAGAGAGAGAGAGAGTGAGAGAATAGCCCTTAGGGCAGAGTCTTTAGTCCAAACACTGCGGAAGCAGTACCAAACTGTGCACCGCCCGTGCGCTTTCCAAAAACAAAAACAATCCCGCCAGCAAAAATAGGGAAAAAAAAAAGGAGCAATCTCACCTCTTCAGATGTTGGTTTAAGTCCGACAATACATTCCTCAAAAAGGGTGTAGAAGAATAAAGTAATCCATCAACGTGTAGCATTCAATTTATTCCGGACCATTAAAGAATTCTGGAGGATATCAGAATGTTGGCGTACCGGCTTCCATCTACCCCCGTTCATTCCTCTTTCCGCGTCTTTCGTTTTATGCTACTGATTAATAATCAAAACTTTATGTGGCTGATGCTACAGAAGAAGGGGTTTATGCGCATGCGTCTACTTCTTCTATTGTTCTGGTGTCTCCGATGGGACCGTCTTACAGCGCATGTAGTGGTGTGGCATGTGTATTGCATCGTTTTCAGCAAGCGTTGCGTTGCCATATGTACCTGAAATTTTACTGATCCGTTGCCCATGTGGACGCGATATTTAAAAAAAAAAATCTCGTTGCCATTGTCGTGTGGATGTAGCCTTAGTTGAGCCATTCTTGACATAATATGGATTACTACAGGTGTGGTGTTGAATAGGGCTATTTACTGTATTTTTATTATTTACTATTTGGTTTCAAATGCATTAAAAAGGCAAGAAATTGCACTAATTAACTTTTGATTAGACACGCCTATTAACTGGAAAGCATTCCAGGTGACTACCTCATGAAGCTGGTTAAGATAATGCCAATAGTGTGCAAAGCGTCATTAAGGTAAACGGTGTCTATTTTAACGAATCTAAAATATGAAACATTTTCATAACACTTTTTTTCTTTACCACATAATTCCATATCTGTTCCTTATGTTATTTCATAGTTTTGATGTCCTCAGTATTGTTCTACAATGTAGAAAATAGTCAAAATACAGAAAACCCTATGAATGAGTAGGGGTGTACAAACTTTTGACTGGTATTATAAATATAAAGACCTTAAAACTACAAGTACTCCATACAATGCATTCGGGATTAGTTTACCGTTTTAGTTAGGAGCAGTAAAGATGCAAATGTAAGTAGTGGTGGAATGTAACTAAGTACATTTAATCAAGCACCGTACTTTGAACAGTTATTCCACCAAATTGAGTCGTACATGAGCTGATAGCCGATGAGGCTCTATAAGCCGTGTACGACGAGATTGAGTGGAATAACTCTTTCACTTTATCCACAATTCACTGGATTTTGAGAAACGGAGCATTTTTATTTTCATTTTTTGCAAGTTTGATAAATAAAAATTTTATACAAAACATCCGACAAAATAATTTCCACTTAGAATGTAAACAAACCGGCGAAATGACAGGAGCAATTTGTGAAAAATTTAATAATAATAATTCTTGAAATTTTTTTTAAAAAGATATGTTCTTACCATCAAAAACTTTTATTCAATATTTTGTTGCTTTTTTTTTCATTTTTGGGGGGTTTTGTTTTCGAGTAGAGTTTTTATTTCGTCCTCGGTTGGTTCATCAACATGCTCCGCCATTTTGTTTTTCTTTACTCACGGTATTTGAGCTGATATCCTAGTAGTAGAGTAACCAATCAGAGCGCACGATTGCTCGTATCCCGTGAATGTGGATAGAATAAAAGTAGATATTCGAGATACTTGTGTATTTCCATTTCATGCAACGTCATGCTTCTACTCCACTATAGTACAGAGGCGAATATTGTACTTTTTACTCCACTACGTTTATCTGACATCTTTAGCTACTAGTTACTTTTCAGATTACACTTTTTCAGATCCTTCCTGTCCAGTAAAAACAATTGATCTCCAAATGTGGTGATTTTGAATGTTTGTGGCAAACTGACAGTCAATGTTTTTTTTTTTTATGGGTTGAGAAATTGTCTTAATTTTTAAGAGAAATAAGCTTTTTAAATCCCTCTTGGATTAGCTGGGAAATGCATTGGCACAAAGATGAAAACAGGGCTGTTTTTCTGAGCTCACGAAAAGCTGACTTTTTAGAGATATGTAGCTCTCGCAGAGCAGTGACACTACAAACATATGATGATCTTACAGAATATGATGTTTGACTGTAGATTAAACAACCAAACAGTACATAAGGCGATTAAAATTAGCTCAGTCTTAAAAGTATACAGCAGTAAAATGCAACATGGACATTTACGCAGCAGTAATATTAATCCAAAAATATTATATCTAATAGTAAAAAACACTGACGGGGACCGTGTTTCTGCAGAATGAGTTCTTTTACTTTTGATACTTTAAGTACATTTTGCTGATAATATTTACAAACTTTTTCTTAAGTAAGGTTTTGAAAACAGGACTTTTACTTGTAGTGGAGTATTTTCCATCCATCCATCCATCCATCCATCCATTATCTGTAGCTGCTTATCCTGTTCTACAGGGTCGCAGGCAAGCTGGAGCCTATCCCAGCTGACTACGGGCGAAAGGCGGGGTACACCCTGGACAAGTCGCCAGGTCATCACAGGGCTGACACATAGACACAGACAACCATTCACACTCACATTCACACCTACGGTCAATTTAGAGTCACCAGTTAACCTAACCTGCATGTCTTTGGACTGTGGGGGAAACCGGAGCACCCGGAGGAAACCCACGCGGACACGGGGAGAACATGCAAACTCTGCACAGAAAGGCCCTCGCCGGCTGCTGGGCTCGAACCCAGGACCTTCTTGCTGTGAGGCGACAGTGCTAACCACTACATCACCGTGCCACCCGGTTACTAAAGATGAATAATTTAACCCTTTGATGCAAAACATATGCACACCCCTTCTAATGCACAACATGGGTCAAAAATGGCCCGCTTTCATTTTCCAGGTTATTTCATGCTGACTGAGTTTTTCTTTGCTCTGTCTTTTGAAATCAATTTATTTTATGATTGAATATTCCAAGTATTCTTTAAATATCTTGTTTTTAATTACCACAAATCATTAATTTAATTTTTTCTTTCCGACTTTATGAACAAAAATACTTTTTATATTACTACACATGGGTCATCCAAGTGTGATTTAAAATTAAATGTCTTAATACTATAAGAATAATTTGTTTCAAGTAATTACTTTAGCAGTGAATGGGGCCAGTTATTTATTTATTAACCATGTAGTTAGCTAAGCCAACTACAATAAAATTAGCTAACTAAAGTAGAATATGTCAACAGCTCGGTAGCTAATAGTAATTACTTGTAACTTTCTGACAAGTAATCTACTCACTCTCAAGGGAACCTAAACATAATCAATTTTTTTCTAAGGTAATGTTAGAACAATTGAAAAACATTACTTCCATGTATTAGATGGGCAAAGGGCGCTGTGCTGAGCTGTGAAATGTCTGACACAAGCACAATTCACAGTTCCCACCAAACGCTGGAGTAAATGCATGCGGGTCGGTTCTGACCCATGTGTGTAAACTTGATGTAGAATTACAAAAGCTGTGCTTGCTCATAACTTAAGAAAGGAAAAATAAAAATGATGATTTGTGCTAAACAAAAACAAGATATTTACTGCATATTTGGAAAAGTAAATGACAAAATGAATTTATTTCAAAAGTAGATCATAGAAACACTCAGCCATACATGAAATAACCTGGAAAATGAATGCAGGTCGTTTTTGACCCATGTTGTGCATTAGAAGGGTAGTGATACAAAAAGGGTTTTTATTCAAAAAGTAAGAAAGGAAAAAATAAAATAAGGATGTATGATGATCAAAAACAAGTTAATTGAGGAATACCTTGAATACTGAATGATGGAATTAATTTATTGCAAAGATACAGAAGATAAAAACTCAGCCGGGTCACTTTTGACCCATGTTTTGCATCAAAGGGTTAAAGATGGAAACTGGGTGGCACTGTTACCTCACAGCAAGAAGGTTCCGGGTTCGAACCTTATGGCTGACGGGCCTTTCTGTGTGGCGTTTGCATGTTCTCCTTGTGCCTGCATGGGTTTCCTCTCGCAGTCCAAAACCATGTGGATTTGGTAAACTGGCTGCTCTAAATTGCCTGTAGGTGTGTGTATATGAGTGTGAATGGCTGTCTGTCTCCCTGTGATGGACTGATGACCCATCCGGACATGCCCTTCCTCTCACCTAATGTCAACTAGGATCGGCTCCAGCCTCTCTGTGACCTGCAATGGATAAGCGGTATAGAAAATGAAATCTATATGTTTGTTTCATGCAACTGCTTTATCCTGCTCAGAAGGCATTTATTTAGACTTGACCTACAGCATTATGACACTCATTATGAACTGTGATTGGAATTTGGAAACCAACCGAGGACGAAATAAAAACTCTACTCAAAAATAAAACCCCCCAAAATACAAAAACGCAATAAAATATGGAATAAAAGTATTTGATGGTAAGAACGTATCTTTTTTTTTTTTTTTTTTTCAAGAATTGTTATTATTATGATCGCATTTTTCACAAATTGCTTCTGTCATTTCGCCGGTTTGTTTACATTCTAAGCGGAAATGATTTTGTCGGACGTTTTGTATAAAGTTTTTATTTATCTAATTTGCAAAAAAATAAAAATGCTCCGTTTCTCAAAATCCAGTGAATGTGGATCGAATAAAACAGTTATTCCACTCAATCTTGTCGTACACAGCTTATAACCGACTCGGCGTTACGTGCCTCGTCAGCTATCAGCTCATGTATGACTTGATTTCGTGGAACAACTGTTAAATATTCTTCTAGACGTATAATAAGCGGCAAGGTTTCTTTGTTTGTCTTGAGCTACCGTCGCCATTTCTCGACGGATTTTCACCAAATTTGGCAAGTCGGTCCGGAGATCACCTGGAATTTTGCAGATATAAACAAAATTCATGTACAGGTAGGGCTTTCCACAAGTGCCGGCTGCCGGCCATACAGCCAACTACACAATTAAGTCCAGCCGGCTACTTTAATGACTATTATTTTTGTAGCCCACAGGCTCTAAATATTAATTTTCGATTTTAATAAAATTTAAATGTTTATCTAACGGACTGACACTAATGTCAAACTGAACCGCACTCATTTAAGTTGTGATTCGCGCTGTTTGTACCGATAATAACCACAAATTCCCCGCCGACTTCGTTGATCAAGGGAGAGTAACTCATCCGCGGCCCCGACATGCGGTGTGTGCGCGCACTCGGCGGAGGCAGTAGTGTGTCGGGGCCGTCAGAGGGAACAGAAGCAGAGATAACGCTTGTTTTGTCTCCGGTAAACCAGCCTTCTCTCGTTCAATTACGTGCTGGCATCAAAAGACACCGTTGGTTGTAAATGAAACCAAACTGAGTCATTGGAGTGTATTTGCATACACAAATGGAGAAATGTTCGCTGAGTGTTTAATTGTGTAGCCCCACTGCAGACCGTTGTCGTTGTTAATTCGTAGCATGCTCAGCTGCGTGAATGTGTCATGCACCGAAAATAAGAGATTTACAAGCCAGGAACTCTTCATGATGCAATACGCAAGAAAAGAAAGAAGATTTACTGCCATTTTACTTTGTATTTGAGTAAAGTGAATAAATAAATGGTCTGTGGAAAATACATTTAATCCTGGGAACAGGAGTTTATTTTGTCCCCCCCCCCCCCCCCGGCTGGCTACTTATTTGTCATGGCTGGCTAGTATGAGCCTTGGTGGAAAGCCCTGACAGGCCCCAGGGAGGTCCCTGGGGGGCACAACATCCACTCACCCCCTCCCTCAATGCCTTTCACATTACATTTATCAACACAAACTCTTCACAGATCTTCACTAAACTTGGCGCATAGGTACAGGAGAGAGCCACAATTTGGCAGAACTCAGAAATTCCATATTTGGGCCCCAGTGGGCCCCTGGGTGATGGATGTTTGGATTTTTGTTTGTCTTGAGTTAACATCATTTCTCGACAGATCTTCACCAAATTTGACATGGAAGTCTGGGGGCAACCCAGAATTTTGCAAAACTCAGGCAACGCCAGGTAACCTCCTCATTACAATGTAATCAGACGTTGACAGTAACGAAGTACATTTACTTGAGTACTGTATTTAAGTACACTTTTTGAGTATCTGTACTTAAGTATTTTTTTTTGGAAACTTATGACTTTAACTTCACTACATTTAAAAGGCAAATATTGTACTTTTTACTCCACTACATTTCTATCAAGGTCCTCGTTACTCGTTAATATGAAGCAGCTCTGAAAGTGGATTTTTTTTCTTTTCTTTTCTAAAATATGATTGGTTTTTCTGCAGGTGACACTGAGACAGCCTATCAGTAATCACTAGGGTCACGTCACGTCACGTCTATAGACTGTATAAAATGAATATCAATGATTTCTCCACAGCATTATTTAACACGATTAGTTGATGGGGGAATGCACGCACTCATGGCTTTACCTTGAATGCATGTTTCAGTTTTCTGAAAGGGATAAGATTCATTTTGTCTTAAATGTTTGCTTTGTTTGCCGAAAACGAACCACGTCACGGCCTACAAAAACTCGCCACCCAACCTGCGGAAGCATATTGAGGTCTGCAAACATTTTATTCCAAGGGAAAGCTTGCAACAAAGTTGTCTGTGCTTTTAGAGCTAGTGATAACGTTGCAATAGCTATGCAGTCTGGTTAGTCAAATGACTTTCTATGGATTTGCCCGCCATTTTGCTGTAGCCTTGTCCACGGCTAACGTTTACACGTAGCTAGTTAACTTGGACGCTGTTAGTTAGAATGTAAAAACGGAGTTACGTTAACATGAATAACGTTAACTTATCTGAAGTCCTTTCAGAAATATGTTTTAGCATAATCTTGCCAAATAAACAGAATGCAGAAATCTTTCTTTTCTAGTAGCATTAGCTACCCAATATGATTTCGAATTTGAAAAGAGTTCGCTAGCATGTCAGGTGGAGTTTCACTGACTAGCTAGCTTAACGTTAAACCACCATGATGCACAGCATGCGTTCATTTTGTGAATTCACATTTCTGTCTTTGGTAACGGCATTAGGTTTTTGTAAGTGTTGTGGCAATAATACATCAATGCATTGACAGAAAATGTGCTTCTAATACTTAAGTATTTTTAAAAGCGAGTACTTCAGTACTTTAACTTTAGTAAAAATTTGACTGGACAACTTTCACTTGTATCGGAGTAACATTTGACCAGCGGGATCTGTACTTTGACTTAAGTAATGAAGTTGGGCGCTTTATCCACCTCTGAATATCCCTTACGAAAATCTACCATGGTTAACTATGGTTTTACCATGGTTTTATGTAGTAACCATGGTTATACTATGGTTTTTATGTAGTAACCATGATTCTACCATGGTATCTCATGGTTATTCTAAGTACTATGAACCAACCATAGTATTACTATGGTTTATCCATGGTAGTAACCATGGTTCTACTATGGTATTTCATGGTGATTCTAAGTACTATGAACCAACCATAGTATTACTATGGTTTATCCATGGTAGTAACCATGGATCTACTATGGCATTTCATGGTGATTCTAAGTACTATGAACCAACCATAGCATTACTGTGGTTTATCCATAGTACTGCAGTAGCTGTGGTAGCATCATAGTTGTATGTGTAATAGGTCATAGTAACTATGAAATTAGTTTAAAAAGGGATAGTATGGTTTTTAAAAGGATGCACTAACTGTAGTATTACCATGCTTTCGTCCAACAGTCAATGCTGTAGAGAAGGATCTCGATTAGCCCAGATACATTAACATTTACCATAGTGAAACCATGGTTAAATCATGGTTAAACCATAGTCATGAACCATGGTTTTCATGGTTACCCAAAAAACCATGAAAACCATGAATAACTATAAACCATGGTAAAACCATGGTTAGTTTTCATAGTAAAACCATGGTTATTCGTAAGGGATAATACACTATGTCAGAGCTCCTGTGGATAAATCACAAGTCAGACAGCTATCAGATCTGTCGTCACATGTCGCCCTACAGATCCCTTCAGAAATCAACCAGTCAAATAATCCAAGAATGGAAAGGTGTCGTGCTTGTGGTATTTGCCATGTGATTTCAGCTTTCTGTGACAAAATGTATCAGTTCAGGGTTTGGCTCTGTAAGCGGCTGACTAAGGAAGTCAAATGGGTAACAAATCACTCCAATCAATACAATAATCGCTTTGAGTAAGAGCATAAAGGCGTGTGAGAGAGAAAGCACGAGTGAGTGCGTGCATGCATGTGTGTGTACTGACAGTCAGTGCGTTTACATGCACATAGAGAAAATCGAATTTCTGCCATAGCTCGACTGAAATCGAAGTTCTAAATGCCATGGAAACACCTTAGCGCGGCTGAAATCGAACTGAACTGGATTTCTCGTAATCGAGCTACGCGACCTAGATTATGCGATTGTAGCCGAGCTACTTGGTGCATGTAAACCCTATCGAACTACGTAGTCGAGCTACTTACTTCAGCACTGCCCCTTCCAGAAGTGACGGGTGACGAGACCACAAGCGGGAAACACAACAGCCTCGGTCGGCATGACAACAGTAGTAGAAACGTGCACTTCTGGAGCAATGAGGAGATAGAGTTCATGCTCATTCAGCTTAAGGAGTTGAATATATATATGTTGCTGTCAGTGCTTAATTTGTGAAGTGGGAGGTCCCGGAACGCAGGAGGTGGGTGGGTCCGGCGACTCAAAAAAAAAAAGGCGGGGGGTGGTTTACTATAACTTTACGCACACACCTATTGTGTGTGTAAAAAAAAATAATAATATCAGACATTATGATCTTAGAAAACGCTTTAGTGATGAACAGTTACAGACAGTAATATGTCGTGATATTATGTTATAAAATATTATTTTTTATTAGGCTATATATTAAATTATATATTAAATTTATCTTCTAAAATAACAGACTGTACTCATATCACAACCGGTTTATTTCACCATTGGAGATCAGATCACACAATACTCTTGAATAGCTCTTCTTCATGACGACAACCGGAAGTGTACCAACACGATGGGGCATGTAGCGCCACCTGTGGCTCGGGTGCGCAGTGTACCTCACACAATAGCTCGATTTCCTTGTGTGCATGTAGGATTGGATTTCTCTGGCACCCCTGCTGGGACCCTTAGCTCGATTACCGACAGCAGCTCGATTTGGATGTGCATGTAAACGCACTGTATGTTTCTGCCTCTGTGTCCTCAGGCAATTTTTCCACCTAATATTTATTCCTTAATGTGCAACTGCTAGGTGAATACATGTGTAGTCTGTGTGTGTGTGTGTGTATATCTATGAATGCATCAGATTACTGCTTGAGTACGTTTACATGCACATTACAAAAATATTAATCCAATATTCATTTTCATTGGTCATGCAAAGTTTAGCAGGAATACTGACTTGGGCAAAACCAGGAATATTTTGTGCAGAGATGTCCACAAGCGCCAGCGACTGGCAGTTTTCTCTGCCTACACAGATGGTCTGCGCCAGCCACTTGATCCCAGGAAAGAAAAAAAAATCAAAACTTGCCTTTCAATGTTCAAGCGATTTATATCGTCTCTGCTGCCTATAATTTGCTGCAAATCCAATTATTCCACCACAAAATTGTCTTCGATTCGGGTCTATCATGACCAGAAGCGACGCCAGATTTACTGATCGATTCTCGCACTCTGATTGGCTGAGCCAGACCACGTGACCACGCCGTAGCGTATGTAGTTATGTTACCGAGCCAGGCAGCATACTACAGAAGGGAAATGAGAAAGCCAAGCACACATACACATCTGGAGGAAAATTTCATACATATTTTGCAAATATTTTACAGAGAACTGGTTAGTAATTTATTAGCTGAGAATGCACCAGAAGGTGTGTAAATTTCAAAATCATTCCTGTCATTAGCTGTCAAAAATTTCAGAGCTCCCTACTACTTTTTTTTTTTTATCCAGCTACTTCAGATTTTCTGGAGAACCTAGTCTGGCTAACGTGACTTCAAAGCTCTGCGAGCATTTGGTCTGGCAAAGATATTAAGCCCAACCGTTTCCCAAAGGCGTGGTTGACCCGCCTCCCTGAAATGCCTCAGTTTGCTACTGGTCGAAGCCAGAAAAGGCTGTGACGAAGCTTAAACCAATCACATCACTCTTTCCTCTGACGTATGTGATGCGACGGAAACTGCTTGAACTGCTTGGGAAGAAGATAAATACCTCCAGGGCTGCTCTTTGCTCCGTTTTCAATGAGAACTTCCCGTTGAATGCTTTCAATACAGCATCTACCGCTGTGTCAAAGGCTTGCCGCTGCTCCATGTTCGTAATGTTTCTAGTGAATGAAGCGCTTCCGGCATAGATTCTGTAAACAATCTATGGCTTCCGGTCGCAGTTCTACTACGTCACTGCCTTGAACATGCCTCTACCCAGGGCCGTTGGAGATGCTCAAAGTTGATTGGCTCCCAATTTTTCGGGAGCTTGGAAGAGCTGGAGATAGCTTGCCTTGCCAGACTAAGCTCGCAGCAGGCCCCCGTGTTGCGTCACACTTAGGATGGGCGGGCCCAGGCTATGGAGAACCCTGTTTGTGCATGTAACACTCGCGAATGTTAGACTGATCCACTTCAAGAACTGGAGAAAAACTGGTTAAAGGACTGCATGGGGGAAAATGCACGGCTTGTCAGGTTGACGAATGATGAAACTGATTTGAAAGCTCACAACCGGGAGGATGTGCTGTATATTTGTTATCATCATTCTCATCATGTCCTTTAATGTTTCTAATCAAAAGATCTATAGCTGAAAGAAGACAGGAAACAGAAAGTGGGGAAAAGCAGAAAGGAGACATGATGCAAACAGATAAACTGTGTCTGCACTGTATTCCTACACTATACGCCACGCCATGTCCTTCAGTAACATGGATAATTGAACACTAGCTTTTGAACTAAAGAGAAATAACAAAAGAAAACAAAATGTGAAAACACAAAATGTCTGATCTTAACGTTTTGCTTTTGTGATGTTTTGGTGTTCTAGTTGACGTTTCGAGTGGTTTCTGCTGGTTTTTCCTTTTCCACTACGTAATGCATGTTGCGACAGTGACAAGTGTTCTCCCGCACTTCATTTTTCAGTGTTCTGGGCAGTACACTACATCTCGCTTACTTTGCCAGCATGAACACACTACTTGCATACAAAGTACACACAGCTATCGATTCAGTTATACTATAACTACTGCAGACTTGATAGAGGTGAAAGAGGCCAGCTTTAATCTCTTTTCTCCATCTCTCTTCATCTCAACTTCGTCTTTTTTTTTCACTAATTGATTAAGGACATAATTATGTATGGCTTAGGCGTGTGGTGCATTTCACAAACATGGTGTCTGATATCAATAATGCATATTAGATTAAAAAAAAAATTTAATTTAATAAAAATCCCCTTCAATCGATAATGTGTTTCACTGAAAATCTAATTTAATGGAAGGGAAGGGAAAGGTACAGAAGATGAGGACACATATGTGAGATAATAGGTTTGGTATGGAGGTATTTGTGTGTGTGTGTGTGTGTGTAAGCAGACGAGGACGAGTCTGTTTCACCTCAGGGCATTTTCAATTTGTACATGTGTCCTGTGACACATTTGTCCTCTGTGTGGGTGTGTGGGTGTGTGTGTGGGTGGGGAGAGAGAGAGAGATTGTTTTTCTCTTTTCTCCATTTGAAAAATGTTGTACTGCAATATTTTCAACTCAGTTCAAGTCAACTTTATTGTCAAATATGCTATACCGGTACATGCTCGACATACAGCACAGATGAAATTTCAGTCCTCTCTGACCCACGGTGCAAACAGGCAATGCAATAAATGGAAATAGAATAGTTGAAAAAAAACAGTATAAACACTCTAGATAAGAACTAGGCATAGACTAAACACACTCTCTCATATATATATATATATATACGTAAATTGGTACAAATAAACAGTCAAGAGCACTTGAGGTATAGCAGGTAAACATGAAATAAGCAGTATAAACAAATAAACTAATAGCTGTTAAGGTGAGGTAGTGCGGAATAGTGCAAATGAGCGAGGTAAAGTGAGATGTGCGGTCCCTGAGTTCAGTGTGTTAATGAACGTTGAGAGTGTATGTGTGTGTGTTGGGGGGGGACTGTGAGGGTGACATGTCAGATGCTGAAGGGGGGGCAGGGGGGTGCGCGAGCAGAATCTGTGGCAGATTCTTGTTTATTTTTTCATCATTTGTATGTACATTTAATAGTTATTCCACGAAATCTGGTCGTACATGAGCTGATAGACGACGAGGCGCGTAGCACAGAGTTGGCTATAAGCCATGTATGACGAGATTGAGTGAGTAGAATAACTGCTTTATTCTATCCACATTCACTGGATTTTGAGAAACAGAGCATTTTTATTTTTTGCAAATTCGATAAATAAAAACTTTATACAAAATGTCCGACAAAATTATTTCTGCTTAGAATGTAAACAAACCGGCGAAATGACAGGAGCAATTTGTGAAAAATGCGATAATAATAATTCTTGGAGGGGAAAAAAAAAGATACGTTCTTACCATGAAATACTTTTATTCCATATTTTGTTGCTTTTTTTGTATTTTTGGGGGGTTTTGTTTTTGAGTAGAGTTTTTATTTCGTCCTCGGCTGGTTAAGCAACACGCTCTGCCATTTTGTTTTTCTCTACTCACGGTATATGAGCTGATATCCTAGTAGTAGAGTAGCCAATCAGACCATGTGATTGCTCATATCCAGTGAATGTGGATAGAATAATGTTGAATATAATGCTAGAATGGAGCGGCACGGTGGTGTAGTGGTTAGCACTGTCGCCTCACAGCAAGAAGGTCCGGGTTCGAGCCCCGTGGCCAGCGAGGGCCTTTCTGTGCAGAGTTTGCATGTTCTCCCCGTGTCCGCGTGGGTTTCCTCCGGGTGCTCCGGTTTCCCCCACAGTCCAAAGACATGCAGGTTAGGTTAACTGGTGACTCTAAATTGAGCGTAGGCGTGAATGTGAGTGTGAATGGTTGTCTGTGTCTATGTGTCAGCCCTGTGATGACCTGGCGACTTGTCCAGGGTGTACCCCGCCTTTCGCCCGTAGTCAGCTGGGATAGGCTCCAGCTTGCCTGCGACCCTGTAGAACAGGATAAAGCGGCTAGAGATAATGAGATGAGATAATGCTAGAATGACTGTTCCTTGGCTTTTCTCTTATTTCTCTCTAGAAATAGCTAAAGAATCTGCTAGGTTCTGCTTGCAAGGGCTTGTTGATGACCTGAATGAGCGGAGTATTTGTTCAGGTGGACAATCATCCCAAAATATGTTGCATTAAAAAAAGCATGAGCAACACAATGTCCGTACCGAGCTAATTCTGGAGGATTTAATCACACTGTGGTGTGCTGACAATATTACAGTCTGAGAAGCCAGAAGGTACTTATGACTGTGGGAATGTGAGATAACATGGGAATAATAGGAAAATATAGCTGGGGGTCTTCAGATCTAAATTAAGAAGCCAACTCATACATCTCAAAAGCACAAACTTCTGCCTGTTCTCTAGTGCAAGATGAAGAGAATGCGGGAGATGAATGAGTACGGTCCTGTGCTTGCTAGTTCTTGACAAGCACATTGGATCTAATCAGACACATCCGATCTGAGTCCCATGAAAGAAAAAAATGTAGATTTTATAAAGAATGCGCTTTTAATATGCATATTTTTAGATGATTAGGATTTGATGACGTTCAGGGAAAAGTGATTTGGAGATATACCAGTTTTAGATTACAGATGTTAACAGATGTTGGCGTGATTCAGATTTTAGGTCAGGTGTCCGTTTCCAGATGGAAGCTAAGCTTTTTACAGACTCGTACTGAAGTTTCAGATTCTTTCAAGGGGCTTTATGTGATAAATGCACAGAAGTGTTTCATAACGTGCAGCAAATGTGTGATTGTTGTTGTTTTAAATAAAATTCCCCAATGGATTCATGGCGTACCTTAATGCCCCATCATTACATAAACGTTACAGATGCTCTCTCATGACAGAAAACCTCATTTAATAACTCCACTTCCTCTTATGCTCGCTTACACACTCCCTCTGACTTTTTCAATAGTTTTCAACATCCTTTTCCCATCATCTCTCTATCCCGACATTTCTTTAAAATCTTATTACATGGCATATTTTTTGTCTCAACGTATTTAACTGTCTCTCTTTCAAAAAACCTGGCAAGGATTTTATCTTAACAGAGAAGCAACTAACCTACAAAATGTGGCATATAACATCAGAAGCAATAATATAGGAATAAATTAAGGAATAAAACACAACAGGGCATGCAATTATAGGAAAATAATCAATGTCAAGCTGGTGTAAAACGGCCCAGTGTGAAGCGAATTCACTGTTACCACGCCGTAGTTGATTAGTTTCCTATAACAGGACATTCTGAAGAGTTTTATTGCTCTTGTCCTAAAACAATTTGCTAATGATTACATTTTATATTCATTAATGAATGACACATCAATATTTTTATCTGTTTATAGTTACAATTAATGTTGTGGAACATCTGTAAATGAAATGCCGAGTTCATTCCCCTTGTCACTTCTTCTCAAGTTTTTCTCTCATCAGCCTCATTTTTTAATAAGACAAAAGAAAACCCAGGGTTTATATGTTACCGAGAAACCACATAACCCTCCACCCTGAAGACGTTCCTGTGTTAGAAAACCGTGACGTTACAGCTTTATCTCTGTTACAAAGCCCTGATACTGGACATTCCTTCAAAAAATGCTAGTTTCTCATAATGCTTGACAATATCAACAATTGAAGGGCTTATTTCCAAAACTTGCTAAGTCTGTTTTAGTGCAATCAAAGGAAAATTGGGTGGTGTAGTGGTAACCACTGTTGCCTCACAGCAAGAAGGTTCTGGGTTCGAGCCCAGTGGCAGACACAGGTCTTTATGTGTGGAGTTTGCATGTTCTCCCCGTGTCTGTGTGGGTTTCCTTCAGGTGCTCTAGTTTCCCCTACAGTCCAAAGATATGCAGTTAGGTTAACTGGCTACTCTAAGTTGCCCGTGAGTGCGTAGAAAGGAACCGGCTGACCTACTGCTGCAATTCTGGCCAAGTGAACCAAATATGGTTTAGCAGTGATGACAAAGGAAAATCAAAACTTACAGTTTCATTATTTGTGCTAAGTTGGACCTAATTTACATTCATATAACTCAAATGAAATATTTTCAAAATGGTAGTGAGAAAATGTGATATCTTGTTCAAATTACGTTCAAAATATTTTTACTCAAAGTAAAGCCCAAGCATAATAATAAAGCATAACAACACCACTCTCAAGCTCATGGGAGCTAATTACCATGCACTTGTTCCTGATTAGAGCGTAATCGCAGTGCACACAGAACTCGCGAAGTACACACACTGTACCTTGTGTCTCACATTACCAAGCCTTTTGTCTTTTTATTGCCTTTCTGGTTTTGACTGTTTTGTATTTTGCCCTTTGTCTCAGCCTTTGATATTCTGTCCGTGCCTCGCATTACCCTTGCCTGTTTTTCGACTTTGGCTTATATTTTGGATCTGTTTGCTAGCATGCTTTTAATAAAATCTTCCTGCACTTACATCCATTTATTGTCCCCTTTACATAACACATTAATTTACTATTAAAAAAACAATGGGATATTCTCCGAGATTACAAAGTCTTTAATTTGTGAGGAAAAAGCTCAAAAATTTCAAGATTAAAAAGTCAAAAATTTACAAGAAAAAAAAATATATCAGATGTTCCATGAGACAACAATCACATGCTTCCTAGCTGCAGTGCATTTGGAGAAATGGAGTCAGAAATCTCTTCGCACTTTAAATAATGTGAACATGTGCACTTTAAACTGAAAACACTCTGGGCTTTATCGATATTTGGAGTAGTTTTGAGGGCAAGGCCGGCCTGTTAGGGTCACTGGATGCTTATTAACTTCCTTCTACTTAATTCTGAGTAGTCAGAAGTACTTGTACTAGGACCACATGCAGCTAGAAGTAGGTTTTTCTGATTACACAGTAACTCTGGATGGCTTTTCTGTTTCTTCACGTGCAGCAGTAAAAGACCTCGGGGTGATCATTGACTCCAGTCTTTCATTTGAAACTCATATCGATAACATTACCCGGATAGCTTTCTTTCATCTCAGAAATATTGTTAAGAAATATAATGTCACTACATGACGCAGAAAAACTATTTCATGCTTTTGTTACCTCCAGGCTGGATTACTGTAATGCCTTACTGTCTGGATGTTCCAGTCAGTGCATAAACAAGCTCCAGTTAGTTCAAAATGCAGCAGCAAGAGTCCTTACTAGAGCTAAAAGATATGACCACATCACCCCTGTCTTATCAAAATTTGCACTGGTTCCCAATCAAATTTTGTATTGATTATAAAATGCTACTATTGACCTATAAAGCACTGAAAGCAGGGGCTTCAAAGTTTGGGAGAATAGCAGGGTACAAATAATTTACAGCAGGGTGCAAAATGGTAAAATGTCTGCCAGCGGCAGACATAATGCGCGCAAAGCGTGCAGGGATATATATATATATATATATATATATATATATATATATATGAGAGAGAGAGAGAGATATGCAAGTACGAATTTTTCATGGGGTGGGATGGTTTGGAACAGGCCATCTAAAATTGGGATAACATTTACCCGGGACGGGTATTTGAGGCGGGTCGTCTAGCTTAAGCTTGATTAGCATTGTTACACACGCCAGTGTTTCCCACAGAAATTTTGGAGACTATGGGGGCAGCCCATGGGAGAGGTGCGGGGGTTGTTTAAAATTGAGTGATATGTTAAATATTAAGTTATTACTGAAAAACTATTGATTAAAAAAACAGACACTGAGAAATGATCCTATAAACAACTTTACCAATGTAAAAGATTACCAGGACTACAAAAATGCAGAAAAATAGGTTTTACTTATCCAAATGCACCTGTTGGTTCAAAAGTTAAAGTGCAGAGAACCTCACAGCACAAAATGAAGTTACCTTAAAATATAATATAAATGCCTCAGCTTTCATGTAAGAAAAAAAACTATTAATACTAGTACTGTGTGCAGGCAGTCTCTCCTGAAGACTAAATTAAACAATAATTATAAACTAATAAAATAAATGGCTCAGGCTTCACAGAAGAAAAAAACAATTTGAACAGAATCTCACAGTATGATGCTGAAGCTGCCTAAACAATGGAAAATAAAATACCATTTTGGCAAAAACGTTGGCATCCATTAATTTCTTGTATTAAGTAAAAAAATATGTTGCCAGATACTGCTGACGTTTTACAGCCCAAAATATGTTCAAAACCCGCCAAAATGCACTTAAAACCACCCAGATTGGGCGGGAAACCTCCCAATCTGGCAACACAGGCGGCAGTAACGGCTGCACTCATGTCGAGGATGTAAACACAGTTGACGCGGCAACAGACATACATGACATAGTGGATGTAATTTATGTTCACAACTTTTTTTGCTGTCAGAAATATTTAATATTAAATTTTCTGACTCGACTGACAATAGCCAACGGCATAACAAGCCATAGCCGGCGATTTGCCGCCGGTGACCGGCTACTTTTGAGACCGCTGTGAATGGTCTTACGCCACAGTACCGGACCAAACTTCTGGTCCTTTATGACCTGCCATGCCTACTTTGATCAAAAGGTGCAGGCTATCTGTCGGTACCTCATATAGTGAAGACTACATCAGGGGGCAGAGCCTTTTCTTACAAAGCCCCACAGTTATGGAACAGCCTTCCAAGTAGTGATTAAGTCTCAGCTGAAAACATGTCTGTTTAGTCAAGCCTTTTGTTAATAGTTTTATTAGGTAAAGGTGTAGATCTGAAGGGTCCACAGACAGAGTGTTTTGGTAAACTGGGATGTATGGATGCTGTCTCCCCCCCCCACACATACGTTTACTCGGGTTTGTTGACAGTGAAGTGGTTGGCTGCTTTATGTCCCAGGGCTCCTCATGCCTGTGCTACCTTCTGGCTCTCCCTTTTAATTATGCTGTAATAGTTAGTCTTGCTGGAGTCCCTGCTTGCACTCAGCGCAA
Organism: Neoarius graeffei; assembly: GCF_027579695.1. Taxonomy (NCBI): domain Eukaryota; kingdom Metazoa; phylum Chordata; class Actinopteri; order Siluriformes; family Ariidae; genus Neoarius; species Neoarius graeffei. The sequence goes on along the minus strand of NC_083588.1, from coordinate 51,750,811 downwards.
CATGTACACTGTTCTTACCTAGGTGACACCAGGCATACCTAACAACCCATCTTTGTCTCTCTCCCTCTGTCTGTCTCTCTCTGTCGAGTTACATATTGTTCTTGAGACACCAGTGATGCTGGCCTCTCCTGCTCTTTGGGCCTGCCTGATCCATCCTGATGCCCTACTTCTGGCTGGAGTCTCATCACATCACTCCTGTAGAGGATGGCCCCATATGGACAGTCCCCTCCCCCCATCTGTCCCTCTGAGTTACATGCCAATCCTGAGCTCGAGATGCTGACCTCTTCTGCTCCTCGGACCTGCCTGATCCATCCTGATGCCCTACGTCTGGCTGGAGTCTCATCACATCGCTCCTGTGGAGGACAGCCCCATATGGACAGTTGAAAGTCACACTTGGAAGACACTCTGGACACTTACAGTAATGCTTTTGTGACTGAGGACTACAGTTGACTTGCTAACTTCAGGACTGCAGTTGTCATGAACAGTTTTGCACTCAAGTTTCCATCAATGAAGAGTTATAACATCAACGAAACTGACTTCATGTTAAAGCTCATCTCATCTCATTATCTCTAGCCGCTTTATCCTGTTCTACAGGGTCGCAGGCAAGCTGGAGCCTATCCCAGCTGACTACGGGCAAAAGGCGGGGTACACCCTGGACAAGTTGCCAGGTCATCACAGGGCTGACACATAGACACAGATAACCATTCACACCTATGGTCAATTTAGAGTCACCAGTTAACCTAACCTGCATGTCTTTGGACTGTGGGGGAAACCGGAGCACCTGGAGGAAACCCACGCAGACACGGGGAGAACATGCAAACTCCACACAGAAAGGCCCTCGCTGGCCCCGGGGCTCGAACCCAGGACCTTCTTGCTGTGAGGCGACAGCGCTAACCACTACACCACCGTGCCACCCCATGTTAAAGCTGTTGATGTTATAGTCATGTTGTCTGTTGTTATCCAGATGATGATGGGTTCCCTTTTGAGTCTGGTTCCTCTCGAGGTTTCTTCCTCATGTCGTCTGAGGGAGTTTTTCCTCACCACCATCGCCACAGGCTTGCTCATTGGGGATAGATTAGGGATAAAATTAGCTCATGTTTAAAGTCATTCAAATTCTTTAAAGCTGCTTTGCGACAATGTCTATTGTTAAAAGCGCTATGGAAATAAACTTGACTTGACAGTCGAAAGTCGCAAATGGAAGACGGCTCTGGACACTTACAGTTTTGCTATGATGGCTGAGGGCTACAATTGCCATGATAACTTTAGGATTGCAGTTGTCATGAACAGTCTTTTACTTAAGTCTCTGTCAATGAACAGTTGATAGCTTCAACAAAACAGACTTCATGTTAAAACTATAATGAATTTCCTGGTTACACAGTTGTACTTTGCAACTATATAGGACACAGTTATAGAAGCGAGTTTCACCCAGATGAGGATGGGTTCCCCTTTGAGTCTGATTCCTCTCAAGGTTTCTTCCCCATGTTGTCTGAGGGAGTTTTTCCTTGCCACCGTCTCCACAGGCTTGCTCATCGGGGATAAATAAATTTTATTAGGGATCAAATTAGCTCATATATTTAAAGTCTTTATTTTTCTGTAAAGCTGCTTTGTGACAATGTCTGTTGTTAAAAGCACAATAGAAATAAACTGACCACTTGACTTTTGTTCTTTTATATTGCATGATCGATGAGGAAAGACTGCATTTCTTATACTTCTCGGTTCAGCCATTTCAAAGTGACATAGATTTGAATAAATGAGAAGAATCCATTCACTGAAAGTAACAGAAAACTGCTCTTGCGCAATAATTATACATTTTTAAACAGCTAAGACAAAGAAATGACATGGGGGGGGGGGGGGGGAAGCTGTGCATTTTTTTCCCTCGGGGTAAAACCTTAAGCAGATGACATCTCCCTTTCCTTTCCATCTGATTTCATTGCTGTTTCGAAGAAATTAAAGTGATAATAAAGAGTCTTTATTTTGTTCTGATGGGGTGGCACAGTGGTGTAGTGGTTTGCACTGTCGCCTCACAGCAAGAAGGTTCTGGGTTCGAGTCCAGTGGCTGACGGGGGCCTTTCTGTGTGAAGTTTGCATGTGTGGGTTCTCTGGTTTCTCCCACAGTCCAAAGGCATGCAGGTTAGGCTAATTGGTGGCTCTGAATTGACCGTAGGTGTGAATGTGAATGGTTGTTTGTCCCTATGTGTCAGCCCTGTGATGATCTGGCGATGTCCAGGGTGTACCCCGCCTCTCGCCCATAGTCAGCTGGGATAGGATCCAGCTTGCCTGCGACCCTGCACAGGATAAGTGGTTATGGATAATGGATGTGTTTCTCATTTCTCCAGATCTGTTGGTATATTTTGGGGTTTGCTGGTATGCTTCTGGTGATGTACAGAGTCTTGCATTAGTGAGGGTGGTTTATAGAAAAGGCTGATTTTGGTATCGCAGTATATGTATTTTTAAGCCAAAGCAATAAATATTCCTTCTGTCTCTGGAACATTTATAGGTGCACATTTTACAATTTCTTTTTATCACTTACGCTCTAATATTTGTATAATCCCCAAAGGATAAGTTAAGGATCACATTCATGTCAAAAAATTATATTATATTTGAAACCTTGACATTTAAGATGCTTACGTAAGACACTTTCCCAACAGACGCACAGTCAATTTTAGCTTATGGCTTGTATGTGGGTGGAGCTGGAAAATCCCCTGATTGTAATCGGGCTTCTCTGGAAACTGTGGAAAGAAAATGATTTTAAAAGAAAGAATAGACAAAGACTATAGAGAGGTAGCTGGAAGCTTGAATCTTTAACCGTGACCAAAGATAGCAAGATGAATAGAAAACCAGATATTAGGATGTAATTGTTCCAGTGCAAAAAGGAGACAGAAGGGCTTTTGAGGAGGTTAAAGAAGGGAAGTGTTTGAGTCTCTGAGTCGCAGAGTAGAGAAGACATCATGCTGAAAGGGTCTGCCTTTAATCCATCCCATCCCCCCCATCACTACACTCACTCCTCCGGACACCAGTATAAAATAATTTCAGACTTCACTCCCTTTTCACCTGCCTGTAAGGACATTAACCTCTCACATAGACCTCACTCCCGTATGTGACCCAGTTTTGGGGTAAGAGGGGTCCAGTGTGTGTGTGTTTCATACAGAAAGAAGAGGAGGAAATGAAGACATGCAACCCCCCACCCACTTCATTGTACATGCCGCACACAAACACGCGCACACACACACTGCGGTCCCACATGGTTGTCAGATTGCGCGTATAAATATGGGGGTCCAGTTGCTTCCTGCTTTTAAGGTCAGTGGCTACTGATCTCAAAGGTTGTGAAAGAATGAAAAGGAAAGAGAAAGAGAGAAGAGCAGGAGATGAAACCAGAAGGGGTGAAGAGGCAGACACAATAGAGGATAGGCAGCAGGGACACCCGAATGTATGTAAGTACATAGTTTGGTGTATGTGTGTGTGTGTGTGTGTGTGTGTGTGTGTGTGTTAGTGCCATAAGACTCCTGGTGGAACTATTACTCTGATGGCATAGAGCATTCCCATATCCAAATCCATTCATAACACACCCACCCACCCACACAAAGTGGTTGTGTGTGTGTGTGTGTGTGTGTGTGTGTGTGTGTGTGTGTGGTTGTGTGTGTGTATATGTATATATATATATATATATATATATATATATATATATATATATACACCCACACCAAGTGGTTGTGTGTGTGTATGTGTGTGTATATATATATATATATATATATATATATATACATACATACACACACACACACACATATATGCTGCCTCATTCTTTTTCTCTTTTCACTCCTAGCGCTGCACGAGTCCCGTAAATGGTCTGAAATTCTATTTTTAGTCCATTTTGTTGAATACAAGATCTGTTCATTCTTTTCTGACCTCTTCAGACCTCCAGAGGGAAAAAAACAAAACAAAACAATGCAGTGAATATTCCGTTTCAGTCGAGATGACATGAAGTCTTTCTTTCTTTCTTTCTTTCTTTCTTTCTTTCTTTCTTTCTTTCTTTCTTTCTTTCTTTCTTTCTTTCTATAACATTGCCTTAAAAATGTGTCATCATCATGGGTTTTTGGCCATGTATTCCTGCATACTAGTACATAGAAATATCTACAGTTATTTATTTATTTACTACTCTAAGCTAAAAGGGAACCAACTAAATCTTCCAGGGTTTTCAACTAACATTCCACGGCTTTATACAACCCTGAAATCCTGGTGTGTATAAAATCATTTTTCTGTAAAAGTTAGTTGTCGTTGCATGCCTTGCTAGATGACAAAAAAGCAAATCTAGCAAAAAGATGTATTATTCAAATATACAGTAGTGATGCAAGTGATCAGTTTTTTTTCCCCCTCTAGAGAAACCCAGTAATTTAAATTTTTGATAGAAATTTGATTAGGATATTCGTCATGAAGACCAAAATTAATCCAATTTATAATACTGAAGCCGTGATACTCTTCTGAGACAGGGTAATGTAGCTAATTTGGAAAAGAGGCTCATTAAGACTCCATGCACAAATGCAGTTGGAAAGACAAAAGCTTGTCCTTCTCCAGTGACATTAGTGGTGATGATGTTTAGTGTGCTGCTTGGCAGGGGTGAGCCAGTGGCACAAAACTAGCCGAAATTGTGTGTAACGCTAGTAATTAACAGTGACTTTGTCTTGACAGTAATTCTGTGGCAGCACACCTCCGTTTCCAGAGAGAGGGAGGCTGAGAGAGAGATGAAGGTGGCTTATGAAAGCAGGTTAGCCCTGATGAGCGTTTTGCTGAGCATGTGCTCTTTTTGTCGTTCTCCACTGCCCAAGGGGAGGGCACAAGTGATGAGACAACTCATTACTAAACATAGTCACTAAATGGACTCAGCAATTTTTGAATTCACGGTGCTGCCTGCAAATTTTATAACACTGCATGAAGGATTGTATGGTCACGTTCTTCCCTACAATGTGGCTCATGTGCAGTAAAGAAAGTGTCTAATTTGGTAAGATCAATGCCAGATATGCAGACTATATCACCCAGCTTTAGAGCAGAACATATTAGGGTTGTAATGAAAGGATGATTTTGGATTGATACATTCATTTTTTAATACTTTTAGCTTGCAAAGTGATTTGCCTGTAACTCTGATACTTAATGTAGTCCTTCTCATCATCATCATTCACAAATTAACTGTAGGCTTAGCCCAGATTCCGAACAAAGTTCATCACATCATAATATCATCACAGATTTGAATTGTTGCCTTATAAATTGAAATCATACCATATGGAAACCTTATGTAGCGTGTGTATTTGCTGATACGGTGACGCTTTCTTTGAAACGATATCTAGCATTTTCTGAAAGCAGTCTCAAGTGTCAGTGTTTTAATAAACAGAATAAACTGGAAATCTCACCTTAAATTTTCAGCTTGGGAAGATTGAAAGAGGACATGACAAGCTGCAAATTTTTGTCTCATTAACTTCAAGAAAGAGAAAAAAGAGAGACTGATGAGAGAACAAAGACTGATATAACTTAAGGGAGAACAGGAACTTAACTTTTCTGAATGTTCAACAACCTTTAATATAAAATAAATGAAATTATACGACACTAGCAGTCAAACATTTGGACACACCTTCTAATTCAATGTTTTTTCTTTATTTTTATGAATCAAAACACACCATGTCTTAAAGTAATGATGGATGTCGTTTCTCTTAGTTGAGCGGTTCTTGGCGTGATATGGATTACTACAGTTATGGAATCGGGCTATTTACTGTATTTTTATTATTTACTATTTACTGTGCCAAAAAGGCAACAAAATATGGAATAAAAGTATTTCATGGTAAGAACGTATCTTTTTTTTTTTCAAGAATTATTGTTCATCGCATTTTTACGGAAGCCGAGAAAGGCCCTTCATATAATCCTTTTTTTTATTCACCTTGTTATCCCGAGATAACGACATAATTAATTCAGGATCTCGAGAAAACAACACAACTGATTCGAGATCTCGAGAAAACAAAACAATTATTTCATGATCTCGAGTAAACAGCTGAGAAATGGTTCATTCAGGTGCACCAAGAGACTTGTGATATGCTGACTTTGGGGCTATTTCTCATTCTGTATAGACGCAACTTTGGTCATTAGAATGTCTGGAATAATCGATCACCTAATAAGGCAATATTTTGATCAGGGGTTGACACAGGGAGAGATTGCATTAAGTCTATTAATAAGGGATAATTTCAAAATTAGTCCGCGGCACCTCCGCAGAAGACTGGCCCGGCTTCGTCTCAGCTCTGCTAGAAATCTCAGCTGTTTTCTCGAGATCATGAAATAATTGTTTTGTTTTTTCGAGATCACGGAATAATTGTTTTGTTTTCTCGAGATCTCGAATTAGCTGTGTTGTTTGGAACGCCACACTGTGTTGTGTGTGTGTGTGTGTGTGTGTATTCATGTGCCATTCCATTCCATGAGGAGGATCCCAAAGCTGGACCCACTGACTGTGTGTCTGTTCCATTGTTCTCTCTTTTTACAAGTATTTTTTGTTTTCCAGCAAAATAAATATTTTTTGTGATTAAAAAAAAATAGAATTGACTTTTTGTTATTAACATTTGGCTCAACATTAGCTCTACCCTGTACTTTTACAGTTGTGACTGCATAATGGCCATAGTTCCAGTAGGTCTACTTAAAGAGAACATAAAGATCTTCTCCAAACTTGTATTAAGACATATGTACTTTAATAGATGACATGAAATTAAGATAAACATGAAATTAAGAACAGGAGGTTCACCGGAGCAACTCAGAAGTGAAACAACTTTCTCGACGTTTGCCACGTCTTCATCAGAGTCTCAAATGAAATTAAGAACATCTCTTTGTTACATCAATGAGGTAGATCAATGCGTCTTTGAATGGAGTGTAGTTGTAATTGACAGCATTATCAAAAAGAACTGAAAGGTCCGGGTAATACTGTGTAAAGAGCTGCTCTGCTCTCACTTTGTCTGTCTCCGACATAAAGGGGTCACTTCCAAATGAAGATATTCTGGTGAGGGAAGATCCCATGTCCCTCTCGTACATGTCAGCTGCTACAGTGGTATCTGGCATAAGATCTGCTGTGATCTTTCTCAGCGTTCCTGTCCCTGCCAGATGATTTGGTATCCCTTTGCCTTTAAGAACACACATGTTTGTTGTGATGTTCAAAACCATTTTAGAATCTGTTAAAGTGAGGATCATGGGAAGGCTAATGTAGCTTGGGGAATAGAGAAAATCAATAATCGTAAATTAGAGTTATTATTTCGTTTTGGTTTCCCTGTTTATTATTTGTTCTGTTTTGAGTTGAAAAAAGGAAAACAAACACCAATCCCTCATTTTTTGGTCATACAGAAAAACAGGAAAATGAAATATTCAGTGTTTTTTTTGTTTTTCGTTTTCTAGATTGAATGGAATACTTGAATGATCGGATGATACACGGACCGCCTCTCTCGGTTTCCGTACATTTTTCACAAATTGCTCCTGTCATTTCGCCGGGTGTTTACATTCTAAGTAGGGTTGCACCGAATCCAAGATTCGGTTTCGGATTCGGCCGAATCTTGGCCTTTTTAAAGGGGTTCGGTTTCCGAACCAAATCCTACGTGCGGCGCACGTGCATGCGATTACGTCGTCAATGTTTAGGAGAAGATCGCCTCCATTGTGCTCGCAGTCGAAATGGAAGCAGTGAGCTGAAAGAGTGTTGTGTGGCAGTACTTTCAAGTGAAAGAGGGAGATTCAAGTGGCGCAGCATGCACACTTTGCAGTACAGAGTTGTCTCGTGGTGGGAAAGACGCTAAACAGTACACAACATCTCTGCTGTTAAAACATCTTCACTCAAAGCATCCGACGGAGGACAAGTTGTGCACGGCCGAATCTAACGTCAGTGAGGCTTCAGGTACCGCAACCGCACAGTCACAAAATAGTACGGAAGCCGAGAGAGGCCCTTCATATAATCTTTTTTTTTATTCACCTTGTTATCCCGAGATAACGACATAATTAATTCAGGATCTCGAGAAAACGACACAACTAATTCGAGATCTCGAGAAAACAAAACAATTATTTCATGATCTCAGCTGGATCACTGTATCTCCGTCAGTAGAGACGAAGCTGGGCCAGTCTTCTGCGGAGGTGCCGCGGACTAATTTTGAAATTATCTCTTATTAAAAGACTTAATGCAATCTCTCCCTGTGTCAACCCCTGATCAAAATATTGCCTTATTAGGTGATCGATTATTCCAGACATTCTAATGACCAAAGTTACGTCTATACAGAATGAGAAATAGCCCCAAAGTCAGCATATCACAAGTCTCTTGGCGCACCTGAATGAACCATTTCTCAGCTGTTTACTCGAGATCATGAAATAATTGCTTTGTTTTCTCGAGATCACGGAACAATTGTTTTGTTTTCTCGAGATCTTGAAATAATGGTTTTGTTTTCTCGAGATCCTAAATTAATTATGTCGTTATCTCGGGATAACAATAAAAAAAGGATATGAAGGGCCTCTCTTGGCTTCCGTAAAATAGCCTACATCAGGGCTATTCAAATAATTTGGAATTGGGGCCAGTTCATGAATCTGAGGCAAAATAAGGGGCCGGAGAATATAAGTAATCACAGTCACAAATAAAGAAATTACAACAACATACTGAAGGAGTCAATAGAAATGCAGAACAACATATGCACGTAAATCCACACATGGACTGCTACTGTAATAACGTTTGTCTATTTTGAACATGAATCAGACATCATAACAGTCTATCAGTCTAGGTCAGCCATATTACAGATACTTAAGATTGCACTCGTTTAAGTGAGAGGCACCATCAAATTTATCTCCACCAACAAAAATAAAACCAAAGTGCATACTGTAGTATGGTACAGAAAAGGATTATAACAACATAACAGTGCGTGGTATTTTATCAAGGCAATATATTTCAAATTGCACCCAGTTTAGGTGAGCCATATCAGTTGTTTACATTTTCATTAATTTAACTGACAACTTAAACAACTTAAATTCCAAGTGCATCAACAAATAGAAAACCAAACTGCCATGACAGAGTCCATGGTCTCTTTTAACTCACCACTGAGTTCGGCACACAGGAGGCTTTGGTGGATAAGGCAATGTAGCGATCTCATCTGCGGAGCCGTGCGGCCAGCCCCTGATCCCTGCCCACCATGGAGAGCGCACCATCCGTCACCAGCATGTTGATGCGCGCCAAATCCAAGTTGTTCTCCTCAAAGAATGCAGAAATTTTGGTGTATAAAATCTCACCGGTGGTCTGCCCCTCCAGGGGAATTAAACCAAGCAAATCCTCGCAAAAACATTCTCCATCAAAAAATTGCACATAAAGACACAGCTGCGCAACATCGCTGTTATCTGTCGACTCATCCACGGGCAAAGACATCACCTCAGCTTGTCCAAAAGTGTCTCGAAAACATCCGATGCAAGGGACTCGACTCTCCTCATATTTGACGTGTCAGATATTGGAATTTGCTTGATCGACTCCGTAACGCTTTTTCGCGTTTTCTCATCTGTTACCACCTCATCAATGGATGCCAGCATACACTCCTTGACTGTCTCTGAGTCTGTAAACGGCTTTTTCTTTTTTCCCAATATCCATGCCACTCGTAACGATGCCGCCGTTGCTCTCTCTTGATCTGTACAAGTCCGGAACAATAGCCGAAGTCTTTGCTCATAACAAAATGTTTATTATTTATTTATTTGTATAGCACTTTTAACAGTAAACATTTTCGCAAATGTAAAATGTAAGCCCCGATATCTTCTGCTTCCGAGCGGCAGAGCCCGGCAGGAAAGTAGTGTTAAAGTTAGCATGCGTTGTGTTGAAATGTCTTCTCAAATTATACTCTTTACACACGGTGAGGCACTCATTGCAGATTAAGCACACAGGCTTCGTATCGACAGCAGTAAACACATATTTCTCCGTCCATTCATTGTTGAAGTGCCTGTTCTCCGAGTCAGTTTTTCTTTTCTTTAAGGTAGAGAGAGACATTTTGTCTTGTTAGCTTGTCTTCTTGCTTGAAAGAAAGTCAGGGCGGTCAGATCGTTGCACTAGACCGCGCCGCGAATGGCGATTTTTGATTGGTCATTTAAATGACCAATCAAAAATAGCCATTCGCGGAAGTCATGAGATCCCCCAAAATTATGTCCGGCTAAACCAGCTATATTTTACCTGTTTTTCCACCATGACTTAAACGTGCGCGCATACCGCATGTGCTATATGAGACTATCCATATGTAATAATTACAGTACACTCTAAGGGCCGGTACAAAATTCCTCAGGGGTCGGACCCGGCCCGGGGGCCGCCAATCGAATAGCCCGGGCCTACGTAGAGACATGTTTGAGTTTTTTGTGCTACACTTTGTTTAATGTATCTAATTAAGCCTACAGTTGTAAGTGCTTGAAATTGAAGTGAAATAGCCTATAATTTATGTTCCGTGAGTGTAAGCAAGGGATAGTTCGGGATTTTTGACATGAATCTGTATGGCATCCCCATCAACAGTGTCGTGCAAACACACTGACTTACCCCTGACAGCATCCTGTGAGTCCAGTTCTTGTCCAGTTTTGGTCCAGACGAAAGTAGTCCGGCAAGTTTGTTGGGGTCACGAAAGTAAAACGTTTTTCGTCTCAAAACAGTATGTGTTCAAAAGAGTGCTATATTTGCATCACAAAACCGTTGCCAAATAAAAAGTCAGACCTCGAAATCGCTTGGCACTATTTTCTCTCCCTTCTTATCACTGCGCGCTGCCGCCAGGTGACAGCCACGGCTGTTTCATTCATTGTTTACTAGTGATGGGAATTTCGGCTCTTTTGGCTCTTCTTACTATAAGGAGCCGGCTCTTTCGGAAGATTTTTTATAATTATTTCTCATGACTTGTACATTCACATCGAGTACACATATCAATGCAAATTAACACGAAGGGATTTACTAGACCAATTTATATCTGGAACTATTTTCAGCCACAGCACAGGCAAAGCACTGCTGCAGGCGCAAAGACACCGCGCAGCGCCTGAAAACGGGGTGCGCAGCGCCTGAAAACCCGTTTTCAGGCGCTGCGCGGTGTCTTTGCGCCTGCAGCAGTGCTTTGCCTGTGCTGTGGCTGAAAATAGTTCCAGATATAAATTGGTCTAGTAAATCCCTTCGTGTTAATTTGCATTGATATGTGTACTCGATGTGAATGTACAAGTCATGAGAAATAATTATAAAAAATCTTCCGAAAGAGCCGGCTCCTTATAGTAAGAAGAGCCAAAAGAGCCGAAATTCCCATCACTAGTAAACAATGAATGAAACAGCCGTGGCTGTCACCTGGCGGCAGCGCGCAGTGATAAGAAGGGAGAGAAAATAGTGCCAAGCGATTTCGAGGTCTGACTTTTTATTTGGCAACGGTTTTGTGATGCAAATATAGCACTCTTTTGAACACATACTGTTTTGAGACGAAAAACGTTTTACTTTCGTGACCCCAACAAACTTGCCGGACTACTTTCGTCTGGACCAAAACTGGACAAGAACTGGACTCACAGGATGCTGTCAGGGGTAAGTCAGTGTGTTTGCACGACACTATTGATGGGGATGCCATACAGATTCATGTCAAAAATCCCGAACTATCCCTTTAAACATGATCAAGATCCCCAGTAAGTTTTTTTTTTTTCTGAGGAAAACAGATTCAGCATTAAATATCACCTTTTTGTTTGAAAATTAAGTAGGCTTACATGTATGCAAGAGTTAAAATGTAAATGTGCTATGTTTTGCTGCATTCTATCTGCAGAGATTCTTTTACTTTTTATTTTTTGTTCAACAAAGAGCACTTCAGCAATGGCTCACTGTTACTGACAGGCCTTATTCTTTTAGCAATAATGTCACTTTTTGCTCTTTTTCTTTGTTCTTTATAATGGACAATATATTAAAGCCTGTACATTGAATGACTTTAAGCTGAAAATTTCAGTGGTGTTCTCTAAGGCCGAATCCCATTTCACCCCTTGGACCAACCCCTTAGCCCTTCCCCTCCATTTTGCGCGTTCACGTGAAGGGGTAGGGGTATCCCAATCCCAGTTAACGCGGAGGGGTAGGGGAAGGCGTAGGGCTTCTGTACCCCTCCAAACGGAGATTTTCCTGGAGCAGACTCCGAACGAAGGGGTTTGAGTGATTTCCCACAATGCCATGCGGATTTCAGCGAGATTTCATGCGGATTTCAGAAAGATGGCGGTTCCCGCGGCGAAAGATTGTCATAAATGTATTTTCTCCATTATTTACGTGTTTTAAGTTGTTATCCAGAGGAAACACGCCGCTTGATTCGCTTTCGAGCTGAGAATGAGCAGCGATTTCTGAAATCCAAGCTGCTGCTAAAAAGCTTTGGGAGTGAGTATTGTTTTCGGTTGCTTTACTGCGTACGTTTTGTTCTGTTATTCTCGCTTTTATTGTTTACATGAGTGTTCTGACACCTCATTCTGTCGGATGTGGTGCACGAAGCGCCAAAGATATCCCATTCAGTGGTGTTAGTTAACAAATCACACCCTGCCAGCAGAGATTTCTGCCTCTGGCTCTGACTGTAGCGGCTGGTCGCAGCCAATGACGCGTCGCGTTTTGCTAACGTAAACGCTGACGGAGGTACGCGATGACGTATGCGATCGTTGAAGGGCTATCCCAATACGTAAGGGTTGAATTTCAAGCCCTATCCCTTGTAGCTCAGTTTCAAGGGGAAGGGCCAAGGGGAAGGCGGAGGGGAAGGCGGAGGGGTAGGGGTAGAAATTAGAATTGGGATTGGGCCTAAGTGTGACTATTCAAATACAAAATAGTGGCAGAAGTTATTGCCTATGTTTTTACAGTTTAATATAAAATAATAAAATATTCCTTCTGGATAAAGTATCTCTATCTTACTATTAAGAAAAGGAAATGTGCAATGTTTTTCACTGCATTATAATGTACTAGCTAATGTTCGGAGTAGGATTCGGTATTCCGTTTCGGATTCGGCCGAATCTTAAGCAGTGAATTCGGTATTCGGCAGAACCTTAAAAATCAGGATTCAGTACATCCCTAATTCTAAGTGGAAATTATTTTATCTCCACAACTTATTCTTAATCTTTCGATTACGTTCATTATGCCTTATATTGAAAGATTAAGAATAAGTTGTGGAGATAAAAGCATCAAGGAGTTTCGCCGAGGTAAACAAACCTAAAAAATTAGATGTCTGATAAAAAAGAAAAAACTAACAATATGGAAATTATTTTGTTGGACATTTTGTATCAAGTTTTTTTTTATCGAATTTGAAAAAAATTTAAATAAAAATGTTCCGTTTCTCAAAATCCAGTGAATGTGGATAGAATAAAACAGTTATTCCACTCAATCTCGTTGTACATGGCTTATAGCCGACTCAGCGTTATGCACCTCATCAGCTATCAGCTCATGTAGGACTCGATTTCGTAGAATAACTGTTAAAAAAATGTTATATTATTATGTGACTCCAGAGGCTAATGTGATTGTTTGTGTGTAGTTGAATGGCAGGGGGTTTGAGGCTATACTGTGTGTGTGTGTGTGTGTGAGAGAGAGAGAGAGACTCAGTCACTCACTCACTCATCATTTTCTAGGTCCTTTGTCACCTTCAGTGCTACTACTAGCATTGTTAGACACAGATGAGAGGTGAAGGGATAGCAGGGTCTGCTGGAAGGGGAGAGCTGGGAAGGATGTCAGCACCATGTCCAGATTCACAGCTCTCCTCTCGGCAGGAGACATTAGGAAAGCCCCAAGAGTCCGAGCTCTGGCCTGATAGGCCGAGTTCTTTAAGTGCACGTCAGGATTACGGTTCCTAAAAGGCAGGAATACCACTGTAAATGAGTGACATTTCTTTCTCTCTTCTTCTGTCTGTCTCCTGGCATGGCTTTGTGGGGGGGTAGTTTTAGTACATGGCTATTTGGAATTGTGACTTAATTTTATTGTAGATGGGGGCAGCACAGTGGTGTAGTGGTTAGCACTGTCGCCTCACAGCAAGAAGGTCCGGGTTCGAGCCCCGTGGCCGGCGAGGGCCTTTCTGTGCGGAGTTTGCATGTTCTCCCCGTGTCCGCGTGGGTCTCCTCCAGGTGCTCCGGTTTCCCCCACAGTCCAAAGACATGCAGGTTAGGTTAACTGGTGACTCTAAATTGACCATAGGTGTGAATGTGAGTGTGAATGGCTGTCTGTGTCTATGTGTCAGCCCTGTGATGACCTGGCGACTTGTCCAGGGTGTACCCCGCCTTTCGCCCGTAGTCAGCTGGGATAGGCTCCAGCTTGCCTGTGACCCTGTAGAACAGGATAAAGCGGCTAGAGATAATGAGATGAGATGTATTGTAGATACCGAGGTATGTCTGCTGTTTTTTAATTAAGAAGGTAAAAATAAACAAAATAAATCCTTATGTTTGATTGAGCTGAAGAGTTTATGGTATAAATTTATATTTAATAGGTTCCTAGCTTAGGTTTTTTCACTCGTGACATGAATGCACTGAAAAGCAAGCTGGGCAAGTCCTGTTGGATTTTAACAGGGCGTGGGAACTTCATACATTTCCATAATAACAGCGGGCCGTAAAATGCCCAGGTCTGCTGTAGTGTGTCATGTGGTAATGCATTACATGACAATGCAACTTTCATAAATATTACCCTATATATAGGGGGAAGCCATGGCCAAATGGTTAGAGAAACAACTTTGGGACCAAAAGTCAATTCAAGTTTATTTTTATAGCGCTTTTATCAATAGACATTATCACAAAGCAGCTTTACAGAATTTGAACAACTTAAAACATGAGCTAATTTTATCTCCAATCTATCCCCAATGAGCAAGCCTGTGGCGATGGTGGCAAGGAAAAACTCCCTCAGACGACATGAGGAAGAAACCTTGAGAGGAACCAGACTCAAAAGGGAACCCATCCTCATTTGGGTGACAACAGACATGACTATAACATTAATAGTTTTAACATGAAGTCAGTTTCGTTGATGTTATAACTCTTTATTGATGGAAACTTGAGTGCAAAACTGTTCATGACAACTGCAGTCCTAAAGTTAGCAAGTCAACTGTAGTCCTCAGCCATAAAAGCATTACTGTAAGAGTCCAGAGCGTCTTCCAAGTATGACTTTCAACTGTCCATATGGGGCCGTCCTCCACAGGAGCGATGTGATGAGACTCCGACCAGACATAGGGCCTCACCCTTACGAAAATTAACCATGGTTTTACTATGAAAACTAACCATGGTTTTACCATGGTTTATAGTTATTCATGGTTTTCATGGTTTTTTGGGTAACCATGAAAACCATGGTTCATGACTATGGTTTAACCATGATTTAACCATGGTTTCACTATGGTAAATGTTAATGTATCTGGGCTAATCGAGATCCTTCTCTACAGCATTGACTGTTGGACGAAAGCATGGTAATACTACAGTTAGTGCATCCTTTTAAAAACCATACTATCCCTTTTTAAACTAATTTCATAGTTACTATGACCTATTACACATACAACTATGATGCTACCACAGCTACTGCAGTACTATGGATAAACCACAGTAATGCTATGGTTGGTTCATAGTACTTAGAATCACCATGAAATGCCATAGTACAGGGGTTCTCAACCTTTTGCAACCTGGGCCCCACCAAAGCTGGTTCATTGCAGTTGGGGGCCCCTCTTCTCGCCCGCCCCCATCCCCCCCCCAAACACACTCACCCGCAGTGACGCCACCCGACCTACAGCACCTTATATCGACCGATAGATAGATAGATAGATAGATAGATAGATAGATAGATAGATAGATAGATAGATAGATAGCCCTGGGCTAGATTATTATTATTATTATTATTATTAGTAGTAGTAGTAGCAGTAGCAGCAGTAGTAGCATTATCCATTCCATAGAAATACATAGGCCTATTATCATTATTAGGCTATTGTTATAATTGGCAGTAGCACCACATGTCTAATCTGCTTTCGGGCATTATTATAATTATAATTATTATAATTATTATTATTATTATTATGGCCTATTATCATTACTAAGCTGTTGGCAGTAGTACAAGACTTATGTTCTTTCAGGCATTATTATTATTATTAGGCCTATTATTATTATTATTATTATTATTGCTGTTGTTGGTTGTTGATATTATTATTATTATTACAACCCCAATTCCAAAAAAGTTGGGACAAAGTACAAATTGTAAATAAAAATTGAATGCAATGATGTGGAAGTTTCAAAATTCCATATTTTATTTAGAATAGAACATAGATGACATATCAAATGTTTAAACTGAGAAAATGTATAATTTAAAGAGAAAAATTAGGTGATTTTAAATTTCATGACAACAACACATCTCAAAAAAGTTGGGACAAGGCATGTTTACCACTGTGAGACATTCCCTTTTCTCTTTACAGCAGTCTGTAAATGTCTGGGGACTGAGGAGACAAGTTGCTCAAGTTTAGGGCTAGGAATGTTAACCCATTCTTGTCTAATGTAGGATTCTAGTTGCTCAACTGTCTTAGGTCTTTTTTGTCGTATCTTCCGTTTTATGATGCGCCAAATGTTTTCTATGGGTGAAAGATCTGGACTGCAGGCTGGCCAGTTCAGTACCCGGACCCTTCTTCTACGCAGCCATGATGCTGTAATTGATGCAGTATGTGGTTTGGTATTGTCATGTTGGAAAATGCAAGGTCTTCCCTGAAAGAGACGTCGTCTGGATGGGAGCACATGTTGCTCTAGAACCTGGATATACCTTTCAGCATTGATGGTGTCTTTCCAGATGTGTAAGCTGCCCATGCCACATGCACTAATGCAACCCCATACCATCAGAGATGCAGGCTTCTGAACTGAGCGCCGATAACAACTTGGGTCGTCCTTCTCCTCTTTAGTCCGAATGACATGGTGTCCCTGATTTCCATAAATAACTTCAAATTTTGATTCATCTGACCACAGAGCAGTTTTCCACTTTGCCACAGTCCATTTTAAATGAGCCTTGGCCCAGAGAAGACGTCTGCGCTTCTGGATCATGTTTAGATACGGCTTCTTCTTTGAACTATAGAGTTTTAGCTGGCAACGGCAGATGGCACGGTGAATTATGTTAATAAATAATGTCCTCTGGAAATATTCCTGAGCCCATTTTGTGATTTCCAATACAGAAGCATGCCTGTATGTGATGCAGTGCCGTCTAAGGGCCCGAAGATCACGGGCACCCAGTATGGTTTTCCGGCCTTGACCCTTATGCACAGAGATTCTTCCAGATTCTCTGAATCTTTTGATGATATTATGCACTGTAGATGATGATATGTTCAAACTCTTTGCAATTTTACAGTGTCGAACTCCTTTCTGATATTGCTCCACTATTTGTCGGCGCAGAATTAGGGGGATTGGTGATCCTCTTCCCATCTTTACTTCTGAGAGCCGCTGCCACTCCAAGATGCTCTTTTTATACCCAGTCATGTTAATGACCTATTGCCAATTGACCTAATGAGTTGCAATTTGGTCCTCCAGCTGTTCCTTTTTTGTACCTTTAACTTTTCCAGCCTCTTATTGCCCCTGTCCCAACTTTTTTGAGATGTGTTGCTGTCATGAAATTTCAAATGAGCCAATATTTGGCATGAAATTTCAAAATGTCTCACTTTCGACATTTGATATGTTGTCTATGTTCTATTGTGAATACAATATCATTTTTTGAGATTTGTAAATTATTGCATTCCGTTTTTATTTACAATTTGTACTTTGTCCCAACTTTTTTGGAATCGGGGTTGTATTATTATTATTATTATTATTATTATTATTATTATTATTATTATTATTATTATGCTATTATTATTAATAGGCATCATTATTATTATTATTATTATTATTATTATTATTATTAGTGTTTTTATTAGGTATTTTATTAGGCTTATCATTAGCTGGCTATTGATATCATTGGGAATTGGGACCAGGCGTGAATTTAGGTTTTACTTTTTACTGTGCCTTTGTGATCTGCATTTGCGTTAATGCGAGACCTGAGCCTGCTTTGCCTTACAAAGATCCTCAATTTTTGGTGAAATGTTTGACAAGCACAGTCTCAAGTCATCCTCAATTTGCGCACGATTGCGATATTTCGTTTTGAGCGCAGTCATTTTTGAAAATCCTGCCTCACACAAGTAGGTCGATGCGAATGGGATGAGCAGTTTCAAGGCTACGTCACACAGTTGCGGGTACTCCTGCATCAATGCTGCCCAGAATGTCGAAAGAGGGCATGAGGTGAAGACTGCCTTAAGTCTACTGTCACTCTTCAGCTCAATAAGCTGTTCCTGCATGTCAACTGGAAGTTCGTCAGCAGTACACACAAATGGATCTCGAACCCACGCAAAAGAGCGATAATCCTCTGTGAAGTATGCCGCAAACTGTTTTCTCATTACCGACAGGTGCTCTGACGCTGCTTGAAAGACAGATGAGAAATCGTGGGAAGTGCCTGCATTACTGATAAAGTCTGCAAGGCTTGGGAACATATCACAGTTCCCCCAACTGATGCGGCCACACCAGAGGTCAAGTTTTTGCTTGAAGGCATCCACTTTCTCTGCGAGAAGCAAAATGTGAGTTTCTCGGCCTTGCAAAGACAGGTTCAAGCCATTCAAGTGGTCAAATATATCAACCAAATAGGAGAGACACGCCAGCCACAAAGGGTCATCCAGATTTTTCTCCAGGTCTGAATTGATTTGTGTCAAAAACCGCTTCACCTCATCTCGCAGCTCATACAAACGTTGTAACACCCGCCCCCTGGACAGCCAGCGAACCTCAGTGTGCAGAAGCAGCTGTTCGTGCTCTGACCCCATCTCCTGACAGAGGACCTCAAACAAGTGAGAGTTTAGCGGCTGTGACTTGATGAGGTTGATCATTTTTACTGATTGGCTCAGCACGGATTCCAACAGAGACGGCATTTTTTTTGCAGCGAGTGCTTCGCGATGAACCATGCAATGGGTCCATTTTACAAGTGGAGCTACCTGCTTAACGCGAGCAGCTAGACCTTGCTCACGGCCCGTCATTGCTCGTGCGCCATCCGTGCACAAGCCAACGCATCAGTCCCACGCCAACCCATTCTCGCGAATAAATGAATCAAGGACATTGAAGATGGCCTCTCCAGTTGTGTGTGACTGAAGAGGGCGGCAAAAAAGGACATCCTCCTCAATTAATTTATCCCTGACATACCTGACATATGTAAGAAGCTGTGCCTGTCCAGCAATATCGGTAGACTCATCCAACTGCAAGGCATAGTATGGACTATTTTTAATAAACTGTATTAATTGCTCTCTGATATCATTGGACATATCAGCAATTCTCCGAGCAACTGTGTCATTTGAAAGTGGCACGGTGCCTAATTTGGCTGCTGCACTATCCCCGAAGAATATTCTGCACATGTCCTGCGCAGCTGGCAAAACGAATTTCTCGGCATCAGTGTGCGGTTTGCCTAGCTTACCTATTCTTTTTGCCACCACATATGATGCCTCCAGGCACTGCTTAGATACAGTGCTGTGCACGGAAATTGTTGCCTGTTGCTGATGCAGGCCATCACGCTTTCTTTGAAAGTATTCAAGCGGTTTGTCCTTCAGGCCAGCATGCTTCGTTTCGAGGTGCCTTTTAAGTTTGCATGGCTTCATGCTTTCGTTTGCCAGCACCTCGGCACACACGACACACTGAGGATGAAGATCAGAGGTGACAGTAAAACCAAACTGCAGGTATGATTCATCGTACCTCCGAAGCTTTCTCGCAGCTGGTGGTAGACCTACGTCAGTTGTCTTGGGTTTTTTGACAAGAAATCTATCCATTTTGTTAAAGTATTTGTGAATAAACGTGTGTAATAAAGTTGTAACAATAAGTCTGTAGTAGGCTAAGTCTGTAGTAGGCTAAGGGGGCTAACCAGAGGGAACGTATGGGGCTTATCAGTGAGAAACACGATCGATGTCTTTATTCGGGGATTTTATAGTTGCAAATTTTAACGAGGTGTGAATGGTGTACTTACTCGTGTGAGTGTGTGTGTGTGTGTGTTAGTGTGTGTGTGTGTGTGTGTGTGTGGGACAGTTGGATTTTTCACACGCAGGGTGAAAAAGGCAAAGGGGTAGTAGACTAGCAGTAAGAAAACAACAAAAACAACAAATTATTTGGGTAGAGCTGAAATGGGGAAAGCAAAAATACAGTGTGGGGTAGTAGTCTTTAAAAAGACTGTTTGGGTTTTGCGCTGTATCGATGGATTGATGATAGTAGACTAGCGAGAGTCGGCACGAGTTAACTCGGCAAGAAACCAGACTAGTGTGTGTGTGGCAATGTGTATGCAGACTCACTCACATGACGTTGCGTCATGTTCGCGTCACGGGCTTAAAATAACCTACACACAAGATTTTATGATAGATTGATGATAGATTTTATAATAGTATTGATTTGTATGTAATAGTCCAATGTCCTGCATTTTGACATGGGTAAATGTGTTGCATCTGCTTAGCTACTATAGCCTGTTAGCCCCAGATTTTTTTTTTCCTCCATACATGAAGCCTACTCGTGACCCCCCTGGAGTACCTCCGCGCCCCACCAGGGGGGCGTGCCCCCCCGGTTGAGAACCACGGCCTTAGTTTTTTGCCTTTTTGGTGGCAATCTTTCAATCATTCTTTAGTTGACATTCAAGGAATAAATTGTAAAAAACAAGCTGGAGGTTTTTATTTTAAATATTGAACTCAACACTTACCTCAACCAATACTAAAATGAAATAAATAGTATAATGTAACAAAAGAATAATAAAATAAAATATCATAATTAGATGTAAGAAACGGCGGCACGGTGGTGTAGTGGTTAGCGCTGTTGCCTCACAGCAAGAAGGTCCTGGGTTCGAGCCCCGGGGCCGGCGAGGGCCTTTCTGTGTGGAGTTTGCATGTTCTCCCCGTGTCCACATGGGTTTCCTCCGGGTGCTCCGGTTTCCCCCACAGTCCAAAGACATGCAGGTTAGGTTAACTGGTGACTCTAAATTGACCGTAGGTGTGAATGTGAGTGTGAATGGTTGTCTGTGTCTATGTGTCAGCCCTGTGATGACCTGGCGACTTGTCCAGGGTGTACCCCGCCTTTCGCCCGTAGTCAGCTGGGATAGGCTCCAGCTTGCCTGCGACCCTGTAGAAGGATAAAGCAGCTAGAGATAATGAGATGAGATGAGACGTAAGAAACCACTTAAGGTAACACCAAGGCAACTAACAATAGTGAAAAAGCATTACCCTGATTGGTGCAAAGCCTGCATGCCCTATCAGAACATTTAATTCTGCGTGGCTTCCTGAAAAAAAACCCTCCAGTGCCCTATCGTAAGGGAAGTCATTGCTGAAGCGGGATAAACGGGATAATGCAATAAGGCCGGTTCCTCGCATCAAGCTGCTACTGTATGCATCAAAACTGGTTTATAGCGTGACTCGGGGATATCCGTTTCCTGTAAGCCAAGAAGGCTATGATAAAGCTCATCACGAGCACGACGTAGGCTACCTTTTAAAATAAGGGGTCGGAGGCGAATCGGGAAGGCTGCGTTATTTTTAATTAGCCTAACAGGCCTACTTGGAGTCCGGGTATATGCGCATTGGCAAGCCTGTGTACACGCCTCTCCATCTCTCTCTCTCTCTCTCTCTCTCTCTCTCTGCGCGTGCATGTGAATGAGAAGAAAGAGCACTATGAATGAACGGAACGATACGCAACGGAATTTTTTTTTTTCAAAATCGCGAGTCTGATTGTGTGGCAATAGGAATCCATTGTGTGGCGCTGCGCCACACAATGGTCTATGTATGGGAAACCCTGTGGTGTCATACCTTGTGTCTGATTAGCCAGAGAAAAACTGATGATGTGATTATCAGCTCAGGCAAGAACCCGGCCTAAACTAACTAAAACTATATATCAGTTGTAATTATGTTCTACACATATACCTGCAACTCTGACAATATCATTTTCAGTGACTAATAAAATGGTTTTGAAAGTCCCTACTTTTAAAAGATATATTTGATATGGTAATTTTCTGGAGTTTGCATGTTCTCCCCGTGTCTGTGTGGGTTTCCTCCGGGTGCTCCGGTTTCCCCCACAGCCCAAAGACATGCAGGTTAGGTTAATTGGTGACTCTAAATTGACCGTAGGTGTGAATGTGAGTGTGAATTGTTGTTTGTCTCTGTGTGTCAGCCCTGCGATGACCTGGCGACTTGTCCAGGGTGTACCCCGCCTTTCACCCGTAGTCAGCTGGGATAGGCTCCAGCTTGCCTGTGACCCTGTAGGACAGGATAAGTGGCTACAGATAATGGATGGATGGATGGATGGATGGATGGATGGATGGTAATTTTCTTTCAGAGATTTCATTTACAACATGTCTCTGACAGCGCAAATTGCATTTTCAGGCATTTAAAAACTGCGGTGCTTCCGGGGGCTTCTGGCGGCCCCCAGACCCTGGCCTTACTGGGTTGAACCCCTCCCTTCCCATTTTCTTGGATCCGCCCCGGTCTCCATCATTCTGTGCAGCATAACCTCTGTAAACTCGCTGTTAGTGATCCAGTCAGAACCCATCGCAACTGTTTCTTTAGCTATGTCATATGTGGACACTTTGGAGAAAATATACCTTACTTTTTCTTCCCTTTGCGGCTGCCCGCAAGCTGGCCGAGGCCCGTTCTGATCCCTTACAATGGAAAAACAATATTAAAAACAGTACAGGATGGTTGAAAGAATTTATAGCTTCGATTTCACATTACAGTTTAAGACTTATGGCCTAGGATGTTGCCAAATTGTTGCGGCTTGGTTAGGAATATTGCTTATGTAGAAAATATTGACTTGCTACTTGGAGCAGAGGATTCTGGGAAGGGCAATATGTGAATACTGAGAAATTTGTGTCTCAGAGCCATCTCTAGGCCTGTGTAATGTGGAGAGATCTAAAACCTGTACATACAGCAAGAACTCCCTGGGGCCTACTGTGAAAACAATTCAGCAGACCTCTCTGACATTTCTTAGTTGTTGGAAAAAGTCAAACTAAGTGTGAAAATGGCCAACCTGGCTTGTCCCACCTGCAACCTTGGTTTGAACTAACGGTGTTATTTCTCCACTGAAAGCCAGCAGACAAGATTACCCTCTGTGCATGTCATGGATATGAGCGTGTTTCAAAAAAATACAACTAAACTTGATGCAGCTTTTAATCATTTCGACTGCAGCTTAGTCAAAGTAGGTGTCCCACGAACTTCTGGTCAACTCTGTGATGGTGCTGAATTCAGCCCCAGCGTTGCAGGGCAGGGCACTAGAACAACATCTCATACACACGATAGTGTGTACTGCTTTTGGTATGGTGGTTTTTTTGTGTGTGTGTGGAGTTGAGTGTGTAAAAATTGAAGCGTACCTTTTTTACGTGTCAACCATGTGACGGTGTTGACACGTAAAAAAGTGCCCATCTGTGTGATTAACTGTGGTAAGTAGTCAGTGTGATGAAACAAAGTGGCAGTACACTCCCTTCATGCACATGACCCTAGGCGAGAATCAGAATCAAGTTTATTGCCAAGTACGTTCTCACATACCGTACAAGGAAATTTGCTTTGGTGGTTGGCGCTTGAACAGTCAAAATCGAACAATTTAGCAAAGACAAGAAGTAGCTACGTACATAGAATAAGAAACAGAAGAATCTGGAATGTACAAATTTGAAAAGTGGACATATTTAAGGGGTATGTGCATGAGCTGTTGGAGTCCGAGCTGTCCAGTATGTCTGGAATGTGCAAGAATGGGTCATGTGATGAAGATGGAGAAGAGGCATGATAAGGTTGGGTGAGAGGAAGAGAATATGTGTAATGGGATGGGCTAAGTCAATAACCAAGCTGTAAAATGTGAGCTGGAATGTGCAATAAAGGTTCACAGAATGGAGATGTAGGACATGACCTTGAAATGTGCAAAATTGCAGTTCAGAGACAAAGTGCATTAATGTCACAGATTGGAAGTGTGAGATTAGAGTCAGTGGGGGTCTCTGACCTGATTGGTGAAGCCAGCTGTAGTGAGGAAAAAGCTGGCCTTATGGCATGAGGTTTTGGTTCAAATGGACCGCAACCTCCTACCAGAGGAGTGATTCAAAAAGTTTGTGTCCTGGGTGAGAGGGGTCGGCCACAATCCTTAATGCTCTCCTCAGGATTCTGGACTTGTACAGGTCCTGAAGACACAGAAGGTTGCAGCCAGTCATCCTCTCAGCAGAGCGAATGATGCGCTGCAGTCTGTCTTTGTCCCTGGTGGCAGTGGTAGCAGCATACCAGATGGTGATAGAGGAGGTGAGGATAGACTTGATGATGGTGGTGTAAAAGTGCATCATTATTGTCTTTGGCAGATCAAACTTCTTCAGCTGCCACAGGAAGTACATCCTCTGTTATGCTTTCTTGGTGAGAGAGCAGGTATTCGTCTCCCACTTAAGGTCCTGGGTGATTATAGTGCCTAGGAAGTGGAAATACTCCACAGAGGTTACTGGCAAGTCAAACTGGGAGAGTGTGGCAGAGTTCCTCCTGAAGTCTACAATCATCTCCACTGTCTTGAGAGCACTGAGCTCTAAGTTGTTCTGCCTGCACCAGGACACCAGATGGTCAAGCTCCCACCTTTAGGCAGACTCATCCTCATCAGAGATGAGTCCAATGAGGGTGGTGTTGTCTGCGAACTTTAGGAGCTTGACAGACTGATGACTGGAGGTGCAGCTGTTGGTGTACAGGGAGAAGAGTACAGGAGGAAGGATGCAGCCTTGGGGGGATCCGGTGCTGATGGTTCGGGAGTCAGAGACGTATTTCCTCAGCTTCACATGCTGCTTCCTGTCAGACAGGAAGTCAGTGATCCACTTGCAGGTGGAGTCAGGGACGTTCAGCTGGGAGAGCTTGTCCTGCAGAAGAGCTGGGATGATGGTGTTGCAGGTGGAACTGAAATCCACAAATAGGTTGATACCAATTGACATGGCAAGCCAAAAAGCCCAAAATTTGTCAACTATGTGACGTCAAATTTAAGGTAGATTAAGCATTGCCAATGCTGCTGGATACTGCAGTGCAGGCTACAATTCCACCAACAATGTCTACTGATGAAGCCAAATTCTAGACAACAAGCTGTTTGATCAAAGTACTTAAGAATTACAGCCACCAGGATTGTATTACAGGAATAGATAGTAGCTGGTCTATCCGTGCAGGTGGTATGGTGGCGTAGTGGTTAGCACGGTCGCCTCACAGCAAAGAAGGTTCTGGGATCGAGCCCAGGGGCCGACGAGGGCCTTTCTGTGCGGAGTTTGCATGTTCTTGTGGGTTTCCTCCGGGTGCTCTGGTTTCTTCCACAGTCCAAAAACATGCAGGGCTAATTGGTGGCTCTAAATTGACCGTAGGCGTGAATGTGAGTGTGAATGGTTGTTTGTCTCTGTGTTAGCCCTGCAATGACCTGGCAACTTGTCCAGGGTGTAACCCGCCTCTCGCCCGTAGTCAGCTGGGATAGGCTCCAGCTTGCCCGTGACCCTGCACAGGATAAGCGGTTACAGATAATGGATGGATGGATAGTGTGTCACATAGTTGACATCTCGCAAAATGATGTATGTGATTAGTATTGCGTATTGAAAAATATAAAAACATTTGAGTGCGGCTCTGCTATCTGCCTTTCACTTGGGACGTGGTACTATCATTTGGCAGTATTTATACCAGAACCCAACATACTTCATTTTTGCCAAATTGCCCAACCCAAATTTCTCAGTAGTCACAGAAACACTCATCTCTCTCTCTCTCTCTCTCTCTCTCTCTCTCTCTCTCTCTCTCTCCCACAATGATATGCTCTGAATGCCCTGACAATTCTCAGACTTGTCCTTATATAGCCATAGCAATCGATACCTTAAATGATTTATCGGGAGGCAAAATGTAAACATTTAGCTTGGAAAAATGAGTGGAGAGAAACCAGAGACTGTAAACATAGCACAGAGCAGCAGCAAAGCCTGTAATTCTAGCAGAGGTATGAGGTGTATGTGTGTTTTGGTATCAGTATTTACTCTTAATAATGATTAAGGACACAGACACAGGATAACACAATATTCATTTAAATCAGGAAGTCATCTACTACTGCAGACCTGCACTGATTTGTCCTTATTAAAAGTAACCTATTTATCATATTGCTTACATCACTGTAGGCTCATGCTGGTTCTAATCAAATTGAAGTATTCGGGTAATTGTATTGTCTTTATTATAAGCATTACAGTTTTGTTATATAATAATAACAGTTGCAGCTATATATCACTGAATATCAGATTCATAAACATTTCAAACTTTCAGGCACTTCTGATGTTGATTGTAATACACGCACTATAACTCATAATCTATGACATATTTAAGTAAACAAATTGCAAATTAATGTCATGCCATGTCTTGTAGCATGACCGAACTGTTGCTTTCAATGTCATTAACACTGTGACACTATATCTTGATCCTTCAGAAATGTATTCAAATACTATGTTTAACTTAAGATGCACTCTCGTTCATTCACTTTCCACTTTGTCTTTTGTAGAGTCTGTGAACTTTGCCATCTGGGACACTGTCGTCCGACACCATGAGCTGGAGCTTCTTGACGCGTCTGCTGGAGGAGATTCAAAACCATTCCACACCAGTGGGGAAACTCTGGCTCACAACATTGGTCGTATTCCGCATTGTGCTTACGGCAGTGGGTGGAGAGTCCATCTACTATGATGAGCAGAGCAAGTTTGTGTGCAACTCAGGCCAGCCTGGTTGTGAAAACGTCTGCTATGATGCTTTTGCACCGCTCTCGCATGTCCGGTTCTGGGTCTTCCAGATCATCTTCTCTGCCATGCCATCACTCCTTTACATGGGTTATGCAGCCAATAAGATCTCCCACACCAAGGAGATGCCAGGGACTGGGGATGGAGATCCAGCAGGGGGTGGAGCAGAAGGTGGGTACACGCATCGAAGGCCAAGGAAGCTTTACTTTGGGGCACGTCAGCATCGGGCAGGGCACGAGAATTCAGGGGAGGAGAGAGAGGATGACCCAATGATCTATGAGGTGCCTGAGATAGATAACACTCAACGGGAGCTTGTTCCACCGCGCCCCAAGCCCAAAGAGCGGCATGATGGACGGCGGCGCATTCAGGATGATGGCCTGATGCGAGTGTATGTACTGCAGCTACTGACACGTTCAGTTCTGGAAGCAGCCTTCCTAGCTGGTCAATATCTGCTGTACGGTTTTCATGTGGCACCCATTTTCGTGTGTACAGGCGAGCCTTGCCCACACCGTGTGGACTGCTTTGTTTCACGCCCCACAGAGAAGACCATCTTCTTGCGCATTATGTATGGCGTCAGCTGCCTCTGCCTGTTACTCAATGTGTGGGAAATGATTCACCTTGGAGTGGGCACCATTAGAGATGCACTGCAAAAACGTCATACTGCCACAGCTGAAGAGGAATACCAACTGGGCCTGCTGGGGGCCGGGGCCATGTCTGACAGAGTAAGCGGGCCTGCACTGAGTGAAGGAGAAATGGCGGATGATGTCGGGAACAGAGTCAGGGAAGCAGACTACGTTGGTTATCCATTCTCCTG
Organism: Neoarius graeffei; assembly: GCF_027579695.1. Lineage (NCBI taxonomy): Eukaryota > Metazoa > Chordata > Actinopteri > Siluriformes > Ariidae > Neoarius > Neoarius graeffei. Next base: position 51,723,260 of record NC_083588.1, on the reverse strand, counting down.
GAGCACACCATCTGCACCACCAGGCTATAACATCGTGATGAAGCCTGAAGCCCTGCCTTACACAGACCTAAGCAATGCCAAGATGGCATGCAAGCAGAACCGTGCCAACATCGCACAAGAGGAGCAGCAGCAGTTTGGATCTAATGAGGACAACTTCCCTTCAGCAAGTGATGCTCGGCCACCACCAATCAATGAAGACGCTGTCCAGCTAGAGGCAGCTATTCAGGCTTATGCCCTCCAACACAATGCCAGCAATAGCCATAATGAGATGCATGTCAACCACAATAATGATGATAAGCCACAAAGTAACATCCCCACTGTTCCTCAGAAAGAGAGGAAACATCGGTTGAAACATGGCAAAGCAGGCAGTGCTGGGAGCAGCAGCAGTAGCAAATCTGGAGAAGGCAAACCATCTGTATGGATCTGACACTATCTCTAGACAAATCCTTGGCCATTTACTTCCACACACACACACACACACACACACACACACACACACACACACACACACACACACACACACACACACACACACACAGATAATACGGTTTTTAGGTAGACCATATACACTGTATGGTTGTATACTGTATACTGTTGTTGGCATAGCATGTTGTAGGGTTTTTTAACATCTTCTGTGCCTTATGATCCAGGGAATTCTGGAAGAGTGAAAGTATACTTCTGACTGATCTTCTGGTCTTCCTCTTGTTTCAACTAAGTGAACTCATTTCTATATCAGCACTTGGCCATTTTTTCCCCCTTTTTAAAAAAAATTGATTTGATAAAAGGACTTTGTCACTGGTGTGAGAAGCTCCTGAGTCTTTCTGGGATTTGGCAGGGTAATTCCAAACCAAAATATATCCTCAAACTTGGGACTATAACATCTATAGATGCCCTGATCCCATACTTTCAAGTTGCCATGTAATATCAGGGCTTAGGATATCAGCTGCTACGCAATGCCAAGTTATGCGAACCATCCAAGGTGTTGTGGTGACACGCTTTAGGTCAATATATGATCGTGTCCTGTGTCGTGTTGTTCCTTCAGTGGACTGAATCAGAAAATAGATCTGATCCAGTACTAATCAAGCATTTTGGGTCAATAATTAGTATCAGATCTGTACATCCTTAATGAGATTGCAATGCCAAATTTCACAATGATTTCTAACACTGTGACATTGCACCACAATGATGTCACACTGTGTTTTTTTTTCCTTCCAGAATGGAGGATGGAGCTTGTTTAAAAATACCGACCACGTACATACGCATTCAAAGAACTCTTTTACCCTACATGTGTCAGCTCTTTTTCTTGCTTATTGACTCATGACAGGCCAGAGTACAGGTCAGTGCTAACGTCCTACCAGTGACGAACCGTTACTATTAGAGCTGGGACTTGAGCTCAGTCAAACCTTCGCCAGACACACCAAAAAAGCAACAGGGCAAAGGATTTTGCAAGGGATTAGCTGCAGGCTGCCAGATAGCTCTGTTGTGTGTAGTTGTCGATGTTGATTTTAAAAGTAACTAAGTAAATTATACAGAGAAATGAATACTTAAGTCTGAGTGAAAAATACTGGGGCGAGTGTGTGTAACCGACTATAACCAGTCAGTTACTCTAATATTAACAAAAAGTCTCTGTGTGGCTAATAAATGATGCAAAGGAAGCGAAGAGTTCATCTGTCAGCATTTATCCTGGAAAAAAATGAATGACAAGACTATCAGCACACAGAAACAGGGGAAAGAATACTAGCATCCCCCTTTCCACACATCCCAAGTATGATAAAAAATAAAAATATATACTGTATTCATGAATATTGTCCATGCAGAATTCACAAAGCCAGCTTGCCCCTTTCCAGACGTCCCGAGCACAATAATGTCTACAGGTGTGTTACACTAATTAACGCCTCATCAGAAACAATAGTGGAACCATTAACAGAACCAAACAAATGAGCATATTTTACAATAGAGGGATTTGGGTAAGTTCCCCCCCCCCCCCCCCCCCCCCAAAAAAAAAAAAACCCCAAAACTTTATTCATATGAAATTATGATGTTGCCACATGTGCGTGGAAGAAGAGTCTGGAGACAGAAATTGTAGTTTCTCGGTTGTTAGCCTGTGTTACTTGCTCTCAATAGCACTGGCTTGACCACTAGTGTTGGTCTTCGAGAAGTTCTCGGGCGATAAATTTTTGGTCCCACCCACTATAAATCAAAATCTGATTGGTGAATTCGTGTGTCACTTCCTACATAAACATACACTGCCATGGCCTTCAGTCCCAACAGTGAAGTCCTTACCAATGAGTGGAGTGAACCAGCTCTAAACTTGTCTCAGCCTAGAGAAAACAAACAAAAAAATCTCCTTGGATAATTCAATTTTAATGTTCTCAGGACAGTAACGCTTTCATTTCTGAAGCAAATTTGATAGAAAATGAGGCCAAATTAGAATGAGAAGAGAATAATTATAATGAAATTATGAAAGAAATTAAACAATGAAAGAAATTCAATATAACATTTGAAATGCTGATATGTTTGGGCTTCTCTGAAGACCTAGAAGGCCTTGACGGTTCCCCTCTGGACTCTACCATTCCCTGTTACGATCTCACTCAGAGCCTTCACATAGAAAACTGTCATAGAGCCACACAACAGTGTACAGTCGATGAAAAGGTTTATCGTTTTGTCTCACTGCCCCTTCTGCTTAACCGTATTTATTTCATTTCAGTCAGCCAGCAGCAGAGATTTGGTAAAAAGGCAGTTGAGTGGTGTAGTCTGTTACGGTAAATTGTCTTTGTACATCTCTAGTAATTATTGCCATGTTCAGATATACTGTATTTATTCACTCTCTAAGGATTACAGGCACCTAATATCCAGTCACTGTGATGTCACTGGTATATTTTTATGCCCACAAGGCCTGTGTATTGTGTGAAGTCTTCCATTTTGCCTTGTATGGCCACATTCCAACTCTGAGCCTTTTCCCCGCCTTTACCCCCCTTTTTCTGCACCAGTCTGACAGCAAAACCTGAATGCTCTGGGAGACCAAATACTGTATGTTGGCATGGATTCGTCCTACTGCTATGCCATCAAGCTAACGGAGCAGAAAAGGCCATATATAAATTCTGTATTACATGTGAGTGATGGAGAGGACAAACCCTTTATATTTCAGCAATACTTTTTCAGTAAAGATGATTGTGTATTAGGGTGAAATGATTAATCTCGGCAAGATTTGACTTGTTTGTTGTAGTCAAATATTTAAATTTTTTTAAAAAATATTGCTGTTTTTGTATGTGGACTTCAATTCAGTATTTATCATACCGTTTTGGTTAATACGGTTTTGTAGGGTTTGTTTCATTACATTCAATTTTGTAACAAAAACAAAGCTCATTTTTTTATGATGCTATAGATGATACAAACTTTTTAAACAGTGCATTGCTTATTCAGTGGGCCATGCTTACGATATCTTTAGATCTTGAAATCTTGTAGTAAACCGTGATTGGTTTAGAGATCAATCTGAATTTGGACGTTTGGGGGGGAAGAACGTGAAGAAAGGATGGCGGCAAATATCCAAACATTACTGGAGAAAATCCAACTACAGCTGCAGAAAAAGACATTTAACTATATGCTCTAAAAACTATTTTAGAGAATAAGGCAGTTGTATTTTTAAGAGCTCATAGGAAATGAAATACACATAAGACACCATTGTGTCCCATTTCTAGAGACTTATACAGTGGTGCTTGAAAGTTTGTGAACCCTTTAGAATTTTCTATATTTCTGCATAAATATGACCTAAAACATCATCAGATTTCCACAAGTCCTAAAAGTAGATAAAGAGAAGCCAGTTAAACAAATGAGACAAAAATATTATACTTGGTCATTTATTTATTGAGGAAAATGATCCAATATTACATATCTGTGAGTGGCAAAAGTATGTGAACCTTTGCTTTCAGTATCTGGTGTGACCCCCTTGTGCAGCAATAACTGCAACTAAACGTTTCCGGTAACTGTTGATCAGTCCTGCACACCAGCTTGGAGGAATTTTAGCCCATTCCTCCATACAGAACAGCTTCAACTATGGGATGTTGGTGGGTTTCCTCACATGAACTGCTCGCTTCAGGTCCTTCCACAACATTTCCATTGCATTAAGGTCAGGACTTAGACTTGGCCATTCCAAAACATTAACTTTATTCTTCTTTAGCCATTCTTTGGTAGAACGACTTGTGTGCTTAGGGTCGTTGTCTTGCTGCATGACCCACCTTCTCTTGAGATTCAGTTCATGGACAGATGTCCTGACATTTTCCTTTAGAATTCACTGGTATAATTCAGAATTCATTGTTCCATCAATGATGGCAAGCCGTCCTGGCCCAGATGCAGCAAAACAGGCCCAAACCATGATACTACCACCACCATGTTTCACAATGGGATAAGGTTCTTATGCTGGAATGCAGTGTTTTCCTTTCTCCAAACATGACGCTTCTCATTTCAACCAAAAAGTTTTATTTTGGTCTCGTCCGTCCACAAAACATTTTTCCAAAAGCCTTCTGGCTTGTCCACGTGATCTTTAGCAAACTGCAGACGAGCAGCAATGTTCTTTTTGGAGAGCAGTGGCTTTCTCCTTGCAACCCTGCCATGCACACCATTGTTGTTCAGTGTTCTCCTGATGGTGGACTCATGAACATTAACATTAGCCAATGTGAGAGAGACCTTCAGTTGCTTAGAAGTTACCCTGGGGTCCTTTGTGACTTCGCCGACTATTACACGCCTTGCTCTTGGAGTGATCTTTGTTGGTCGACCACTCCTGGGGAGGGTAACAATGGTCTTGAATTTCCTCCATTTGTACACAATCTGTCTGACTGTGGATTGGTGGAGTCCAAACTCTTTAGAGATGGTTTTGTAACCTTTTCCAGCCTGATGAGAGTCAACAGTGCTTTTTCTGAGGTCCTCAGAAATCTCCTTTGTTCATGCCATTATACACTTCCACAAATGTGTTGTGAAGACCAGACTTAGATAGAGCTCTGTTCTTTAAATAAAACAGGATGCCCACTCACACCTGATTGTCATCCCATTGATTGAAAACACCTCACTCTAATTTCACCTTCAAATTAACTGCTAATCCTAGAGGTTCACATACTTTTGCCACTCACAGATATGTAATATTGGATCATTTTCCTCAATAAATAAAATGACCAAGTAGAATATTTTCATCTCATTTGTTTAACTGGGTTCTCTTTATCTACTTTTAGGACTTGTGTAAAAATCTGATGATGTTTTAGGACATATTTATGCAGAAATATAGAAAATTCTAAAGGGTTCACAAACTTTCAAGCACCACTGTACATGTCTGTATTTATGCTTTGGCCCTGGATCAGAACATACTCACTAAAGATACTTATTCTCCTCGCTCTTTTTGTGAAGACTACTGGCACAGTGCTTGGCCAACACATCTTCTCAGCAGGGTTACACCAACTGATGGCACTGTGTGCTCTGATTTCTCTGAAGAGTGTATATTTACGTGCCTGTATTTCCTGGAGTTTAAATTTTCAGATATCTCTGTAAAACCTCTCTTTACATGTCTTGCTGTCCTTTTTCTGACTTTTTTTAAAATCTTCCCTTTGTTAATTATACAAAGGGGGGAGTGCATCCATTGTTCTTAAAAAAAAAAATGTCTGATTCCTTTCTTAATGTGCAAAGCTGGAATGCTCGGTAAAATACGGTTACTTCCATTTTTGGAAACCCCTTTTGGATTTCATGAAAATGCATGCCCAGAGCTATTTTATTAATAAACATGGAAAATGAATAAATAAGTTATTCAGTTTCAGATGGTCCAGTGTGGGATGAGTTACTCCAACTTCACTATAACAGTTTGCACACAAAAAACATGTACATATTTACATCCAGACAAGGATGTATTAGGTAATTGTTGATCTCTCAGGCTATCTACTACTACAATTGTTGGCCTATCATAAATATACCTACTGTACTAAAATACAAGTAATGAACAAAATTTGTGGATGTGAACAAAATTCACACGTACTTTGCGTAAGGTGTTGCCTCAATCTGTTGTGTAATGTAGCCAGTGACTACCTCCATGTGTAACAATCTAATGTCGCTAGTAGATATGTTTTGTTTGCGACTCTTCTGAATGAGTCACTGAGGTCAACGAATTGATAACAGTCAACCCTTTTGTTTAGATGATGTTCATGGGCTGCTCAACTATAATGCAAAGGAAGCCTTATAGTTCAATACATACTCATGACTAACTTTATGATTATCAAGCAGAAATTTCACCTTGGGTTACATTATATGTTTATCTCACTGTGTTTTTTTTTTTTATCATGGTGTAAGGGCCCGATCCCACAACATCGATAACTATAACTACGCCTACAGAGCATTTTTAAAGGATTTTCCACTAAGAGACCAACTGGTCTGGGCAATACAATCACAGGCCCCAGAGTCCATGCGGCTGCACCGCTGCGGCATATTCTGTGATGCAAAATGGTTCACCAATCACCATACAGACAAACACACTACAGTGACTACACAGCTATCAACAGCAATTACCAAGCACAAATGTTATGTCAAAGACACTCAAAGTTACACAGTGACGACATCGGATTCTGACATCAGCCATCTCAGTAACCAAATTTTAGTTTTGTTTTTCTTAACCAACATGATCTTGTGTGTATATCTTATAACATAGATCTTCGTTTTCCTTGTTAAATGTATACTTACATGGTACTTGGTTAATTAATTGCAACTGATTGAACCAAATGATAAGACATAACTTGGTTTAAAATTTGGTCTCCCAGTGAAGCTGGTTTGGCATTGACTAGGAGACCAAATCTGGCCACAACTATGTTAAAAAGTGCTCTGTACGCCTATAATTACAACTACGACTATACCTCTGCCTGAATTTAGTTCCAGTCTGGAGCAGTCACACCACAACTATAATCCCGACTATAATCTCGCTTGGTGCTGCCACTCAGAGAAATAAATGCATGCAATTTAGGAATAGTCATGGAAGTTTTTTCCAAGTAGTAGCACATTATTCCGGGTCGTACTGTACAGCTTGGACTTAAAAACAACCCATGTACACACTCCAGTGGTTGACATAATACGGATAGGTAATGGATTACGGAATTATAATTAAAAAAGATACAAAATACGGAGTGGTTACGGATTTTAATACGGATGCATCACGGATGCTGATAATTTCCAGATTGGTCACCGATTGTTTCAGTATATTACAGATTGGTTACCGATTTCATATGGATGATGCATCACGGATAAAAAAATTAAGAAGTCTAAAACAAGTGTTTGGACTGCTGAAGTTCATAATTAAAAGATCTTACCTCCATTTATATGTTTACTTTATTAATTTACTATTGATATTTCATGGAACATCCGTAAACATATCTGTGAATAAAAGATCCGTACTTTGTATTATATAATTTTTAAAAATTTTTCGTGAATCTGTATTCTGTGGCTTCATGATGCAACAAGGATGTACAAAGATGCCCGGGGAAAATAGCATGCGCTCAGACAGTGTTGCATGTAAACAATTACGTGATTGGTCAGATGTTTATCGGATCAGGTCCAGGCCTGGAAAAATCGCTCCAGAAGCAATCTCACCGATATGGATAAACCCAGGCCTGGGCTATAGGTATCGTTATTGGTTTGGTGTGACCATCAACCACATCATCTGCAGGGGATCAATTTATTTATAGTTATCATTATAGTTATCAGTATTGTAGGACCAGGCCTTAAATCATATTTGCGAGTTCCTGCTAAAAAAGTCCAGCTTAACCAAAACACAATCTGAGCTGGCCAGAGTGGTAGACCAACTTTAGCCAGCTGGTAAATGCTGGTAGAAAGGAAACAGTTTTTGAATTACTGCTACTAATACTAACTACATTGTACAGTTAAAGAAAATAATGCAAGAGTAAAGCAGTCTGGCAGTCAATCTCTATGAAGGTTAGGAGTTAACTACTGCCTTCTACCACCATTCTGAATACAGAGGCAGCCTTGTAGTACACTGAAGGCTTCATTTATAATACTACTTAAATGGCTTTGGGGAAGGATTTTCTTTTCAAGAGGACAAAGCAAGTTCTGAGACTGTTAGGAGCGCAATCCACACAAACCAAGTTGACCTCCATTTTGATTGGCTTTGACAGATGGTTTATTACTGAGGTAATAATAGCTGGACCTTCAGTTCGAAAGACTGCTTAATGTCACAAGTTTCAGTAAAACAGTGCCTGGTGTTATCTGCGTTTTAGATTTATAAGAAAAGCATCAGTAAATAATGAGATATGTATGGAAACAAGGTCTGGGTTCGAGCCCCGTGGCCGGCGAGGGCCTTTCTGTGTGGAGTTTGCATGTTCTCCCCGTGTCCGCGTGGGTTTCCTCCGGGTGCTCCGGTTTCCCCCACAGTCCAAAGACATGCAGGTTAGGTTAACTGGTGACTCTAAATTGACTGTAGGTGTGAATGTGAGTGTGAATGGTTGTCTGTGTCTATGTGTCAGCCCTGTGATGACCTGGCGACTTGTCCAGGGTGTACCCCGCCTTTCGCCCGTAGTCAGCTGGGATAGGCTCCAGCTTGCCTGCGACCCTGTAGAACAGGATAAAGCGGCTAGAGATAATGAGATGAGATGTATGGAAACAGCAACTGTTCTTTAGGACACGTGTTAACCGGCAAGCAAGGTCATTTGGTTGTTAACTCTGATACTTAACATAGTCCTTCTTGACAACATCATCATTATCAAATTGATTTCAGCATCAATAAATTATTAAAGGGAGTGCTCTTGTGACAGCCATTACAGTAATTAAAACATTTTAATAAAACAATCAAGGAATATACAGTCATTCATCAAAATAACAATTTATACTGTAGTGTATTTGTATGTTTAGGTCGAGGCAATATTGAGGAATTGTATATTTGCTATAAATACAGAGCCCCAAAACAAATAAAAAGTAATATGTGCTTTAGAGGCCATTTGTAATAAAGTGCATTTCAGAGTTATCATTATATTAACTTCATACTCTCTCAGAAAATTACCGGCACTTTCCGGATTATTGTGCATGCATAGACATCCTTCAGTCTGACAACTCCAGTCACTACCTGATAGATATTTTAGGTAGTTAAAACTGCTTCAACACAAAACATTACTCAATGATCCATGGTGATCTTGGACTTCAATTCTAGCACCATGAGTTATCTATCTATCCATCTATCGATCCATCTATCTATCTCTTTGGGGGCGGCACGGTGGTGTAGTGGTTAGCGCTGTTGCCTCACAGCAAGAAGGTCCGGGTTCGAGCCCTGTGGCCGGCGAGGGCCTTTCTGTGCGGAGTTTGCATGTTCTCCCCGTGTCCGCGTGGGTTTCCTCCGGGTGCTCCGGTTTCCCCCACAGTCCAAAGACATGCAGGTTAGGTTAACTGGTGACTCTAAATTGACTGTAGGTGTGAATGTGAGTGTGAATGGTTGTCTGTGTCTATGTGTCAGCCCTGTGATGACCTGGCGACTTGTCCAGGGTGTACCCCGCCTTTCACCCGTAGTCAGCTGGGATAGGCTCCAGCTTGCCTGCGACCCTGTAGAACAGGATAAAGCGGCTAGAGATAATGAGATGAGATGTATGGAAACAGCAACTGTTCTTTAGGACACGTGTTAACCGGCAAGCAAGGTCATTTGGTTGTTAACTCTGATACTTAACATAGTCCTTCTCGACAACATCATTATCAAATTGATTTCAGCATCAATAAATTATTAAAGGGAGTGCTCTTGTGACAGCCATTACAGTAATTAAAACATTTTAATAAAACAATCAAGGAATATACAGTCATTCATCAAAATAACAATTTATACTGTAGTGTATTTGTATGTTTAGGTCAAGGCAATATTGAGGAATTGTATATTTGCTATAAATACAGAGCCCCAAAACAAATAAGAAGTAATAAGTGCTTTAGAGGCCATTTGTAATAAAGTGCATTTCAGAGTTATCATTATATTAACTTCATACTCTCTCAGAAAATTACCGGCACTTTCCGGATTATTGTGCATGCATAGAGATCCTTCAGTCTGACAACTCCAGTCACTACCTGATAGATATTTTAGGTAGTTAAAACTGCTTCAACACAAAACATTACTCAATGATCCATGGTGATCTTGGACTTCAATTCTAGCACCATGAGTTATCTATCCATCCATCTATCGATCCATCTATCTATCTATTTGGGGGCGGCACGGTGGTGTAGTGGTTAGCGTTGTCGCCTCACAGCAAGAAGGTCCGGGTTCGAGCCCTGTGGCCGGCGAGGGCCTTTCTGTGCGGAGTTTGCATGTTCTCCCCGTGTCCACATGCGTTTCGTCCGGGTGCTCCAGTTTCCCCCACAGTCCAAAGACATGCAGGTTAGGTTAACTGGTGACTCTAAATTGACCGTAGGTGTGAATGTGAGTGTGAATGGTTGTCTGTGTCTATGTGTCAGCCCTGTGATGACCTGGCGACTTGTCCAGGGTGTACCCCGCCTTTCGCCCGTAGTCAGCTTGGATAGGCTCCAGCTTGCGTGCGACCCTGTAGAACAGGATAAAGCAGCTCGAGATAATGAGATGAGATCTATCTATTTGATAAAGTTTCTAGGGAAGAATTGCTGTAGCGGTTTCCTCCTCTCAACCATTCACGCCTATAGGCAATTTAGAGTAGCCAGTTAACCTAACTGCATGTCTTTGGACAGTAGGGGGAAACAGGAAACCCACACAGACATGAGGAGAACATGCAAACTCCACACAGAAAGGCCATGACGTTCAAACCCGGTACCTTCTTACTGTGAGGTGACAGTGCTAACCACTGCACCACCGTTCCACCAACTGGCAATGTGGAAAAAATATATTTTCTGGTTATCTGTTTGGAGAAATTCAAAGGGTTTTTTTTTCTGTTAAAAAGCCCCCTAGAACAGAGTGTTTCTCTATCGGAAAGAGTTTCAAACTAGAACCTTTTATGAAGTTTTATGAAGAACCTTAACCTTTACCTCTGCTGCTTTTGACTAACTAGAAATGCTCAGCCATGTAATTTTCAACTGTAAGGGGTTTTACATTGTTCCACAATGTGATCGTTATTAAATAGTAGTGTTTATATCAAAGTTATTATATCCTATCATCCAACTGTAATTATTTAATTGATTTTAAGAAATGAATGAATTTATCCGGGGGTGGCACAGTGGTATAGTGGTTAGCGCTGCCGCCTCACAGCAAGAAGGTCCTGGGTTTGAGCCCAGCAGCTGACGAGGGCCTTTCTGTGTGGAGTTTGCATGTTCTCCCAGTGTCTGCGTGAGTTTCCTCCAGATGCTCTGGTTTCCCCCAAAGACATGCAGGTTAGGCTAATTGGTGGCTCTAAATTGACCGTAGGTGTGAATGAGTGTGAATGTGTATGTGTCAGCCCTGCGATGATCTGGCGACTTGTCCAGGGTGTACCCCACCTCTCACCCATAGTCAGTTGGGATAGGCTCCAGCTTGCCTGCGAGCCTGCACAGGATAAGCAGTTCACAGATAATGGATGGATGGATTTTTATAAAGTGCCATAGTTAACCTGAAAGAGGAGTGACAAACTTGAAGAGCAGTTTAATGAAGGGTACTCAATATACTCTAATTTGCGCACTTATCTAGGTGTAGATGGATCACGCCCTTATTATGAAGATTCAATAAGGCTTGAAACTCAGTTGACATCTTATGCAGTCTCGTGTTTACTGGTCGGTCATCAAAATAGTGGTTGCTGATTGGCTGGTGGGTGTATGGGTGTACTCCAAAGGGCCAGAAGCCGTACAGGTGGACGGTTTTGCAGAGTTCCAGTGCTAAGCTGGCCATCATGATACCAGTGCTGAGGCGCAAAACGTGAATTCCCTGGTCACGCCAAAATAATGTCAGCTTGTTCAGGTAATATGGGTTAGAGAAGACAGGGTATGGGCCATGCTTGGTCAAGTCTTCCAGTGAATAGAGGACACGCAGGGACACAGCTGTGTTCCGCTTAAATGAGAAGGCCGGCAGCAAGAGTAGAGCACCCTGATATAACTGCATATCCTCCACAAATGGCCGTCGGCGATCATTTAGTGATTGGTACCTGCAAAGAACCAGAGAGAGAAATAAGAAATTTCAGGTACTGTCATGAAGTGCCTGCTGATGAGCTGATGCTATTCGGGTGTTTTGTGCTCGGAGCAGGTAAGACAATTAAATACAAGCGCAGCATATAACACTTATGGCATCTACAAATCCCATTTCCAGAAAAGCTGGGATATTTTCCAAAAAGCAATAAAACCAAAAATCTGTGATTTGTTAATTCATGTGAACCTTTATTTAGCAAACAAAAGTACAAAGAAAAGATTTTCAGTAGTTTTACTGACCAACTTTTTGTAAATATAAATGAAGTTAGAATTTGGGCGGCACGGTGGTGTAGTGGTTAGCGCTGTCACCTCACAGCAAGAAGGTCCTGGGTTCGAACCCCATGGCCGGCAAGGGCCTTTCTGTGCGGAGTTTGCATGTTCTCCCCGTGTCCGCGTGGGTTTCCTCCGGGTGCTCCGGTTTCCCCCACAGTCCAAAGACATGCAGGTTAGGTTAACTGGTGACTCTAAATTGACCGTAGGTGTGAATGTGAGTGTGAATGGTTGTCTGTGTCTATGTGTCAGCCCTGTGATGACCTGGCGACTTGTCCAGGGTGTACCCCGCCTTTCGCCCGTAGTCAGCTGGGATAGGCTCCAGCTTGCCTGCGACCCTGTAGAAGGATGAAGCGGCTAGAGATAATGAGATGAGAAGTTAGAATTTGATGCCTGCAACATACTCATAAAAGTTGGGACAGAGGCATTATTACCATTGTGTTTCATCACCGTTCCTTTTAATAATACTTTTTAATTCTCTGGGAACTGAGGATACTAATAGTTACAGTTTTGCAATCGGAAATTTTGCCCATTCTTGCTTGGTACAAGACTTCAGCTGCTCAACAGTCTGATTCGCTTCTTCATGATGTGCCATACATTCTCAATAGGAGACAGATCTGGACTGGCAGCAGGCCAGTCAAGCACACGCACTCCGTGTCTACAAAGCCACACTGTTGTAGCCCGTGCAGAATGTGGCCTGGTATTGTTGTGCTGAAATAAGCATGGACTTCCCGGGAAGAGACATCACCTTGATGGTAACATATGTCTCTCTAAAATCCCAATATACGCCTCTGTGTCAATAGCACCTTCACACACATGCAATTCACCCATGCCGTGGACACTGATGCACCCCCTGCCCCATAGCATCACAGATGCTGTTTTTTGGCCCTTTCTCTGATAACAACCTGGATAGTCGTGTTCACCTTTGGCACTGAGAACTTGACATCCGGTTTTCCTGAAAACAAGCTGAAATATGGACTCATCTGACCACAGCACACATTTCCACTGTCTTCCCATCCATCTGAGATGAGTTTGGTGCTGTTTCTGCATAGAATTGATAAATAGCTTTCTGCTTGCATTTCTGGATGCAACAGCAGACTCTTGAATGACAACGGTTTTCCAAAGTACTTCCGAGCCCATGTGGTTATATTTGGCACATTAGCATGATGGTTTCTCAGGCAGGTCCTCCTGAGAGCTCAAAGGTCATGCCCATTCAACAGTGGTTTCCAGCCTTGCCTTACCTACACAATATCTCTGAATTCCCTGAATCTTTTCACAATATTATGTACTGTAGATTTTGAAAGACCTAACTTCTCTTCAACCTTGCGTTGAGAAATGTTCTTTTTGAATTGGCTAAAAATTTTCTCACGAATTTTGGGACAAAGCAGTGAGCCATGGCCCATCCTTGCTTGCAAAGACTGCGCCTTTGGTGCATACTCGTTTTATACCCAGTCATGTTACCAATTAACCTGCCTATTGTGGAATCTTCCAAAATGGTGTTACTTGAATATCCTATAAACATCTCATCTCATCTCATTATCTCTAGCCGCTTTATCCTTCTACAGGGTCGCAGGCAAGCTGGAGCCTATCCCAGCTGACTACGGGCGAAAGGCGGGGTACACCCTGGACAAGTCGCCAGGTCATCACAGGGCTGACACATAGACACAGACAACCATTCACACTCACATTCACACCTACGGTCAATTTAGAGTCACCAGTTAACTTAACCTGCATGTCTTTGGACTGTGGGGGAAACCGGAGCACCTGGAGGAAACCCACGCGGACACAGGGAGAACATGCAAACTCCACACAGAAAGGCCCTTGCCGGCCACGGGGCTCGAACCCGGACCTTCTTGCTGTGAGGCAACAGCGCTAACCACTACACCACCATGCCGCCCTCATCTATATTTACAAAATACAATTAAATTGGTCAGCAAAACTACTGAAAATCATTTCTTTGTACTTTTATCAGTTAAATAAAGGTTTACATGAATTAGCAATTCACAGACTTTTGTTTTTATTGCATTTTGGGAAATATCCCAACTTTTCCAGACATGGAGTTTTTGCAACCCATCATCAACTTTGCCATGCTTGAATATAAGAGTCAGTATTGTCATTGACTACCAACTATAAATGACAACGAAAGCAAAAATTTCCTGTCTGCAATGGCAAAACTTTATTGCCATGGAATTAATTATGAGTAATTCCTCAAACATAATGTGTTTGCTGCAAGACTGGGCACTGCTGCAGTCATACTGGAATGGAAAAATACAAATGTCAACTTGTGAGTGAATGATAATCTCCAAGCTGTATCTCTAGTCATACTGGATTGTCGGGATTTTCGGGATTGTCGGGATTTTGTACCTTACACCAGCCATCAGCTCACCATGCCTAAAAACACTCATCATTGGATGATTAGTTTAGTATCAGGGACTGAGAGACACTCTTTGTATAAATGTGTGGATTTTAATTTCATTGATTTTAATATCAGATTATCTACACTGTCAAAAATAGGGATACAGTAGGAGTCCATTTCGGACCCCAAGGTACAGTCTACACTAATGTACCCTCTAGGGCTCATTATTGGTACTTAGGGTAACTATGTGTACCTTTTTAGGGACAAAAAAGTACATATATGTTCCCAAGCAGTATCTAAAGGATACAAATAATGCACCATTTGAGTTACACAACATGCCTACCACTTTAAAGGTAAAAACTGTTGTTTTATTGTGACACAAACAATAATTCGGATGAAAAAAGACAAATCTGGAGTGAGCATAGGTATTCACCCCCTTTGGTATGAAACCCCTAAATAAGAGCTGGTCCAACCAATTCACTTCATAAGTCACATAATTAGTTCATTAATTATGTCTATATAAATCAACCTGTTCTGGAAGGACCCTGACTCTGCAACACTACTAAACAAGCAACATGAAAACCAAAGAACACTCCAAATAGGTCAGAGACAAAGTTGTGGAGAAGTATAGATCAGGGTTGAGTTATAAAAAATATCCCAAACTTTGAATATCCCGCAGAGCACCATTAAATCCATTATAGCAAAATGGAAAGATTATGGCACCACTACAAACCTGACAAGAGAAGGCTGCCCACCAAAACTCACAGACCGGGCAAGGAAGGCATTAATCAGAGATGCAAGAAAGGCACCAAAGATAACACTGAAGGAGCTGTAAAGATCCACAGCAGAGATGGGAGTATCTGTCCATAGGACCACTTTAAGCCGTACACTCCACAGAGCAGGGTTTTACGGAAGAGTGGCCAGAAAAAGTTCATTGCTTAAAGGAAAAAAAAAAAAAACACGTTTGGAGTTTGTCCAACAGCATGTGGCAGACTCCCCAAACATATGGAAAAAGATTCTCTGGTCAGATGAGACTAAAATTGATCTTTTTGTCCATCATGGGAAACATCATGTGTGGCACAAACCCAACACCCTGAGAACAGCATTCCTACAGTGAAGCATGGTGGTGGCAGCATCATGCTGTGGGGATATTTTTCATCTGCAGGGACAAGAAATCTGTTCAGGACTGAAGGAAAGATGGATGGCACTAAATACAGGACAATTCTGGAGGAAAACCTGTTTGAGTCGGCCAGAGGTTTGAGACTGGGGCGAAGGTTCACGTTCCAGTAGGACAATGACCCTAAACATACTGCTAAAGCTACACTGGAGTGGTTTAAAGGGAAACATTTAAATGTCTTGGAATGGCCTAATCAAAGCCCAGACCTCAATCCAAGTGAGAATCTGTGGCATAACTTGAAGATTGCTGTACACCAACACAACCCATCTAACTTGAAGGAGTTGGAGCAGATTTGCCTTGAGGAATGGGCAAAAACCTCAGTGGCTAGATGTGCTAAGCTAATAGAAACATAACCCAAGAGACTTGCAGCTTGAATTGCAACAAAAAGTGGCTCTAGAACATGGGCGATTGCTCTAAGACAACGAGGGAGGCTCAGCCTCCTCTAAAAATGACGAACATCGTGTAGGATGAATTGCACTAGGCTTATGTTATAGCCGACCTTATAACATTGCTATTTCAGATCCAGAATCATAGAAATATATATGCTCAACCCACTACAGTGCGAAATCATTCCCTTATAACTTTAATGTGTGCGTGAGTTTTTCCCCCTCGTGACAGCGCGATGCAGCGCAGCCTCAGTGGACTTCAGTGGCATTTGGGAGCTCTGCGCTTTTCAATCTCAAAATGCAAGATGATTATTGGACAAATACTGCGAAAACGCCCGCCCACGAAGTCTCACGGACTCCCAGCCTCAGTGGACTTCAATGGCATTTGGGAGCTATGCGCTTTTCAATCTCAAAATGCAAGACGGTTATTGGACAAATACTGCGAAAATGCCCGCCTACGGACTCCCAGCCTCACAGTGGGAGGGACATGGCAGTTTCCGCGAGGAGACTGGTGATTGGTGAAAGCGGCCGGATATTTTCTTTGATTGACAGCTCATTTCAACTATAGACAGGCAGCGGTGAATTTCAGTTCAGTCCCATGCGGATTCGCAAGTGCTGTGGTGTATTGTAAGAGATCAGCTTACATTTCGATTTCATTCATTACATACGGTTTCTACCAGCTTTTTTAGTTTGTATATATTTTCATTGTAAATAAAGTGTAAATATAGTGTTGTCAAGTTTGCTATCTTAGTTCCAGAAATTTCATTTATTTTAGTGACTGAACTTGAACTTGAGGGGGCTAGTCAGCTAGCAAGAAAGCTGCGCACGGATGCCAAGCATTGCTGATTTAATTTTGGCAAAGCCATTTGCCAGTCTTCCTTTCGAGGAAAAAATTAAAATTAAAGAGCAGGGTAGACCAACGCCTCAAATTGACTTGGTGAAAAAGGTAGGGAATAATACTCGTTCCTTTCAGCTCTCCTGGTACGAGAAAGTGAATTGGCTAACAGCAAGTGACCCACATCAACAACAGTAAATAGGCTACTTTAGTAATATGTCATGGATGGACCAAAAATATAGAATCTATTTAAAATGTTTATGCTGAGTATATTATATTGGGATATATATTTTTCTGGATATGAATTAAACACAGCTACAATTTGGAAAACATTTTTAAACAAAAACACAGCCGAGAACATTTCACACTACAGACCTGGATTAAAAGTGAAGGGTTATCAAAATTGTCAATAAAACATTTCTCAGTCAAAATAAGTAAAATATAGGGAAAGTGTCATTGAATGAAATGTGTGGCATCCAGCTCTACTGCTGAGGTTCCTGACAAAGAGCTGCTTTCAATAATGATCAATTTTTAAACAACATGCCACAATTTTAAAATATAAAATGTTAAAATATACCCCCCCAACACCACCATCATGTATATTGGACAGTAGGCTAATGGGCCAAAAGAACCTGTTATTTCACAGTTTGTGACGCTGCCAACAATCAGCCAGATCAGAGGCAAGAGTATGGGCAGAATTAATGTTTTTTTCTTTTAAAATCTGGAAATATCGTAACCGACCAGCCTCCCGTTTGAAAGACTACCAGCCGCCACTGCTCTAGAAAGTATTGACTTTGGGAGGTGAATACCTATGCACACTCGAGATTCCTATTTTTTCATCTTATTGTTTGTGTCACAAAAAAAAAAAAAAATGCACCTTTAAAGTGGTAGGCATGTTGTGTAAATCAAATGAAGAGTTTGGTTCCAAAACGTGATAAACGGCAAATTTGAAAAATTGAAACTCCCACCACCAAACCATCAGTAATTATCATATCTTACTCATAAACAATAGAATTGGATATATAGCGTTTTGGAACCAAACTTCAAATGGTGCTAACACCCTAAAAAAAAAATCCCTTTTAATTCCAGCTTATCATGCAACAAAACAGGACAAACACCAAGGGGGATGAATACTTTTGCAAGACATTGCACACAACCATTTATCTATTAATACATCTTGTATAAAAATGCTCATTAAACAATTACGTTAAAAGCTGAACCCTACAGATCAAAGGTTAAAAGAATCTACCTGTCTTATGTAATTTCAATAAACAGACTCACAAATACAACTGCATGTACAACTGAGACTCACTTATCCTTGAAGATACTGGGGTTGCCTGTAACAAAGCTTGTTTTCCTTCCTGTATCTTTCTCATGTCCATCAGTCACTGGAGGAAGATTGCACCTGAGAAACAAAAGGGAGAGGAAGTACAGTGAGACCATGGGAGAGATTTGTCTCATTGTGTCATTACATGCAGTTAGATTATTCAGTCAATTTCTTCTGCTGTTTTGCTGTCTTCTTCTAATAAACTCCATTCATCCATTCATCCATCCATTATCTGTAGCTGTTTATCCTGTTCTACAGGGTTGCAGGCAAGCTGGAGCCTATCCCAGCTGACTATGGGTGAGAGGCGGGGTACACCCTGGACAAGTCACCAGGTTATCGCAGGGCTGACACATAGAGACAAACAACCATTCACACTCACATTCACACCTACGGTCAATTTAGAGTCACCAATTAGCCTAACCTGCATGTCTTTGGACTGTGGGGGAAACCGGAGCACCCGGAGGAAACCCACGCGGACACGGGGAGAACATGCAAACTCCACACAGAAAGGCCCTCGCCGGCCACGGGGCTCGAACCCAGGACCTTCTTGCTGTGAGGTGACAGTGCTAACCACTACACCACCATGCCGCCCCCTAATAAACTCAGGTTTTGAAAAAAAAAAAGAATGTCTCTTAAAATGTGATTTGATCCTCACATAAAATGTGCATGCTTCCTCCAGGGGCAATACATCATGGCAGACTCTATTCTATACTCTACTGTAGAATTTCATCTCTTACTTACTCCTGATTATATCCTCTGCTGCTACAACAATGCTAGCCTACACCAATATACTCCATCCACCAGGATTAACGTTTTGGTGTTAGAATGCAGTTTTGCTTGTTCTCTCCAAACGTAACAGTGTGTAGGTTTATTAAATGATGAATGAAATGATCAGTATCAGACCTGATGACAAATGTAGCAGAGTCGATTTGTCTCCCACAGCTGCTGTTGGTTAAGATGCCTCCATTGCCCACGACAGCACACGTGTCATATGGTGCTTTTTTAAAAGGGCTCTCCTACACACATGCACACACAGAGACTATTAGCACTAGTACTGACATTTTAAAATCAATCAGATGTTGTGTTTTATGTGCATATGTCACACAATACCTTAGGAAATATACTGAACAGAGCTTCTGTTATGTTCACTTTCCTTTTATTATCTCCATCATAAGTATATATTGTCCCAGCAAGTGTGTTTTCTTGTGTAACTGTTGCATTGGAAATGGCATCACAACTGTTACTTAGAAATGTCCTAGAAAAAAAAAAAACACCTTTATGTTTATTTATTTCTGTACTTACTTTTAAAACTAAAAAAAAAAGTGAATTTCACAAACTGTTGTATAAAATAATGCATAAGGGTGGGAGTGAGGTGATGTGGCATGCCGCACAGCCAGAGTGCATTATTTTTGTATAACAGCACAGTGTGGAGTGTTATTGCACTTCTATTTAAGTGATTTGAGAACAATTCCAATGTTTAACTTATTAATGAATGACATGACACACATTTTAACGTGGTATAGTCCTACCCTAGAAAGTTGTGTGAATCACATTAAGAATATTCTGGCTCAACTCCTCGAAAACCACCTCTTCATCAAAGAGAGAAGAGAGACGAAGCCTTTATTTGTCACATGCACACTCAAGCACAGTGAAATTCGTTTTCTGCATTTACCTCATCTGAAGCAGTGAACACACACAAGTGAGCAAAGAGCACACATACATACCCAGAGCAGTGGGCAGCTATGCTACAGCACCCAGAGAGCAGTAGGGGGTTAGGTGCCTTGCTCAAGGGCACTTTGGCCCAAGGCCACCCCATGTTAACCTAACTGCATGTCTTTGAACTGTGGGGGAATGCGGAGCACCTGGAGGAAACCCACGCAGACATGGGGAGAACATGTAAACTCCACCACAACACCAGCGTGCCACCCAAAGCAGAAAAATGTAACTTCCATGTCTCCAAGATATCCTTCCTGGGATATGTTATCAGATCTCCAAAAGATAGAAACTGTTTGGTATGGTTTCTTGCAGAAGATGGTGTCAGGTGGTTATGCCAGAAAGAATGCTTCCTCCCGCAACGAGCGTAAAAAGAGAGTGGACACAGCAGGTCAAGTTGAAGAACAGTTAGACTGGGCTTACAAGATATCAAACCAAAGAGTATGCGAGATTACAAAACTCAGCTTGATAAGGGAATTTTGCCATGTGCAGTTCCTTAAGTACATGGTCCATGTCTATACATCCATCCATCCATTATCCATGAACTGCTTATCCTGTGTAGGGTCACAGGCAAGCTGGAGCCTATCCCAGCTGACTATGAGTGAGAGGCGGGGTATACCCTGGACAAGTCACCAGATCATTGCAGGGCTGACACATAGAGACAAACAACCATTCACACTCACTTCAGAGCCACCAATTAACCTAACCTACATGTCTTTGGACTGTGGGGGAAACTGGAGCACCCAGAGGAAACCCACGCAGCCACAGGGTGAAAATGCAAACTCCACACAGAAAGGCCCCCATCAGGCACTGGACTCGAACCCAGAACCTTCTTGCTGTGAGGTGACAGTGCTAACCACTACACCACCATGCCACTCATGGGCAATGTCTGTCGCATGGAAAATGCTGCACTGCAGAAACAAGTCCTGTTTGACAAAAGAACACCAGAGAGGACCTGGTCTAAGGTTGAGGAGTTATTGGGGGTGGATCGGCAGCAGTTTAGGAAAGCAATGATGAAAAAAACAGAATTTAGGCATCTGCTTGAGCAGCGGTTTTCAGAGCAGATGCGCCCCAAGGCCGAGCACAGGCCAAAAGGGAAACGATGATGAGGATGATCAGTGCTGAGGGAGTAACTATGGATAAGAACAAGGTCTTAGCAATAACCACTTGGCCCACCCCTGCTACAGTCAAAGAACTCCAACATTTTCTAGGTTTCGCTAACTACTATAGAAGGTTTATAAGAGGTTTCAGCTCTATTGCAAGCCCACTTACTGCCTTGTTCACAAAGGGGCCTAAGCATGTTCAATGGAACCAAGCTGCTGAAAAAGCCTTCTCACAGCTCAAGAGAGCATTCACATCTGCTTTCATCCTGAAACACCCTGATCCCAGTAAGTCTTTCTTTGTGGAAGTTGACACATCTGAGTATGGAGCAGTGCTGTCTCAGTGTTTTGGTGAGAAGCCTAAGTTGCATCCTGTAGCTTTCTTCTCCAAGAAACTTACCCCAACAGAACTATGACATTGGTAACCATAGTCTACAGGCCTGGCTCTAAGAACACATAAGCTGACACTCTGTCCCGTATCTACCCATCCACAACTCCAGTCTAGGATCCAGAACCCATTATTCCTCCAGCATGGTTTGTGAAACCCTTGGCATGGGAGACTGACCAAGAACTCGCTCAAGCTATGTCATGTCATGTCCCTACCAACTGCCCTGCTAATCATACCTATGTCCCCACATGCCTCAGAGGCTGTCTGATCACCTGGGTACACACTACTCCCGCCACTGGGCATCCAGGCACTCAGTGCACATACTGCGTCCCTGTGAATGAGCTGTTACTACAGAAACAGTAACATATTAAAATGAACACATTAAAGCTAGACGGCCTTTTGATTTCATAAAATCAGTGAAATTTAGTTTCCTCTGAAATTTGGTCATTGTGATGCACGTTTATTTCTGTAATCTCATCTCATCTCATTATCTCTAGCTGCTTTATCCTTCTACAGGGTCGCAGGCAAGCTGGAGCCTATCCCCGCTGACTACGGGCGAAAGGCGGGGTACACCCTGGACAAGTTTTATTTCTGTAATATCTCACAAAATATCAGGCCATTCTGTGGCTGGGAAGTTATTTAATCTGAGGGGATTAAAGCAAATAATGTGCATGAAATCGCTCGCTTCGCGCAGTCAAGCAGACAGAGGAAGTCCGTGTGCACATGCGCAGGTTTACGTTTGACTGTGCATTGACAGTTCCATCATTCTGTCACTAAATGAACAGCTGATCACACTGAGGTGCTCGCTGAGCACCAATATTTATTAGTTTGGTCCTGCGTTTCCTTTCCTTCATATACAACATAACGTCTTTTCTTCTCGCTTTCTGTTATTATAGTCGGTCTTTCACATTTCATTCGCACACTTACGTCCTCCATTTTCCTCTCCTCTTTCAAATTTGTATCCCACAATGCCTTGTGCGAACAGGGAAAGCCCACCATGTGGTGCATGATATAATTATCTTGAATCGGGTCATGGTGAAGCAGGAAAAAATAGTGGAGAATTTAGGGTCACATGGCCCTAAATTCATTAATTGTTCTATTAAAAAATAAAATAAAATAAAATTTGGAAGTCTGTGATTTGAATTCAGTCACTTTTGGTCCACTAAAACAATAATAATTGGGTGTCAGGGTGTCATAAAAAGAATTTATGACCTACACTTGAAAAATCTGAAAAGCAGTCTAGTTTTAATATACTAGTTACAGCCAGAACTACTGTCCGAGCCGTACTGTTATACAAAAAATGACACACAGCTACTGACCAATCAGAGTCAGTAAGTCAACCGTGTTGTGGTATAAGCACATTTATCAAATATTAGCAAGTAAGATTTTTCATTTTTATCCTCCTGAAAGATTGGTGACTTGAGCTGCTATGATGTTGTCACATGTTGTTACCTGAAGGTATTAAAGTTCTTCTCATGCTTTTTCCATTTGGAAGTGTAATTTGCCATCAGTTGGTCAACCATTTCAATTTCCCTGGAACACAAAGTCACACATGCACAATAAGAAAGCAGTGATACTGGAAATACTGCTTCTGTAAACTGTAACTCAGTCTGGCTTATATGACACTAATACAAGCTTCTATGGATTTTCATTTTAGCTTTCTGTATAAATGTAATAATCAGTTTATGTAACGTTTCTGTGACGTGTTGCATGTTCATCTCACATGGCCTTTAAAGCAGCTTCGTCCACTTGTGAATCGCTGGCATCTGCATCACTGTGAGGACACACACACACACACAATCACTTGAAGGCATGCCAACACTATAGAGAAAAAATTTATAGAAAGTGCTAGTATTAACAGTAAAGCATAAATATGTGAATTGTTACATGTGCCTATTTAGAGTGATGAAGATTTTGCGTTTTTAGGATCAGATTTACGGTAGATTGCCGCAAAAAATGAGTCATTTCTGACATGTCTCAATTCAATAAACATTTAATAATAACCATTTCTCAGTTCAATTTACACTTATTCCTTGGTTTACTTTTCAAATTTTAGAGAATCAAAAATTAGATCATTTAAACAAAAATGCTCAACTAGGTTTTATTTATTTATTTATTTATTTATTTATTTTGCCACAGTAATTGATGTGATGTGATGTGAACAGTGTTGTATTTTCATCTCACTTGCTGTTTGCAGGATTTTCTTCCACTTTTTGTGAATCCCTGGCAGGTGCATCACTGTAAGGACAAAACACACACACACACACACACACACACACACACACACACACACACACACACACACACGTCAATACTATAGAAAAAAGACTTATAGAAAGTGCTAGTATTAACAGTAAAGCATGAATATGTGATGTGTTACATGTGCCTATTTAGAGTGATGAAGATTTTGAGCTTTTAGGCTCAGATTTAGATTTCTGCAAAAAATGAGTCATTTCTGACATGTCTCAATTCAGTAAACATTTAATAATAACCATTTCTCAGTTGAATTTACATTTATTCCTTGGTTTACTTTTCAAATTTTAGAGAATGTAAAATTAGATCATTAAAAAAAATGCTAAACTAGGGGTTTTAAATTTTTTTTTGCCACAGTAATTGATGTGATGTGATGTGAACAGTGTTGTATTTTCATCTCACTTGCTGTTTGCAGGATTTTCTTCCACTTTTTGTGAATCGCTGGCAGGTGCATCACTGTAAGGACACACACACACACACACACACACACACACAATCGCATGTCAATACTATAGAGAAAAGACTTATAGAAAGTGCTAGTATTAACAGTAAAGCATGAGTATGTGATGTGTTACATGTGCCTATTTAGAGTGATGAAGATTTTGAGCTTTTAGGCTCAGATTTAGATTTCTGCAAAAAATGAGTCATTTCTGACATGTCTCAATTCAATAAACATTTAATAATAGCCATTTCTCAGTTCAATTTACACTTATTCCTTGGTTTACTTTTCAAATTTTAGAGAATGTAAAATTAGATCATTTAAACAAAAATGCTAAACTAGGGTTTTTAAAAATTTTTTTTGCCACAGTAATTGATGTGATGTGATGTGAACAGTGTTGTATTTTCATCTCACTTGCTGTTTGCAGGATTTTCTTCCACTTTTTGTGAATCGCTGGCAGGTGCATCACTGTAAGGACACACACACACACACACAATCACATGTCAATACTATCGAGAAAAGACTTATAGAAAGTGCTAGTATTAACAGTAAAGCATGAGTATGTGATGTGTTACATGTGCCTATTTTAGAGTGATGAAGATTTTGAGCTTTTAGGCTCAGATTTAGATTTCTGCAAAAAATGAGTCATTTCTGACATGTCTCAATTCAATAAACATTTAATAATAACTATTTCTCAGTTGAATTTACATTTATTCCTTGGTTTACTTTTCAAATTTTAGAGAATGTAAAATTAGATCTTTAAACAAAAATGCTAAAATGGGGGGGGGGGGGGGGGGGGGGTTGTGCCACGGTAATTAGTGTGATGTGAACAGTGTTGTATTCTCATCTCACTTGCTGTCTAAGAGATTTTCTTCTATGCTGTATCGATATCTGGCAGCTGTTTCACTGTGAGGGGACACACACACAGAATCACTTGAAGGCATGTCAATACTATAGAGAAAAGACTTATAGAAAGTGCTAGTATTAACTGTTATGCATAAATATTTGGTGTGTTACATGTGCATTGAAAGTGTATCTCAGAGGGAGCATTATCTCAAACACTGCATTTGAAAGGAAGACAAAGGAGGCAGAATTGTCTTGGCAGATGCAGAAAATTGGTCAACTTGACATAATACGTATATGCAGCCAACCCCTCCCCTGATCTATATAAAGAACGCCTTGCCCTTCAAGCAAACTTTAATATTTGTTCTCCGCAGAAAGAGGAAGAACTGTTACTTAGATCTAGATACAATTATTATGAACAGGGGGATAAGGCATCCTTGTCCTTGCACACCAACTCAAACAGGAATCCTCCTCTCACCAGATTCTTCAAATTAGGACCCCTCTATGCATGACAACAGATCGAAAACAAATTAATGATCACTTTAAGGACTACTACAGCTCATTATATGTGTCTGAACACCCTCCCGATTCTACCGCCTTTGATCTTTTTTTTGATTCATTGGACATCCCAAAGGTGGATGAGGAGGCTGCTAGCAGATTGGATCAGCCTCTGTCTGTAGAAGAACTTGGGGCTGCTATGGCCTCAATGCAGTGTGGAAAGTGTCCAGGACCTGATGGCTACCCCATAGAGTTTTACAGAACATTTTATCCACTATTGGCCCCCCTACTGGTCGATATGTATAATGAATCATATACAAAGCATACCCTTCCATCAACTCTCACTCAAGCCACCATATCTTTGATTCTTAAAACAAACAAAGACCCTTTGGACTGTACTTCTTATCAGCCTATTAGTTTGTTGAAGGTGGATTTAAAGTTACTCTCTAAATTATTAGCGCTTTGCTTAGACCCTATACTGCCGACCATCATATCTCCAGATCAGACAGGATTTATTAGAAATAGGTATTCATTCTACAATCTAAGATGTCTTTATAAAATAATCTATAACCAACCCACATCTAATACCCCTGAAGCCTTGATCTCCCTTGATGCGGAGAAAGCATTTGATCGGGTGGAATGGGCATACCTCTTTTACACAATGCAGAAATTTGGCCTTGGACATAAATTTATCACATGGGCTCAACTATTATATTCTGCCCCAAGGGCCTCAGTCAGGACTAATAACAACTTTTCTGAATATTTCTGCTTACACCGCTCCACTAGACAAGGATGCCCATTGAGCCCTCTTCTATTTGCTATAGCAATTGAACCACTGGCTGTTCTCCTTAGATCCAATCAGGAAATTACAGGCGTATTTAGATCAGGTATAGAACATAAGGTGTCGCTTTATGCGGACGATCTTTTACTCTATATATCAAACCTGTCCACATCTATACCTGCAGCACTGCAATCTCTTGCAACATTTGGCTCTATATCAGGCTACAAATTAAACTTGAGCAAAAGTGAGTTGTTCCCACTAAATGCTGCAGCTAGAGCATACCCTACCCATTCTTTACCATTTAAGATAGCAAACCACAGATTTACCTACCTAGAAGTACAGATCACAGACAAGTTCCATGATTTATACAAATTTAATTTTGTCAGCCTGATGTCCTGCGTACAGAAAGACTTTGAACGGTGGTCTTTACTGCCCCTATCACTGCTAGCAAGAATTAATTCTGTCAAAATGAACACCCTTTCTAAATTCTCCTACCTTTTTCAGAGTATCCCCATTTTCCTTCCACAAACATTTTTTTCGCAAGATTGACTCTGGTTACAGAGTTCATCTGGAATAGGAAGACACCTAGAATTCGCAAACCATTTCTCCAAAGGCCCAAAAAACTTGGGGGCATGGCATTACCAAATTTTCAATATTATTATTGAGCAGCCAATATCAGAGCCTTACATTACTGGCTGCATTCAGATACACTCAGTCCACCCCCTACATGGTTGCAGATGGAAGCCTTGTCCTGTAAACCCACATCTTTGAAGGCCTTAATGTTCTCCCCCCTTGGATGCCCTTTGTCCACATATACTAAAAATGTATGTGTTAAAACTTCATTGAGAATATGGAACCAGTTTAGAAAACATTTCAACCTAAAAACTCTTTCCACCCTTTATCCTCTTACTACAAACCCTGTTTTTCCACCCTCCCTGATTGACGGAGCATGGTCGGTATGGTCTAAGTTGGGTATCAGGACAATTAATGACTTATATATAGATGGCTTATTTGCATCATTCCAACAACTGTCTGAGAAATAGTCTTTGACCAAACCGCAGTTCTTTAGATACCTACAGATATGTAGCCTTGTTAGATCCTTATATCCCCATTTTCCTAACGCACCACCTGCCTGGCAGTATTTCTACTGACTCCCTCTTTATGGCCCTCCCAAATATTAGAGGAATGATATCTTATATTTATAATAGTATGTATACCTTACGACCAGTAAGTCTCAACTCAATTAAAACTCAATGGGAGGAGGACCTAGGGGATGAGATCTCAGACGAACTATGGGACTCAATCTTACGGTACGCTGCGTACATTCCTCATCAATATGCGCTAAGCATGGTTTGATTCAGTGCAAGATTGTCCACTGTATTCATTGGACTAAGGTCAAATTAAGCCAGTTTTTCCCAGATGTTGACCCTACATGTGAGCAGTGTCACTCATCACCTGCATCCTTGGCACATACACTCTGGTTTTGTCCAAATCTATAGAATACTGGTCCAAGGTCTTTGATATCCTATCAGATGTCTTGGAACTGACAATTTCTCCCTCTCCTTTTACTGCTTTGTTTGGTGTTCTCCCTACAGTACCCCTCTCTTCATATAAGGCTAACTTTGTTGCATTTATCACACTTGTGGCAAGACTAGTCATTTGCACTATTCTGCACTACCTCATCTTAACAGCTGCTAGTTTGTTTATGCTGCTTATTTCAATGTTTACCTGCTATACCTCAAGTGCCCTTGACTGTTTGTTTATTGGAACCAATTTATGTGTGTGTGTGTGTGTGTGTGTGTGTGTGTGTGTGTGTGTGTGTGTGTGTGTGTGTGTGTATATATGTATGTATATATGAGTGTTTAGTCTACGTCTAGTTCATATCTAGAGTATTTATACTGTTTATATTGTCTGTTTGAGTGTTTAGTCTTTGTCTAGTTCTTATCTAGTGTTTACACTGTTTATATTGTCTGAGTGTTTAGTCTATGTCTAGTTCTTCTTATTAAGTGTTTATACTGTTATTTATACTGTTTATATTGTTTGTCTGAGTGTTTAGTCTATGTCTAGCTCCTATCTAGAGTGTTTATACTGTTTATATTGTTTGTTTGTTTGTTTTTTTCAATTATTCTATTTTTATTTTTTGCATTGCCTGTTTGCACCATGGGTCAGAGAGGACTGAAATTTCATCTGTGCTGTATGTCGAGCATGTATAGCATATTTGACAATAAAGTTGACTTGACTTGAAGTTGAAGACGTTTAATTTTGCTGAGATGGAAGTCTTCAAATGCCCCCTCATTCAGTTCCCTGATTAAAGATATCCTTTCTTTTATGAAGATAGAAAAAATAAGACACACCATCAAGGGCTCTACCCGCAGGTTCTATAAAACATGGGGATGTCTTTCTAATTACATAGACAATTTGAACCTTCCCTTTGTGACAGACTAGAGCTGGGTACACACTGTTTAATTAAATAGACAACAAACAAACCACTGTAGTTACATTTCTCTGTAGAATGCAGGCTTTGTGTGTTTTTTGTTTTGATTATTATTATTATTATTTTTGGCAGCACGATGGTGTAGTGGTTAGCGCTGTCGCCTCACAGCAAGAAGGTCTGGGTTCGAGCCCCGTGGCCGGCGAGGGCCTTTCTGTGCAGAGTTTGCATGTTCTCCCCGTGTCCGCGTGGGTTTCCTCCGGGTGCTCCGGTTTCCCCCACAGTCCAAAGACATGCAGGTTAGGGTAACTGGTGACTCTAAATTGACCGTAGGTGTGAATGTGAGTGTGAATGGTTGTCTGTGTCTATGTGTCAGCCCTGTGATGACCTGGCGACTTGTCCAGGATGTACCCCGCCTCTCGCCCGTAGTCAGCTGGGATAGGCTCCAGCTTGCCTGCGACCCTGTAGAACAGTATAAAACGGCTACAGATAATGAGATGAGATTATTTTAATTGTGTTTTTTTCTTTCACTTTTTTCCTTTTCTTTTATATGGTAAATGTCCGCAGACGTAGCATATGTCATGCACACTATATGTGTGGGTGGGTGGGTGGGTGGGTGGGGGTTCTGTGTGTCGTTGTTTTTCATATAGCGATGTGTGGTATAATTTTCCTGAGGTATTTCAATTTTTTGAATTATTTTTTCCTGTTGTGCCTTAGACATATACCACATATCAGTACCCTGTGTGTTTGTATTTGTACTTGAAAAAACAATAAACAAACTAAAGAAAAAAAAGTACTATGTGAATGTGGTAGCGGGGGCGTGGTCAAGCAGCGGTTTGTGAACAGACAGCGAGGCCAGGGAAAGGGCGTGGCAAAACGACCACACCTGTATAATCAGTGGTGTGTATGTGTGTCTTGCAGTGACAGCCAAGGGTTTATATGAAGGGAGGAAGTGCTGTGTGTGTGTGTGTGTGTGTGTGTGTGTGTAAAAGCAAGGGTTGAAATCTGAAAAGCTTAAATAAAAATTGTCCTGTAATTCACCTGCCTGTCCCAGTGATTCAACATGCCACCTCACCCCAGAGACTGCTATAGCGAATTAGAATGTTGACATGGGTTCAGCTAAGTTCTAGCTACACTTTTGAGCAACAGGTCCATCTGCATTCCATAAAGCGTTACCCTGTAGTGTTTTGACACAACAACGCCACTGTAGGCACTAATATTGAATGCATTCTTCAAAAGCTACCCCTGAGTTGATTGGTTAGGAGACAAAAAGCATTTATAAAACAGCTTTATTAAAAAAACCAGCACACTTCCGTGTTTTTCTTTTTCTTTATGGCACCTTTGGACAAAAGCACCTCTAACTCACCTTCACTGAAATAAATGTTTCTCCTTTCCATGTTACTGGGAACCTGCTCAGTGCATTGCTTTCACTGACTATCACCACAGCTGCATAGGTCATTGTCAGAGGTGGACAGTAACGAAGTACATTTACTTGAGTACTGTACTTAAGTACACTTTTTGAGTATCTGTACTTGTCTTGAGTATTATTTTTTTGGGAACTTCTGACTTTAACTTCACTACATTTGAAAGGCAAATATCGTACTTTTTACTCCACTACGTTTCTATCAACGTCCTCGTTACTCGTTACTATGAAGCAGCTTTGAAAGTGGATGTTTTTTTCTTTTCTTTTCTAAAATGTGATTGGTTTTTTCACAGGTGACACTGAGACACTATCAGTAATCACTAGGGTCATTTCACATCCATAGACTGTATAAAATAAAGATCAGTGATTTCTCAGCAGCATTATTTAACACGATCAGTAGATGGCAGAATGGAAGGAGGCGGTTCTTCTGGGGAATGCACACACACCCATGGCCCAACCCATGTTTCAGTTTTCTGAAAGGATTAAAGATTTGTTTAATTTTAAATGTTTGCTTTGTTTGCCGAAAACGAACCACATCACGGCCTACAAAAACTCGCCGTCCAACCTGCGGAAGCATATTGAGGGATATAAACGTTTTATTCCAAGAGAAAGCTTGCAACAAAGTTGTGTGTGCTTTTAGAGCTCGCGATAACGTTGCGATAGCTATGCAGTCTGGTTAGTCAAATGACTTTCTATGGATTTGCCCTCCAAGTTGCCATAGCTTTGTCTATGGCTAACGTTTACACATAGCTAGTTAATTTGGACACTGTTAGTTAGCATGTAAAAATGGAGTTATGCTAACATGAATAACGTTAACTTATCTGAAGTCCTTTCAGAAATATGTTTTAGCATAATCTTGCCAAATAAACAGAATGTAGAAATCTTTCTTTTCTAGTAGCGTTAGGCACCCAATATGATTTCAAGTTTGAAAAGAGTTTGCTAGCATGTCAGGTGGAGCTTCACTGATTAGCTAGCTTAACGTTAAACCATCATGTTGGCACAGCATGCGTTCATTTTGCAAGTTCACATTTCTGTCCATGGTAACGGCATGAGGTATTATAAGCGTTGAGTCAATAATACACTGATGCGTTGACAGAAAATGTACTTTTAATACTTAAGTATTTTTAAAAGCGAGTACTTTAGTACTTTAACTTAAGTAAAAATTTGACTGGACAACTTTCACTTGTATCGGAGTAACATTTGACCAGTGGGATCTGTACTTTGACTTAAGTAATGAAGTTGGGTACTTTGTCCACTTCTAGTTATTGTGGCATGTTTATGTCAATTTTGATATGATAGTATATAGTAAGTTGGTCCTATTGGTGGCTTGTTTCCATGCAGCTGAAGCTGATTCATCATTTTCTCTCAAATTACTGCTAGTTTTTTCACGTAATAGAACAATTTTGTGAATCAGACACAGTGATTCGTATACCATTTCTGGAGCCCAAAACTGCTCAGTTCTACTCAAACTTGATGACTAAGGAGCAATGAGTAAACATAAGTCTTGTGCCCTTATGAAATACTTTTTGTCATTTATTGGTTACTTTACACACGTATGACCACAAGTTGGCGTACTGGTTAGTGTGTATGCCTCTCTACCAGGAAATCGTGAGTTCTACTCGTGGTTGGGTCATGCCAAAGACCATCATAAAAATGGTACCTACTACCATCTGGTAAGGCACGCTGCACTACAGATGTGAGTAGAGAAGTCAAACTCTTGCAGTTACCAGAGGGACTAGCCCCCCACTGTAACCCTAGTCATATAGACAAGAGGCCAAGGGCTATCAAAATGGAGATTGGCGCTGCACCCATACACCTTAAAGAGTTGGTTAGTACTGGGACAGGAGACTACCTGGGAAGACCAGATTCTGGTGTGAGAGGGACTTTGACTTTACTCACATATTCCATCCTCATTAGTTGTTATGCTCTGAAATAATATTCACTACCTGGTGCAATATTTATATTTCCATGTCAGTTGCCAGTATTTTATTAGTGCAATATTGCTACCTCAGATGAAGTACTACTCGTATTTAAGTTCCATTCTTATTTTGTTTTGTACATTATATACATAGCCTGTGTTTTGACTTCTTTTTTAAAAAAAACTTTTTAATTTATTTTATTTTGTTATTTATTTATACTTTTATTGTACTAATTTTGGGCGGCACGGTGGTGTAGTGGTTAGCGCTGTCGCCTCACAGCAAGAAGGTCCTGGGTTCGAGCCCCGGGGCCGGCGAGGGCCTTTCTGTGTGGAGTTTGCATGTTCTCCCCGTGTCCGCGTGGGTTTCCTCCGGGTGCTCCGGTTTCCCCCACAGTCCAAAGGCATGCAGGTTAGGTTAACTGGGGACTCTAAATTGACCGTGAGTGTGAATGGTTGTCTGTGTCTATGTGTCAGCCCTGTGATGACCTGGCGATTTGTCCAGGGTGTACCCCGCCTTTTGCCCGTAGTCAGCTGGGATAGGCTCCAGCTTGCCTGCGGCCCTGTAGAAGGATAAAGCGGCTAGAGATAATGAATGAATGAATGTACTAATTTTTTTGTTTCTATCCATCCCTGTCTCTCTCTATCTGCGAGCTGCTGGAACATGTAAATATGTTTATCTTATCTTATCTTATCTTATCTTCATTATAAGGTTGTAATCCATGTCATAGCTGTTCGGATTGATTCTCTGCTTTAAACTCTTTACTGAACAATTTTCTGAAAATTTTATTGAGAAACTGAATGGGAAATTAACTTCCAAAAACCATGCTGCTAAAAAGTGAGCAGTCGCTGTTCAGGTCTTGCCTTGTACACCCTATATCATACACTACATCTCGTACTGTGTCACACAAATGTAGCAGGGTAAAAAATAAAGTTAAAATGTTATCTCGGTTACAGTTACTCATACCAGTAGGACACTGCTGCTCGACTCATTTTACACTTTAAAACTTTGAAGATGGTTTCAAACTAAAATGCCAGTTAGATAGATAGATAGATTAGATAGATAGATTTATTAAGGTAAAATTGCATGCAAGTAGGGCAATATACTAATGTACAATTGAACTCAATATATGAAACTAAACCAAGGATAGCACAACAAAGTGTAAAACACTTATTTCCATTATAGTCCCAAGAAAAGTTTCAGGATGGTGCTATGCTGACTGTTTAATAATGGGATTAAGTGTATTATCAATACTAAATTTGTACAAATGGCACTGAGTAGAATGATAACAAAACTTTAACGGCACCAAAAAAAAAAAAAAAGCCCAAATCTAAATTACTGGCTAAACACACAATATCGGTAGCTTTAAACAGAAGTGAAGGTTTTTCTCCAAATCAGTTTCAATTATGAATAAACAGTAGATAATATGTTAAAAATGTTAATTCACATAAATTAAGTAACAAAGTGTAAAAGTGCCCAAATTGTTCAAATCATGAAAAAGACAATAAATCTACAGTATTTGGGATTTTGGATAAAGTAAGCATTTAATGTGTGTGTGTGTGTGTGTGTGTGTGTGTGTGTGTGTGTGCTTGATTTTATGATGGAATCAATTAACTTCAAGTCACAAAAAGACAGACTGGTTTATTGTAAATGTTAATTCAACTGAAATGTATTTTAAAATATCATAATTGTGTGAAGTAGAAGTAAGATCAGGGCGGCACGGTGGTGTAGTGGTTAGCGCTGTCGCCTCACAGCAAGAAGGTCCGGGTTCGAGCCCTGTGGCCGGCGAGGGCCTTTCTGTGTGGAGTTTGCATGTTCTCCCCGTGTCCGCGTGGGTTTCCTCCGGGTGCTCCGGTTTCCCCCACAGTCCAAAGACATGCAGGTTAGGTTAACTGGTGACTCTAAATTGACCGTAGGTGTGAATGTGAGTGTGAATGGTTGTCTGTGTCTATGTGTCAGCCCTGTGATGACCTGGCGACTTGTCCAGGGTGTACCCCGCCTTTCGCCCGTAGTCAGCTGGGATAGGCTCCAGCTTGCCTGCGACCCTGTAGAAGGATAAAGCGGCTAGAGATAATGAGATGAGAATGAGAAGTAAGATCAGACACTTACCTGTGAGTAGAGTAATGCCAAACCAGCACGGTGCAGAAGGAGGTTAAAATGAGGAGAGATAGTACCCTTATAACAAAAGCCTTCATTTTGGATCCGTGTGCTTGTTCACTCTCTGTAGCTGTCTTTGTCTGCTCATTTATAAGTGTGCACACACTCATGCTATTAATGTCCACCTTGTTTTTCTTCATTCCTTATTTTCTTTGCGTATCATCCGTCCCAATTTCTGCCTTGATTGTAACGTCATCTCTGCAAGCCTGAAGGATGTCTCTCTCTCTCTCTCTCTCTCTCTCTCTCTGTGTGTGTTACTTCTTTGTACATTCCTTTCCTATTCACTCCTGTGCATCTACACCTTTATTTTAAGCATGCTCTTTTGCAGCTTGCCAGGTCTCTCTCTCTCTCTCTCTCTCTCTCTCTCTCTCTCTCATTCTTCCTTTATTCCCTGACAGTGTCTCTATTCTTCCTCATTTTGCCTTTGCCTACCTTTTATTTTGGTCTATACCTGCTGAAATCGTAAGCTGTTGCTCCTGCCCCTCCACCTTCCCTTGGGATTCCCTTTGAGGATATCCCAGCAGAGGAGTCTCAGGATGAGTCTCTGTAACACGCTTTTGACCAAGTGAGAGTAACTGATGATCAAGAACCTCCAGCCAGGGCTCGACATTGACTTTCATTCCATTTGGACAAGCAGCAAGATTTTTCACTTATCCTGACCATAACCTTTTTATTACTATGCATTTCGTATGCAGTGAAAGGAAAGTGGTTCACAAAGTTTATCAGAAAGCAGGTATAGTTATGATCATCATTATGCTCAACAAAACTCAAACTTTAACTGTAACAATAAACAACAAGAGTGCTCTGAGAGCACAATATCCCCTGCTAGAATATATTGCAAATGAAATTGCAATATGCATATTACTGTCCTCTAACAGAGCCTTTTGCCAAGTTTTGTGAAATTCCTCCAAAAATTGTGAGAGGAGTTGATTTCAGAAGGCGAGAACCCTTTCCAGGATGGATGGACAGACAGACGGACTTCGCCATGACATAATCCCCCTTTGGGCCTTTCGGCCAGTGGGGGATAAAAACTATCCAAAGCCCCATTATGGTGTGTGTGTGTTGTTCTAAACCATTACCTGATCTACAATTTTAAGAGTTAGACTCACCCAAACTCAAAGCTTCTGGAGGAAATGAAGTTAAATCTTGATTAATCCAGTAAAACCTGAAGTATAAATTAATTTAAAGACAGATTAGAAAACATTGTGGTCACCAGGTGAGAGGAGACTCCTTTTTTGGAGCCACTTTGGAAGGAACTCAGGTTTCCTTTTCTTGTCATATGACTGTCTGCTTTCTGTTCGTCCTTTTATCATTTTGGAATTGTCATCTTTTTCACTTTCTTTTGAAGAAGTAAAACCAAAATAAAACAAGTTGGACATGATAAGGGTGACAGAATCACATTGTGAATGAAAACAAACCGTGAGTTTGGCACTGTCGTAAAATTAATGTGAACCATACAATAGAAAAATACAGTGAATGTCTGAATGAAGTGAAGATTCACCACAGATATTTTATTAAGGTATTTGATCACAATCTTTCCAATTTTGATGAATTCAAAGTCTAATAATCTACAATTTCTGTGAGAGCCAGGTCTGTGAGAGCCAGAAATCTTGCTTGTTTGTAGGTGACCAAATACTTATTTTACCGAGGAATTTACCAATTAATTAATTAAAAATCCTACAATGTGATTTCCTGGATTCTTTCCCTCCATTCTGTCTCTCATAGCTGAAGTGTACCTATGATGAAAATTACAGGCCTCTCTCATCTTTTTAAGTGGGAGAACTTGCACAATTGGTGACTGACTAAATACTTTTTTTGCCCCACTGTACAGTAAACGTGTACTGTAAGTGTCCAGAGCCATCTTCCAATTGCAAATTTTGACTGTCCATATGGGGCCGTCCTTTACAGGAATGATGGGATGAGACTCCAGCCAGATGTAGGGCATCAGGATGGATCAGGCAGGTCTGAGGAGCAGAAGAGGTCAGCATCTCGGTCTCAGGATCAACATGTAACTCAGAGGGACAGACGGGGGATGATACAGGTTGTTAGGTATACCCAATGTCACCTAATGAGTAAGAACAGTATATATTTTGCACTGAGTGCAAGCGGGGACTCCGTCAAAACTAACTATGACAGCGTAACTATAAAAGGGGAGAGCCAGAAGGTTACACAGACATGAGGGAGCCCCAGGACATAAAGCAGCCAGCCACTACACCACCACCAAACCCGAGTGAGCAAGCGAGTGGGGGGCTGACAACATTCATACATCCCAGTTTACCAAAACGCTCTATGCCTGAGGACCCTCCAGATCTACTCATTTACCTAATAAAAAGCTATTAACAAAAGGCTTGACTAAACAGACATGTTTTCAGCTGAGACTTAAACACTGAGACTGTGTCTGAGTCCCGAACATGACTTAGAAGGCTGTTCCATAAATGTGGGGCTTTGTAAGAAAAGGCTCTGCCCCCTGATGTAGCTTTGTGTTCTAAGGTTCTAGTACAAAATGTTAAAGGAGTCTGTACAAAGATTAAATTATTTACACTGTTGTAGGTGCAATAGGCTTATCAAATCAGTCTCATGTAAAAAGGGATCAGTCTCATAAATTCATTAATTCAAGTGTCCAATAGTTTATAGCTAAACTATTAAAATCAATGGAATAACTTAGTGGTGATGTTGCTATAGTTTTAGTGAGTATTGTAGCTCTAATGTAATACGTTTACTCTAGATCTATAACATTCATATACCGTAACAATTAAATGGGCGAAGGCAATTAGAATACTTGTTTGGCAGAGGTTGGCACTCAGTAAATGTTGTAGCAATAGACAGGACACAGTTTATTCCAAAGATACCATTTATTGAAATAGTTGACATGAATTAGCAAACTAATACTGATCAGATATAGCAACAATAGCAGCCAAGGAATAATTCAATATAAATGGTGATACAATGTATACAAATAAGAATCAGTAGTGTATATGATGATAACTAAGGCACTAATGGTGATCAGAAGTAATAAGCTAAATGTAAGTTTACAGTATAGGGGCGAGTGGATGTTAAAATGTGAGAGGGAAATCAAGTGTTTGTGTGTGAGTGCGTGTATAGCACTGGCGGCTCGTTAATAGGGGCGATTTGGGCGACGCACTCCCAAACAGGGAGGGAGATTTTTTTTTTATCTACTCCTACTACCAACAGTAATGTCATTGTCCAATCAGGCTAAGGTCACGCCTGGTGTAGCCACGCCCTTTTGGGGTGATTTCTGTCATGTTCAGATTTGCCCCAAAATCTCCCATTGACACTAATGGTATGTACGTTTTTTTCAAAAATCATGCTCCCAATGCATTTTCTATTAGGTTTTATGTGCTCGCACAAGCAGTGTGCTTACGTCATACACCTGTTGCGCCGCACAAGTGTTGCCAGATTGGTTTTAAGTGCATTTTGGCGGGTTTTGAACATAATTTTGGGCTGGAAAACGCAACTTGCGCGGGAAATGTGTAAACATTCTATGAAGATGGCGGCGAGTGTTGAGTGCAACAATACGGTAGCGTCTCTGAAAGAAGTTCCCTTTAGTCGTCGTACCAAGGAGGAGAAAACGGCAATCAAACAGCTAGGACCTCCTAGACCGAATTTAAACATCAAGCAAGTGTCTACGAAGGGGGAGAAGACCTACTCAAGAGGTTTTAACAAGAACTGGTACCACCGGAAAACTTGGCTAGCTGGCTGTGATGTAGTCAATGCTCTTTTTTTGCTACCCTTGCATTCTCTTCCACCCTGGAAGTAGCACAGCAGACGGTACAGTGATATCTGATATTTGAATTTACTAGGCAAAAGTTGTTTTTGTGTGTGTGTGTGTGTGTTTTACCAATGGCAGTTTAACATTGCCATGTTTTTGTTTTACCAATGGCAGTTTAACATTGCCATGCTTGGAATATTTCAGTAGCCTCAAGTTCTCTCTGACTTGGTGTAAATTAAGCATATTTTCAGTTTTAATATATTGTACAGTATATGTGTTCATTGGAGCCAGCAGCACCTTACCTTTTTTCCAACTTGTTAAGCCAAGTTGCACTGACTACAAAACCTTGTGTAACCTTGTGTGTGTATATAGCTAAATAACTAAAGCCTTTTGTGTTCATTGACATGCTTGTAATACTTTAAATTTCCTTTTAAGGCATGGCTTTCTGGAGGAATTCTTGGGGAAAAAAAACTGCAGAATTTATTTAGAATTATTTTTTGTTAAAATGGTGCAATTCCATATAAAAAAAACCCCACATAATTAAGCTGCACATGTTTGTTTGATGGTTATGCTTTTCTTCATCTTTTTCAAAACTTAAATAAACACTTGTTTTGGATTTATATCCTGCCACTTTAATTGCATTCTTTAGAATTGAATAAATTAGAATATGTTTATAATTAAGAATTTGTGTCTACTTATTATAGAATACTGGAATAATATGAGAAAATAAATGAGTAATGTAATATTAATTGATTGTGATGCCAAATGTTTTGCTTTGAAGGCTTCACAATGAATCTTCTTAGTTTTAGCCTGGCAAGCCAGACTAAATGTGAATATTTGCCACTCGTAGGCAAAAATATTTTTGGCCGCTAGGCGGGTGGATCTAGTTTACTAGGCTACCTTAGTTTGCCACCTTTAACTTGTTTAGTCTTGTCACCTAGTGGAGAGAAGAGATTGTCTATATTGATATCTGAATTTACCAGGCAAAAACAAGTTCGGCCAATTGATTTGCTACCTAGGTCAATTTACTTCAGTCCTGTGGACATTTACGGTCCGTGTAGACATAACGGGGGAAAATTGCCCTCCCTGAAAAAAAATTCAGGAGCCGCCACTGGTGTATAGGTGTGTGAGTGAGAGTGTGTGTGTGTGTGTGTGTGTGTGTGTGATTATGTGAATGGAATGCGCGAGCCTTGTGCTGGGCGTCGCCTAAACAGGGATGGGCAACAAGGAGAGCACACGAGGGAGAGAGAGAGACAAAGGATCCATAGTTTAAAAACTAGTCTCGGCTAGGCCTTAAACTCAACTTCTACTCAACCCTTAGCTACTCCTGAAATCCCAATGTTGAGGAGTGTAGTGCAACCGAGGGAGTTAAAAAGAGAGTGAGAGAGAGAGAGAGAGAGAGAGAGAGAGAGCGCGAACGTTGAGCAGATGCATGATCTAACTAAATACAGATAGTAAACAAAGTAAATTAAACAACACGCAGTCTAAGACCTACTTTCATATGAATCAAAATGCGTACATTTAAACCATAAATGAATTCAAATAAACAACACTCTTCACATTAACTAGCAATAACTAAGACTAACAATTGCCCAGATGCCAGCCTTACTTGAGATCGCTCTTGTTTGGCGACTGAAAGTGCGCCGTCTGTTATCTGAAGACAGCACAGAGCGCAGGTCCAGGGAGAAAACAGTTCTGTTCCTTTCACTTTTACAGCTCGTCAGCTGAAGATCTTTGGTGTCCCGTCGGTCGTCCGATGATCTGGAAGGAATCTTATTTGTAGTTCGTCGACGTTGCGAAAGGGAAAAGGGATCTGGTCGCCTTTTCTCTTTGAAATACTGCGTGGGCTGCAGTAACTAACCGGTTCAGTTATTATTGCAACTATGCGAAGATCAAATGCATTGAACTTTGGCTAAAGGTCCGGTATCAATAGCTCATTCTTTGTCCTTTGTTCTCCTGTAGCACAGATGCACGACGTCTCTTTCACGCGTGGAAACCCACCGCCAGAGAGAAAGAATTTTGATTCCGCCGCGGGTTTAAATAAATTGGCTCTACCATGATTAGAAAATTGATTACCTTATAATTTCAGAGGAAAGTAGATCATTAAAGTTGGTAAATTTTAACAGAATTTTGTGTATTCAATTAATTTTCTACAACAGCAGCTTTGACAATAATTCATGCTGTAATTCAAACAACATATTTATAAAAAAAATTCGGGAATTTTAAGACTTTCTTTGTCACATGGATATTAGAGCACAGTGAAATTCTTTCTCTGCATTCAACCCATCTGGGGATGTGAGCACACATAGACAGAGCAGTTAGGGGTTAGGTGCCTTGCTCAAGGGCACTTGAACTATTCCTGTTGGTCCAGGGAATCAAACCGGCAACCTTTCAGTCCCAAAGCTGCTTCTCTAACCTTTAGGTCACAGCTTCCCCATTAATTACCTCGCCCGGGATGGAGTCCACCGGGGGCGAGGTATTGTTTTCGGTTGGGTTTCTTTGTTTTGTTGTTAACGATATTACGGGAAAACGACTGGACCAATCTTCATGAAACTTTCAGGATAGATGGGCATTGGTCTTAAATAGAACCTCCAATATTTTGAGGGTCACCCGGTCAAGGTCACCAAAAAGGTTAAAATCGTTTCCTCGTATACAGGCGCTAGCCACTATGTCATCATGCTGTAAGAATGCAAGTGTGTCACAATTGCGCACTGCGCATACACATGTTCCGATTAAAATGGCTGGTGAATGTATACAATTCGGTTCACCATTTGAAATAAATGGACTAGACTAAAGAAATCGCTTTCAGACATGTCTATGCTTATTACAGAGGGAAAGTGTGTTCCACTGAGCTCTAGCGCCGGGCCATTTCCGGGAAATAAGAGTTTGGATCATGGCGACAGTGTGTGTATGTCAGCCTCGGTTCGGAGGTTTCAGTTTCGAAAACTGTAAGAGGAGAATAATATTAAGTACAGACACTTGGTATATTTTCCTTCTGTGATTTTTAAATTTGTTCATTTTTGGATTACGCTTTATTTTTGTGGCTACTGCCTCATAGAGTAAATATATATGCTATATTTACTGTATGGACATGGTATCAGAAAACAACTTTATTTATAAACAGTAGCCACATGGACCCATAGAGTACCTATTTTTTTTTTCATATTATCTTCATATTCATCATAAGTGCTACTGGGCAAGGTTTGTTTTGCCTGGCAACGCTTGTTCAGATTGGAATGCATCATCATTCCGATTGTCACAACTCATTCACAGGGTGTGACAGACAATCCACATAATCTAAGATTAATAACAAATTGACAAATTAATGTTTTGTGATTTTAAAAAAAGAAAAGTGGATAATTGGTGATATGGTTTTTATTATGATTTATGTTTATTTGACACTTTCCACCACATGTATGTCTTCAGGACGAAGGACATTGTGCTTTCAGGTTTCTTGTTAACATGACAAACTTCATTTTTTGTCTTTTTGAAAGTGAGAGAAGAGAAGCTGCTGATAATATCAGTGATAACAGGAACTCAACTTCACAACATAACTGTAAGTCTGTAAGTATACATAGTTTACAACATCATTCATTTTATATATACAGTGGTGCTTGAAAGTTTGTGAACCCTTTAGAATTTTCCATATTTCTGCATAAATATGACCTAAAACATCATCAGATTTTCACACAAGTCCTAAAAGTAGATAAAGAGAACCCAGTTAAACAAATGAGACAAAATATTATACTTGGTCATTTATTTACTGAGGAAAATGATCCAATATTGCATATCTGTGAGTGGCAAAAGTATGTGAACCTTTGCTTTCAGTATCTGGTGTGACCCCCTTGTGCAGCAATAACTGCAACTAAACGTTTCCGGTAACTATTGATCAGTCCTGCACACCGGCTTGGAGGAATTTTAGCCCATTCCTCCGTACAGAACAGCTTCAATTCTGGGACGTTGGCAGGTTTCCCCACATGAACTGCTCGCTTCAAGTCTTTCCACAGCATTTCGATTGGATTAAGGTCAGGACTTTGACTTGGCCCTTCCAAAACATGGACTTTATTCTTCATTAACCATTCTTTGGTAGAACGACTTGTGTGCTTAGGGTCATTGTCTTGCTGCATGACCCACCTTCTCTTGAGATTCAGTTCATGGACAGATGTCCTGACATTTTCCTTTAGAATTCACTGTTATAATTCAGAATTCATTGTTCCATCAATGATGGCAAGCCATCCTGGCCCAGATGCAGCAAAACAGGCCCAAACCATGATACTACTACCAACATGTTTCACAGATGGGATAAGGTTCTTATGCTGTAATGCAGTGTTTTCCTTTCTCCAAACATAACGCTTCTCATTTAAACCAAAAAGTTCTATTTTGGTCTCATCCATCCACAAAACATTTTTCCAATAGACTTCTGGCTTGTCCACATGATCTTTAGCAAACTGCAGATGATCAGCAATGTTCTTTTTGGAGAGCAGTGGCTTTCTCCTTGCAACCCTGCCATGCACACCATTGTTGTTCAGTGTTCTCCTGATGGTGGACTCATGAACATTAACCAATGTGAGAGAGGCCTTCAGTTGCTTAGAAGTTACCCTGGGGTCCTTTGTGACCTCACCGACTATTACACGCCTTGCTCTTGGAGTGATCTTTGTTGGTCAACCACTCCTGGGGAGGGTAACAATGGTCTTGAATTTCCTCCATTTGTACACAATCTGTCTGACTGTGGATTGGTGGAGTCCAAACTCTTTAGAGATGGTTTTGTAACCTTTTCCAGCCTGATGAGAGTCAACAGTGCTTTTTCTGAGGTCCTCAGAAATCTCCTTTGTTCATGCCATTATACACTTCCACAAATGTGTTGTGAAGACCAGACTTAGATAGAGCTCTGTTCTTTAAATAAAACAGGGTGCCCACTCACACTTGATTGTCATCCCATTGATTGAAAACACCTGAGTCTAATTTGACCTTCAAATTAACTGCTAATCCTAGAGGTTCACATACTTTTGCCACTCATAGATATGTAATATTGGATCATTTTCCTCAATAAATAAATGACCAAGTATAATATTTTTGTCTCATTTGTTTAACTGGGTTCTCTTTATCTACTTTTAGGACTTGTGTGAAAATCTGATGATGTTTTAGGTCATATTTATGCAGAAATTTGGAAAATTCTAAAGGGTTCACAAACTTTCAAGCACCACTGTGTGTGTGTGTGTGTATATTCTTACAATCAAACTACTAAATGTAGCCTAGTCACTGTAGTCTTTGGAGAAGCAAGTAAATCATGTGAAACATGCTGTTGGGTCCAACACTGAGCACATTCGTTGTGAACTGCTCAGAAGGAAAGGAAAGAAGCCATTTTATTGCACTTTGGAAATTGCCTTAAGGTAAATACGTATGTCATAAAATATTTATGTCGTAAAATATACTATCAGACATTGCTCACGGAATATTATTATTGAGCTGTGCTGTAGAACTTGGGAATTTATTTGCTAGCTTGCTAGTAGCACATTCTTGCTAACGTCACTGTCAGTGAAATGGTGTAGAGATGGATATAATTGCAGGGAGGAA
Source organism: Neoarius graeffei (assembly GCF_027579695.1). Lineage (NCBI taxonomy): Eukaryota > Metazoa > Chordata > Actinopteri > Siluriformes > Ariidae > Neoarius > Neoarius graeffei. Next base: position 51,679,540 of record NC_083588.1, on the reverse strand, counting down.
TTTATTTACAAGCATGCACTATATACAAAATGGTGACACAAGTTTAGAATTACACATTGAAACATAAAGGAGAGTCATTAAACCAGTGTTTGAAATACCCGTCTGCAGTCTGCATTTTGCAGAATGATTTTCAAGCTTGCAGAAGAAAAATTAAACAACCTGCAATTTTGCAGAATGAAAAAATCAGGCTCGGGATTCAATGGTTCTCAATTTAGCAAACTAGCGGCGCTGTAAATAAACTGAAACCTGCGCCGCGCGAACCTGATGGCGTTTTCCAGGTCAAAGTTGAGCAATATTTACGTAATACCAACGAAAGGCGACGACAACCAAATAAGGGCAGTTGCCATTTTCCGATGTAAGATTTCGTCATTTTTAATACCCGCCGGGAGGACCCGACAACTACCTTGGCAGTGTTCGGCAGTTTCCGCCATGCATCTCCCAGAATTCAGTGCGGCACAACAAACATGGCTCCCAAGAAGAGGACTGTTTCTTCGGGGCAAGAGTCCGACAAAAATGCCAAGAAAACAAGGACGATTTTATCGTATCTCGGCAAAACCGGCAGTGACTCCCAGGGGCGTCAGAAGCATTTTTAATGTGGGGGGGACACACTGGCGGGGGGTGTGGGGGGTCCTCCCCCAGAACATTTATTAATTAATTAGAGGCCATTTCCTGCATTCTGGTGTATTTTTAACAGGTTGTTAAACACCTAATTTTACCTACAAAAGTCACTTAATTCAATGACTATTTTAGAGACTCAACAATAAGTCCTCATTCAACTAGTCCATATATTCATCAGCCTGTTTTTAAACCCACTGCTCTGCCTAAGATAATGAGATGAATGTGACACAGTTTATCACCAACAATGACTTTATGGGTGCATTTTACTTTTTATTTTGTGTTTCCTTTTTTATTTAGTTTTAGATGTAACACACCATGCTACTGTACCAAGCAATAGTGACACTCAGCTGTATGTTTAAAAATAAGAATATTCATAATTTCACACAATGAACAGGCATGACATGGCATCATGCAAACTTCAGTATAACAAATAGATCAGTATAACAAATAGATTTATAGATAGAACTCCTTACATTGGTGCCACCACAATTTCTACCACTTCATAACTATCCCCCTTTCCTTCACAATCCACCTGGAATAACATCCATCTCTCTCCATTGCTTTCCTTTCTAGTATTCCTTCCCCATACACTGGTTTCCCATGTTGCTTTCCAGAAAACTGGCAAAGACCAGACAAAACAAGTTCTTCAAATCACAACAGGAAATCAGTAAATATCATCAGAGCAGACTTGACCTCATTCTTAGCATTACAGTAAGGCAGGCCTACTGGGTTTGAATTAAATGATAGCTAACATTAAGTTAGCTAATACATCTAACATTGACTAGCCAGCTAACTGCACTAACATTTCCATTGGGACAAAAAAAAAACCCTGTCCTGTGGGGAAATTCTGACTGACTTTCTGCTGCTTTGTAAATAATGTCCTTATGTCCATTGTGTCTGGGGAGGAGCAAATACTGCAAACAATTCATCATCAACCAAGAATACCCCATTAGGCTAAGCTTATTTCATTGTTTAGTTGACCATTAATTTAACGTGGCCTAGGGTTAATTTTGAGAGCAGATAACAAAAGAATAAGGTTTCAGCAAAAGCTAGACATTGTGAGGTGGCAATGTGGCTGACGTCACCTCCTCCACTCTCGAGCAGCTGCACCAACATGTCTCTGCTCACGCTGAGATTCGCTTGCACGTGGTGAGTTGTTGTAGGGAACGCCTGGAAAACCCGGAGTGGATTTTCAATGGTCTGTGTATTCTCTTATCGATCAAGTGGAATGGATTCTTTCACGAAGCAATAGAAACGGCGCTGGGTGAACTCATATTTTATGTTAAATGTGGGGGGGTCCAAATGAAGAGTTATGAAATGTGAGGGGGACACGTCCCCTTCACATTCAATGGTGGCGACGCCCATGGTGACTCCAACAACAACAGTGACAGATCGCGCGTCCGCGAGGGTGACAAAAATGAAGACGGTCACTGTTAGAGTTGCATACATATATATTGGTAAATTGTATAGGTTTGTATATATTGCATTGTTGAATCATGCAAAATTATACTGATATTATATCCTTTTTGGAGACAGCAACAGTATTTTACCTTTATTCATAGATACTTTTGAATATTTTGTTTTCTCATACCAAGCTACACTAATACATGTTTTGTGTACATCAGGGGTGTCCAAACTGATCCATAAAGGGCCGTGTGGCTGCAGGTTTTCATTCCAGCCATGCAGCAGCACACCTCATTTGGCTTATTCAATCAACTGACACACCCAGCCTTTAATCAAGGGTGGGTGTGGCTGCAAGTATTTGACTGTGTGAAGACAGTTCAGTTGATTGAATGAGCCAAGTCAGGTGTGCTGCTGCATGGCTGGAATGAAAACCTGCAGCCACACGGCCCTTTATGGATCAGTTTGGACACCCCTGGTGTACATGTTCTATTTTTTTTTTTTTTTTTACTAGTGCCTGTGGTGCAGACTAGCACAAAGTAAAACAGTTGCCCTGTAAGACAAAGCTCATTGGTTCAGTTCTGTAGCTCTCAGTAGTTCTGTAGCTCTCAGTTCTGCCATGATTAGTTTGTACCCAGTTCTCTGTTGTTAGTTTAGAGCAGTGAAGCCCCTGCAGTCGTTCTCAGTTCAGTTCATGACCTTGCACTTTAGAAGCCAGGCAAACACAATGAACCCAAACGTCTTTCCATTTGCCGATTGGGTTTTATTCCATAATGGCATCAATTCTTTGCATCATCGTAAGATGTAACAGTGTAGAATTGAAACCTTGCTTTCAATTTAAAACTACAGGTTGCAGATGCAAACCCTGTGAATGTAGCACTTGCATGTGACGTCACAGCTGATCCAGATTGTGACAGACGCCATCTTGTCGGTCAAACGCCATTTTCCGCCTTCTACGTCTACTTCTACCTTTTCTTCTGGAAAACCCTACTATATACAATTCTACTACAACAGCTGCCGCTACAAACTCTCCCTACCTGTGCACGTTTTTTATGTTTTTTGTGTGTATTTTTGCATGTTGTTCGTCTGTACTGGACTTCAATATCCACTACAACCGTATGGACTTACTGGACATTGATTTCCAGCAGAAAATGACGGTTTGTAGCGATTTCCATCGCATGCACAACATTCCGGACGAGATAGCAAGACCAGCGGGGTCTCCGTGGATTGTTATCGGAAGCAAAGCGAAGGAGGCGGCGTCGGGAGCGGAAGCAAAAGTGAGGCTTCAGGCAGAGCCGGCCTGTTGACTAAGCTCAGAAAACAGCCACTCAAATCTCCACTGCTAAGCCTTTACCTCTCCAACGCCAGAGACGGACAATTTGGAATTACAGCTGGAATTACCTTATTCTATAATTGGCTGGTCAGTGCTATACTCAATACTTAAGTGACTTACCCATCCAATGAGGATTATTTTCTTGTTTACAAGATGCTGCAGCTGACAAATCCTGAATTTCTGTAAAGATAACTGTCCAGAGATTTATAAGCATGCAGTGCTTCACCACTGAACAGCGAGGGAAAGTTAATGAGGTAATTATACACGTCTGGGTATTCCGCTGGCAGTTCAATATCCACTGACACGGTCGTGAAAACTCCGTCCGGTAAGCCATAAGGGTCACTAATCTGTAGATCGTTTATTTTAGACATATATCTAATTATCTGTTCATTAGAAAAATGAGCCGTGTAGTCCGTCGGTTGAAATTGATCCATTCTGTACACGAGTGCAGTAGTATTCAGCTGTGTTTTTTACTGACAAGATGGCGGCTGTGTACTTTCCGGTCACGTGACTGCAAGATCTCTATGAAGTACATTTTGGGTAACAATCTATTGTTCAAGCTAGAAACTTAATCTTGACAAAATGTAACATGACGTGTAACATGAAAATGAATGTTTTGTTTGTTGTGCTCTATTTTTTATTGTGGTGATACCTTTATTAGTATGTTGTGTGGAAGGATAATGTGTGGGTGTGATAACTAGTACATTTATGAATTAGTTGGTATACTTCAAGTTGTAGTAGCCCATAGTGTCAGGGCGAGGGGGATGAAAGACCTGCGGAGGTATCATGGAATGATAACTTTGCTGCAGAGAAGGATCTGTGAAGACTGACATTAAAAATAGAGTGAGAGAATAAAGAATTACAGTAATGCTATGAGTTGTAAAGCTAGATATGATGTAAATATAGGCATTATTAGGTTGTGAAGGGTGTAGTATGGAGGCTTGTGTATTTGCAGAAAATATTTCCAAATTGCAGAACAAAATTTTGACATTCTGCAATATTGCAGAACACTGGAAAAAAGTATTTCGACCGCTGTTAAACTGAACATAATCCAGGGTCATTACGGTAAGTACTAAACATAGCGATGTTTAGTACTTAATGACCCTGGATGATGTTCAAAAATAGCATAGAGACAGATACAGTACAGTAATTATATATAACTATATCTCATCTCATTATCTCTAGCCGCTTTATCCTTCTACAGGGTCGCAGGCAAGCTGGAGCCTATCCCAGCTGACTACGGGCGAAAGGCGGGGTACACCCTGGACAAGTCGCCAGGTCATCACAGGGCTGACACATAGACACAGACAACCATTCACACTCACACCTACGGTCAATTTAGAGTCACCAGTTAACCTAACCTGCATGTCTTTGGTCTGTGGGGGAAACCGGAGCACCCGGAGGAAACCCACACGGACACGGGGAGAACATGCAAACTCCACACAGAAAGGCCCTCGCCGGCCCCGGGGCTCGAACCCAGGACCTTCTTGCTGTGAGGCGACAGCGCTAACCACTACACCACCGTGCCGCCCCTATATAACTATATATGTAGTTATATATAACAATACAGTACAGTAATTATACTTCATGCAGTGATTGTGCAACCAGTGTCCTTTTATGCACATGTGCTGATTTAACTCTAATCAGCAACAGGTGTTTGTAATGATCCATCATTAAATTAACAATACTATTGATCAAATTAAGATTTTTTTAAATAAAAATTTGCATTTTTTGGGTTAACTCAAAAGACCATCTCGTGTTTAAAATCATCTTAATGCTGAGTGAACTGTTTGGGATTTCAATCAACCAAAGTCTCAGTCTCTTGTCCACCCTATAGCATTTTTCATAACTATGCAGTGGATGATATATGCTCAGAGCTTGGGGTAAAGTTACACTTTAATGGACATTGAATTTTAAAAATCAATAGCTTTTAAGACATCTATCAGTTAATTTTCATTCTAAGCATTTCTTCTGAAGCTATATCAGTTTTGAACCATAATTCAATTAATTGAAAATGAATTGACTCCGTCTTGGCTATTGCTAATATTGCAATAATTCTTTGGTGGCTATTTATATGAGTTGTTAGTGTTTGAATGCTTGTGGGTATTAAATTGCATCAGGTAATCTCATTATGAATCTTTTTTTTCCCTTTAATTTGAAGTCCAAGTCATTTTAAGGAATGAGTGAGGATGGAGTATCAGAGCCTTGCCAGCAGGCTTGCAGTACTCGAATCCGACTCGTGCCCTAATTTTAAGTACTCGTGACTTGACTTGGACTTGAGCACTGATGACTTGGACTCGAACTTGTGCATTAACTGCATTCGGACTCATAAATTGGAGATGAGGACTCTGATTTTTTGTAACATGCCATAATAATTTGGCATAAGATATTTATATCTACATTAATTTTTATGCTAATTTCGTGCAAGAGAATGCACATTCACCTGTTCATACGTCATGTTCAGGAACAAACTAACGTTAATGGCGCTAAAATGCTCCTAGGATTGTCTGCTTTGCTTATAATATAAGCAAAGCCCCGCCTACTATCAACAGGGCAAATAACATGAGAGAGGGTTAACACTAGCTAGTTCATCGCTCAGCAAGCAAGCCCCACTATCAACAGAGCAATGAACACAGCCTGTCACTTATTTCTCTGGGTGGAGTCTTGCCAAATGATGACTGAAGTTCGAGGTTGTCCCCGTCGTCTCCTCGATAGTTCTTCTATATATGGAACACATAGCAGTGCATTTTTTTCCCCACTGCACGAGAAGTCCATATAAGCCTTATATGGACTTCTCGTGCAGTGGGGAAAAAAATGCACTGCTATGTGTTCCATATATAGAAGAACTATCGAGGAGACGACGGGGACAACCTCGAACTTCAGTCATCATTTGGCAAGACTCCACCCAGAGAAATAAGTGACAGGCTGTGTTCATTGCTCTGTTGATAGTGGGGCTTGCTTGCTGAGCGATGAACTAGCTAGTGTTAACCCTCTCTCATGTTATTTGCCCTGTTGATAGTAGGCGGGGCTTGCTGAGAAATGAACAAGCTTTTTATCTGTAGCCTATTAACTAAAATGGGGCAGTCGAGCAGTAACGTTAGTCCAACACAGTAGCAAAGATGGTTTCACATAAAGGCAGCAACAGTTACCATCAAATGGTGCGGTTGGAGTCTTGTTCTTTGACTCGACTTGAAATTTTCTTTAATAACTTGAACTTGACTCGGACTGAAACACTGGGGACTTGATACTGGACTCAAACTCGAGGTTTAGTGACTCAACTACAACACTGCTTGCCAGGCTGCCACATCCGCAAAGGAAGCTACACCAGTACTCAAGTGCGTGATGTTGGATGGCAAATACTTCAAAATAGTGACTCGTATTCCAAATGGAAATATAGAGGCTGAGTGTCAGCTGTGCACAAACAAAAAGGTCATAATATGTGGCTCTCTTGCAGCAATTTTAAAACCTACTTGAAATGGCGGCACCTTGAAAATCTACAGGAATTTGAGGAATGCCACAAAAAAAGTTTCCAGTGCAGAACACAAGAAAGCCAAGACCTCATACAGACAGGCTCATCTTTTCGAATATTTACCAGTGAATAAACAAAATAAAATTGACGTTCTTGTCACATCCTTTATTATTAAAAGCATGTACCCATTAGCAGGGGCATACACTGTCACCTCCAAGCAAGAAGGTTTTGGGTTCAAGCCCAGTGGCCAATGGGAGCCTTTCTGTGTGGGTTTCCTCTGGGTGCTCCGATTTCCCCCACAGTCCAAAGACACTCTAAATTGTCCATTGATCAAGCTTGGAGAGGGATGGGCTTCACCAAGTTTAAATTACATTACATTACATTAATGGCATTTCGCAGATGCTCTTATCCAGAGTGACATACAACATACCCAGAGTAGCCTGGGGAACAACTGGAGGTTAGGTGCCTTGCTCAAGGGCACTTCAGCCATTCCTGCTGGTCCAGGGAATCAAACTCAGAGCGCACGATTGCTCATATCCAGTGAATGTGGATAAAATAAATTCTGTGATAGTTGTAATAATCTACATAATAATCTATATTACTATTACTATATAGGGCGGCACGGTGGTGTAGTGGTTAGCGCTGTCGCCTCACAGCAAGAAGGTCCGGGTTCGAGCCCCGTGGCCGGCGAGGGCCTTTCTGTGTGGAGTTTGCATGTTCTCCCCGTGTCCGCGTGGGTTTCCTCCGGGTGCTCCGGTTTCCCCCACAGTCCAAAGACATGCAGGTTAGGTTAACTGGTGACTCCAAATTGACCGTAGGTGTGAATGTGAGTGTGAATGGTTGTCTGTGTCTATGTGTCAGCCCTGTGATGACCTGGCGACTTGTCCAGGGTGTACCCCGCCTTTCGCCCGTAGTCAGCTGGGATAGGCTCCAGCTTGCCTGCGACCCTGTAGAAGGATAAAGCGGCTAGAGATAATGAGATGAGATGAGACTATTACTATATAATAATCTCAGGTCTGGGAACACTCTCAAGTGCTGAATTTGATATCATCCAACAAAGCCTTGAATTTTTAGCACTATTTAAATATATCACAACAGAGAAAAAGAGGGTGTCACCATAAAAATTATTCCCATTCTAAGAATGATTCAGTGCTGAGTGGCAGAAAAAACAAGTCTGGCAGCAAACCAAAGTGCTGAGTCCTCAGGATGGTACTGCAGCAGTATACCAGGAAAGGATATCATAATATCGCAACAATCCGAGAATCCAAGCACTGGCAACATTGCTAGACATCGATTTAAGACTCTGGTTTGGCACCCTTGAAGTCAAGCGACTGCTGATGTCCGAACGTGCCTCATTAACGTTGATGCCATCATGGAGGTAAAGAGGTACCTCGCAGATGCATACCTCCCTTGAGTAGAGGACCCTTTGATGTACTGGAGTGCTTATAGTGCTGTTTATCCCGAACTTCATGCTCTGACCAGTAAATATCTGGCTCTTACTGCCACATCTGTTCCATGTGAGCACATTTTTTTTCAAAAGCTGGGGATGTCATAAGAAAAACAGGAGCTATTTAAGCCCCAGTACAGTGGAGCATATTATTTTCTGAAATAAAATCATGTAAAAACAGTTGCATTTGTTGAGCATTTGTGTGTAAACAATGTGCACGTCTGCATTGTTGTATAGTCTGTTATACAAACATTCATTCTTCTGCATGACTTTTCACTTTAATATTTTGAGCCTTAAAGTTTAATAGAATAATATTAAAAATTAGGAACAGCCAAGGAAACAGTGGAAGGAAAACTCAGTGATTTATTGGCACGCTCAAGGTATGAAGGTTTTATTTAGAAGGTGACGATAACATAGATGTACATCGTTAATCAAGGGAAAATACAGTGGTGCTTGAAAGTTTGTGAACCCTTTAGAATTTTCTATATTTCTGCATAAATATGACCTAAAACATCATCAGATTTTCACACAAGTCCTAAAAGTAGATAAAGAGAACTCAGTTAAACAAATGAGATAAAAATATTATACTTGGTCATTTATTTATTGAGGAAAATTATCCAATATTACATATCTGTAAGTGGCAAAAGTATATGAACCTCTAGGATTAGCAGTTGATTTGAAGGTGAAATGAGAGTCAGGTGTTTTCAATCAATGGGATGACAATCAGGTGTGAGTGGGCACCCTGTTTTATTTAAAGAACAGGGATCTATCAAAGTCTGATCTTCACAACACATGTTTGTGGAAGTGTATCATAGCATGAACAAAGGAGATTTCTGAGGACCTCAGAAAAAGCGTTGTTGATGCTCATCAGGCTGGAAAAGGTTACAAAACCATCTCTAAAGAGTTTGGACTCCACCAATCCACAGTCAGACAGATTGTGTACAAATGGAGGAAATTCAAGACCATTGTTACCCTCCCCAGGGGTGGTTGACCAACAAAGATCACTCCAAGAGCAAGATGGGTAATAGTCGGTGAGATCACAAAGGACCCCAGAGTAACTTCTAAACAACTGAAGACCTCTCTCACATTAACATTAGCCAATGTTCATGAGTCCACCATCAGAAGAACACCAAACAACAATGGTGTGCATGGCAGGGTTGCAAGGAGAAAGTCACTGCTCTCCAAAAACAACATTTATGCTCGTCTGCAGTTTGCTAAAGATCACGTGGACAAGCCAGAAGGCTATTGGAAAAAATGTTTTGTGGACGGATGAGACCAAAATAGAACTTTTTGGTTTAAATGAGAAGCGTTATGTTTGGAGAAAGGAAAACACTGCATTACAGCATAAGAACCTTATCCCAACTGTGAAACATGGTGGTGGTAGTATCATGGTTTGGGCCTATTTTGCTGCATCTGGGCCAGGACGACTTGCCATCATTGATGGAACAATGAATTCTGAATTATACCAGTGAATTCTAAAGGAAAATGTCAGGGCATCTGTCCATGAACTGAATCTCAAGAGAAGGTGGGTCATGCAGCAAGACAACGACCCTAAGCACACAAGTCGTTCAACCAAAGAATGGTTAAAGAAGAATAAAGTTAATGTTTTGGAATGGCCAAGTCAAAGTCCTGACCTTAATCCAATTGAAATGTTGTGGAAGAACCTGAAGCGAGCAGTTCATGTGAGGAAACCCACCAACATCCCAGAGCTGAAGCTGTTCTGTACGGAGGAATGGGCTAAAATTCCTCCAAGCCAGTGTGCAGGACTGATCAACAGTTACCGGAAACGTTTAGTTGCAGTTATTGCTGCACAAGGGGGTCACACCAGATACTGAAAGCAAAGGTTCACATACTTTTGCCACTCACAGATATGTAATATTGGATCATTTTCCTCAATAAATAAATGACCAAGTATAATATTTTTGTCTCATTTGTTTAACTGGGTTCTCTTTATCTACTTTTAGGACTTGTGTGAAAATCTGATTATGTTTTAGGTCATATTTATGCAGAAATATAGAAAATTCTAAAGGGTTCACAAACTTTCAAGCACCACTGTATATGTAGAGGATACTATACGTTGTAATGAAGATAAACTTCATACCTTTGAGTGAGAAGATAAACTTCATACGTGAGAAGATAAACTTCATACCTTTGTGGCACCATGTAATTTCCTTTTTGATTATATAAATAAATCCACAGACAAAAACTATGTAAGTTAATCAAGACAAACTGGTTTGCCATTTTGAAAACGCCCATCAAGTTAGCGTGAAAACATCAGAAGGGACATCATCAACATCCTCACTCGTGAAGATATAGAAAATATACTACTCAGGTCCCAGATATAGTTCGTATGAAAAACACCAGTGACGTATTTCTCAGTAAAGCACTCGTGTCTAAATAATAAACAGAGGATGTTACTAGGTGGTGCGAAGATATGATGTTTATCTTCAAGTGGTGAAAATATTTCACAGGCGAGCATAGTGAGCGAGTGAAATATTTTTCGACACGAGAAGATAAACTTCATATCTTCAAGCCAACGTGCGATTTTTCTTTTTATTGTATAGACACATTCACAAACAAACTACTCAAGTTAATCAAAGCAATTTTAATTCTGAAAAATTCACAATTACAAAGAAATGACGTCCTCAAGATCCTCACTAGTGAAGATATTAGAAAATACGGGACTGTGCAAAAGTCTTGGCATCCTATTTATTTATTTATTTATTTATTTATTTATTTATTTTTCATCCACACTTTGTTATAGATTTCTATTTTATGACTTCTACATTATCAAGTCAGTACAAAAACATTTTAGAGTCCAAACATTCGTTTTCCAGCACAAAATTAAATGTTACAGGAAAGAAAATGTTTCTATCTGAGCAGCATATTCCATAAGAGAGCACTTTTCAGATTAAAAAAGAAAACATAATGAAGGCTGCTGGGTTTTGGTGCAAAATGAAGATGTGAGTGTGACAGTCAAAGTGTCCAGAAGAACTGTGGCTGGTTCTGGAAGATGCTCAGTAAAACCTACAGCTCATTTCCACATAAAACTGTACCTCAGACTACTATTTTTTTTTAAAGCAAAGGGTCGTCTCACACCAAATACTGACTTTGTTTCATTTATTATGGCTTACTGCTTACTGTTTATAGTATTTTTTTATGTTGAAGCTTTTCACTTCATTATTTGTTAAGCTATTTTTTGGTCTACAGCATTTCTTTACATGTGCCTAAGACTTTTGCACAGTAGGGGAGAGCGGGGTAAGATGAGCCAGGGGGTAAGATGAGCCACCCCCTGTTTCTAAGAAACAGTAAACAAATGTGACCATGTGACCACATTCAAAGGGGGGCGGGACCATTTACTTACACTTGTGGAGAGGAGCACCACATGTCAAACTAGGTGAGGGAGATATTTATAAAAATGTGTTTTTGTGCTTTCTAAGTCAGTTCCATGTTTGTCCACAGTGAAGGTGATTTAGAGAAGACAAAAGTAGAATAATATTTAGACACATTAGGGTTAAGTTAGTGGCTTTCTAAGCTATGATATGAATGCTAATAAAAATAATTTTGATTAGCCTAATCCCCTTTATTAGCATTTTTCTACAAAATGGTGGCCACGGGGTAAGATGAGCCATTAGATGTGGGGCAAGTTGAGCCACTGGCTCAACTTACCCCATTGGTGGCTGAGCTTACCCAATATGGATGACACTTAAGTTTTCACATTTACTGGTCATATATGACAACAACAATAACAACAACAAATAAACAAACAAATAAATAACATGTTAATATAAATAATATGTTTAAAAGGTTTTTAATAAATAAAATAATGCCCTCTGTTATTACAGGTGTGCATGATGCCACACTCATACAAAAGAAAAACAGACAGGGCCGCACAGTCCCGTGCAGTTTTGGAGAGAGCCGCAGAGGAAGTCAGGAAAGGCAGGCCTATTCGGGCTGTGGTGAGGGATATGCATTTGGACAGGATGACTCTGACTAGGTTCATTGAAAAGATAAAGAATGGAGAGGTAGAGACAGGTTATACCAAGTTGGTGAAAGTGCATTTCTTCATTGGCCAGATAATCAAATTGGATGTCTTCGAAATAGAGGCAAGATTTCTCAAAAGAAGCCAGTCATGCCATGGCTCTGCAAGAAAGCCAACCTTTGTCTTCAAAGAGAAAGATGAGGCTGTCCTGTCAAGACAGGATATTGTGAAAAAATTGCCCCGCCCCTTTACTGTTGGGGGGACAGCACGGAGGGAGAGGCAAATGGTGTTCCCTTGCAATTTGAACGCTTGGAACATTGAATAATGATGAAATGATTTAATGATTGATGGAATGATTGCTGCATGTTTTAGCAATGTTTTAACCTACTGAAAGAAATAAGATTTTTTGGCACTGCTCTACTGTTTTAGTAATTTCTATAATATAGTATATCTCTCATTCCCTCTCTAACCATCCCTCTTTCTATCTATCTACGCATATCTCTCTCTCTATCCATCTATCTATCCCTCCCTATCCCATCTCATTCTATCACCTCTCTCTTCATCTCCCCTTTTCTATGCAACGGCCCTATCCCCCACTTGATTGACTTGACTTGATTCATTGATTGCATTTCTAATAATAAAAGTTGTTTACTTTGTTAACCTACCATGTTTTGTGTTGGCTCAATTTACCCCACACAGTGGCTCATCTTACCCCGTGCATGGGGTAAGTTGAGCCACTTGACATTTTTTTTTCAAGAGGTAATATAATTCTAACCATAAGAGCTTATCAATTATTTTTTGCTCAGATAGTAACAGTACACTTTGAAATTTGGTATGGTGTGTAGACTGGAAGCAAAAATGGCTTTAACATGTAGTGATGATGAAAAATGTAAAAAGTGGCTCATCTTACCCCGCTCTCCCCTACTGTGTATTACTCAGATCCTGGATGTAGTTCGTATGAAAAATACAAGTGGCATGTTTCCCAGTAAAATACTAGTTTCTATACCGGTATAATAAATACAAAAATCTTAAACTGATATGGCAATGTTAAAAACTTTAGGATGACACAGGTGTGGGTGTAGGAATTTTTTTTTAATCACCAGATGCCATAGTAGAGCAAAGTGTCAAAAGCTTTGAAGCACCAAACCATTTTGGCTGTAGATGCACCACTGTTTCAAAAAGCCTCATTCAGCACATCCCTAATATTCCCTTTTGAATGGTGGAGCCATGGTGGAGGTTAACATTACTATCACATACTTTCAGTGGGTTTGACCATTTGGGTGTCCATAGCTGATCCTTGACAATCCCCTGGCCCTCCCCCATCATTCTCCTTACCTCTACAGGGCAACTGCTCAACTGTCTCATTTTGATTCTCACCAAAAGCACACGCCCTGCGATAACCTGGTGACTTGTCCAGGGTGTACCCCGCCTCTCGCCCATAGTCAGCTGGGATTGGCTCCAGCTTGCCTACGACCCTGTAGAACAGGATAAGCGGCTACAGATAATGGATGGATGGATGGATGGATGGATGGATGGATGGAAAAGCACACTCACCGAGACCAGAGGTGGCATCATTGATTTTCTTTTGCTGGTGTTTTCTTTTGCTGGGGTTGCTTAACATGGCAGCGACCGTGAGCTGGCCTAGTGGTTGGTTAGCGTGTCCACCTCTCAACTGGGAGACTGAGAGTTCTACTCATGGTTAGGTCATTCCAAAGACCATCATAAAAATGGTACCTACTGCCGTCTGGCAAGGCATGCTGCAAAACAGATCAAACTATCATGGTTACCAAAGGACTAGCCTCCCACTATAAACCTAGCTGTGTAGTTGGTGAGAGGCCAAGGGCTATAGAAAAGGAGATTAACACTGCCCAATGTGCCTTAAGGGCCTGGTTAGTACTCGGACAGGAGACTGCCTGGAAGACCAGGTCCTGGCATGAGAAGGACTTTAACTTTTTTTAACTTTTCAATGAGGGTGCTCATGTGTAAATCTAGGGTTATGCATTAATATGCTGCCACATTTTAATTACCTATGTTTGTTTGGATTACCCAAAAACCACAGGCCCAATTTTCATGAAACTTGGTGGAAAAGTGTAACATGGGCCAAAGAAGAACTCATTAAATTCTGAAGTGGCTCCACCTCACAGGGTGGCTCAGTGAATTTAGTTTCTCTTTCACTAATGTTGCAGCATTTGGCCTTGGCATAGGTCTGCGCTCCCTAAGTGCCCTTCTAATTTCTATTGCAACACCCCCCCCTCTCTCTCTCTCACACACACACACACACACACACACACACACACACACACACACACACACACACACACACACAAAACCAGTCACCTGTCTTTGGCCACTAAGTATTTGTGCATGTTATTTGGTCTGTTATATGTCATGAACTCTACAAAGAGGCAAATACAACATAATCATGTTTGTCCATTGTTGTAGCTGTTATGTTTTTACCAGTGGCAGCCGGTAGTCTTTCAAACAGGGGAGGCTGGTCAATTACGACATTTCCAGATTTTAAAAGAAAAAACACATCAATTTTGCCCATCTTGCCTCTGATCAGGCTGATTGTTGGCAGCGTCACAAACTGTGAAATAACAGGTTCTTTTGGCCCATTAGCCTACTGTCCAATATACATGATGGTGGTGTTGGGGGGGGAGGGGTATATTTTAACATTTTATATTTTAAAATTGTGGCATGTTGTTTAAAAATTGATCATTATTGAAAGCAGCTCTTTGTCAGGAACCTCAGCAGTAGAGCTGGGTGCCACACATTTCATTCAATGACACTTTCCCTATATTTTACTTATTTTGACTGAGAAATGTTTTATTGACAATTTTGATAACCCTTCACTTTTAATCCAGGTCTGTAGTGTGAAATGTTCTCAGCTGTGTTTTTGTTTAAAAATGTTTTCCAAATTGTAGCTGTGTTTAATTCATATCCAGAAAGATATATATTCCAATATAATATACTCAGCATAAACATTTTAAATAGATTCTATATTTTTGGTCCATCCATGACATATTACTAAAGTAGCCTATTTACTGTTGTTGATGTGGGTCACTTGCTGTTAGCCAATTCACTTTCTCGTACCAGGAGAGCTGAAAGGAACGAGTATTATTCACTACCTTTTTCACCAAGTCAATTTGAGGCGTTGGTCTCTTTAATTTTTTCCTCGAAAGGAAGACTGTCAAATGGCTTCGCCAAAATTAAATCAGCAATGCTTGGCATCCGTGCGCAGCTTTCTTGCTAGCTGACTAGCCCGTTCAAGTTCAGTCACTCAAATAAACAACATTTCTGGAACTAAGATAGCAAACTTGACAACACCATATTTACACTTTATTTACAATGAAAATATATACAAACTAAAAACGCTGGTAGAAACCGTATGTAATGAATTAAATCGAAATGTAAGCTGATCTCTTACAATACACCACAGCACTTCCGATTCCGCATACGACTGAACTGAAATTCACCGCTGCCTGTCTATATTTGAAACGAGCTGTCAATCAAAGAAAATATCCGGCTGCTTTCACCAATCACCAGTCTCCTCGCGGAAACTGCCATGTCCCTCCCATGTGAGGCTCGGAGTCCGTGGGCGGGCGTTTTCGCAGTATTTGTCCAATAACCGTCTTGCATTTTGAGATTGAAAAGCGCATCGCTCCCAAATGCCATTGAAGTGCACTGAGGCTGGGAGTCCGTGAGACTCCGTGGGCGGGAGTTTTCGCAGTATTTGTCCAATAACCGTCTTGCATTTTGAGATTGAAAAGCGCAGAGCTCCCAAATGCCATTGAAGTGCACTGAGGCTGCGCTGCATCGCGCTGTCACGAGGGGGAGAAACTCACGCACACATTAAAGTTATAAGGGTATTTTTAGAGGAGGCTGAGCCTCCCTCGTTGTCTTAGAGCAATCGCCCGTGGTTTTTACCTCAGCCATGACGGAGTAAGTGGGACGAGGTATTGTAATGAGTGCGGTTTGTTTGTGTGTCTGTCTGTTAACAATCTAACATCTAGATGGTTGCACTGATTGACTTCAAATTTTCAGGGTAGGTGGGCAATGGTCCGTAGATTACCTGATTAAATTTTGGGGTAATCGGGTCAAGGTAAAGGTCAAGATCACCAGAAAGGTCGGGCAAAGTTTGCTTTGCCTGGCAATATTTGTTATATACATTTTTTAGCATGTTTATTCAGATCAGTTGGAATATATTGTCTTTGATAAAACTTGTGCTAGAAATAAATAAAGAAGTCTATATAGAGAGTGGAGCCTTTGTCATTGTCAACTATATTTGATAATATTGTCTTTGTATCTTTGCAGATGAACTGCTGTACTATTTACCACTTATTCCATGAAATCAAGTTGTACATGAGCTGATAGCTGATGAGGTGTGGAGCTCCGAGTCAGCTATAAACCACGTACGACAAGATTGAGTGAAATAATTGTTTTATTCTATCCACATTCACTGGACTTTGAGAAACATTGCATTTTTATTGTTATTTTTTGAAAATTTGATAAATAAAAACTTTATAGAAAACATCTAACAAAATCATTTCCACTTAGAATGTAAACAAACTTTTTCTTCTTCTTCTTTAGGGTTTTTTGGTGGTTGGCAAACCAACTTAAAGGTGCATTACCATCACTGACTGGGCTGGAGTGTGGAACAGGAGATATTGGGGGGAGGGCTATATTATTTTAGCTATTTCTGTTTCTTTTACATACTTGACAACAATTTTGGGGGTTTTGTTCTCAAGTAGAGTTTTTATTTAATCCTCGGTTGGTTCAGCAACACTCTCCGCCATATTGTTTTTCTCTACTCACAGTATATGAACTGATAGTCTAGTAGTAGAGTAGCCAATCAGAGTGTGTGATTGCTCATATCCAGTGAATGTGGATAGAATAACAATCAAAATCCACATTATCGCTGTTCAAAAAACATTTGAAAAGGTGTCTAATCACAAAGATTTTTAAGACTTCCTGGATCTTATTTTAATTAATTATATTGCCTATATTTGGGGGCATTGTGGCTTGGGTGGATAAGGCGCCATACCATAAATCTGGGGATCTGGGTTTGATTTTGACCCGAGGTCATTTCCCAATCCCTCCCCATCTCTCTCCTGCTCATTTCCTCTCTCTACACTGTCCTATCCAATAAAGGTGAAAAAAATCTTTTAAAAATTATGTTGTCTATATTTTTATGCAATTTGTTCATTTTTCTTTTTATTTAATTTTCACTGCTGCCTTGTGCAACATTATTATTGAGAGGGGTGGTATATATGGTGGTGTAGTGGTTAGCGCTGTTGCCTCACAGCAAGAAGGTCCGGGTTCAAGCCCCGTAGCCAGCGAGAGCCTTTCTGTGTGGAGTTTGCATGTTCTCCCCGTGTCCGCGTGGGTTTCCTCTGGGTGCTCTGGTTTCCCCCACAGTCCAAAGACATGCAGGTTACGTTAACTGGTGACTCTAAATTGACTGTAGGTGTGAATGGTTGTCTGTGTCTATGTGTCGGCCCTGTGATGACCTGGCGACTTGTCCAGGGTGTACCCCGCCTTTCGCCCGTAGTCAGCTGGGATAGGCTCCAGCTTGCCTGCAACCCTATAGAACAGAATAAAGCGGCTACAGATAATGAGATGAGATGAGACACTTCAACTGTGAGAGACAGAATCTAAAAAAAAAATCCAGAAAATCACAATGTATGATTTTTAAATAATTAATTTACATTTTATTGTATGAAATAACTATTTGATCACCTACCAACCAGCAAGAATTGTGCCTCTCACAGACCTGTTAGTTTTTCTTTAAGAAGCCCTCCTATTCTCCACTCATTACCTGTATTAAATGCACCTGTTTGAACTCGTTACCTGTATAAAAGACACCTGTCCACACACTCAATCAATCAGACTCCAACCTCTCCACCATGGGCAAGACCAAAGAGCTGTCTAAGGACACCAGGGACAAAAATGTAGACCTGCACAAGGCTGGGATGGGCTACAGGACAATAGGCAAGCAGCTTGGTGAGAAGGCAACAACTGTTGGTGCAATTATTAGAAAATGGAAGAAACTCAAGATGTCTGTCAATCTCCCTCGGTCTGGGGCTCCATGCAAGAGCTCGCCTCGTGGGGTATCAATGATCATGAGAAAGGTGAGGGATCAGCCCAGAACTACATGGGAGGACCTTGTCAATGACTTGAAGAGAGCTGGGACCACAGTCTCAAAGATTACCATTAACAACACACTACACCGTCATGGATTAAAATCCTGCAGCGCGCGGAAGGTCCCTCTGCTCAAGCCAGCACATGTCCAGGCCCGTCTGAAGTTTGCCAATGACCATCTGGATGATCCAGAGGAGGCATGGGAGAAGGTCATGTAGTCAGATGAGACCAAAATAGAGCTTTTTGGTATAAACTCCACTTGCTGTGTTTGGAGGAAGAAGAAGGATGAGTACAACCCCAAGAACACCATCCCAACTGTGAAGCATGGGGGTGGAAACATCATACTTTGCGGGTGCTTTTCTGCAAAGGGGACAGGACGACTGTACTGTATTGAGGGGAGGATGGATGGGGCCATGTATCATGAGATTTTGGGCAACAACCTCCTTCCCTCAGTAAGAGCATTGAAGATGGGTCGTGGCTGGGTCTTCCAGCATGACAATGACCCGAAACACACATTCAGGGCAACTAAGGAGTGGCTCTGTAAGAAGCATTTCAAGGTCCTGGAGTGGTCTAGCCAGTCTCCAGACCTGAACCCAATAGAAAATCTTTGGAGGGAGCTGAAACTCCGTGTTGCCCAGCAACAACCCTGAAACCTGAAAGATCTGGAGAAGATCTGTATGGAGGAGTGGGCCAAAATCCCTGCTGCAGTGTGTGCAAACCTGTACAAGAACTACAGGAAACATCTGACCTCTGTAATTGTAAACAAAGGTTTCTGTACCAAATATTAAGTTCTGTTTTTCTATTGTATCAAATACTTATTTCATGCAATAAAATGCAAATTAATTATTTAAAAATCATACAGTGTGATTTTCTGGATTTTTTTTTAGATTCTGTCTCTCACGGTTGAAGTGTATCTATGATAAAAATTACAGACCTCTCCTTTCTTTGTAAGTGGGAAACACTGCCGATTTTGCAAGTTATCAAATACTTATTTTCCCCACTGTGTGTGTGTGTGCGTGTGCAAATAAACTAAAGTTGATAGTCTCTAATTGATTATTGTAAAATGACCTCTGATGATGATTGATTTACCAAAATAAAATGCATCATAACATAAAACATGGAGTTGTGGAAAAATTAAGCTTGAATGTGTTTAGGCTATAGACGTTTTTCTGATTGTACTTTTTGGCCAAAACATTATGCAAATTCAGAAGCACCTTGTTAAGCAGGGTTAACGAGTGCATGAGCAATGTCAGTGTGTATGTATTCTACAGGTTACCTTTGGCTAGAGCATGTTAGTCATAATTAAATGGTGTCTTTGAATTCTTTCTGTAGCTGTATGCCAGTAAGTGAGACAGCATAAGCAGTGTCTGGGCTGATCTTGCACAACCTGACTCCTAGTTGCACATCATGCTCTGATTTCATTTTTTTTTTAAACCATCCACTATTCAGCATGCTGTTTTGCGGTGCCATGACCAGAATTCACACATGACTATGAGCCCTTTATCTTCAGATACAGAATGTAGAACCTGAGGAATAACTTTATACTTCTGCTGAGAGCAAAGTCATTCAAAAAGTAAAATTAGGGTGTTCGTTGGAGCTAAATTAGATAAAAGCCCAAAGACAAGCATTTAAAATTAAACAAAAAGTTCAAGCAAAGAACTTTTTCAAATATCTATATTTAATAATGGCAATTGTTTCTTCTGAAAAATAATTCTACTTGTGGCTGTTGCTACAAAACAAATATTATTATTATTATTATTATTATTAATTTTTTTATTATAGAAGAGCGTATAAAATACATTTTGCCAAGTCTGTAAATGATTGGCTAGTCTGTAAGCTTCATTATCCTACTCAACATAAGATTTATTACTTTTTGGTAGAATACTGCATTAATTTCACAACAAATTAAAATTATAGGGCGGCACGGTGGTGTAGTGGTTAGCGCTGTCGCCTCACAGCAAGAAGGTCCAGGTTCGAGCCCTGTGGCCAACAAGGGCCTTTCTGTGCGGAGTTTGCATGTTCTCCCCGTGTCCGCGTGGGTTTCCTCCGGGTGCTCCGGTTTCCCCCACAGTCCAAAGACATGCAGGTTAGGTTAACTGGTGACTCTAAATTGACCGTAGGTGTGAATATGAGTGTGAATGGTTGTCTGTGTCTATGTGTCAGCCCTGTGATGACCTGGTGACTTGTCCAGGGTGTACCCCGCCTTTCACCCGTAGTCAGCTGGGATAGGCTCCAGCTTTCCTGCGACCCTGTAGAAGGATAATGAGATGAGATTAAAATTAGAAACATAAGTTTCAAATGCTGTAGAAAAATCACAATATATAATCCATCTTTGCACTCTGTCTATAGAATAAAAATCCTTCATATTATCATGTGCATTTTCTCCAACACACTGATTCACATTCATAGCTGTTTGACCCAACTCCTCAAGCACACAGACGATGTTATGCACGACCTTAGCTCTGACCTTAATGCAGATGTCATGTATCTAGACTTCAGTAAAGCCTTTGATAAGGTCGATCATAGAATCCTGCTGAAAAAGCTCCATCACTATGGTATCTGTGGCAAAGCTTATAACTGGATATCCTCTTTTCTCTCAGGACATACAGTGTCTTGCAAAAGTATTCATCCCCCTTTTGTGTTTGTCCTGTTTTGTTGCATTATAAGCTGGAATTAAAATGGATTTTGGGGTGCTGAGTAGCATTTGATTTACACAACATGCCTACCACTTTAAAGGTACAGTACAATTTTTTTTTTTATTGTGATACAAACAATAATTAAAATGAAAAAAAAAAAAACAGAAATCTGGAGTGTGCATAGGTATTCACCCCCAAAGTCAATACTTTGTAGAGCCACCTTTTGCTGCAATTCCAGCTGCAAGTCTCTTGGGGTATGTCTCTATTAGCTTAGCATATCTAACCACTGGGATTTTTGCCCATTCCTCAAGGCAAATCTGCTCCAACTCCTTCAAGGTAGATGGGTTGTGTTGGTGTACAGCAATCTTCAAGTTATGCCACAGATTCTCAATTAGATTGAGGTCTGGGCTTTGATTAGACCATTCCAAGACATTTAAATGTTTCCCTTTAAACCACTCCAGTGTAGCTTTAGCAGTATATTTAGGGTCATTGTCCTGTTGGAACGTCAACCTTTGTCTTAGTCTCAAACCTCTGGCCGACTCCAACAGGTTTTCCTTCAGAAATGCCCTGTATTTAGTGCCAACCATCTTTCCTTCAGTCCACCACCATGCTTCACTATAGGAATGGTGTTCTCAGGGTGTTGGGTTTGCGCCACATATATCAATTTTTTTAATTAATTACATTTTTTTAATGATCACACTGTGAAACCTTTATGGTTTTAAACTACTGAGCATATCCAGTCAGAAGAAAGTAGCAGAAGTAGTAATGGTTTATTAGTATGCATTATTCTGGTCAGTAGTTATCCATACACTATAAAAGTTGTATTGAATTTAATTTTTGTATAGCTTTCAGAGACTGAAACATGCTTCGACTGTTCAACCACAACAATTATCTGGAAGTTCATTTGGACAATAAAGTGGCCTGATCAAAGAACAGACATACTGTACAAAAAGGGCTAGAGTTGACTTTAGTTTTTCAGGTGGCTAAGGTCCTTTAACATTTGTACAAACTGCAAAGAGTCCAGTGCAGTAGTGACCAGTGCAGTTTACTATGCTATGATGTGCTGGGGCAGCAGGATTAAGGCCGCTAATATAAACAGAGCAAAAAAAAAATTATGAAAAAGTCAGCGCTGTCACTGGGGAGATGGAGCTCGACACTTTGGAGAAGGTGAGAGAGAGAAAGATGCTGCACAAATTACTTGATATCATGGACAATGGCTCTCATGCATGACACAACACAAACAGTATATAAGCACCTTCAATAGGAGGTTGAGACAGAACATCATGGAAGTCATTGCTCTCAGCTGCTATTGGACTCTACACCACCTCTTCTCTCTGTTGGTATGGGCTGGAGTATTAAGCCTAACCAAGGGTGTTTTCTGGCTCCGCTACAGACACGATGTTTTTTGGCACTGTAATGCACTTTTCAGCATAGTCACTATGAAACAGAAGCAACACTATACACTGATCACTTTTACTTGTCAATTCTTGGACCCAGACAATTTACTCTGGTCATTTACAACAGCTAGCTTTGGAAGTTGGATAACAACATGATATTTCTTATATAGTGCTTTATTCTTTGATTTTTTATTATTTTTTTTTATTTTATCTGATCTTATCTTAATTGTTAAAGAGAGGTGCACTGCTCTGGTCTATGCTAGCTTTCAATCTACCTTCTTCTTATAGATGGTAGTGTCATGGTCCTACCTGTGGGCTTCTCTCTTCAGGTAACATCTCCACTCAGCATTACCGGCCACGCCCGCACTCACTTCCTCTTATTAACTTCCAGTGGCTGTCATTGGCTGTTGCCGATCACCTGCTTCCTCCCTGTGTGTATTTAAGCTGCAGTCCTCCCAAGCTTCTGTGTCAGATCGTCTGCAACTCTCAGCCTGATAACCTGCTCTGTGTTCCTACTACTCTGACTCTGTCTGCTCTCCAGCCCTGGTAACCTGATCTGCCTTCCGTTCTGTCGACTCTGCCTCTTGCCTGCCTCTCCTGTACCTTCGCCTGATCTCCAGCTCGCTCAGCCCTGCTGCTCGCCTGCCTCTCCATCTGCCTGGTGTGAGCAGCCCTGCCTGGAGCACTACTCTTCAGCCCCGGTAACCTGACCCTGCATTTCTGTCCCCTATCCTGCTACCTGATTTGTGACTCTGTGTTCCAGCCTGCTCTCTAACTCCTGCCTGCTGAGGGACTGCTTGCTGGGAGACTGCCTGAAACCCAAGTACTGTTAGCCTACAGCCACACCTCTCTGACAATGCCTGATCCTGTCAGACCTCAGAAGCTAAGCAGGGTTGGGCCTGGTCAGTACTTGGATAGGAGACCTCAGATGTCACCACCAGCCATCCCTGCCTCTCAGTTCTCCTGCCACTGGACTTCACCCACACACATTCTCCCAACTCCCTTTTCCCCTGTTATTAATAAACTGTGGTTTGAGCGCATTTGATCTCCTCTCCTGTTTGGTCCCTGACAGAACGATCTGACCACTACATGGAGTCAGTGCCTGAACCCTCTGCCCTAGACTCGCTGTAGCAGAAGGAGATGTCAGTCGGATGTCTGCTGACATTACAGCCCTGATCCAACTTGGTCATCAGCAGCAGCAACAGCTCCAGCAACAATGACTGGACCAAGCACTCCAGCTGCTCACCACCCTAGCACCCCCTGCTCCTCCGAGTCAACCACCGCAGCCCCTCGTTGCATCAGCCCTTGACTTGCCAGCTCCGGGAGGTGCTCCTGCTGCACTCGATGCCCCGGAACCCATGCGGAGCGTTTTGGCAGTGACCCCTCCCAAGTCCATGCTTTCCTGACTAGCTGCCGGTTGCTGTTTGACCTGCAGCCCAGAACCTTTGTGTCGGAGGCAGCGAAGGTGGCTTTCGTCATCACTCATCTGACTGGCCGCGCCCACCTGTGGGGGACTGCTGAGTATGAACGCTGGACACCGGCGTGTGCCTCCTTCTCCCTGTTTGCAGCGGAGATGATTAAGGTCTTCTACCCGGGCTTGTCATCATTAGAGGCATCCGGAGGACTGATGAGTATTCGCCAAGGCAGACGTACAGTGGCTGACTACTCGATCGACTTCCGGACCTTGGCCCGGCGCAGCAAGTGGAACATGCAGGCGCTGGTGGACGCCTTTATGCACAGCCTGGCTGACTACATGAAGGATGAATTGGTCTCGTACGAACAACCGTCGACACTCGATGAGGCCGTCACCCTGGCCGTCCGCATTGACCGCCGGGTCCAGACGGCGCAGCAAGTGGAACATGCAGGCGCTGGTGGACGCCTTTATGCACAGCCTGGCCGACTACATGAAGGACGAATTGGTCTCGTACGAACAACCGTCGACACTCGATGAGGCCGTCGCCCTGGCCGTCCGCATTGACCGCCGGGTCCAGACCCGTCGACGAGAGAGGGCCTGCCAGACTCAGTCAGTCATCAGCACACGGAGAAGCCTGAGCTCGCCGGACATAGGAGGGGCCCGGCTGGGTTCAATGATCCTCCAATCCTCCACCAGCCAGAAACCTATGCTCCAAGTTTGCCTTCATCTGTCGGATTCCACCCACACCCTGGCCACCCTGGTTGACTCTGGCACCGAGGCTGACATCATGGACACCGAGCTTGTGCGCCAGTTGGGTCTGCAGAGCCATCTCTTATCCTCTCCCGTGCCAGCCAGGGCGCTGGATGGTCACCTCCTTGGCACCGTCACCTGCCTCACTGCCCCTGTTCTGATGACTCTGTCAGGCAACCACCACGAAACCATCCAATTTCACCTGCTCCGTTCCCCCGGCCAACCTCTCATCCTGGGCTATCCATGGCTCCACCAGCACAGCCCTCACCTCGACTGGGCCACTGGAGAGATAAGAGAATGGGGCAAGGACTGCCACCGGACCTGCTTATGAGCCGCCATCCTAAACGCCCGTACTCCACCTGCCAGCTCTGCCCCCAACCTCACTAATGTCCCAGTGTGTTATCACAGCCTTCGGGAGGTATTCAGTAAAACCAAGGCCACTTCCTTGCCTCCTCACCGGCCCTACGACTGCGCCATTGATCTCCTCCCAGGCACTGCACCACCCAAGGGTCATCTCTACTCTCTGTCCGCCCTGGAAAGGAAGGCGATGGAGGCCTACATCAGTGACTCTCTGGCTGCCAGCCTTATCCGTCCATCCTCTTCTCCCGCCGGCACTGGGTTCTTCTTCGTGGAAAAGAAGGATGGATCCCTGTGCCCCTGCATCGATTACAGGGGTCTCAACGACATCACCGTCAAGAACCGATACCCTCTCCCACTGCTTACCTCTGCCTTCGAGCTGCTCCAGGGAGCCACAGTCTTCACCAAGCTCGATCTCCGGAATGCCTACCACCTGGTTCGGATAAGGGAGGGAGACGAGTGGAAGACCGCATTCAACACCCCCACCGGTCACTATGAATACTGGGTGATGCCGTTTTGCCTTACCAACGTGCCAGCGGTATTCCAGGCTCTGGTGAATGATGTCCTGCGAGATATGTTGAACAAGTTCGTGTTTGTTTACCTCGACGACATCCTGATCTTCTCTAAAACCCTGTCCGAACACACCCAGCATGTCCAGCAAGTGCTCCGTCGTCTCCTGGAAAACTCCCTCTTCGTCAAGGCAGAGAAGTGCGAGTTTCATGCCAAGTCTGTGGGGTTCCTGGGGTACATCGTGGCAGAAGGGAGCATCCAGATGGACCCTGCCAAAGTCTCAGCAGTTACTTCATGGCCAGTACCAGAGAGCAGGAAGCAGCTTCAGCAGTTCCTGGGCTTCGCAAATTTCTACAGGAAGTTCATTCGTAATTACAGCACCATTGCGTCACCCCTCACCGCCTTGACCAGCACCAAACAGCCCTTCACCTGGACTCCGGCCGCCAACGAAGCCTTTGCCACCCTCAAGGCTCGGTTCACCACTGCTCCCGTCCTCCGGCTGCCTGATGAGGAGTGGCAATTCATCGTTGAGGTGGATGCCTCGGATGTGGGAGTCGGGGCAGTGCTCTCACAGAGGTCTGCGGATGACAACAAGCTCCATCCCTGTGCGTTCTTCTCCCGCCGGCTCTCGCCGGCCAAACGCAATTACAACGTAGGCAATCGGGAACTGCTGGCGGTCAAGCTCGCCCTGGAGGAATGGTGTCACTGGCTGGAGGGGTGCGTAGTCCCATTCCTGGTCTGGACAGACCATAAGAATCTAGAATACATCCGCACCGCCAAACGACTCAACCCCAGACAGGCCCGTTGGGCTCTCTTTTTCACCTGATTCAATTTCACCCTTTCGTACCGGCCCGGATCTCGCAACACCAAGCCTGATGCACTCTCCCGCCAGTTCCAGAAGGATGATGCCCCCTCCAAGGACCCGGCTCCCATCCTACCTGACCCCTGTATCGTTGCTGCTCTGACCTGGGACATCGAAGAACGAGTGCGGGAAGCCCTCCGTGACCAGCCCAGCCCCAGTGCATGCCCCGTAAGTTGCCTCTTCGTTCCTGAAGACCTGCGATCCCAGGTTATACAATGGGGACACGACTCCCGTCTAGCCTGCCACCCTGGTTCCACTCGCACCTACCACCTGCTCGCCCAACGGTTCTGGTGGCCTACTATGAGCAGGGATGTGCGAGACTTTGTCTGAGCCTGCCCTACCTGTAATCAAAATAAGTCCTCCAGCCGGCCTCCTGCCGGTTTGCTCCAGCCTCTGCCCGTGCCAATGCGACCCTGGTCCCACATTTCCCTGGATTTTGTTACGGGTCTACCCCCTTCTAACGGGATGATGGTCATACTCACCATCATGGACCATTTTAGCAAGATGGCACACTTTGTTCCCCTCCCTAAACTACCATCAGCCAAGGAGACTGCCCAGATCGTCTTGCAACATGTCTTCCACATCCATGGGCTGCCCAAGGACATCGTTTCGGACCGGGGGCTGCAATTTGCCTCCTCTTTTTGGAAGGAGTTCTGTCACCTACTCGGGGCCACCGCCAGCCTCACCTCCGGATTCCGACCCCAGTCCAACGGCCAGTCAGAATGGACTAACCAGGAGTTGGAGAAGGCACTTCGGTGCATGGCGTCACACAACCCTAGGGCCTGGTGCGAGCACCTGTTGTGGGTGGAATACTCTCACAACTCCCTCACCAGCTTAGCCACCAGGCTGTCCCCATTCTACTGCGTGTATAGCTACCAACCACCCCTGTTCCCCAGCCAGGAGGGAGAGGTCACCTGCCCGGCTGCCCTCACCTATGCACGCTGATGCCGCCACACCTGGTCTCAAGCCCGCGCTGCACTCCTCAAGTCAGTCACCAGCTACTCTACTGGCGCCAACCGGCGGAGGACGCCTGCGTCCACCTACCAGGTGGGCCAAAAGGTGTGGCTATCTGCCAAGGACCTGCCCCTCCAGGTGGAGTCTCGTAAGCTAGCACCTCGGTTCATTGGACCATTCCCTATCCAGAGGATAATCAGACAGTCTGCTGTCCGGCTCCGACTGCCCAAATCTATGAGAGTGCACCCCACCTTCCACGTCTCTAAGATCAAGCCAGTGCATGAGAGCCAGCTGGTCCCAGCTGCATCTTCTCCTCCTCCTCCTCCTCATCTCATCGATGGTGGCCCGGTCTACTCCGTCCGGCGACTGCTGAAGTCACGACGCAGGGGCAGGGGCCTCCAATACCTGGTGGATTGGGAGGGTTATGGTCCTGAGGAGAGGATGTGGGTCCCTGCTGGGAGAATCTTAGACCGTACCCTCATCAGCACCTTTCATCGCCTGCATCCGGACCAGCCGGCCAACCGGAGGGGTCGAACTAAGGGCCCTTGTCGGAATGACTATGCGCCTACCGCTACTGTCCCCAAGTCTGATTCTGAACTAGATCCTGAGGCCTTGGACATGGACCGGTCAGAGGAATTCTGACCCTCCACCGGTATTCCCCCTCCTCCTGCCCGTCTTGGTGGATCTGTGGCTAGGGACTTCTGGAGCCGTCCCTTGAGGAGGGGGTTCTGTCATGGTCCTACCTGTGGGCTTCTCTCTTCAGGTAACATCTCCACTCAGCATTACCGGCCACGCCCGCACTCACTTCCTCTTATTAACTTCCAGTGGCTGTCATTGGCTGTTGCCGATCACCTGCTTCCCCCCTGTGTGTATTTAAGCTGCAGTCCTCCCAAGCTTCTGTGTCAGATTGTCTGCAACTCTCAGCCTGATAACCTGCTCTGTGTTACTACTACTTTGACTCCTGAGATAATTCTGTTCTGTCTGACTCTGTCTGCTCTCCAGCCCCGGTAACCTGATCTGCCTTCCGTTCTGTCGACTTTGCCTCTTGCCTGCCTCTCCTGTACCTTCACCTGATCTCCAGCTCGCTCAGCCCTGCTGCTCGCCTGCCTCTCCATCTGCCTGGTGTGAGCAGCCCTGCCTGGAGCCCTACTCTTCAGCCCCGGTAACCTGACCCTGCATTTCTGTCCCCTATCCTGCTACCTGATTTGTGACTCTGTGTTCCAGTCTGCTCTCTAACTCCTGCCTGCTGAGGGACTGCCTGAAACCCAAGTACTGTCACCCTACAGTCACACCTCTCTGACAATGCCTGATCCTGTCAGACCTTAGCTGCTAAGCAGGGTAGGGCCTGGTTGGTACTTGGATGGGAGACCTCAGATGTCACCACCAGCCATCCCTGCCTCTCAGTTCTCCTGCCACTGGACTTCACCCACATACATTCTCCCCACTCCCTTTTCCCCTGTTATTAATAAACTGTGGTTTGAGCGCATTTGATCTCCTCTCCTGTTTGGTCCCTGACATGGTAGGACATAATGAAGTATTGAATTCAAAGCCTAGAAAACCATGATACAGCACTGAGCACAATTTTCCTTGCTGACACGATGTTAGAACAGTCATTACTGTATAAAATATTTGCTAGTTAGTGACTGGCTCTCTTAAATTTAAAGGAGTCCTATGTGCACTATGGAACAGAAAGGGCTGCTACTTTTCTGAGTGAAAATGTTTCACTGAATGTAATCATAACTGTAATATGCATTTCAGTTACTATATGGGGCAATTTATTTTAGACAAATTCCCTTCAGATGAGATTTTAGGCTCTGCATGTACGTATGGTGAATGCATAGTTGCTCAATATTACTCTCCCTTGAGACAAATACACTACAGTGTGTAGGTGCATTTGGTTAATTATTAAGTGATCTCATTAAATCAGTCTCATTAAATTTGAAGGTTAATAATTAAAAAGAATCAGTCTCATTTGAATCGTTTGAATGAATCGTTCAGTGAATCGTTCAAATGAATCGACTCAGTGAATCATTCAAAGTAGTGAATCATTGAATCATACCATTAATCTTAGCGCTCAATAATAATTACCAAACTGCTAAATTATGGTATATCATTAAATTATTACAATCACTTACCATTTACATAACTGATATGCACCTTTTTGAATTCTTTGCGATTGGGGACTTCAAAAATATCCTTGCACAACAAATGAATACACACAGGCTGTTTAATAAATGAATTTATTATAATAAAGATAAAAATAATCAATATATACAAGCAGTGAGGTATATATGTATGTATGCAGGGTGCGATTTGTCAAAAAACCAGAAGGGGGGATGTTTTTTTTTTAAATCATGAAACGTCACAAAATTAAGGTAACAATAGGCTAACAGCTCAATAACATCCAATGATATCAAATGAATAACACTAAATGAAAACGAACACTAAACCAGAGATAGTAAATTCATCTTCCTATCTCTCTGACTAAATACACGAACACTAACACACAACAAAGTTTGCATTGCTTGTCGCGTTGCTGTGATGTTTCTCTCCCTCTGGATTAAATGAACAGTGACTCGAAAATCACTAAAATACTAAATGAATACTAAATGAACAGTTTGCTCTGATGGCGCAGTTCATGTGGCCTTTTCTGCTTTCCCGTCGGTGCGCTATCCGCCGCGTTTCGCCCTTCTTTAATCCACATTTCTGCGAATTTCTCAGCAGGGAAGGAACACACGTCTGGCCCATTGACAGCGAGGAAAAGAAGGCTGTCAGTGTGGATACATTCATTCTGTTGCGCTCATCAATAAGGATGTGATTCATGGCGCTAAATCCATGTTCACACTCTGGATATTGTTATTATCTACAATGTATCTATTTGCTGGGGACGTTCGTGAACATCAAAGCTGCCACTTCGAGTCATTTTGAAAGTGAGTGCAATGTAGACCATAGAAAACTGTGTCACAACATGCCTGTCATGTCAACTTTTTTTTTTGGTTTGTTTGTTTTATTGACGGGGTTGTCCCCGAGGATTTTTTTTCAGCAGAGATAAAAACCAGAGGGGGGGATGATCCCCACCATCCCCCCCAGCAAATCGCACCCAGTATATATGTATATGTGTATTTATGTGTGGTGTGAGTGTGTGTCTGGGGCTACATCCACACGACAACGGCAACGAGATGTTATTTAAAAATATATCGCGTCCAAATGGGCAACGATCAGTAAAATATCAGGTCCATATGGCAACGCAACGCTTGCTGAAAACGATGCAATACACATGCCACACCTCACACATGCCACACCTCTAGGGGCGCTGTAAGACGGTCCCTTCGGAGACACCAGAACAATAGAAGAAGTAAGGACGCATGCGCATAAACTATTATGCGTGAGACTTCATATTAGCCACAAAGTCAGGAAAATCTGTTCGTAAAATGACATTATAATGACCAAATACAATGAAAAGTATTTTTCCAGTCTCACCTGTGAAAGGTAATCCCATGTGATCTCATCTGGACGGCAAATCTGTTGGTACAGTTAAACGCAGCTAATCTTTATTCTCCGCTTTGACCTATCCAATATGGCGGCGAGGATGACATATGATTCTACGCGGAAGGCGGCGTCTTTAATGGTCCGGAATAAATTGAATGCTACACGTTGATGGATTAATTTGTTGTTTCTCACCTGTGAAAGGTAATCCCATGTGATCTCGTTTGGACGGTAAACCTGTTGGTACAGTTAAACGCAGCACATGAATCTTTATTCTCCGCTTTGACCTATCCAATATGGCGGCGAGGATGATGTATGATTCTACGCGGAAGGCGGCGTCTTTAATGGTCCGGAATAAATTGAATGCTACACGTTGATGGAATAATTTGCTCTTCTACGCCCTTTTTGAGGAATGTATTGTAGGACTTAAACCATCATCTGAAGAGGTGAGATCGCTCCTTTTTTTTCCCTATTTTTGCTGGCGGGATTGACTCTGCCCTAAGGGCAGAGTCTCTCTCTCTCTCACTTTGCACCATTACACAATAAATATTCACAGTGAAAATATTTTGTAAGCGCGTTTCATGAACCAAGTTATAGGATTTGTTGACAACTCGCATCAAGTTCATTACACTTCTACCCGGCTTGAAGCACTCACAGTCATGTGGTTGTGACGTCATCGTAAACAAATCCATTCTACTCATCCAGACGACTTCACAACGGCAGCGTTGCCAGATCTTTCCACTCTGGAACCCGTTCTCATAAAGATTGTGTTTTGAGCACCCAAAACGCCGGTGCCATGTGGGCGCCAGGCCTAAATGATAAGCAATTGTATCAGAGTCACCTGAATCCGTTGCTGTGTGGACAGGGCCTGAGAAAGGGAGAGCAAGGGTGTGTGTGTGTGTGTGTGTGTGTGTGAGCTATAAAGCTTTGGAATGTTCTTATCTGATTGTGTTGGGGGAGGGCTGCCACGTGTGGAGACAAAGGTGGTGTTTACATTAGACCATATCAGCGGATCATCAGATTAACGTTTTTAAAACGATTAGCGTGCACACAGCAACGCCAATACACGATTCACGTGCACACAGCAACGCCAATACATGGATACACTAATCACATGACTAATTAGACGGCACGTAAGTTGAAATGTGTCAGTGCGGCTCAGCACTTCCTCCTCAGCGGCTGCGCTCCAAATCACTCCGCCCTGAACAGCAAGTGCCCTCTGGAGGGTGCGCACTCCGGCCCTGCGCAGCTCACAGAGCGCGCGAGTGAAGCGCACGAGCAGTGATTCGGGACTGAGCCGCTGTGTGTGTGTGATCCCAGTGCATATAGGGCATGTGCAAGTCACTCACCACTTGCAAGTGGAAGGATGGCAAGCCTAAAGACAATCATAACTACACAATAGGCAGTATTTGCATCTTACCATGAACAACATTAAGAATGACAAAGCAAAGCATTATATTCATAATTTTATACTCTTTAATGAAAAACAAAAAGGTGATACAAGGCAGAAACAATAGCAGGAAGTGAAGTCCGTGCCGTTTTTCAGCAGTCGCGTCACATGACCAACGTGGCATGAACAACGCCAGCGAATCAGGAAGGTGGATGTCACAGTGACACTGTCCAATGACGACGTCAGCTAGAGCTCAGCACTGCATTTCCTCATATCTCAATGTTTACACAGCACCGGATCAGATACGAACTGGGTTGAATACGTGGGCCCTGGCAGATTCAAGTTGTTCCGCCTGTGGAGTCGTTTCCCGGCGTTTTAATGTGAACGGACAGTGCATCCGCGACGAAAACGAGACGGATATGGTCTAATGTAAACACCACCAAATAAAAGTGTGTTAGCTCTAGCTTGTTGCTAAGTACATAGTGTAAGCCTCCCTTAGCTTTGTGTTGCTAAGTACACGTGGTGAATGCCTTGTGATCCCTGGAGACAACACAATTAGATCTAGAAGCTAATGGAACAAGAGAATTAGCTTTGGACGCTAATGAGCCAAAAGACATTAACCATAGGCTAATTTCACCAACTTATATAGTACTGAATCAACTGAAACCTTGATAAGGTCAAAATGTGTGTTAAGGAGACTTAGGATATTAGTGAAAGGAATAAGAGGAAAACATGCACAGCCTAACAATTGAAACAAATGATATTAAACAAAATGAAACAATTCAACACGCTGAGTGTTTTCAGTGTGACAGATAAACAAGTCATGAGT
This sequence comes from Neoarius graeffei, assembly GCF_027579695.1. Taxonomy (NCBI): domain Eukaryota; kingdom Metazoa; phylum Chordata; class Actinopteri; order Siluriformes; family Ariidae; genus Neoarius; species Neoarius graeffei. The sequence continues at coordinate 51,646,564 of NC_083588.1, read as the reverse complement.
TAAAGTTCACACTACTTCATAAAACTAATTCCTAGACTAGTTTAATTATGATTATTATGATTAAGATTATGATTAAGCTTATGATTAAGCTGATTATTATGACTAAGCCCAAAAATGCCAGTCTTACTGAGTTTCACCGTAGTGAAAAACGTGAGCTGCTTCTGTAGAGGCGCAGAGAGAGAACTTTCTGGTCCGACGGAGCACTCGGGTCTGACGTGGTGAAAAGAGGATTCTTGGTCCGAACTTCAGCGTTCGTGAGGAAAAGTCTCTGATCAGAAATAATATGCACAGTGCTCTTTAGAAGGAATCTGATCGCTGGATTAAAACTGCGTTTGAATGGCAGTCGTGACGTCACTTTAATACGAATGCCGGCTGTAACTCAGGTTGAGTTTAAAGATCGCGCTATTCTGGATTTTTACCTTGGCCAGAGGTAAACACAGAACCAGCGCTGGATGGTAAATCTTTGCAAGAGTGAGATGTTCCCGGGTTTGCCTGCAAATGCGAGCAGTCTCTTTATTGTCTGTTGGAGTTGAAGTCCACAGAGCCAGAGATGAGGAGTTGAGCGTTTGTTCCATTATTTATCTCTTCATGGCGGACGTGGTGATAATCCTGCCCCCGGCGTGACGTATGTCAACGCGGAAGTTGGCTGGGAGCTGTAGTTCTTAGACACAAAATGGCGGCATGATACCTACAAGTGTAAATTGTATACTTAGGGAATGAATGTAATGTGCTTTGCAGTTTTACTAAAATGTTTCAATTACTTTAATGACTGTCAGAATAATGCTCCCTATTGGCTTTGTACATTGTCTTTATCCATCCATTATCTGTAACCTCTTGTCCTGTGCAGGGTCACAAGCAAGCTGGAGCCTATCCCAGCTGACTATGGGCGAGAGGCGGGGTACACCCTGGACAAGTCACCAGATCTTCGCAGGGCTGACACATACAGACAAACAACCATTCACACTCATGGTCAATTTAGAGCCACCAATTAGCCTAACCTGCATGTCTTTGGACTGTGGGGGAAACCAGAGCACCCGGAGGAAACCCATGCAGACACAGGGAGAACATGCAAACTCCACACAGAAAAGCCCCTATTTGCTGCTGGGCTTGAACCCAGAACCTTCTTGCTGTAAGCCGACAGTCCTAACCACTACACCAACGTGCTGCCCATCATTGCCTTTATGTGTTCTTTAATTAACCTGATTGCACAAAAATGCATACAAATTCAAACAAATAAATATGATGTCATTGCATTTGGTTGTCTCATCTCATCTCATTATCTCTAGCTGCTTTATCCTTCTACAGGGTCGCAGGCAAGCTGGAGCCTATCCCAGCTGACTACGGGCGAAAGGCAGGGTACACCCTGGACAAGTCACCAGGTCATCACAGGGCTGACACAGACACCCATTCACCCTCACATTCACACCTACAGTCAGTTTAGAGTCACCAGTTAACCTAACCTGCATGTCTTTGGACTGTGGGGGAAACCGGAGCACCCAGAGGAAACCCACGGTGACACGGAGAGAACATGCAAACTCTGCACAGAAAGGCCCTCGCTGGCCACAGGGCTCGAACCCAGGACCTTCTTGCTGTGAGGCGACAGCACTAACCACTACACCACTGTGCCGCCCGCATTTGGTTGTAAAGTTACTTAACTCTTCCCCATAGCCCACAAGGGCACCACTGATGGCATTTTAATAGTCCATCATTGTTGTGTCTCATGCATTTAAACTTGACAGAGCCCATCCCTCTCCAGGTTTGATCAATGGACAATTTAGAGTAGCCAGTTAGGCTAACTGCATGTCCTTGGACTGTGGAGAAAGCCAGAGCACTCAGAGGAAGCCCGCATAGAAAAAGGGAGAATATGCAAACTCCATACAGAAAGGCTCCTGTTGGCCCCTGCGCTCGAACTCAGAACCTTCCTGCTGTGAGGTGATGGTGCTAACCAGTGCACTCTATAAGGTTCTGGTCAGGCAATTTGGCTGGCCAATTAAGCACAGTAATATCATGGTCAGCAAACCATGTGATAGTAGTTTTGGCACTGTGGGCAGGTGCTAAGTCCTGCTGGAAAAGAAAATCAGCATCTCCATGAAGTTTGTCAGCAGATGGAAGCATGAAGTGCTCTAAAATCTCCTGGTTGACAGCTGTGTTGACTTTGGACTTGATAAAACACAGAGGACCAACACCAGCAGATGACATGGCACCCCAAATCATCACAGACTGTGGAAACTTCACACTGGACCGCAAACACCTTAGATTCTGTGTCTCTCTACACTTCCTCCAGACTCTAGGACCTTGATTTCCAAATGAAATGCAAAATATACTTTCATCTGAACAGACGATTTTGGACCACTGAGCAACAGTCCAGTTCTTTCTCTCCTTAGTCCAGGTAAGATGCTTCTGAAGTTGTCTCCGGTTCAGGAGTGGCTTGATATTAGGAATGCAACAGTTGTAGCCCTTTTCCTGAAGATATCTGTGTGTGGTGGCTCTTGATGCACTGACACCAGCCTCAGTTCTCTCCTTGTGATGCTCTCCCAAGTTCTTGAATCAATTTTTCTTGACAATACTCTCAAGGCTGCAGTCACCCCTGTTGCTTGTGCACCTTTTCCAGCCAGGCTTTCCAGCAACGACCTTCTGTGGCTTACACTCCTTGTGGAGGGTGTTGATGATTGTCTTCTGGACAACTGTCAAGTCAGCAGTCTTCCCCATGATTGTACTTCTGTGTGCCAAACTAGACCAAGAGATAGATGGTATTTAGTTTTACTCAAATTCAAAATGAAATATTCTAATAATTTGAGATACTGGATTTCTGAATTTCATGAGCTATAAGCCATAATCATCCATAATCATTTGAGATGCACAAGTAGATATGTATTTAGACCCTTTATTCAGTACTGTGCAGAAGCAACTTTGTCAGCAATCACAGCTTTGACTCTTCTTGATTGTGAAACTCTGTCTGACAGTTTGTTGTAACCTTAAATATTGCCCTGAAATGTATTTTTTGTGTAGCATGGGAGATAAGCCCCAGCTCCTTTAAGGCAATAACACACTTTATAAAGAGTAAAGAATGTAGATAGTAAAACTTAAAGGAATACTCCGGAGTGAAATGCTTTCTAGGTCTGTTTTTGCATTATTGGGAGTGCATATGTTGAGTTGCTACCACAATCACGTCAATCGCATGTGTTTTGAGAAAATTAGTTTTTTGCGATTTCAACCGGAAAGCGCTAACACGGCAATGGGCGGGGCATGTCTTTTTGCCTATACAAAATGCTAGTTTTAAAAGCATTGCAAAGCTCAAAACAACATGACAATTCTGTGGAAGTGAGTAGAGGGTTCCTACAAACAAAACGAAGTGTCCCTGGCTCTTGCAAGTGCACGGATAGAGTGTGTAGAAGAGTAAATACAAAGCCAGTGGCCTTACCTGAATTTGCTCTTCTCCAGACGTCATCTTCATGGGACAGTCCTTAAAAGTCGAGTGCTGAGTGCAGAGCCCAGCGTTTTGTATCGGCAAAAAGACATGCCCCGTGCACTGCCATGTTAGCGCTTTCCGGTTGAAATCGCAAAAAACTAATTTTCTCAAAGCACATCCGATTGATGTGATTGTGGTAGCAACTCAACGTATGCACTCCCAATAATGTGAAAATAGACCTAGAAAGCATTTCACTCTGGAGTATTCCTTTAAGTAGGTATTTAGACTTGTGTTTATTTAATGCCATTCAACATGTCAATTTTTGTGACAACTCAAGAAAACCAAGGTTCCAAGGAGATGATAAAGCTTATTACAACGCAGCCACCAAGAGTTTACTGGCATTCAAATCAACTGCCTGATATGGGAATACAAAGGTTCAGGGCAAACTGCCGCCAAGATAATTAGCTCTGACTTACCATCTGTGTCTACCAGACTTGTCCATTGAATTGACATACAAACCCAATGCTGTTTCCAGCAGCCAAGAAGCAGTGAATGGGCAACAGGAAAGAGTTCTGTGTCTTGGGAGTGTCATTGTCTGGTTGGTTAGTGTTCAGAGCCAGCATTGTACCTGCTTATAATTGGAATTAACCATGTTCAGAGCCAGGATTTTACCTGCTTGTAATCTGAATTAACCATGTATCATTGTAACCGATATCTATACTACTAAAGGAAGTCTGTCTGTCTGTCTGTCTGTCTGTTCACCTATGCAAACCGACACAGCTGGACGCACATACTCCATACTTTGCACATGGATTGATGACACCCCAGAGGGGCCCAAGAGAACACTTTCGATTTTCCAAAACATGGGATTAGTGCTGATCCAACACACTATTCATTTCCCATAGGCTACATGCCCGCGCTAACACACTGCGTGCAGCCTTGGTGGTGAATCCCCTCCCCGACTCGCCTGACAGTTTCGATTGTACAGGACCTTGCAATCAGTGCTCCTCACCAGAGCCTTCCACTAGAGCTGAGTCTATGTCACTGAACAGACATGAGGAGCGATTTACATCATTTTGACCAGCACAGCCCCTGTGAAGAGCACCATTCAGAGGAAATCAGGTTCACAGGCAATAACTATTAGTCTTTAGGGGGAAAAGCCAGGTCAGCCATGCCTGTAGTGACAGTGGGGACAAAAGACAACTCTTTTCCTGTCTCTGAACAATACCATGGGTGGCATGGTGGTGTAGTGGTTACCACTGTTGCCTCACAGCAAGAAGGTTCTGGGTTTGAGCCCAGAGGCCAACAGGGGGCATTTCTCTGTGGTGTTTGCATGTTCTCCCTGTGTCTGTGTGGGTTTCCTCCAGGTATTCCAGTTTCCCCCACAGTCCAAAGACATGCGGTAGGTTAACTGGCTACTGTCCATAGTTATGAATGGTTGAGAGGAGAAAACCTACATAATAATCCAGTAGAAGGAAACGGGAACCCACTATTGTAATGTTCCCTAGAAGTTCTGATGGACGTCAGAGCCGGACATGCTGTCAGGCCGAACACCGAAGAACAACACCATGGGTAGCCTGTTATGCCCTCTACTCATAATAGTTATCAAAAGGAATACATGTACCTCTCTAGATCACTTACATCCCCACATTCAAGAACAATCATCAAAATCCATCCATTATCCATAACCGCTTATCCTGTGCAGGGTCGCGGGCAAGCTGGAGCCTATCCCACCTGACTATGGGCAAGAGGCAGGGTACACCCTGGACAAGTCACCAGATCATTACAGGATAGGGACAAACAACCATTCACACTCACTGTCAATTTAGAGCGAACAATTAACCTAACCTGTATGTCTTTGGACTGTGGGGGAAACCAGAGTAATGGGAGGAAACCCACGCAGACATGGGGAGAACATGCAAACTCCACATGGAAAGGCCCCCGTCGACCACTGGGGTCAAACCCAGGATCTTCTTGCTGTGAGGCAACAGTGCTAACCACTACATCACCATGCCGCCTCATCAAAATTAATTCACTAATTTTTGAGTTACATTGGGAACAGACAAACAAACAAACAGAAGTGAAAACATAACCTCCTCCAACAAAGTTGGTGGAGGTAAAAATCACTCTGCATAAGGGCATCTGCTAAATGCTATAAATGTAAATTTAAGGAATAAGGGAAATTGTGATGGTATTTCTTGCAAGTACGCCATGAGAATTGTCTTTCTGACATTGTTGTGAGGTGTGGCCATGCATGTACGCATGTACACTTAGGTATCATGAGGTCAGAAGTGTAAAATAGAAGCAATATTTACAAACCAGTTATGACGGCTTGTCAGATTTGCATAACACTGCCATTTAGCATGCTATTAATATCATCTAGGAATGCAGTTTGACAATTCCAGTGAAATGAACCAGCAACCTATTGTCCCCCAAGCTGCTATTCCAACTTTTAAGCCATAATAACATGCTAAGCAGCAGTCTTATGCAAATCTGACCAACCTAGTTTGACAAGCAGAAAATGGGACAGTACTAGCACTTTGGGCTTTTTTCATACCAGAACTGTACGTTTGTTATTTATCATTTTAAGGTTTAGACATGTTCTTCAGTCATTATTATTAAAGGTCCCATGGCATGAAATTTTCACTTTCTGAGGTTTTTTAACGTTAAAATGAGTTCCTCTGACCTTCTTAAGTCACCCCAGTGGCTAGAAATTTCATAATGTGTAAACCAAATTATGCCCAACATTTGAGAATGGTGCGTCAAAACGGCGCGTTGATAAGCTCTTCCTTTTACTACGTCAGCAAGGGAGATGATCCCCACGCTCCCCCTGGATTCCCACCCACCGTATGGATTGCCCGCCCAGTTGTAGTGAGGAGACCATAGAGGACACAACAACATGGCATCACCTAAGCGAGCGAAACATGGAAATTGCACTGTACATGGATGTGACAACACAGAAAAGAGTCTGTTTTTACTGCCGACGGGAGAGCCCCTGAAGACGCAGTGGCTTAATTTTATTTACTTCAATAATACGCCGTCGAGTCTACCTAAGACGGGGTATGTTTGTCGGAAGCATTTTCCTGAGGAATGTTTCCACAACTTGGGACAGTACAGGGCAGGTTTTGCACATCAAATGTCACTGAAGCCTGGGTCCGTACTAAGCATCCATGCCGCATCAGCCACAAACACCGAACAAGTAAGTGTATAACTGTTAAGTCGTTTTGCCGTGTTTTAAAATCGGTGCGTTTGCAATGGCTACATTAGCTGTGCAGCTAACCACTTCCTGCAGTTAGCCAGGTACTCTGCGCTACCTCTGTTATAATAGCCAATCAAAATAGTTTTTACAAAGACACCCACATTCTTTTTTTAAGTCACTCGTTCATTTTATTTGTTTGTTTGTTCAGTAAAAACCCAAGCATTTGTTGAATTTATTTTATTTCCTCGCGTTGCACCTTAATGACGTCAGCGCGTGGTATTTTTCCCTGATTCTGGGCCAGGGTGTCGTGAGTGGCAGAGCAGCTCCATCGCTGCGATCCATTGAAAGTCAGCCCTAGATCCAATCTTTTGTCGGGAGCCGAGGTCGCGCGGGCTGCCCTCCAGTGGCACCGGCTGCCCGTGGAGGCAGCGGTTCTCCCAGGGGCGAGTTGGGGGGAGGAAACGGCAAAGTCCCCACTCCTCCATGGTAAAACTGCTCAGTTTTACCATGGGCCTCAGGCTGAAAAAAAAAACCGACAAAGTCCCAGTTTTACCATGGGCTCGAGTTGTACCATTTTTTTAGACAGGGTGGACGGACCAGGGCATTCGCCCGCCTGGCCGTGCCCGACGAGGAGCGCTCTCGGCTGGCTTGGGAGGCAGACGGCAGCCCCTCCTGGAAGTGCAGTTTTACCATGGGCCTTAGGGGGAAAAAAATGACAAAGTCCCACTGCTCAGTTTTACCATGGGCCTCAGGTGGGAAAAAAATGACAAAGTCCCAGTTTTACCATGGGCTCGAGTTGTACCATTTTTTTTAGACAGGGCGGACAGACCAGGGCATTCACCCGCCTGGCCGTGCCTGACGAGGAGCGCTCTTGGCCGGCTTGGGAGGCAGATGGCAGCCCTCATGGCACGCCCCCACCCTCTACCCTTCCCCGCCTCCATGCTTCTCATTAGCAAAACGACGCACTGGGAAAAGGGCTGAAATGGGGCTTTCTTCCAGGAGGCTATATCTACGTTCATTTCAAGAAAGGCTGCGGATATAACATCCGGAAGCCTCCATGATCCTGTTTAAAGCATCAACAAACCACCATGCCATGGGTCCTTTAAAGGATGTTAGTATGAAGATATAGTGAACAGGAGTTCCAGGATAAAGACTTGGAATAATTTACATATATCCACAATTCCTGAGATTCTTGATAAATTTAAAACCATTGCCACATGTATTCATATAGATAGCTCATATTTTATATTTAAATAATATTGGCGGCGGCACGGTGGTGTAGTTGTTAGCGCTGTCGCCTCACAGCAAGAAGGTCTTACTCAAACATTCAAAAGTCTTACTCAAACATTCTTTAGCAAGATGTGGAGAGATATTCGCTGTGGGGAAGTTTCTGTAGAAGGCGGAGAGAAAACTTTCTGGTCTGACGGAGCACTCAGGTCCGACGTGATGAAAAGAGGATTCTTGGTCCGAACTTCAGTGTTCGTGAGGAAAAGTCTCTGATCAGAATTAATCTGCACAGTGCTGTTTAGAAGGAATCTGATCGCTTCGATTAAAAACTGCGTTTAAACGGCAGTCGTGACGTCACTTTAATATGAATGCCGGCTGTAACTCAGGTTGAGTTTAAAGATCGCGCTATTCTGGATTTTTACCTTGGCCAGAGGTGAACACAGAACGCGCTGGATGATAGATCTTTGCAAAGTGAGATGTTCCCAGGTTTGCCTGCAAATGCGAGCGGTCTCTTTATTGTCTGTTGGAGTTGAAGTCCACAGAGCCAGAGATGAGGAGTTGAGCGTTTGTTCCATTATTTATCTCTTCATGGCGGACGTGGTGATAATCCCGCCCCTGGCGTGACGTATGTCAACGTGGAAGTTAGCTGGGAGTTGTAGTTCTTAGACACAAAATGGCGGCATGATACCTACAGCTGTCACCTCACAGCAAGAAGGTCCGGGTTCGAGCCCCGTGGCCGGCGAAGGCCTTTCTGTGCAGAGTTTGCATGTTCTCCCCGTGTCCGCGTGGGTTTCCTCCGGGTGCTTCGGTTTCCCCCACAGTCAAAAGACATGCAGGTTAGGTTAACTGGTGACTCTAAATTGACCGTAGGTGTGAATGTGAATGTGAATGGTTGTCTGTGTCTATGTGTCAGCCCTGTGATGACCTGGCGACTTGTCCAGGGTGTACACCGCCTTTCGCCCATAGTCAGCTGGGATAGGCTCCAGCTTGCCTGCGACCCTGTAGAACAGGATAAAACGGCTACAGATAATGAGATGAGATGAACTATTATTAGGTACTAAATATAATAAGAATAATTATGTCATTAAATATTAAATGTCATTAAATATTTTGACAACTGATTTATTTATTTATCTATGTTCTATTCTGTATAAAATATGGAATTTTGAAACTTCCACATCATTGCATTCCGTTTTTATTTACAATTTATACTTTGTCCCAACTTTTTTGGAATCGGGGTTGTAGAGTAGCCAATCAGAGTGTGTGATTGCTCATATCCAGTGAATGTGGATAGAATAACAATCAAAATCCACATTATCGCTGTTCAAAAAACATTTGAAAAGGCCTCTAAGACTTCCTGGATCTTATTTTAATTAATTATGTTGTCTATATTTTTATGCAATTTGTTCATTTTTCTTTTTATTTAATTTTCATTGCTGCCTTGTGCAACCATTATTATTGAGAGGGGTGGTATTTTTATAGGCTTTTTTTTTGTTCTAACTTCCCGTGCAGAATGTTTATATATATATATATATGTGTGTGTGTGTGTGTGTGTGTGTGTGTGTGTGTGTGTGTGTGTGCAAATAAACTAAAGTTGATAGTCTCTAATTGATTATTGTAAAATGACCTCTGATGATTGATTTACCAAAATAAAATGCATCATAACATAAAACACGGAGTTGTGGAAAAATTAAGCTTGAATGTGTTTAGGCTACAGACGTTCTTCTGATTGTACTTTTTGGCCAAAACTCTATGTACAACCCCGATTCCAAAAAAGTTGGGACAAAGTACAAATTGTAAATAAAAATGGAATGCAATGATGTGGAAGTTTCAAAATTCCATATTTTATTCAGAATAGAACATAGATCTCATCTCATTATCTCTAGCTGCTTTATCCTGTATAGAACATAGATGACATATCAAATGTTTAAACTGAGAAAATGTATAATTTAAAGAGAAAAATTAGGTGATTTTAAATTTCATGACAACACCACATCTCAAAAAAGTTGGAACAAGGCCATGTTTACCACTGTGAGACATCCCCTTTTCTCTTTACAACAGTCTGTAAACGTCTGGGGACTGAGGAGACAAGTTGCTCAAGTTTAGGGATAGGAATGTTATCCCATTCTTGTCTAATGTAGGATTCTAGTTGCTCAACTGTCTTAGGTCTTTTTTGTCGTATCTTCCGTTTTATGATGCGCCAAATGTTTTCTATGGGTGAAAGATCTGGACTGCAGGCTGGCCAGTTCAGTACCTGGACCCTTCTTCTACACAGCCATGATGCTGTAATTGATGCAGTATGTGGTTTGGCATTGTCATGTTGGAAAATGCAAGGTCTTCCCTGAAAGAGACGTTGTCTGGATGGGAGCATATGTTTCTCTAGAACCTAGATATACCTTTCAGCATTAGTGGCAGTGGCTAGACTTTGCTTGGAGCCGGTCTAGAATGGAAATGTAAGGCGCCTCCTTCCCTCCACTAGCCTGGGTGAACACCTTGGGCAAGTGTTAGTACACCCTTAGCCTCCCTCGGCCAGGGTTACGGTTCCTACTGCCTTGTAGGCGGCTAGGGATAGTCAAAGGCTAAGGGAGCAAACCCCTACAGAAAAACTCAGAGCGGAAAACTTCGAAATCAAGTCCCAGTAAACGCAAGCCACTGTGAGAGCAGCCCTCTGGATGAGGTAACTGGCCAGCTGCTGCGCCTCCACTCAGTGGGTGCACGTTTCGGCTCCTGAACCTGCACCCATAGCTGATTGACAGGAAGAGAGGGTGTCGCTGGGATTGCACGAGCCATCGCCACCTTAATCCCCCACTGTGCAGGTTTGTTTCCCTGCCACCTTTTCCACCATACTCCACCCCATGCAAGTCCTGCGGCGAGGGATAAGTGGCGACAGAGGCAGGGAGAGGATGCTCCTGGAAGCCTCTAGTCACGAGTCCACACATATGGTGGCCCTGGTGTGATGGTCGCTCAGGGAATGATTTGGAGCAACGCCCCTGTTTGTATCCTGCCAGGACAACAAGGCAGCCCTATTCAGGGATAGCACTGCCTTCTCCAATTTGGAGAGGGGGGTATAAAAGATTCCCTAAAAAAAGCTTGCTCCATTTCGACTTGGCCATTGACCGCGACAGTCTGGTCATCCAATTCTGTGGTAGAAACAGTAAGGAAAAGATTCACTTAGCAGCATGGAACGTTCGTACACTGCAGGATAATCCAAACAATCTGGAATGCCATACAGCCATTGTGGCCCAAGAACTTCAATGCTATAACATAGCTATTGCAGCCCTCAGTGAAACCCGACTTCCAGAAAGCTCTCAACTTACAGAAAGTGGCTCCAGGTACACTTTTTTTCTGTTCTGGTCAATAGAGGTCTGCGCGGGTCGGATTTTTCAGTCCCGCTCCCGCCCCGCAAAGAATTATGATTTTCAGTCCCGCTCCCGCCCCCGCCCGCGCCTGCCATATTTTGTCCCGCTCCCGCCCGCAAATCCCGCATGATGCAGACGTTCGCGTTATTTCTCAGGAAAGTTCTTGTCTTGACACAGCGTGATTGTGCCTCACCCCCTACTTTGTGTGGATTTCAGCATAAATATCTACAGCTCATGTTGTTATTATTTACCTTCTTTTGGAATTCAGCATGTACTGTCTCTAATAATAATTAGTACTGTTAAACGATTAAAATACTTAATCGCGAATCACACATTTTTATCATATGAGAAACCATTGTAATTCTCTGATAAGTATAAAAAAAGTGAATGGGCTTGTTTTTTAGCAATGGTGTATTTTTTTTATTGCATAGCAGAGCTAGTAAGAGAAGGGAATTATTGCTTGAGTCATCGGCGTCGCCAGGGGTATTTTACTGGGGCACGTGCCCCAGTATAGATCTGTAGTGCCCCAGTAAAAAAAATCCAGTGACGAAACGCTCTGAATTTTAAACTTGGGAATAGCTGCAATTTAATTAATTCATAACGTGGGGTAGGCTAACCGATGCGCGAAGAAGACCATCTACAATGCTTTTACATTGGTAGTTTTGGCTGGCCTCGCGCACACTAAGCAATGTGAAAAAAGTGTGCGCGTGACATGAGTAACATCTTGGTTGCTATGGGGACCGCAGACTCCAGCAGCCCTCAGATGCAATGAAATTCAGAGCAGGGGAAACCATCTCTCCGTGTTTTTCAACTGTTTACAGGTTAGTAGACAGTAATTCCACTGTCATTTTTGTAACACACACACACACACACACACACACAGTGGTGCTTTTAGAGGCTTTTGGATTGTGTTTAGAGATGTTCAATGCTGAAAATGCGTGTGCTTACAAAGATATGTTTGGTGATTTAAAAGGTATCAAGTGTGAATACTGTTGGCTATTAAGTACTCTTGGTTGAGTTTAAAAACTCGGCGGTGTTGTATTGTATGTTAATATGTTCTTTTACAATATTACCAACAGTATAAGTATTACATTGCTATTATCACAAATGTTGCAAATATTCATACTGTTATTATTAAATGATTGACCTGGATTCAGTGTCCTCGTAATCATTTTGAGTTTTACAGCTCTAGTGACTAGTTTTAAGCAGGCCGTTTCTAAATATAAATATCAATATATAAATATATATTACATAAAATATAATATATATTACATAAAAAATATAAATATAGTGCAAAATTTTTAGCTCGCGCGCTTGCATACATTTCCTGTGCCCCTTTTGTGCCCCAGTATGGTCTTGGGTCTAGTAACGCCCCTAGCTTGAGTTAGTCTACAACTTTAGTCAGAGAGACATGTTACACAGTGACGGTAGGCTTGACTCAATGCTATCCCAGAAATCCTTCCTGTAATATGCAAATTTGGTCGCCTCTGATTGGACAGCCAAATTTGCATATTACAGGAAGGATTTCTGGGATAGCATTGAGTCAAGCCTACCGTCACTGTGTAACATGTCTCTCTGACTAAAGTTGTAGACTAACGCAAGCTGTAAATCACTTCACTCCTGATTTTTTTTTTTTTTACTAGTTGGGTGTGAATTGTGAGTCATAATAGTGCTCAATCACGTCACTTCTGGTTTTCTTACTAGTTGGGTGTGAACGGTGAGTCATAATGGTGATCAATGGCAAGTTTAAGATGCTATTCCTCTGACTCTTTCTGCAAATTTAGGTAGTTTAAAATGTTTTTATTAATGCCGAATAGAATATCCAGTACAAAATATATATGATAGACATAAATTAATAATTTATGCGTTTTATTTCAAACTTATTTTTAGTTAGCGGGACTGCAGCTGATCACCGCCCGCGCCACATATGTGCACTAACGGTCCCGCCCGAGCCCGCAATGAGCTTTCAAAAATTGTCCCGCGCCGCACTGCTTTGCGGCGGGTCCCGCGGGAGTGCAGGGCTCTACTGGTCAACCTAAAGATGAACCCAGACAAGCTGGAGTCGGCTTTGCCATTAACAACCGGTATCTCAGCCTTTCAGACTCTGTCCCCCATGTGGTCAATGAACGCCTTATGTCACTTCGTCTTCACCTAGAAGCTGATTATGTCACCTTAATCAGTGCGTACGCTCCTACCATGACCCACACTGATGAGACTAAAGAGCAATTCTATGAAGAACTAGACAAACTCCTATAAGCCGTCCCTCACTCAGACAAACTCGTGTTACTGGGCGACTTCAATGCCATGGTGGGTCGTGACTTCATCAGTCATTGGTCGACATGGCGTTAGGCAGGTGAACTCAAATGGAATCCTCCTTCTTACAACATGTACACAGCGTCAGCTAGTCATCACGAACACCTTATTCCAACAACATAGTGCAAGGAAAACCACTTGGATGCACCCTCGCTCCCAGCACTGGCATCAGATCGACTTTGCCATTGTCCGTCAGAGGGATATCAGTGATGTCCACCATACAAGATCCATGTTGGGCTCTACCTGCTTCTCCGATCACCGTTTGCTCTGTATCTCCATTGCATTCTCCTTCAAAACACCAAAAAGGAGGGTTAGACCGGCAGTACCAGCTAAGAAGCTTGATGTCCGAAAACTGTCCTCCCCTGGAGTGGCAACTCAGTTTCTTCCAAAGTCCGAAAGTGCCTTGAATAGCATTAGAACAGAGGGAATGTCTCTTGAGGATTACTGGAGCACTCTCCGTGATGTACTCCATAGCTCCGCAGAGGAAACCATCAAGTTTGTGAAATGTAAACATTGTGATTGGTTCGATGAGAATGATCCCACAGTTCAGGATCTCCTGGTTCGCCTACACCATGTCCACATCAGATACGTGATAGATAAATCATCCCAGTCCAGGAAAGACTCTTACCTTTGTCTCAAGAGAGAAGCACAGGCCACCCTGAGAGACATGAAGAACCATTGGTGGAAAGATCACGCGGATGATCTGCAACTTGCTTACGACCGGAAAGACTCCAAAGCCTTCTTCGCTGGACTGAGGGCTGTTTACGGTCCCTCATCCCGCAGCAGCACGCCATTGTATGCTGCGGACGGCCAGACGCTCGTCAAAGATCAGACTGGCATTCTCAACCGGTGGGCAGAACACTTTAATTCTGTATTGAACTGTGTGTCGACCATCTCTGATGAAGCCATTGACCAACTTCCTCAAAGACCCATCCATGAAGAACTTGACGATGCTCCCACAGAAGCCGAGACCATCAAAGCTGTTAAACAGTTCTCGCCGGGAAAAGCGGCTGGCGCCGATGGGATACCTGCCGAAATCTACAAGTGTGGCGGCGAGCCAGTTGCAGTCAAGCTCACGCAGCTGATTAATGTTATCTGGGATAGGGAAGCTGTTCCACAGGACTTTAAAGATGCCCTGTTTGTACACCTTTTCAAAAACAAAGGTAACAGACACATCTGTGACAATCACCACGGCATTTCACTCCTGGCAATAACGGGTAAAATTCTTGGAAAGATCATCATCAATCGCCTCACTGCCGCTATTGTGGATGAGGTAATCCCAGAAAGCCAGTGTGGATTTCATGCCTTGCGTGGCACCACCGATATGCTCTTCTCAGCAAGGCAAGTACAGGAAAAGTGTGTTGAGCAAAACATGGAGCTCTTCATGGTCTTTGTTGATCTTACAAAGGCCTTTGATTCAGTGGGTCGTGAGGGTCTTTGGAAAATACTTGCCAAAGCTTAACTTGCCCTCCCCATATAGTCAACATCATCCGCTCATTTCATGACGGCATGGTTGGCCGCGTTGTAGACCAAGGCTCAATTTCTGCACCTTTTGCTGTTGGCAATGGAACCAAGCAAGGTTGTGTCATGGCTCCCCTGCTTTTCAGCATCGTGTTTTCAGCCATGCTCCATGATGCCTTCAAAGACTGCGATAAAGGTGTAATGATTCGCTTTAGAAGTGATGGCAGCATCTTCAACTTAAGGCGTCTTCAGGCCAAGACCAAAACGTCATCTATGCTACTCCGGGATCTACTGTATGTGGATGATTGTGCTCTTTTCGCCCATTCCTTTGATGACACTCAGCTCATTGTTGACAACTTTTCAAGAGCTTGCTGCAGATATGGCCTTACCATCAGCATCAAGAAGACAGAGGTACTACACCAGCCGAGGCCGGGATCACCACCATGCTCTCAGTCCATCACTGTGTGCGGAGAAGCACTGAAATCGGTCGAGAAATTCTGCTATCTTGGAGGTATTCTTGCACAGAATGCTAAAATCGATGATGAAATCACAGCACGCATCAGTAAGGCTGGTTCTTCCTGTGGCCGACTGCAACACTGCCTCTGGTCTGACCATGGCATATGGTTAAGCACAAAAGTCCAGGTGTACAGGACTGTGGTACTGAGCACTCTCCTCTATGGCTGTGAAACATGGACCCAATACCATCGTCACATCAAAGCGTTGGAGCAGTTCCATCAATGCTGCCTTTGCAAGATCTTCAACTTGACCTGGAAGGACAAAGTTCCTAACACTACAGTTTTAGATTGCTGTAAAATCCCAAGTGTAGAATCGCTTGTTACACGCGCACAGCTACACTGGGCCAGGCATGTAGTGTGCATGAGTCCTGAAAGGATTCCAAAAGCCCTCATGTTTGGCGAGTTGTCAACTGGAAAAAGATTGCAGGGTGGACAGTGTAAGCACTACAAAGATGTCCTTAAAGCTTCTCTGAAGGGCTACGGGATCGACCCTGGGTCATTCAAGAAGACGGCCAAAGACTGGACTCAGTGGCACAGGACCTGCAAGAAGGGATGCCAGCTGTTTGAGGAAGCGAGGACTGCCAGGCTGAATGAACAGCGTCGTCATCGCCATGCTCCTATTACTGCCCCGCAAGCTTCACAAGATTCGCAGTTTGTCTGCATTGACTGTCAGACTGCAGACATAGACACTAAGTGGCCGGGGACGGAGCTTCATCGTATCGATGACCCAATCCATCATCCATCATCACCTGTCAGCATTGATGGTGTCTTTCCAGATGTGTAAGCTGCCCATGCCACACGCACTAATGCAACCCCATACCATCAGAGATGCAGGCTTCTGAACTGAGCGCTGATAACAACTTGGGTCGTCCTTCTCCTCTTTAGTCCGAATGACGCGGCGTCCCTGATTTCCATAAAGAACTTCAAATTTTGATTCATCAACAGTTTTCCACTTTGCCACAGTCCATTTTAAATGAGCCTTGGCCCAGAGAAGAGGCCTGTGCTTCTGGATCATGTTTAGATATGGCTTCTTCTTTGAACTATAGAGTTTTAGCTGGCAACGGCAGATGGCACGGTGAATTGTGTTCACAGATAATGTTCTCTGGAAATATTCCTGAGCCCATTTTGTGATTTCCAATACAGAAGCACGCCTGTATATGATGCAGTGCCGTCTAAGGGCCTGAAGATCACGGGCACCCAGTATGGTTTTCCGGCCTTGACCCTTACGCACAGAGATTCTTCCAGATTCTCTGAATCTTTTGATGATATTATGCACTGTAGATGATGATATGTTCAAACTCTTTGCAATTTTACACTATTGAACTCCTTTCTGATATTGTTCCACTATTTGTCAGTGCAAAATTAAGGGGATTGGTGATCCTCTTCCCATCTTTACTTCTGAGAGCCACTGCCACTCCAAGATGCTCTTTTTATACCCAGTCATGTTAATGACCTATTGCCAATTGACATAATGAGTTGCAATTTGGTCCTCCAACTGTTCCTTTTTTGGACCTTTAACTTTTCCAGCCTCTTATTGCCCCTGTCCCAACTTTTTTGAGATGTGTTGCTGTCATGAAATTTCAAATGAGCCAATATTTGGCATGAAATTTCAAAATGTCTCACTTTCAACATTTGATATGTTGTCTATGTTCTATTGTGAATACAATATCAGTTTTTGAGGTTTGTAAATTATTGCATTCCATTTTTATTGACAATTTGTACTTTGTCCCAACTTTTTTGGAATTGGGGTTGTAAATTCAGAAGCACCTTGTTAAGCAGGGTTAACGAGTGCATGAGCAATGTCAGTGTGTATTTATTCTACAGGTTACCTTTGACTAGAGCATGTTAGTCATAATTAAATGGTGTCTTTGAATTATTTCTGTAGCTGTATGCCAATAAGTGAGACAGCATAAGCAGTGTCTGGACTGATCTTGCACAACCTGACTCCTCCATAACCGCTTATCCTGTGCAGGGTCGCAGGCAAGCTGGATCCTATCCCAGCTGACTATGGGCAAGAGGCGGGGTACACCTTGGACATCACCAGATCATCACAGGGCTGATACATAGAGACAAACAACCATTCACATCTACGGTCAATTCAGAGCCACCAATTAGCCTAACCTGCATGCCTTTGGACTGTGGGGGAAAGAGAGAACCCACACAGATATGGGGAGAACATGCAAACTTCACACAGAAAGGCCCCCGTCAGCCACTGGACTCGAACCCAGAACCTTCTTGCTGTGAGGCAACAGTACAAACCACTACACCACTGTGCCACCCCATCAGAACAAAATAAAGACTCTTTATTATCACTTTAATTTCTTCAAAACAGCAATGAAATCAGATGGAAAGGAAAGGGAGATGTCATCTGCTTAAGGTTTTACCCCTGAGGGAAAAAAATGCACAGCTCCCCCCCCATGTCATTTCTTTGTCTTAGCTGTTTAAAAATGTATAATTATTGTGCAAGAGCAGTTTTCTGTTACTTTCAGTGAATGGATTCTTCTCATTTATCCAAATCTATGTCACTTTGAAATGGCTGAACCGAGAAGTATAAGAAATGCAGTCTTTCCTCATCGATAACGCAATATAAAAGAACAAAAGTCAAGTGGTCAGTTTATTTCTATTGTGCTTTTAACAACATACATTGTCAAAAAGCAGCTTTACAGAAAAATAAAGACTTTAAATATATGAGCCAATTTGATTCCTAATAAATTTATTTATCCCCGATGAGCAAGCCTGTGGTGACGGTGGCAAGGAAAAACTCCCTCAGACAACATGGGGAAGAAACCTTGAGAGGAATCAGACTCAAAGGGGAACTCATCCTCATCTGGGTGATAAGATAGCATGATTGTAAATAACTCGCTTCTATAACTATGTTGCAAAGTTGCAAAGTACAACTGTGTAACCAGGAAATTCATTATAGTTTTAACATGAAGTCTGTTTTGTTGAAGCTATCAACTGTTCATTGATAGAGACTTAAGTAAAAGACTGTTCATGACAACTGCAATCCTAAAGTTATCATGGCAATTGTAGCCCTCAGCCATCATAGCAAAATTGTAAGTGTCCAGAGCCGTCTTCCAAGTGCGACTTTCGACTGTCAAGTCAAGTTTATTTCCATAGCGCTTTTAACAATAGACATTGTCGCAAAGCAGCTTTAAAGAATTTGAATGACTTTAAACATGAGCTAATTTTATCCCTAATCTATCCCCAATGAGCAAGCCTGTGGCGATGGTGGCGAGGAAAAACTCCCTCAGACGACATGAGGAAGAAACCTCGAGAGGAACCAGACTCAAAAGGGAACTCATCCTCACTTGGATAACAACAGACAACATCACTATAACATCAACAGCTTTAACATGAAGTCAGTTTCGTTGATGTTATAAACTCTTCATTGATGGAAACTTGAGTGCAAAACTGTTCATGACAACTGCAGTCCTGAAGTTAACAAGTCAACTGTAGTCCTCAGTCACAAAAGCATTACTGTAAGTGTCCAGAGTGTCTTCCAAGTGTGACTTTCAACTGTCCATATGGGGCCGTCCTCCACAGGAGCGATGTGATGAGACTCCTTCCAGACGTAGGGCATCAGGATGGATCAGGCAGGTCCGAGGATCAGAAGAGGTCAGCATCTCGATCTCAGGATTGGCATGTAACTCAGAGGGACAGACGGGTGGAGGGGGAGGGGACTGTCCATACGGGGCCATCCTCTACAGGAGTGATGTGATGAGACTCCAGCCAGAAGTAGGGCATCAGGATGGATCAGGCAGGCCCAAAGAGCAGGAGAGGCCAGCATCACTGGTGTCTCAAGAACAATATGTAACTTGACAGAGAGAGACAGACAGAGGGAGAGAGACAAAGATGGGTTGTTAGGTATGCCTGGTGTCACCTAATGGGTAAGAACAGTGTACATGTTGCGCTGAGTGCAAGCAGGGACTCCAGCAAGACTAACTATTACAGCATAATTAAAAGGGAGAGCCAGAAGGTAACACAGGCATGAGGAGCCCTGGGACATAAAGCAGCCAACCACTCCACCGTCAACAAACCCAAGTAAACGTATGTGTGTGTGGGGGGGAGACAGCGTCCATACATCCCAGTTTACCAAAACACTCTATGTCTGCGGACCCTCCAGATCTACACCTTTACCTAATAAAACTTAACAAAAGGCTTGACTAAACAGACATGTTTTCAGCCGAGACTTAATCACTACTTGGAAGGCTGTTCCATAACTGTGGGGCTTTGTAAGAAAAGGCTCTGCCCCCTGATGTAGTCTTCACTATACGAGGTACCAACAGATAGCCTGCACCTTTTGATCAAAGTAGGCATGGCAGGTCATAAAGGACCAGAAGTTTGGTCCGGTACTGTGGCGTAAGACCATTCAGTGCTTTATAGGTCAATAGTAGCATTTTATCTCATCTCATCTCATTATCTCTAGCCGCTTTATCCTTCTACAGGGTCGCAGGCAAGCTGGAGCCTATCCCAGCTGACTACGGGCGAAAGGCGGGGTACACCCTGGACAAGTCGCCAGGTCATCACAGGGCTGACACATAGACACAGACAACCATTCACACTCACATTCACACCTACGGTCAATTTAGAGTCACCAGTTAACCTAACCTGCATGTCTTTGGACTGTAGGGGAAACCGGAGCACCCGGAGGAAACCCACGCAGACACGGGGAGAACATGCAAACTCCACACAGAAAGGCCCTTGCCGGCCCCGGGGCTCAAACCCAGGACCTTCTTGCTGTGAGGTGACAGCGCTAACCACTACACCACCGTGCTGCCCTAGCATTTTATAATCAATACAAAATTTGATTGGGAACCAGTGCAAATTTTGATAAGACAGGGGTGATGTGGTCATATCTTCTAGCTCTAGTAAGGACTCTTGCTGCTGCATTTTGAACTAACTGAAGCTTGTTCCAGTCAGTGCATAAACATCCAGACAGTAAGGCATTACAGTAATCCAGCCTGGAGGTAACAAAAGCATGAAATAGTTTTTCTGCGTCATGTAGTGACATTATATTTCTTAACAATATTTCTGAGATGAAAGAAAGCTATCTGGGTAATGTCATCGATATGAGTTTCAAATGAAAGACTGGGGTCAGTAATCACTCCGACGTCTTTTACTGCTGCACGTGAAGAAACAGAAAAGCCATCCAGAGTTACTGTGTAATCAGAAAAAAACTACTTCTAGCTGCATGTGGTCCTAGTACAAGTACTTCTGACTAGTCAGAATTAAGTAGAAGGAAGTTAATAAGCATCCAGTGACCCTAACAGGCCGACCTTGCCCTCAAAACTACTCCAAATATCGATAAAGCCCAGAGTGTTTTCAGTTTAAAGTGCACATGTTCACATTATTTAAAGTGCGAAGAGATTTCTGACTCCATTTCTCCAAATGCACTGCAGCTAGGAAGCATGTGATTGTTGTCTCATGGAACATCTGATTTTTTTTTCTTGTAAATTTTTTACTTTTTAATCTTGAAATTTTTGAGCTTTTTCCTCACAAATTAAAGACTTTGTAATCTCGGAGAATATCCCGTTGTTGTTTTTTTAATAGTAAATTAATGTGTCATGTAAAGGGGACAATAAATGGATGTATGTGCAGGAAGATTTTATTAAAAGCATGCTAGCAAACAGATCCAAAATATAAGCCAAAGTCAGAAAACAGGCAAGGGTAATGCGAGGCACGGACAGAATATCAAAGGCTGAGACAAAGGGCAAAATACAAAGCAGTCAAAACCAGAAAGGCAATACAAAGACAAAAGGCTTGGTAATGTGAGACACAAGGTACAGTGTGTGTACTTCACGAGGTCTGTGTGCACTGTGATTACGCTCTAATCAGGAACAAGTGCATGGTAATTAGCTCTCATGAGTGGTCTAAGAGTGGTGGTGTTGTGCTTTATTATTATGCTTGGGCTTTACTTTGAGTAAAAATATTTTGAACGTAATTTGAACAAGATATCACATTTTCTCACTACCATTTTGAAAATATTTCATTTGAGTTATATGAATGTAAATTAGGTCCAACTTAGCACAAATAATGAAACTGTAAGTTTTGATTTTCCTTTGTCATCACTGCTAAACCATGTTTGGTTCACTTGGCCAGAATTGCAGCAGTAGGTCAGCCGGTTCCTTTCTACGCACTCACGGGCAACTTAGGCCCTGTCCACACGGCAACGGATTCAGGTGACGCCGATACAATTGCTTATCGTTTAGGCCTGGCGTCCACACGGCACCGGCGTTTTGGGTGCCCAAAACGCAATCTTTTTGAGAACGGGTTCCAGAGTGGAAAGATCTGGCAACGTTGCCATTGTGAAGTCGTCTGGATGAGTAGAATGGATTTGTTTACAATGACGTCACAACCACATGACTGTGAGTGCTTCACGCCGGGTAGAAGTGTAATGAACTTGATGCGAGTTGTCAACAAATCCTATAACTTGGTTCATGAAACGCGCTTACAAAATATTTTCACTGTGAATATTTATTGTGTAATGGTGCAAAGTGAGAGAGAGAGAGAGAGAGAGAGAGAGAGACTCTGCCCTTAGGGCAGAGTCAATCCTGCCAGCAAAAATAGGGGAAAAAAGGAGCGATCTCACCTCTTCAGATGATGGTTTAAGTCCTACAATACATTCCTCAAAAAAGGCGTAGAAGAGCAAATTAATCCATCAACGTGTAGCATTCAATTTATTCCGGACCATTAAAGACGCCGCCTTCCACGTAGAATCATACGGCATCCTCGCCGCCATATTGGATAGGGCAAAGCGGAGAATAAAGATTCATGTGCTGCGTTTAACTGTACCAACAGGTTTACTGTCCAAACGAGATCACATGGGATTACCTTTCACAGGTGAGAAACAACAAATTAATCCATCAACGTGTAGCATTCAATTTATTCCGGACCATTAAAGATGCCTCCTTCCGTGTAGAATCATACGTCATCCTCGCCGCCATATTGGATAGGTCAAAGCGGAGAATAAAGATTAGCTGCGTTTAACTGTGCCAACAGGTTTGCCGTCCAAACGAGATCACATGGGATTACCTTTCACAGGTGAGACTGGAAAAATACTTTTCATTGTATTTGGTCATTATAATGTAATTTTACGAACAGATTTTCCTGACTTTGTGGCTAATATGAAGTCTCGCGCATAATAGTTTATGCGCATGCGTCCTTACTTCTTCTATTGTTCTGGTGTCTCCGAAGGGACCGTCTTACAGCGCCCCTAGAGGTGTGGCATGTGTATTGCATCATTTTCAGCAAGCGTTGCGTTGCCATATGGACCTGATATTTTACTGATTGTTGCCCATTTGGACGCGATATATTTTTAAATAACATCTCGTTGCCGTTGTCGTGTGGATGTAGCCTTAGAGTAGCCAGTTAACCTAACTGCATATCTTTGGACTGTAGGGGAAACTAGAGCACCTGGAGGAAACCCACACAGACACGGGGAGAACATGCAAACTCCACACATAAAGACCTGTGTTTGCCACTGGGCTCGAACCCAGAACCTTCTTGCTGTGAGGCAACAGTGGTTACCACTACACCACCCAATTTTCCTTTGATTGCACTAAAACAGACTTAGCAAGTTTTGGAAATAAGCCCTTCAATTGTTGATATTGTCAAGCATTATGAGAAACTAGCATTTTTTGAAGGAATGTCCAGTATCAGGGCTTTGTAAGAGTTAGAGATAAAGCTGTAACGTCACGGTTTTCTAACACAGGAACGTCTTCAGGGTGGAGGGTTATGTGGTTTCTCGGTAACATATAAACCCTGGGTTTTCTTTTGTCTTTTTAACAGTGTTGCCATAGTTACTTTGAAACAGTAATCTGACTACTGACTACTTCTTTAAAAAGAAACTTAGTTAAGTTACTGACTACTTGCTTTCAAAAGTAACTAAGTTAGATTACAAGTTACTTTATTAGTTACTTTTAGCAGCGAATGATCCCCCATTCCCATAACATAAAAATGACTACCAGTTTTCCCAATACTCACTTTATTGACATTCATTTTAATCGGAACATCAAAAATTACACTGATATTTGAAAACTATTTCCTGAAAGAAATAGGCCTACATGTTTTTATAAAAAAATAAAGACAGTCTTTCTTGACTTTACTTAAAATAAAAACTTCTTATAAAAATAAAATAGTCTTTCTTGACTTCATTTAACATAAATACTTCTTCTTATAAAAATAAAATAAAATAGTCTTGACTTCATTTAACTTTGCGGAACCTAATGGCAGTTATCTACATGAATGAACATTTTATGGGCCTATATCGAACATCTTATTGAACCTGTTGTTGTTCAGCATTAGAGCAGCAAGAAGTGGTTTTATGAAACAAAACAGTATAAAAAAATAAAATAGTCTTTCTTGACTTCATTTAACTTAAATGCTTCTTACAAAAAAACTTTCTTGACTCCATTTAACTTAAATACTTCTTATAAAAAATAAAATAGTCTTAATTTAACAAATACTTCTTATAAAAATAAAATAAACAGTCTTGACTTCATTTAACTTTGCCGACTCTAATGGCAGTTATCCACATGAATGAACATTTTATGTATATTAAACATCTTATTGAACCTGTAGTTGTCCAGCATTAGAGCAGCAAGGAGTGGTTTTATGAAACAAAACAGTATAAAACCCACATCTATACTGATATCTTAGGTTGTAGTTGCATTTATGAGAGAAACTGTGGAGTGGGGCAAGTAAACCAGTGGTTGTACCTCATTAACAGAAGCTTCTCGAACCTCTTGTCAGAAAGTCTATTTCTATAGCTCAGTGGCGTTGCTGGTAGGGATCTTGGATATAATGGCACGAAACGAGGGCGAGTCAACGGTGTTCACGGGCAGCATTTCTTCAACCACATACTGCCCAACCAATCTACTTAACTCTGCCCCACTTACTGGTTTTGAACCAAAGTCCAACTTTCTTTGTTTGCAGGGTGTGGGACCTCCTTCATTTGTTTTCTTCGCACCGGGCGGGACCTGCTCTGTTAACGTGGTTGTGCCATGCTGTGTCTCTAGATGTTTCTTTAGGTTTGATGTTGTATTCTTGAAGGCAGACAAGACTTTGTCGCCAGCACAGAGTGTACAACAAACCTTTATGTTGCCATCCTTAGCTGAAATAAAATCAAAATAATGTCTGTATTTCCAGGTGCAAAAGGCTTACCTCTCTCCCTCCATTGTTTACATCTGTCTCATGCGCAGAGAGGAGATGACGTAACCTCATAGGAAACATGTCACATAACCCAGGTCGCCAAAAAATAAATAAATTACCTACGTCGCCCCGAAACGCAAAAATAGTAACGCACAGTGTATTAGATAAGTAACTTAAATCTGACTACTGGTTTGGAAATAGCACTGCGTTAGACTACTCGTTACTGAAAAAAAGTAGTCCGACTACAGTAACGCGTTACTAAGTAGCGCATTAGTGGCATCACTGCTTCTTAAAAAAAAATGAGGCTGATGAGAGAAAGACTTGATAAGAAGTGACAAGGGGAATGAACTCGGCATTTCATTTACAGATGTTCCACAACATTAATTGTAACTATAAACAGATAAAAATCTTGATGTGTCATTCATTAATGAATATAAAATGTAATCATTAGCAAATTGTTTTAGGACAAGAGCAATAAAACTCTTCAGAATGTCCTGTTATAGGAAACTAATCAACTACGGTGTGGTAACAGTGAATTCGCTTCACATTGGGCCGTTTTACACCAGCTTGACATTGATTATTTTCCTATAATTGCATGTCCTGTTGTGTTTTATTCCTTAATTTATTCCTATATTATTGCTTCTGATGTTCTATGCCACATTTTGTAGGTTAGTTGCTTCTCTGTTAAGATAAAATCCTTGCCAGGTTTTTTGAAAGAGAGACAGTTAAATACGTTGAGACAAAAAAATATGCCATGTAATAAGATTTTAAAGAAATGTCGGGATAGAGAGATGATGGGAAAAGGATGTTGAAGACTATTGAAAAAGTCAGAAGGAGAGTGTAAGATTGCATAAGAGGAAGTGGAGTTATTAAATGAGGTTTTCTGTCATGAGAGAGCATCTGTGACGTTTATGTAATGATGGGGCATTAAGGTACGCCATGAATCCATTGGGGAATTTTATTTAAAACAACAACAACAATCACACATTTTTTCAAGTACAAATAAGGCACAACAGGAAAAAATCACATCTCATTATCTCTAGCTGCTTTATCCTGTTCGACAGGGTCGCAGGCAAGCTGGAGCCTATCCCAGCTGACTACAGGCGAAAGGCAGGGTACACCCTGGACAAGTCGCCAGGTCATCACAGGGCTGACACATAGACACAGACAACCATTCACACCTACAGTCAATTTAGAGTCACCAGTTAACCTAACCTGCATGTCTTTGGACTGTGGGGGAAACCGGAGCACCCGGAGGAAACACGGGGAGAACATGCAAACTTCACACAGAAGTGCCCTTGCCGGCCGCTGGGCTCGAACCCAGGACCTTCTTGCTGTGAGGCGACAGTGCTAACCACTACACCACCATGCCGCCCACAGGAAAAAATAATTCAAAAAATTGAAATACCTCAGGAAAATTATACCACACATTGCTATATGAAAACAATGACACACAGAACCCCCACCCACCCATACATATAGTGTACATGACATATGCTATGTCTGCGGACATTTACCATATAAAAGAAAAGGAAAAAAGTGAAAGAAAAAAACACAATTAAAATAATAATCTCATCTCATTATCTGTAGCCGTTTTATCCTGTTCTATAGGGTCGCAGGCAAGCTGGAGCCTATCCCAGCTGACTACAGGCGAAAGGCGGGGTACACCCTGGACAAGTCGCCAGGTCATCACAGGACTGACACATAGACACAGACAACCATTCACATTCACACCTATGGTCAATTTAGAGTCACCAGTTAACCTAACCTGCATGTCTTTGGACTGTGGGGGAAACCGGAGCACCCGGAGGAAACCCACGCAGACACGGGGAGAACATGCAAACTCCGCACAGAAAGGCCCTCGCTGGCCACGGGGCTCGAACCTGGACCTTCTTGCTGTGAGGCGACAGCGCTAACCACTACACCACCGTGCTGCCAATAATAATAATAATAATAATAATAATCAAAACAAAAAACACACAAAGCCTGCATTCTACAGAGAAACGTAACTACAGTGGTTTGTTTGTCTCATCTCATTATCTCTAGCTGCTTTATCCTGTTCTACAGGGTCGCAGGCAAGCTGGAGCCTATCCCAGCTGACTACGGGCGAAAGGCGGGGTACACCCTGGACAAGTCGCCAGGTCATCACAGGGCTGACACATAGACACAGACAACCATTCACGGTCAATTTAGAGTCACAAGTTAACCTAACCTGCATGTCTTTGGACTGTGGGGGAAACCGGAGCACCCGGAGGAAACCCACGCGGACACAGGGAGAACATTCAAACTCCGCACAGAAAGGCCCTCGCTGGCCACGGGGCTTGAACGCGGACCTTCTTGCTGTGAGGCGACAGCGCTAACCACTACACCACCATGCCGCCCTGGTTTGTTTGTTGTCTATTTAATTAAACAGTGTGTACCCAGCTCTAGTCTGTCACAGAGGGAAGGTTCAAATTGTCTATGTAATTAGAAAGACATCCCCATGTTTTATAGAACCTGCGGGTAGAGCCCTTGATGGTGTGTCTTATTTTTTCTATCTTCATAAAAGAAAGGATATCTTTAATCAAGGAACTGAATGAGGGGGCATTTGAAGACTTTCACCTCAGCAAAATTAAATGTCTTGCCACAAGTGTGATAAATGCAACAAAGTTAGCCTTACTGTATATGAAGAGAGGGGTACTGTAGGATGGAGAACACCAAACAAAGCAGTAAAAGGAGAGGGAGAAATTGTCAGTTCCAAGACATCTGATAGGATATCAAAGACCTTGGACCAGTATTCTATAGATTTGGACAAAACCAGAGTGTATGTGCCAAGGATGCAGGTGATGATTGACATTGCTCACATGTAGGGTCAACATCTGGGAAAAACTGGCTTAATTTGACCTTAGTCCAATGAATACGGTGGACAATCTTGCACTGAATCAAACCATGTTTAGCGCATATTGATGAGGAATGTACGCAGTGTAAGATTGAGTCCCATAGTTCGTCTGAGATCTCATCCCCTAGGTCCTCCTCCCATTGAGTTTTAATTGAGTTGAGACTTACTGGTCGTAAGGTATACATACTATTATAAATAAGATATCATTCCTCTAATATTTGGGAGGGCCATAAAGAGGGAGTCAGTAGAAATACTACCAGGCAGGTGGTGCGTTAGGAAAATGGGGATATAAGGATCTAACAAGGCTACATTGTAGGTAACCCAGGCTGACAATTTGTATAATGTACTGTATACAAATTAATATAAAAAAATAAATAAACGATTGTCCAAATTTCACAAATAAAGCTTAGATTGCAAGAAAACAAGTGTACTTACCGTTTCGTGCACGTATTTGGTCATTTTAAACGTATTTTAGCCATTTTTGGGTACCTCATATGCTTCTGTTACCTAAAAAGATAGATGGTTGGAGACTCCAGCGAACCACCATGCTGTCACTCTGCTTCCACCTGACATACATCTTCTTATACAAATCGTCAGCCTGGGTTACCTGTGGCTACAGCAGAAGCCAGTGCTTAATATTCTTATTAAGGAATCTCCTCTCTCTCAGGTCCCTTCTGTTTTGTACAAGTGTGAATCTGAGCGTTTAGGAGCGTTAAGCAATTGTCCATGATGTCCTGTTTCCCTGAGGCAGAAATACACCAAATTCATTTCTGTCTTTCAACAAAAATGGGTATTTTACCTAATCTGCACATCTTTAAACTGTAGGGGAAACTTGAGCACCTGGAGGAAACCCACACAGACACAAGGAGAACATGCAAACTCCACACAGAAAGGCCCATGTTGGCCATGAGGTTCTAACCCAAAACCTTCTTGCTATGAAGCAACAGGCTTAACCACTGCACCGCTGTGCTGGCCCAAATCTAATTCTGATCATAAAAGCTCAAAATCTTCATCACTCTAAATAGGCACATGTAACACACCATGTTAACAGTTAATACTAGTACTTTCTATAAGTCTTTCTCTATAGTATTGTGATTCTGTGTGTGTGTGTGTGTGTGTGTGTGTGTGTCCTCACAGTGATACAGCTGCCAGATATCGATATAGCGTAGAAGAAAAGCTCTTAGACAGCAAGTGAGATGAGAATACAACACTGTTCACATCACACTAATTACCGTGGCACAACACCCCCCCCCCCCCCCCCCTTAGCATTTTTGTTTAAATTATCTAATTTTACATTCTCTAAAATTTGAAAAGTAAACCAAGGAATAAGTGTAAATTGAACTGAGAAATGGTTATTATTAAATGTTTATTGAATTGAGACATGTCAGAAATGACTCATTTTTTGCAGAAATCTAAATCTGAGCCCAAAAGCTCAAAATCTTCATCACTCTAAATAGGCACATGTAACACATCACATACTCATGCTTTACTGTTAATACTAGCACTTTCTATAAGTCTTTTCTCGATAGTATTGACATGCAATTCTGCGTGTGTGTGTGTCCTTACAGTGATGCACCTGCCAGCGATTCACAAAAAGTGGAAGAAAATCCTGCAAACAGCAAGTGAGATGAAAATACAACACTGTTCACATCACATCACATCACATCAATTACTGTGGCAAAAAAAAATAAATAAATAAAATAAAAACCCCTAGTTTAGCATTTTTGTTTAAATGATCTAATTTTACATTCTCTAAAATTTGAAAAGTAAACCAAGGAATAAGTGTAAACTGAACTGAGAAATGGTTATTATTAAATGTTTATTGAATTGAGACATGTCAGAAATGACTCATTTTTTGCGGCAATCTAAATCTGAGCCTAAAAACGCAAAATCTTCATCTCTCTAAATAGGTACATGTAACACATCACATACTCATGCTTTACTGTTAATACTAGCACTTTCTATGAGTTTTTTCTCTATAGTATTGGCATGCCTTCAAGTAATTGTGTGTGTGTGTGTGTGTGTGTGTGTGTGTGTGTGTGTGTGTGTGTGTGTGTGTGTGTGTGTGTGTCCTCACAGTGATGCAGATGCCAGCGATTCATGATTGGACGAAGCTGCTTTAAAGGCCATGTGAGATGAACATGCAACACTTCACAGAAACGTTACATAAACTGATTATTACATTTATACAGAAAGCTAAAATGAAAATCCATAGAAGCTTGTATTAGTGTCATATAAGCTGATTTTCAGACTGAGTTACAGTATACAGAAGCAGTATTTCCAGTATCACTGCTTTCTTATTGTGCATGTGTGACTTTGTGTTCCAGGGAAATTGAAATGATTGACCAACTGATGGCAAATTACACTTCCAAATGGAAAAAGCATGAGAAGAACTTTAATACCTTCAGGTAACAACATGTGACAACATCATAGCAGCTCAAGTCACCAATCTTTCAGGAGGATAAAAATGAAAAATCTTACTTGCTAATATTTGATAAATGTGCTTATACCACAACATGGTTGACTTACTGACTCTGATTGGTCAGTAGCTGTGTGTCATTTTTGTATAACAGTACGGCTCGGACAGTATTTCTTGCTGTAACTAGTATATTAAAGCTAGACTGCTTTTCAGATTTTTCAAGTGTAGGTCATAAATTCTTTTTATGACACCCTGACACCCAATTATTATTGTTTTAGTGGACCGAAAGTGACTGAATTCAAATCACAGACTTCCAAATTTTATTTTTATTTTATTTTTTAATAGAACAATTAATGAATTTAGGGCCATGTGACCCTAAATTCTCCACTATTTTTTCCTGCTTCACCATGACCCGATTCAAGATAATTATATCATGCACCACATGGTGGGCTTTCCCTGTTCGCACAAGGCATTGTGGGATACAAATTTGAAAGAGGAGAGGAAAATGGAGGACGTAAGTGTGCAAATGAAATGTGAAAGACCGACTACAATAACGGAAAGCGAGAAGAAAAGACGTTATGTTGTATATGAAGGAAAGGAAACGCAGGACCAAACTAATAAATATTGGTGCTCAGCGAGCACCTCAGTGTGATCAGCTGTTCATTTAGTGACAGAATGATGGAACTGTCAATGCACAGTCAAACGCAAACCTGCGCATGTGCACACAAACTTCCTCTGTCTGCTTGACTGCGCGAAGCGAGCGATTTCATGCACATTATTTGCTTTAATCTCCTCAGATTAAATAACTTCCCAGCCACAGAATGGCCTGATATTTTGTGAGATATTACAGAAATAAACGTGCATCACAATGACCAAATTTCAGAGGAAACTAAATTTCACTGATTTTATGAAATCAAAAGGCCGTCTAGCTTTAATGTGTTCATTTTAATATGTTACTGTTTCTGTAGTAACAGCTCATTCATAGGGACGCAGTATGTGCACTGAGTGCCTGGATGCCCAGTGGTGGGAGTAGTGTGTACCCAGGTGATCAGACAGCCTCTGAGGCATGTGGGGACATAGGTATGATTAGCAGGGCAGTTGGTAGGGACATGATATGACATGGCTTGAGTGAGTTCTTGGTCAGTCTCCCATGCCAAGGGTTTCATAAACCATGCTGGAGGAATAATGGGTTCTGGATCCTAGACTGGAGTTGTGGATGGGTAGATACGGGACAGAGTGTCAGCTTATGTGTTCTTAGAGCCAGGCCTGTAGACTATGGTTACCAATGTCATAGTTCTGTTGGGGTAAGTTTCTTGGAGAAGAAAGCTACAGGATGCAACTTAGGCTTCTCACCAAAACACTGAGACAGCACTGCTCCATACTCAGATGTGTCAACTTCCACAAAGAAAGACTTACTGGGATCAGGGTGTTTCAGGATGAAAGCAGATGTGAATGCTCTCTTGAGCTGTGAGAAGGCTTTTTCAGCAGTTTGGTTCCATTGAAGATGCTTAGGCCCCTTTGTGAACAAGGCAGTAAGTGGGCTTGCAATAGAGCTGAAACCTCTTATAAACCTTCTATAGTAGTTAGCGAAACCTAGAAAATGTTGGAGTTCTTTGACTGTAGCAGGGGTGGGCCAAGTGGTTATTGCTAAGACCTTGTTCTTATCCATAGTTACTCCCTCAGCACTGATCATCCTCATCATCGTTTCCCTTTTGGCCTGTGCTCGGCCTTGGGGCGCATCTGCTCTGAAAACCGCTGCTCAAGCAGATGCCTAAATTCTGTTTTCTTCATCATTGCTTTCCTACACTGCTGCCGATCCACCCCCAATAACTCCTCAACCTTAGACCAGGTCCTCTCTGGTGTTCTTTTGTCAAACAGGACTTGTTTCCGCAGTGCAGCATTTTCCATGCGACAGAGATGGCCTGTGAGCGGCACGGTGGTGTAGTGATTAGCACTGTCGCCTCACAGCAAGAAGGTTCTGGGTTCGAGTCCAGTGCCTGATGGGGGCCTTTCTGTGTGGAGTTTGCATTTTCACCCTGTGGCTGTGTGGGTTTCCTCTGGGTGCTCGGGTTTCCCCCACAGTCCAAAGACATGTAGGTTAGGTTAATTGGTGGCTCTGAAGTGAGTGTGAATGGTTGTTTGTCTCTATGTGTCAGCCCTGCAATGATCTGGTGACTTGTCCAGGGTGCAGTGGCGACCCTAGAGTGATTTACTCCCCAGGCGAAACCCCCTGCTGGCGACCCCCCCACCCGTCTTGTTTTTTTTTCGGGGTTTTTTTTGGGGGGACCTTTTTTTTTGGGACCTTTTTTTTTTCGCGCCCGCGCTCGTGCCGCCCCCCGCGATGCTGCCCCGGGCGGCTGCCCGGTCGGACCGCCCCCAGGACCGCCCCTGCCAGGGTGTACCCCGCCTCTCACTCATAGTCAGCTGGGGTAGGTTCCAACTTGCCTGTGACCCTGCACAGGATAAGCAGTTCATGGATAATGGATGGATGGATGTATAGACATGGACCATGTACTTAAGGAACTGCACATGGCAAAATTCCCTTATCAAGTTGGGTTTTGTAATCTCGCATACTCTTTGGTTTGATATCTTGTAAGCCCAGTCTAACTGTTCTTCAACTTGACCTGCTGTGTCCACACTCTTTTTACGCTCGTTGCAGGAGGAAGCATTCTTTTTGGCATAACCACCTGACACCATCTTTTGCAAGAAACCATACCAAACAGTTTCGATCTTTTGGAGATCTGATAACATATCCCAGGAAGGATATCTTGGAGACATGGAAGTTACATTTTTCTGCTTTGGGTGGCACGCTGGTGTAGTGGTTAGAACTGTTGCCTCACAACAAGAGGGTTCGAGCCCAGTGGCCAACAGGGGCCTTTCTGTGTGGAGTTTACATGTTCTCCCCATGTCTGCGTGGGTTTCCTCCAGGTGCTCCGTGTTCCCCCACAGTTCAAAGACATGCAGTTAGGTTAACATGGGGTGGCCTTGGGCCAAAGTGCCCTTGAGCAAGGCACCTAACCCCCTACTGCTCTCTGGGTGCTGTAGCATAGCTGCCCACTGCTCTGGGTATGTATGTGTGCTCTTTGCTCACTTGTGTGTGTTCACTGCTTCAGATGAAGTAAATGCAGAAAACGAATTTCACTGTGCTTGAGTGTGCATGTGACAAATAAAGGCTTCGTCTCTCTTCTCTCTTTGACGAAGAGGTGGTTTTCGAGAAGTTGAGCCAGAATATTCTTAATGTGATTCACACGACTTTCTAGGGTAGGACTATACCACGTTAAAATGTGTGTCATGTCATTCATTAATAAATTAAACATAGGAATTGTTCTCAAATCACTTAAATAGAAGTGCAATAACACTCCACACTGTACTGTTATACAAAAATAATGCACTCTGGCTGTGCGGCATGCCACATCACCTCACTCCCACCCTTATGCATTATTTTATACAACAGTTTGTGAAATTCACTTTTTTTTTCAATTTTAAAAGTAAGTACAGAAATAAATAAACATAAAGGTGTTTTTTTTTTTCTAGGACATTTCTAAGTAACAGTTGTGATGCCATTTCCAATGCAACAGTTACACAAGAAAACACACCTGCTGGGACAATATATACTTATGATGGAGATAATAAAAGGAAATTGAACATAATAGAAGCTCTGTTCAGTATATTTCCTAAGGTATTGTGTGACATATGCACATAAAACACAACATCTGATTGATTTTAAAATGTCAGTACTAGTGCTAATAGTCTCTGTGTGTACATGTGTGTAGGAGAGCCCTTTTAAAAAAGCACCATATGACACGTGTGCTGTCGTGGGCAATGGAGGCATCTTAACCAACAGCAGCTGTGGGAGACAAATCAACTCTGCTACATTTGTCATCAGGTCTGATACTGATCATTTCATTCATCATTTAATAAACATACACACTGTTACGTTTGGATAGAACAAGCAAAACTGCATTCTAACACCAAAATGTTAATCCTGGTGGTTGGAGTATATTGGTGTAGGCTAGCATTGTTGTAGCAGCAGAGGATATAATCAGGAGTAAGAGATGAAATTCTACAGTAGAGTACAGAATAGAGTCTGCCATGATATATTGCCCCTGGAGCAAGCATGCACATTTTATGTGAGGATCAAATCACATTTTAAGAGACATTCATTTTTTTTTCAAAACCTGAGTTTGTTAGAGGGCGGCATGGTGGTGTAGTGGTTAGCACTGTCACCTCACAGCAAGAAGGTCCTGGGTTCGTGCCCAGTGGCCGGCGAGGGCCTTTCTGTGCGGAGTTTGCATGTTCTCCCAGTGTCTGTGTGGGTTTCCTCCGGGTGCTCCGTTTTCCCCCACAGTCCAAAGACATGCAGGTTAGGTTAACTGGTGACTCTAAATTGACCGTAGGTGTGAATGTGAGTGTGAATGGTTGTTTGTCTCTATGTGTCAGCCCTGCGATAACCTGGCGACTTGTCCAGGGTGTGCCCTGCCTCTCACCCATAGTCAGCTGGGATAGGCTCCAGCTTGCCTGCGACCCTGTAGAACAGGATAAACAGCTACAGATAATGGATGGATGAATGGATGGAGTTTATTAGAAGAAGACAGCAAAACAGCAGAAGAAATTGACTGAATAACCTAACTGTATGTAATGACACACAATGAGACAAATCTCTCCCATGGTCTCATTGTACTTCCTCTCCCTTTTGTTTCTCAGGTGCAATCTTCCTCCAGTGACTGATGGACATGAGAAAGATACAGGAAGGAAAACAAGCTTTGTTACAGGCAACCCCAGTATCTTCAAGGATAAGTGAGTCTCAGTTGTACATGCAGTTGTATTTGTGAGTCTGTTTATTGAAATTACATAAGACAGGTAGATTCTTTTAACCTTTGATCTGTAGAGTTCAGCTTTTAATGTAATTGTTTAATGAACATTTTTATACAAGATGTATTAATAGATAAATGGTTGTGTGCAATGTCTTGCAAAAGTATTTATCCCCCTTGGTGTTTGTCCTGTTTTGTTGCATGATAAGCTGGAATTAAAATGGATTTTTTTTTGGGTGGGTGTTAGCACCATTTGAAGAGTTTGGTTCCAAAATGCTATATATCCAATTCCATTGTTTATGAGTAAGATATGTGTACCGGTTTAGTGTTGGTGGGTGGAGCACAGAGGACGGCAGGACAGAGATCAGGTTCAACACTAGCGTTTATTGCTATATTTTTCAGTTTTAACAATCTTTTCAACTAGACACCCACATGACTGGCATCTTGTTCGGGGATGAGCTCTCCTCTGCTCTCTGCTCTCCCTCTTTAAATAGGGCGCGGTCACTGGGAAGACACACACAAACACAGGTTAATTGACGTCAGGTGTAGTGATTCTGCCACTTACCTTCCCTGACTCCGCCCTCCTGTCACAGACCGGCGCTTGACCACGCCCCCGCTGCCACATACCCCCACCGCCCGACTCAGGCCGGGCGGCCATCCAGCCTGCAGCCGACTCCCCCCCCCCCCTTGACGGGAGAGGAAGTCCGCCATGACCATCTGTGCCCCCGGCCTGTGGACCACCTTGAAATTAAAGGGTTGGAGTGCCAGATACCAATGGGTGATCTGTGCGTTGGCATCCTTCATGCAGTGGAGCCACTGGAGGGGCGCGTGGTCCGAATAGAGGGTGAAAGGGCACCCCAGTAGGTAGTACCGGAGGGCAAGGACCGCCCACTTGATGGCCAGACACTCTTTCTCTATGGTGCTGTAGCGCCCCTCATGCACCGACAGCTTCCTGCTGATGTACAGGACAGGGCGGTCCTCCCCCTCCACCTCCTGGGACAACACCGCCCCTAGCCCTCTGTCCGACACATCAGTCTGCAACATAAAGGGGAGAGAAAAGTCAGGGGAATGTAAAAGTGGCCCCCCACACAGTGCAGCCTTTACCTCAGAAAAAGCCTGCTGGCACTGCTCCATCCACTGGACCGGATCTGGTGCCCCCTTTTTAGTGAGATCAGTCAGTGGGCTGGTGATGTCCGAATAATTAGGTATATACCTACGATAATAGCCAGCCAGCCCCAGGAACTGTCTCACCCCCTTTTTGGTCTTGGGCCTCGGGCAGGCCGCAGTTGCTGCGGTCTTGTTAATTTAGGGACGCACCTGCCCATTGCCCAAGTGGAAGCCCAGATACCGTACTTCCACCCGCCCAATCGCACACTTCTTCGGGTTGGCTGTGAGACCCGCTCGCCTCAGCGACCTAAGGATGGCCCTTAGATGTTCGAGGTGCCTCGGCCAGTCATTGCTATAGACGATGATGTCGTCGAGATAAGCGGCCGCATAGGTGGCGTGGGGGTGGAGGACCCTGTCCATCAGTCGCTGAAACGTACTGGGCACCCCAAACAGCCCAAACGGAAGTGTGACGAATTGGTGTAAACCAAACGGTGTGGAAAAGGCCGTTTTTTCTCAGGATAGTGGAGTCAAGAGGATCTGCCAATATCCCTTCTTCAAATCCAGTGTCGAATAAAAGCAAGCAGTGCCGAGTTGATCGAGCAACTCATCAATATGAGGCATTGGGTACGCGTCGAATTTAGACACCGCATTGACTTTTCTATAGTCCACACAGAACCGGACCGACCCGTCGGCCTTGGGTACCAAGACCACCGGGCTGCTCCAGTCACTGTGGGACTCCTCGACGATGCCCATTTCGAGCATGGTCTCAAGTTCTTCCCAAACCACCTTTTTTTTTGTGTTCGGGTAGCCTGTAAGGGCGGCTACGCACTACCACCCCCGGGGGCGTCTCTATGTGGTGCTCTATGAGGTTAGTGCAACCGGGCAGGGGCGAGAACACATCCGAAAACTTGGTCTGCAACTGGGCGACCTCCGTGAGTTGGGTCGGGGAGAGGTGGTCTCCACAGGGGACCAGAGAGGTACGTGATGCCAATGCCCCTTTTTGAACCTCTGGCCCCAGCTCTGCCTTCTCCGGAACCACCGACACCAACGCCACAGGGACCTCCTCATTCCAGAGTTTAAGCAGATTGAGGTGGTAAATCTGTAGCGCCCCACCCCTGTCCGTTCGCCTCACCTCGTAGTCGACGTCCCCGACTCGCCGTGTGACCTCAAAGGGTCCTTGCCACTTGGCGATCAATTTGGAGCTCGATGTGGGCAACAGTACGAGTACCTTATCTCCCAGTGTGAACTCCCTAAGGCGCGTACCCTTGTTGTACAGGCGGGCTTGCCATTCTTGGGCCTGCCACAAATTCTCCTGGGTTAGGTGGGTGAGCATGTGGAGTTTTGCGCGCAGGTCCATAACGTATTGAATTTCATTCTTACTTTGTGAAGGTCCCTCCTCCCAATTTTCCCGCAGCACATCTAGAATGCTGCGTGGCTTAAGCCCATATAATAATTTGAACGGGGAGAACCCCGTGGAGGCTTGGGGAACCTCTTGCACTGAAAACAACAAGGGCTCGAGCCACTTATCTCAATTACGTGCGTCCTCACTTACGAATTTTTTAATGATGTTCTTGAGGGTGCGATTGAATCTTTCCACTAAACCGTCCGTTTGTGGGTGATACACGCTGGTGCGGATCGGCTTAATCCCCAATAACCCATATAGTTCGCGCAGTGTCCGTGACATAAATGTGGTGCCTTGATCAGTCAGAATCTTTTTCGGGATTCCAACTCGGGAAATAACGCGGAAGAGCGCCTCCGCAATACTGCGTGCTGAGATATTGCGCAGAGGCACTGCTTCTGGGTATCGCGTTGCATAGTCCACCAGAACTAATATAAAACAGTACCCTCATGCTGACCGATCTAATGGCCCGACGAGATCCATCCCAATCCTTTCAAACGGGGTCTCGATTAATGGTAGAGGGCGCAAAGGCGCTTTTGGAATGGCCGCTGGATTTACTAACTGGCATTTGTGGCACACCATACACCACCTACGAACATAGCTGTGAATCCCCGGCCAATAGAATCGGGCCATTATTCGGGCTAGTGTCTTATCCTGCCCTAAGTGTCCAGCCATGGGATTAAAGTGAGCCGCCTGGAATACCAATTCCCGGTGGCTCTTTGGAATTAACAGTTGCGTGATTCGCTCTTTAGTTTGAGTGTCCTGCGTCACTCGGTATAACCTATCCTTCATAATCGCGAAGTAGGGGAAGGACGGGGTGGTGTTCGGCTGGAGCGTTTGACCATCGATTACTCTCACTTGGTCAAACACATGTTGCAGAGTCTCATCTCGTGACTGCTCTAATGGGAAATCTGTGAGGGATTCCCCAATAGAGAGAGGAGGGGCCAGCGGCTCCTCACTCTGATGCGGAGATGACGTAGACGGCTCTGTGACAGCTGCTCCCGCCAAAGCGACACCGGGACTTCCCCATGTTAAATGGCAGGACCCACTCTCTACTAAGCATGTCATTAAACCCCAAAATCCCGGCCAATCAGTCCCCAAAATTAAAGAGTGGGTAAGGCGAGGATTAACCGCCGCCTTCACTATAAATTTTTCCCCTCGGAAAAAAATGTGGACTGACACCAAAGGGTAGCTGTGAACGTCCTCATGCACACACAACACCTTCACCCCCTGTGCTCCCCCCAATGCCTCGTTTTGCACCAGGCTTTGGTGAATTGAGGTCTGATTACAACCCGAATCCACCAACGCCTGATATGTATCCCCTTGGATACTCACCGGTATGCGATACGCTCTGGCCCGATCAAGGGCGGCTTCTGGCGCGTCGGGGATCCGAACCACCGCGCCCACCTCCATTGCCGTGCACTGCTGTTGGAGGTGGCCCAGTTCCCCTCAGCGCCAGCAAACCGGCCCGGACTTCCTCTCTGCACCGGTGTTCTGGGGCTCACTCACCTGAGGGGGGGGAGAGGCAGACACAGAAGGGAGAAATGGGAGGGCACCGCGGGTGTGGTGGGCTGGCTGGGGTGGCGCCGGCCCCCGCCTCCATGGTGGGGGAATGGGGCGAGGACGGGACACAGGAGGAGGGGGAGAGAGAGAGAGAAGAGGAGAGAAGAGAAGAGGAGAGAAGAGGAGAGGCAGTCTCCTGTCCTGCCACCAGAACAGCCACCAAATGGTCCTCCACCAGCTCGATGGCCTGATCCAGCAACGCCGGGCGGTGGCACTGGACCCACTCCACGGTTCCTGTCAGCAAGCGCGTGATGAACTGCTCCAGCACCACCTGATCGACGATCTCCTCGGCATCACGGTTGTTGACCCTCAGCCACCGCCAGCAGGCGTCCCGGAGTTGCTGGCCGAATGCGAACGGCCGGCCATCTTCCTCCAAGCGCAGAGCGCGGAAGCGCTGGCGCTGCTGTTCAGGGGTGCATCCCACACGCTGGAGGATGGCCCAGCGAAGGTCCGCGTAGGCCAGCCGGCGGTTGGCAGGGAGCTGTAGTGCAGCCAGCTGTGCCTCTCCCCGTATGTCTCTATTAGCTTAGCACATCTAGCCACTGGGATTTTTGCCCATTCCTCAAGGCAAATCTGCTCCAACTCCTTCAAGTTAGATGGGTTGTGTTGGTGTACAGCAATCTTCAAGTTATGCCACAGATTCTCACTTGGATTGAGGTCTGGGCTTTGATTAGGCCATTCCAAGACATTTAAATGTTTCCCTTTAAACCACTCCAGTGTAGCTTTAGCAGTATGTTTAGGGTCATTGTCCTACTGGAACATGAACCTTTGCCCCAGTCTCAAACCTCTGGCCGACTCAAACAGGTTTTCCTCCAGAATTGTCCTGTATTTAGTGCCATCCATCTTTCCTTCAGTCCTGAACAGATTTCTTGTCCCTGCAGATGAAAAATATCCCCACAGCATGATGCTGCCACCACCATGCTTCACTGTAGGAATGGTGTTCTCAGGGTGTTGGGTTTGTGCCACACATGATGTTTCCCATGATGGACAAAAAGATCAATTTTAGTCTCATCTGACCAGAGAATCTTCTTCCATATGTTTGGGGAGTCTGCCACATGCTGTTGGACAAACTCCAAACGTGTTTTTTTTTCCTTTAAGCAATGAATTTTTTCTGGCCTGCTCTGTGGAGTGTACGGCTTAAAGTGGCCCTATGGACAGATACTCCCATCTCTGCTGTGGATCTTTACAGCTCCTTCAGTGTTATCTTTGGTGTCTTTCTTGCATCTCTGATTAATGCCCTCCTTGCCCGGTCTTTGAGATTTGGTGGGCGGCCTTCTCTTGTCAGGTTTGTAGTGGTGCCATAATCTTTCCATTTTGCTATAATGGATTTAATGGTGCTCTGCGGGATATTCAAAGTTTGGGATATTTTTTATAACCCAACCCTGATCTATACTTCTCCACAACTTTGTCTCTGACCTATTTGGAGTGTTCTTTGGTTTTCATGTTGCTTGTTTAGTAGTGTTGCAGAGTCAGGGTCCTTCCAGAACAGGTTGATTTATATAGACATCATGTGACAGATCATG
Source organism: Neoarius graeffei (assembly GCF_027579695.1). Classification (NCBI taxonomy): domain Eukaryota; kingdom Metazoa; phylum Chordata; class Actinopteri; order Siluriformes; family Ariidae; genus Neoarius; species Neoarius graeffei. Next base: position 51,606,228 of record NC_083588.1, on the reverse strand, counting down.
TGACACTTTGATTGCAAAGGTGGATCTTAATGAACGTGACTTATGAAGTGAATTGGTTGGACCAGCTCTTATTTAGGGGTTTCATACCAAAAAAGGTGAATACCTATGCACACTCCAGATTTGTCTTTTTTCATCTGAATTATTGTTTGTGTCACAATAAAACAACAATTTTCACCTTTAAAGTGATAGGCATGTTGTGTGACTCAAATGGTGCATTATTTGTATCCTTTAGATACTGCTTGGGAACATATATGTACTTTTTTGTCCCTAAAAAGGTACACATAGTTACCGTAAGTACCAATAATGAGCCCTAGAGGGTACATTAGTGTAGATTGTACCTTGGGGTCCGAAATGGACTCCTACTGTATCCCTATTTTTGACAGTGTAGATAATCTGATATTAAAATCAATGAAATTAAAATCCACAAATTTATACAAAGAGTGTCTCTCAGTCCCTGATACTAAACTAATCATCCAATGATGAGTGTTTTTAGGCATGGTGAGTTGATGGCTGGTGTAAGGTGGTGCAGCTGTTATGCATGACTCACCAAAATCCCAAGACAATCCAGTATGACTAGATATACAGCTTGGAGATTATCATTCACTCACAAGTTCACATTTGTATTTTTCCATTCCAGCATGACTGCAGCAGTGCCCAGTCTTGTAGCAAACACATTATGTTTGAGGAATTACTCATAATTAATTCCATGGCAACAAAGTTTTGCCATTGCAGACAGGAAATTTTTGCTGTCGTTGTCATTTATAGTTGGTAGTCAATGAAGTAGATGCTGTACTGACAATACTGACTCTTATATTCAAGCATGGCAAAGTTGATGATGGGTTGTAAAAACTCCATGTCTGGAAAAGTTGGGATATTTCCCAAAATGCAATAAAAACAAAAGTCTGTGAATTGCTAATTCATGTAAACCTTTATTTAACTGATAAAAGTACAAAGAAAAGATTTTCAATAGTTTTGCTGACCAATTGAATTGTATTTTGTAAATATAGATGAAGTTAGAATTTGATGCCTGCAACATACTAAAAAAAAAGTTGGGACAGAGGCAAAATAAGATTGAAATGTTTATAGGATATTCAAGTAACACAATTTTGGAAGATTCCACAATAAGCAGGTTAATTGGTAACATGACTGGGTATAAAATGAGTATGCACCAAAGGCGCAGTCTTTGCAAGCAAGGATGGGCCATGGCTCACTGCTTTGTCCCAAAATTCATGAGAAAATTGTTTTGTTTGCTAAATAAAGGTTCACATGAATTAACAAATCACAGATTATTGGCTTTATTGCTTTTTGGAAAATATCCCAGCTTTTCTGGAAATGGGATTTGTAGATGCCATAAGTGTTATATGCTGCGCTTGTATTTAATTGTCTTACCTGCTCCGAGCACAAATCACCCAAATAGTATCAGCTCATCAGCAAGCACTTCATGACAGTACCTGAAATTTCTTATTTCTCTCTCTGGTTCTTTGCAGGTACCAATCACTAAATGATCGCCGACGGCCATTTGTGGAGGATATGCAGTTATATCAGGGCACTCTACTCTTGCTGCCGGCCTTCTCATTTAAGCAGAACACAGCTGTATCCCTGCGTGTCCTCTACTCACTGGAAGACTTGACCAAGCATGACCCATACCCTGTTTTCTCTAACCCATATTACCTGAACAAGCTGACATTATTTTGGCATGACCAGGGAATTCATGTTTTGCACCTCAGCACTGGTATCATGATGGCCAGCTTGGCACTGGAACTCTGCAAAAACGTCCACCTGTATGGCTTCTGGCCCTTTGGAGTACACCCATACAACCACCAGCCAATCAGCAACCACTATTTTGATGACCGACCAGTAAACACGAGACTGAATAAGATGTCAACTGAGTTTCAAGTGTAGGTATCATGCCGCCATCTTGTGTCAGAACTACAACTCCCAGGCAACTTCCGCATTGACTACGTCACGCCTGGGCAGGATCATGGACATCGCATTCCTCAGGAATTCAACAAAAGACTTGGAAATCCGCCATTTCGTGCTCTTTCGCGTCGGACTCCAACCAAGACTGACCAGAAAAAGGGTACTCACCATCAGACGTCTGAACTGCACATTTCCTCCTCTATCTAACTCTGATCAAGTTAGATTTCAGAAACACGCGATCATCAACTCAAGCGAGTTATTAAACCGGTTTTTGCAAGTATCATTTTCTTTTAAAGGCGTACGCAACGGCAAGTGAAAGCAAATTTAATTTTGCTTAGAAAAGTGGCTGGCCCCCCCTTTTTCTCTTCTTAAATCCGCACGCGCGGCACTGCTGAAAAGACTTTCATCATCATCCACGAAGATCTTCACAGCAATCTCTCTTTTCCTCACCGAAGCGCAAACTTCCTCTCCAAGATCGACTTCCCCAGTGAGACGGTGCTTCCTACAAAGGCGAGACTGTTTGCAGTAAGACAGGCACTGGGCAAAATAATATTAGTCTAGTCAGTAATTAATTCACTAAGTGTGAAGTTATGTTCAGAAATAAGTGTGCACACTGTATTATTGTTGATTCTCTATTATTTGGTACTATTGATTTTAATTTGGTTAATCAGTAAGTCTTGCATGTTCTCTCTCTCCTAACATTCTAATTTCATTACTCACACATATACTGATCTCATTAAGATTTCAGTAACTCGGGTAATACTAGAAAGCTAAGAGGGTTTAGCTGTTTGAAAAGTCTCTGTCTCCAAGGAGGGCTTTCAACACGTGTTCACAGGCTCAAACAGGCCCTGACCGCATGTTTAAGCTAGCAGGACAGAGCTAAACTCTTTGTTCTAGAAAGGAAACATGTGGCAAACCCCTCCTCCTTCCCCTTTGTTCCAAGAGGTCCTGTATCTCATCTTTGAATTAAATATCATAAGTCCTAAGTTTAATTCAACCTTGATAGCAATTCTCCTGTTTACATTTAAAGCCATATAAACTACAGATGACTGTTTGAATGTATTTTAACCATTAATTTCTGGTTTTTGACACACATAGTTTACTAGGCCTGAAGAAAGCACATGGTGTAGCTAGCCTTTGTCTAGTTAGCATACCTAGCTAATCACTTGGCTACACACACACACACGTGCTCACTAAACTTTGAGGATTCCCCTCCTCCAAGATTGCAGATAAGACACCCTGGTCCGTCCTGGCACACACACACACACACATACCAAAATTGTAGATAACAAAATTCCTGTGTCCCACATAGCTCACAAGTTAAAACTGCTTACACACACACTCTCTGTTTACAGAAGAGTTCAATTCTGCTGCTATTAGATTGTTAAATTTTTCCTTTTCTTTTTATTAAAATTTTTATTATCTTTTTATAATAAACTCCATTATTATTGAAATTGTGTATGGTGTCCACCTGCTGTTCCAATATTCTGAAGTTGCCCACATCGAAAAAGAACTCCTAAGGTGTATGAATAATTAGATGCAGTTTGGTAAGTGATAAATTTGAATTATCAAATTTTAAACGATTCTTCATTTGATTCTTTAAATGATTCTTTAAATGATTCACTAAATGATTCACTTGATTCACTAAATGATTCATTGAACGATTCACTAAATGATTCCCTGATTTGATTCACTGACTCGATTCATTGAATAATTCACTTCACACGATTTAAATGAGACTGATTCTATGGTATGATTCAATTCAAATGAGTCAAATTAAACGATTCAATGGGATTGATTCATTTTAACTATTAACCTTCAAATTTAATGAGACTGATTTCATGTAATTATTAAAGAGTGATCACTTACCCAATCTTAAATACACAAAATCATTAATTACACCTACACAAGCCTTATTGAACCTTCATAATAAGGGCGTGATCCATCTACACCTAGATAAGTGCGCAAATTAGAGTATGTTGAGTGCCCTTCATTAAAGATAGCAGAGGGACGTTGAAACGGCGCCGATTCTTGGTCGTCGGAGAAGGTCGATTTATCACTGTTGAATCACCGTGGGTAAAGGTTGATCTGTCGACCGTCAGAGAAGGTCGAATATACGATGTTGAACCATCGTCACTTTTGCCGGCCAGTTTTCAACATTGGTAGGGGACGTCCCACGCTGTCCCATAATGCAGTGCGATTACCACTGCTGTTTACTGGATGCACATCATTTTCGTTATATACCTGGGTGCACGTGAAACTCCCACACCACTCGGTTGGATCTCTTGTGGATCGGCCTGCTGTTACGCTTGGACTATTGAAACAACATTGAGAAAAACACTGGACCACGCTACATTTTCATTCATCCCTGGACATCTGGTACGTACCATTATTCAGTCACTATTAGTAAAGGGAATTTCAAATACAATTTCAAGCAGTTTAAGAAGTTATGATGAACTTCAGTCATATCACGCGTTGGAGAAATTTCCCTCAACTAGTATCCATTTGAAACAACAACAATGCAGATGCATTATTCAATCGAAAAACAAGTCGAAGTACTTGTCTTGTTGGAGTGAAAACTTAGCGTTGGAGTGAAAACTTAGCGTTTAAATCGAGCATGTAGGCCTAGGTCGCATGTCGTTTTGAGCTGACCTGTTCTTTTGTGTAGCCATGGGTCGCGCCTCGCGGCCATGAACTTTAAAGATTATCATTTAGAATAGGCATTTAGAAACCCATAGCCTACTGCTGACTTTCTTTATCAATGCTGCATCAAATTAATTTTGGTTATGTTTTTCTGTTTCCATGTACAGGTCTGCGCCGCAGGAGGAATAGGCCACAATTATAAATTATAAATAAATCATAAAATGTTTCTAAGAACTTGTTCAAGTGTGTTCTGTTCCTTATAAATGTTAAAAGTTATGCGTCATTAGATGGCTTGACAAACATTAGGAGAGGTGCATTGTTGCATGCATTTTTATATCCTGTTGTACATAAAACAGGACGTAGCCTACGCACATTGATATAAATTAAGTTTCACTTTCATGGTTGAAGCATGTGTGTGTTCATCCTAGGCAAGAGCCCCGATGCTTTATTGTTAGCTAGTTTAATTTAGCCTGTTTTGCTTAATTTGTAGCCTTTCTGTTGTACATAAAACAGGAAGTAAAGTTGGATGAATCATCGCCGAAAATTAAACTATAAATCGACCGAAATCCGTAGTTGAATAAAGGGTGAAAGGGGGTCTATTCTCTGTCAGCCACAATCCACTTTTCAACATCGTTTCAACGCAAACTCGTATGAGCAAAGCTGTGTTGAATCAACGCCGGTGATCCACGATGATTCGACGGCGTATGGTCGAAGAACATGCCAATGATTCCCCGTCGAATCAACACCCTTTTGCTATCTGGGGCTGTTCTTCAAGTTTGTCATTCCTCTTTCAGGTTAACAATGGCACTTTATAAAAATCCATCCATTAACTGTGAACTGCTTATCCTGTGCAGGCTCGCAGGCAAGCTGGAGCCTATCCCAACTGACTATGGGTGAGAGGTGGGGTACACCCTGGACAAGTCGCCAGATCATCGCAGGGCTGACACATACACATTCACACTCATTCACACCTACGGTCAATTTAGAGCCACCAATTAGCCTAACCTGCATGTCTTTGGGGGAAACCGGAGCACCTGGAGGAAACTCACGCAGACACTGGGAGAACATGCAAACTCCACACAGAAAGGCCCTCGTCAGCTGCTGGGCTCAAACCCAGGACCTTCTTGCTGTGAGGCGGCAGTGCTAACCACTATACCACTGTGCCACCCCCGGATAAATTCATTCATTTCTTAAAATCAATTAAATAATTACAGTTGGATGATAGGATATAATTACTTTGATATAAACACTACTATTTAATAACAATCACATTGTGGAACAATGTAAAACCCCTTACAGTTGAAAATTACATGGCTGAGCATTTCTAGTTAGTCAAAAGCAGCAGAGGTAAAGGTTAAGGTTCTTAACTTCATAAAAGGTTCTAGTTTGGAACTCTTTTTGATAGAGAAACACTCTGTTCTAGGGGTTTTTTTAACAGAAAAAAACCCCTTTGAATTTCTCCAAACAGATAACCAGAAAATATATTTTTTCCACATTGCCAGTTGGTGGAACGGTGGTGCAGTGGTTAGCACTGTCACCTCACAGTAAGAAGGTACCGGGTTTGAATGTCATGGCCTTTCTGTGTGGAGTTTGCATGTTCTCCTCATGTCTGTGTGGGTTTCCTGTTTCCCCCTACTGTCCAAAGACATGCAGTTAGGTTAACTGGCTACTCTAAATTGCCTATAGGCGTGAATGGTTGAGAGGAGGAAACCGCTACAGCAATTCTTCCCTAGAAACTTTGTCAAATAGATAGATCTCATCTCATTATCTCGAGCTGCTTTATCCTGTTCTACAGGGTCGCAGGCAAGCTGGAGCCTATCCCAGCTGACTATGGGCAAAAGGCAGGGTACACCCTGGACAAGTCACTAGGTCATCACAGGGCTGACACATAGACACAGACAACCATTCACACTCACATTCACACCTACGGTCAATCTAGAGTTACCAGTTAACCTAACCTGCATGTCTTTGGACTGTGGGGGAAACCGGAGCACTCAGAGGAAACCCACATGGGCAACATGCAAACTCCGTGCAGAAAGACCCTAGCCGGCCACGGGGCTTGAACCCGGACCTTCTTGCTGTGAGGCGACAGCGCTAACCACTACACCACCGTGCCACCCCCAAATAGATAGATAGATGGATAGATAGATGGATAGATAGATAATTCATGGTGCTAGAATTGAAGTCCAAGATCACCATGGATCATTGAGTAATGTTTTGTGTTGAAGCAGTTTTAACTACCTAAAATATCTGTCAGGTAGTGACTGGAGTTGTCAGACTGAAGGATGTCTATGCATGCACAATAATCCGGAAAGTGCCGATACTTTTCCGAGAGAGTATGGCGTTAATACAGTATAATGATAACTCTGAAATGCACTTTATTACAAATGGCCTCTAAAGCACTTATTACTTCTTATTTGTTTTGGGGCTCTGTATTTATAGCAAATATACAATTCCTCAATATTGCCTCGACCTAAACATACAAATACACTACAGTATAAATTGTTATTTTGATGAATGACTGTATATTCCTTGATTGTTTTATTAAAATGTTTTAATTACTGTAATAGCTGTCACAAGAGCACTCCCTTTAATAATTTATTGATGCTGAAATCAATTTGATAATGATGATGTTGTTGAGAAGGACTATGTTAAGTATCAGAGTTAACAACCTTGCTTGCCGGTTAACATGTGTCCTAAAGAACAGTTGCTGTTTCCATACATATCTCATTATTTACTGATGCTTTTCTTATAAATCTAAAACGCAGATAACACCAGGCACTGTTTTACTGAAACTTGTGACATTAAGCAGTCTTTCGAACTGAAGGTCCAGCTATTATTACCTCAGTAATAAACCATCTGTCAAAGCCAATCAAAATGGAGGTCAACTTGGTTTGTGTTTGTGTGGATTGCGCTCCTAACGGTCTCAGAACTTGCTTTGTCCTCTTGAAAAGAAAATCCTTCCCCAAAGCCATTTAAGTAGTATTATAAATGAAGCCTTCAGTGTACTATAAGGCTGCCTCTGTATTCAGAATGGTGGTAGAAGGCAGTAGTTAACTCCTAACCTTCATGGAGATTGACTGCCAGACTGCTTTACTCTTGCGTTATTTTCTTTAACTGTACAACGTAGTTAGTATTAGTAGCAGTAATTCAAAAACTGTTTCCTTTCTACCAGCATTTACCAGCTGGCTAAAGTTGGTCTACCACTCTGGCCAGCTCAGATTGTGTTTTGGTTAAGCTGGACGTTTTTAGCAGGAACTCACAAATATGATTTAAGGCCTGGTCCTACAATACTGATAACTATAATGATAACTATAAATAAATCGATCCCCTACAGATGATGTGGTTGATGGTCACATCAAACCGATAACGATACCTATAGCCCAGGCCTGGGTTTATCCATATCGGTGAGATTGCTTCTGGAGCGATTTTTCCAGGCCTGGACCTGATCCGATAAACATCTGACCAATCACATAATTGTTTACATGTGACACTGTCTGAGCGCATGCTTTTTTCCCCGGGCATCTTTGTACATCCTTGTTGCATCATGAAGTCACAGAATACAGATTCACAAAAAATTAAAAAATATATAATACCCCTCCTAGAACTGCCACCTTATTGTGGTGGAGGGGTTTGTGTGCTTGAATGATCCTAGGAGCTATGTTGTCGGGGGCATTATGCCCCTGTTAGGGTTTCCCAAGGCAGACAGGTCCTAGGTGACAGGCCAGACCAAGAGCAGTTCACCAAAAAACCCCTATGGAGAAAAAATCCAGGACCGTGACGTCGCCCGGTAGGACGCAGCCGGGGCCCCACCCTGGAGCCAGGCCCGGGGTTGGGGCTCGTATGCGAGCGCTTGGTGGCCGGGCCTTTGCCCATGGGGCCCGGCCGGGCTCAGCCCGAAGAGGTGACGTGGGCCCGACCTCCTGTGGGTTCACCACCCACAGAGGTAGCAGTAGGGGTTTGGTGCAGTGTGGATTGGGTGGCAGTCGAAGGCAGGGGCCTCGACGACCTGATCCCCGGACACAGCGGCTGGCTGGTGGGACATGGAATGTCACTTCGCTGGGGGGGAAGGAGCCTGAGCTTGTGCGGGAGGTTGAGAGGTACCGGCTAGAGATAGTCGGGCTCACCTCCACGCACAGCTTGGGCTCTGGAACCCAGCTCCTTGAGAGGGGCTGGACTTTCCACTTCTCTGGAGTCGCCCGTGGTGAGCGGCGGCGGGCTGGTGTGGGCTTCCTTATAGCTCCCCAGCTCAGCCGCCATGTGTTGGAGTTTACCCCAGTGAACGAGAGGGTCGCCTCTCTGCGCCTTCGGATTGGGGAGAGGGCTCTTGCTGTTGTTTGTGCCTACGGGCCAAATAGCAGTATAGAGTATCCGGCCTTCTTGGAGTCCCTGGGAGAGGTACTGAGGGGTGCTCAGACTGGGGACTCCATTGTGCTACTGGGGGACTTCAATGCTCACGTGGGCGATGACAGTGACACCTGGAGGGGCGTGGTTGGGAGGAACGGCCTCCCCGATCTGAACCCGAGTGGTGTTTTGTTATTGGACTTCTGTGCTAGTCACAGTTTGTCCATAACGAACACCATGTTCGAGCATAGGGGTGTCCATAAGTGCACGTGGCACCAGGACACCTTAGGTCGGAGGTCGATGATCGACTTTGTAGTCGTGTCATCTGATCTCCGACCCTATGTCTTGGACACTCGGGTGAAGAGAGGGGCTGAGTTGTCAACTGATCACCACCTGGTGGTGAGTTGGATCCGCTGGCGGAGGAGGAAGCTGGACAGACCTGGCAGGCCCAAACGTATGGTGAGGGTCTGCTGGGAACGTCTGGCCGAGCACTCTGTTGGGGAGGTCTTTAACTCCCACCTCCGGGAGAGCTTTTCCCAGCTTCCGAGGGAGGCGGGGGACATTGAGTCTGAGTGGACCATGTTCTCTACCTCCATTGTGGACGCAGCTGTTCGGAGCTGTGGCCGCAAGGTCTCCGGTGCCTGTCGTGGCGGCAATCCCCGAACCCGGTGGTGGACACCGGAAGTAAGGGATGCCGTCAAGCTGAAGAAGGAGTCCTATCGGGCCATGTTGACCTCCGGGACTCCTGAGGCAGCCAACGGGTATTGGCAGGCCAGGCGTGCTGCAGCTCGGGCAGTTGCAGAGGCAAAAACTCGGAACTGGGAGGAGTTCGGGGAGGCCATGGAGAAGGACTATCGGTCGGCCTCGAAGAAATTCTGGCAAACCGTCCGGCGCCTCAGGAGGGGGAAGCAGTACTCTGCCAACACTGTTTACAGTGCGGGTGGGGAGCTGTTGACCTCGACTGGGGACATTGTCGGGCGGTGGAAGGAATACTTTGAGGATCTCCTCAATCCCACCGTCATATCTTCCACTGAGGAGACTGAGGCTGATGACTCAGAGGTGGACTCGTCCATTACCCAAGCCGAAGTCACTGAGGTGGTTTGCAAGCTCCTCGGTGGCAAGGCACCGGGGGTGGATGAGATCCGCCCTGAGTATCTCAAGTCTCTGGATGTTGTGGGGCTGTCTTGGTTGACACGCCTCTGCAACATCGCGTGGCGGTCGGGGACAGTGCCTCTGGAGTGGCAGACTGGGGTGGTGGTCCCTCTTTTTAAGAAAGGGGACCGGAGAGTGTGCTCCAATTATAGGGGAATCACACTTCTCAGCCTCCCAGGGAAAGTTTACTCCAGGGTACTGGAGAGGAGAATTCGACCAATAGTCGAACCTCGGATCCAGGAGGAACAATGCGGTTTTCGTCCTGGTCGCGGAACACTGGACCAGCTCTATACCCTTCATAGGGTGCTCGAGGGTTCATGGGAGTTTGCCCAACCAGTCCACATGTGCTTTGTGGATCTGGAGAAGGCATTCGACCGTGTCCCCCGTGGTATTCTGTGGGGGGTGCTTCGGGAGTATGGGGTTCGGGGCTCTTTGCTAAGGGCTGTCCGGTCCCTGTACGAACGGAGCAGGAGTCTGGTTCGCATTGCCGGCAGTAAGTCAGACCTGTTCCCGGTGCATGTTGGACTCCGTCAGGGCTGCCCTTTGTCACCGGTTCTGTTCATAATTTTTATGGACAGAATTTCTAGGCGCAGCCAGGGGCCGGAAGGAATCCTGTTTGGGAACCACAGGATTTCATCTCTGCTTTTTGCGGATGATGTTGTCCTGTTGGCTTCTTCAAACCAGGACCTTCAGCATGCACTGGGGCGGTTTGCAGTCGAGTGTGAAGCGGCTGGGATGAGAATCAGCACCTCCAAGTCCGAGGCCATGGTTCTCGACCGGAAAAGGGTGGCTTGCCCTCTCCAGGTTGGTGGAGAAGTCCTGCCTCAAGTGGAGGAGTTTAAGTATCTCGGGATCTTGTTCACGAGTGAGGGAAGGATGGAGCGTGAGATCGACAGGCGGATCGGTGCAGCCTCCGCAGTGATGCGGTCACTTTACCGGTCCGTCGTGGTGAAGAAGGAGCTGAGCCAAAAGGCGAAGCTCTCAATTTACCGGTCGATCTACGTTCCGACTCTCACCTATGGTCATGAGCTTTGGGTAATGACAGAAAGAACAAGATCGCGGATACAAGTGGCTGAAATGAGTTTCCTTCGCAGGGTGGCTGGGCGCTCCCTTAGAGATAGGGTGAGAAGCACAGTCACTCGGGAGGAGCTCGGAGTAGAGCCGCTGCTCCTCCACATCGAGAGGAACCAGCTGAGGTGGCTCGGGCATCTTTTTCGGATGCCTCCTGGACGCCTCCCTGGGGAGGTGTTCCAGGCATGTCCCCCCGGGAGGAGGCCCCGGGGAAGACCCAGGACACGCTGGAGGGACTATGTCTCTCGGCTGGCCTGGGAACGCCTCGGTGTTCTTCCCGAGGAGCTGGCCGAGGTGTCTGGGGAAAGGGAAGTTTGGGCTTCCATGCTTAGACTGCTGCCTCCGCGACCCGGTCCTGGATAAGCGGAAGAAGACGAGACGAGACGAGATTTTTATAATATATAATATCATATAATATAATATAATATAATATAATATAATATAATATAATATAATATAATATAATACAAAGTACGGATCTTTTATTCACGGATATGTTTACGGATGTTCCATGAAATATCAATAGTAAATTAATACAGTAAACATATAAATGCAGGTAAGCTCTTTTAATTATGAACTTCGGCAGTCCAAACATTTGTTTTAGACTTCTTAATTTTTTATCCGTGATGCATCATATGAAATCAGTAACCAATCTGTAATATACTGAAACATCTGTGACCAATCCGGAAATTATCAGCATCTGTGATGCATCCGTATTAAAATCCGTAACCACTCAGTATTTTGTATCTTTTTTAATTATAATTCCGTAATCCATTACCTCTCCATATTATGTCAACCACTGGAGTGTGTACATGGGTTGTTTTTAAGTCCAAGCTGTACAGTACGACCCGGAATAATGTGCTAGTACTTGGAAAAAACTTCCATGACTATTCCTAAATTGCATGCATTTATTTCTCTGAGTGGCAGCACCAAGCGAGATTATATTCGGGATTATAGTTGTGGTGTGACTGCTCCAGACTGGAACTAAATTCAGGCAGAGGTATAGTTGTAGTTGTAGTTATAGGCGTAGTTATAGTTATCGATGTTGTGGGATCGGGCCCTTACACCATGATTTAAAAAAAAAAAAACAGTGAGATAAACATATAATGTAACCCAAGGTGAAATTTCTGCTTGATAATCATAAAGTTAGTCATGAGTATGTCTCATCTCATCTCATTATCTCTAGCCGCTTTATCCTGTTCTACAGGGTCACAGGCAAGCTGGAGCCTATCCCAGCTGACTACGGGCGAAAGGCGGGGTACACCCTGGACAAGTCGCCAGGTCATCACAGGGCGTCATGAGTATGTATTGAACTATAAGGCTTCCTTTGCATTATACCGTAGTTGAGCAGCCCATAAACATCATCTAAACAAAAGGGTTGACTGTTATCAATTCGTTGACCTCAGTGACTCATTCAGAAGAGTCGCAAACAAAACATATCTACTAGCGACATTAGATTGTTACACATGGAGGTAGTCACTGGCTACATTACACAACAGATTGAGGCAACACCTTTTGCAAAGTACGTGTGAATTTTGTTCACATCCACAAATTTTGTTCATTACTTGTATTTTAGTACAGTAGGTATATTTATGATAGGCCAACAATTGTAGTAGTAGATAGCCTGAGGGATCAACAATTACCTAATACATCCTTGTCTGGATGTAAATATGTACATGTTTTTTGTGTGCAAGCTGTTATAGTGAAGTTGGAGTAACTCATCCCACACTGGACCATCTGAAACTGAATAACTTATTTATTCATTTTCCATGTTTATTAATAAAATAGCTCTGGGCATGCATTTTCATGAAATCCAAAAGGGGTTTCCAAAAATGGAAATAACCGTATTTTACTGAGCATTCCAGCTTTGCACATTAAGAAAGGAATCAGACATTATTATTTTTTTTAAGAACAATGGATGCACTCCCCCCTTTGTATAATTAACAAAAGGAAGATTTAAAAAAAAAGTCAGAAAAAGGACAAGACATGTAAAGAGAGGTTTTACAGAGATATCTGAAAATTTAAACTCCAGGAAATACAGGCACGTAAATATACACTCTTCAGAGTAATCAGAGTACACAGTGCCATCAGTTGGTGTGACCCTGCTGAGAAGATGTGTTGGCCAAGCATTGTGCCAGTAGTCTTCACAAAAAGAGCGAGGAGAATAAGTATCTTTAGTGAGTATGTCCTGATCCAGGGCCAAAGCATAAATACAGACATGTATAAGTCTCTAGAAATGGGACACAATGGTGTCTTATGTGTATTTCATTTCCTATGAGCTCTTAAAAATACAACTGCCTTATTCTCTAAAATAGTTTTTTAGAGCATATAGTTAAATGTCTTTTTCTGCAGCTGTAGTTGGATTTTCTCCAGTAATGTTTGGATATTTGCCGCCATCCTTTCTTCACATTCCCCCCCCCCAACGTCCAAATTCAGATTGATCTCTGAACCAATCACGGTTTACTACAAGATTTCAATCTAAAGATATCGTAAGCATGGCCCACTGAATAAGCAATGCACTGTTTAATAAGTTTGTTTCATCTATAGCTTCATAAAAAAATGAGCTTTGTTTTTGTTACAAAACTGAATTAACCAAAACGGTATGATAAATACTGAATTGAAGTCCACATGCAAAAACAGCAATATGTTTTAAAAAATTTAAATATTTGACTACAACAAACAAGTCAAATCTTGCCGAGATTAATCATTTCACCCTAATACACAATCATCTTTACTGAAAAAGTATTGCTGAAATATAAAGGGTTTGGCCTCTCCATCACTCACATGTAATACAGAATTTATATATGGCCTTTTCTGCTCTGTGGGAAGTCATGGCCTAATGGTTAGAGAAACAGCTTTGGGACCAAAAGGTTGCTGGTTCGATTACCCAGACTAGCAGGATTGACTTAAGTGCCCTTGAGCAAGGCACCTAACCCCCAACTGCTCCACCAAGAGTGGTGGTGTACCTTGTGTCTGATTAGCCAAAGAAAAACTGATGATGTGATCATCAGTTTGGGCATTGAACCTGACCAACTCTCTCTTTTCTGCTATGATGGCATAGCAGCAGGATGAATCCATGCCAACATACAATATTTGGTCTCCCAGAGCATTCAGGTTTTGCTGTCAGATTGGGGGGGGGGGAAAGGCAGGGAAAAGGCTCAGAGTTGGAATGTGGCCATACAAGGCAAAATGGAAGACTTCACACAATACACAGGCCTTGTGGGCATAAAAATATACCAGTGACATCACAGTGACTGGATATTAGGTGCCTGTAATCCTTAGAGAGTGAATAAATACAGTATATCTGAACATGGCAATAATTACTAGAGATGTACAAAGACAATTTACCGTAACAGACTACACCACTCAACTGCCTTTTTACCAAATCTCTGCTGCTGGCTGACTGAAATGAAATAAATACGGTTAAGCAGAAGGGGCAGTGAGACAAAACGATAAACCTTTTCATCGACTGTACACTGTTGTGTGGCTCTATGACAGTTTTCTATGTGAAGGCTCTGAGTGAGATCATAACAGGGAATGGTAGAGTCCAGAGGGGAACCGTCAAGGCCTTCTAGGTCTTCAGAGAAGCCCAAACATATCAGCATTTCAAATGTTATATTGAATTTCTTTCATTCTTTAATTTCTTTCATAATTTCATTATAATTATTCTCTTCTCATTCTAATTTGGCCTCATTTTCTATCAAATTTGCTTCAGAAATGAAAGGGTTACTGTCCTGAGAACATTAAAATTGAATTATCCAATGAGATTTTTTTGTTTGTTGTCTCTAGGCTGAGACAAGTTTAGAGCTGGCTCACTCCACTCATTGGTAAGGACTTCACTGTTGGGATTGAAGGCCATGGCAGTGTATGTTTATGTAGGAAGTGACACACAAATTCACCAATCAGATTTTGATTTATAGTGGGTGGGACCAAAAATTTATCGCCCGAGAACTTCTCGAAGACCAACACTAGTGGTCAAGCCAGTGCTATCGAGAGCAAGTAGCACAGGCTAACAACCGAGAAACTACGATTTCTGTCTCCAGACTCTTCTTCCACGCACATGTGGCAACGTCATAATTTCATATGAATAAAGTTTTGGGTTTTTTTTTTTTTTTTTTTGGGGGGGGGGGGGGGGGGGGGTGAACTTACCCAAATCCCTCTATTGTAAAATATGCTCATTTGTTTGGTTCTATTAATGGTTCCACTATTGTTTCTGATGAGGCGTTAATTAGTGTAACACACCTGTAGACATTATCGTGCTCGGGACGTCTGGAAAGGGGCAAGCTGACTTTGTGAATTCTGCATGGACGATATTCATGAATACAGTATATATTTTTATTTTTTTATCATGCTTTGGATGTGTGGAAAGGGGGATCCTAGTATTCTTTCCCCTGTTTCTGTGTGTTGATAGTCTTGTCATTCATTTTTTTCCAGGATAAATGCTGACAGATGAACTCTTTGCTTCCTTTGCATCATTTATTAGCCACACAGAGATTTTTTGTTAGTATTAGAGTAACTGACTGGTTATAGTCGGTTACACACACTCGCCCCAGTATTTTTCACTCAGACTTAAGTATTCATTTCTCTGTATAATTTACTTAGTTACTTTTAAAATCAAAATCGACAACTACACACAACAGAGCTATCTGGCAGTCTGCAGCTAATCCCTTGCAAAATCCTTTGCCCTGTTGCTTTTTTGGTGTGTCTGGCGAAGGTTTGACTGAGCTCAAGTCCCAGCTCTAATAGTAACGGTTCGTCACTGGTAGGACGTTAGCACTGACCTGTACTCTGGCCTGTCATGAGTCAATAAGCAAGAAAAAGAGCTGACACATGTAGGGTAAAAGAGTTCTTTGAATGCGTATGTACGTGGTCGGTATTTTTAAACAAGCTCCATCCTCCATTCTGGAAGGAAAAAAAAACCACAGTGTGACATCATTGTGGTGCAATGTCACAGTGTTAGAAATCATTGTGAAATTTGGCATTGCAATCTCATTAAGGATGTACAGATCTGATACTAATTATTGACCCAAAATGCTTGATTAGTACTGGATCAGATCTATTTTCTGATTCAGTCCACTGAAGGAACACGACACAGGACACTCTCATATATTGACCTAAAGCGTGTCACCACAACACCTTGGATGGTTCGCATAACTTGGCATTGCGTAGCAGCTGATATCCCAAGCCCTGATATTACATGGCAAATTGAAAGTATGGGATCAGGGCATCTATAGATGTTATAGTCCCAAGTTTGAAGATATATTTTGGTTTGGAATTACCCTGCCAAATCCCAGAAAGACTCAGGAGCTTCTCACACCAGTGACAAAGTCCTTTTATCAAATAAATTAAAAAAAAAAAAAAAGGGGGAAAAATGGCCAAGTGCTGATATAGAAATGAATTCACTTAGTTGAAACAAGAGGAAGACCAGAAGATCAGTCAGAAGTATACTTTCACTCTTCCAGAATTCCCTGGATCATAAGGCACAGAAGATGTTAAAAAACCCTACAACATGCTATGCCAGCAACAGTATACAGTATACAACTATACAGTGTATATGGTCTACCTAAAAACCGTATTATCTGTGCATGTGTGTGTGTGTGTGTGTGTGTGTGTAAGTAAACGGCCAAGGATTTGTCTAGAGATAGTGTCAGATCCATACAGATGGTTTGCCTTCCCCAGATTTGCTACTGCTGCTGCTCCCAGCACTGCCTGCTTTGCCATGTTTCAACCGATGTTTCCTCTCTTTCTGAGGAACAGTGGGGATGTTACTTTGTGGCTTATCATCATTATTGTGGTTGACATGCATCTCATTATGGCTATTGCTGGCATTGTGTTGGAGGGCATAAGCCTGAATAGCTGCCTCTAGCTGGACAGTGTCTTCACTGATTGGTGGTGGCCGAGCATCACTTGCTGAAGGGAAGTTGTCCTCATTAGATCCAAACTGCTGCTGCTCCTCTTGTGCGATGTTGGCACGGTTCTGCTTGCATGCCATCTTGGCATTGCTTAGGTCTGTGTAAGGCAGGGCTTCAGGCTTCATCACTATGTTATAGCCTGGTGGTGGAGATGGTGTGCTCCAGGAGAATGGATAACCAACGTAGTCTGCTTCTCTGACTCTGTTCCCGACATCATCCGCCATTTCTCCTTCACTCAGTGCAGGCCCGCTTACTCTGTCAGACATGGCCCCGGCCCCCAGCAGGCCCAGTTGGTATTCCTCTTCATCTGTGGCAGTATGACGTTTTTGCAGTGCATCTCTAATGGTGCCCACTCCAAGGTGAATTATTTCCCACACATTGAGTAACAGGCAGAGGCAGCTGACGCCATATATAATGCGCAAGAAGATGGTCTTCTCTGTGGGGCGTGAAACAAAGCAGTCCACACTGTGTAGGCAAGGCTCGCCTGTACACATGAAAATGGGTGCCACATGAAAACCGTACAGCAGATATTGACCAGCTAGGAAGGCCGCTTCCAGAACTGAATGTGTCAGTAGCTGCAGTACATACACTCGCATCAGGCCATCATCCCGAATGCGCCGCCGTCCATCATGCCGCTCTTTGGGCTTGGGGCGCGGTGGAACAAGCTCCCGTTGAGTGTTATCTATCTCAGGCACCTCATAGATCATTGGGTCATCCTCTCTCTCCTCCCCTGAATTCTCGTGCCCTGCCCGATGTTGACGTGCCCCAAAGTAAAGCTTCCTTGGCCTTCAATGCGTGTACCCACCTTCTGCTCCACCCCCTACTGAATCTCCATCCCCAGTCCCTGGCACCTCCTTGGTGTGGGAGATCTTATTGGCTGCATAACCCATGTAAAGGAGTGATGGCATGGCAGAGAAGATGATCTGGAAGACCCAGAACTGGACATACGAGAGCGGTGCAAAAGCATCATAGCAGACATTTTCACAACCAGGCTGGCCTGAGTTGCACACAAACTTGCTCTGCTCATCATAGTAGATGGACTCTCCGCCCACTGCCGTAAGCACAATGCGGAATACGACCAATGTTGTGAGCCAGAGTTTCCCCACTGGTGTGAAATGGTTTTGAATCTCCTCCAGCAGACGCGTCAAGAAGCTCCAGCTCATGGTGTCGGACGACAGTGTCCCAGATGGCAAAGTTCACAGACTCTACAAAAGACAAAGTGGAAAGTGAATGAACGAGAGTGCATCTTAAGTTAAACATAGCATTTGAATACATTTCTGAAGGATCAAGATATAGTGTCACAGTGTTAATGACATTGAAAGCAACAGTTCGGTCATGCTACAAGACATGGCATGACATTAATTTGCAATTTGTTTACTTAAATATGTCATAGATTATGAGTTATAGTGCGTGTATTACAATCAACATCAGAAGTGCCTGAAAGTTTGAAATGTTTATGAATCTGATATTCAGTGCTATATAGCTGCAACTGTTGTTATTATTATTTAACAAAACTGTAATGCTTATAATAAAGACAATACAATTACCCGAATACTTCAATTTGATTAGAACCAGCATGATCCTACAGTGATGTAAGCAATATGATAAATAGGTTACTTTTAATAAGGACAAATCAGTGCAGGTCTGCAGTAGTAGATGACTTCCTGATTTAAATGAATATTGTGTTATCCTGTGTCTGTGTCCTTAATCATTATTAAGAGTAAATACTGATACCAAAACACACACACACACACACACACACACACACACACACACACACACACACACACACACACACACCTCATACCTCTGCTAGAAATACAGGCTTTGCTGCTGCTCTGTGCTATGTTTACAGTCTCTGGTTTCTCTCCACTCATTTTTCCAAGCTAAATGTTTACATTTTGCCTCCCGATAAATCATTTAAGGTATTGATTGCTATGGCTATATAAGGACAAGTCTGAGAATTGTCAGGGCATTCAGAGCATATCATTGTGGGAGAGAGAGAGAGAGAGAGAGAGAGAGAGAGAGAGAGAGATGAGTGTTTCTGTGACTACTGAGAAATTTGGGTTGGGCAATTTGGCAAAAATGAAGTATGTTGGGTTCTGGTATAAATACTGCCAAATGATAGTACCACGTCCCAAGTGAAAGGTAGATAGCAGAGCCGCACTCAAATGTTTTTATATTTTTCAATACGCAATACTAATCACATACATCATTTTGCGAGACGTCAACTATGTGACACACTATCCATCCATTATCTGTAACCGCTTATCCTGTGCAGGGTCACGGGTAAGCTGGAGTCTATCCCAGCTGACTATGGGCAAGAGGCGGGGTACACCCTGGACAAGTCACCAGGTCATTGCAGGGCTGACACATAGACACAGACAACCATTCACACTCACACCTACGGTCAATTTAGAGCCACCAATTAGCCTAACCTGCATGTCTTTGGACTGTGGGAGAAACCGGAGGAAACCCACAAGAACATGCAAACTCCGCACAGAAAGGCCCTTGTTGGCCCCTGGGCTCGATCCCAGAACCTTCTTTGCTGTGAGGCGACCGTGCTAACCACTACACCACCATGCCGCCTGCACGGATAGACCAGCTACTATCTATTCCTGTAATACAATCCTGGTGGCTGTAATTGTTAAATACTTTGATCAAACAGCTTGTTGTCTAGAATTTGGCTTCATCAGTAGACATTGTTGGTGGAATTGTAGCCTGCACTGCAGTATCCAGCAGCATTGGCAATGCTTAATCTACCTTAAATTTGACGTCACATAGTTGACAAATTTTGGGCTTTTTGGCTTGCCATGTCAATTGGTATCAACCTATTTGTGGATTTCAGTTCCACCTGCAACACCATCATCCCAGCTCTTCTGCAGGACAAGCTCTCCCAGCTGAACATCCCTGACTCCACCTGCAGGTGGATCACTGACTTCCTGTCTGACAGGAAGCAGCATGTGAAGCTGAGGAAATACATCTCTGACTCCCAAACCATTAGCACCGGATCCCCCCAAGGCTGCATCCTTCCTGTACTCTTCTCCCTGTACACCAACAGCTGCACCTCCAGTCATCAGTCTGTCAAGCTCCTAAAGTTCGCAGATGACACCACCCTCATTGGACTCATCTCTGATGAGGATGAGTCTGCCTAAAGGTGGGAGATTGACCATCTGGTGTCCTGGTGCAGGCAGAACAACTTAGAGCTCAGTGCTCTCAAGACAGTGGAGATGATTGTAGACTTCAGGAGGAACTCTGCCACACTCTCCCAGTTTTACTTGCCAGTAACCTCTGTGGAGTATTTCCACTTCCTAGGCACTATAATCACCCAGGACCTTAAGTGGGAGACGAATACCTGCTCTCTCACCAAGAAAGCATAACAGAGGATGTACTTCCTGTGGCAGTTGAAGAAGTTTGATCTGCCAAAGACAATAATGATGCACTTTTACACCACCATCATCAAGTCTATCCTCACCTCCTCTATCACCATCTGGTATGCTGCTACCACTGCCACCAGAGACAAGGAC
The DNA here is from genome assembly GCF_027579695.1 of Neoarius graeffei. Lineage (NCBI taxonomy): Eukaryota > Metazoa > Chordata > Actinopteri > Siluriformes > Ariidae > Neoarius > Neoarius graeffei. Next base: position 51,585,659 of record NC_083588.1, on the reverse strand, counting down.
AGACTGCAGCACATCATTTGCTCTGCTGAGAGGATGACTGGCTGCAACCTTCTGTTTCTTCAGGACCTGTACAAGTCCAGAATCCTGAGGAAAAAATTAAGGATTCTGGCCGACCCCTCTCACCCAGGACACAAACTTTTTGAACCACTCCTCTGGTAGGAGGTTGCGGTCAATTTGAACCAAAACCTCATGCCATAAGGCCAGCTTTTTCCTCACTACAGCTGGCTTCACCAATCAGGTCAGAGACCCCCACTGACTCTAATCTCTAATCTCACACTTCCAATCTGTGACATTAATGCACTTTGTCTCTGAACTGCAATTTTGCACATTTCAAGGTCATGTCCTACATCTCCATTCCGTGAACCTTTATTGCACATTCCAGCTCACACTTTACAGCTTGGTTATTGACTTAGCCCATCCCATTACACATATTCTCTTCCTCTCACCCAACCTTATCATGCCTCTTCTCCATCTTCATCACATGACCCATTCTTGCACATTCCGGACATACTGGACAGCTCGGACTCCCACAACTCATGCACATACCCCTTAAATATGTCCACTATTCAATTTGTACATTCCAGATTCTTCTGTTTCTTATTCTATGTACGTAGCTAGTTCTTGTCTTCGCTAAATTGTTCTATTTTGACTGTTCAAGCGCCAACCACCAAAGCAAATTTCCTTGTATGTGAGAACGTACTTGGCAATAAACTTGATTCTGATTCTCGCCTAGGGTCATGTGCATGATGGGAGTGTACTGCCACTTTGTTTCATTACACTGACTACTTACCACAGTTAATCACACAGATGGGCACTTTTTTACGTGTCAACACCATCACATGGTTGACATGTAAAAAAGGTACGCTTCAATTTTTACACACTCAACTCCACACACACACAAAAAACCCCACCATACCAAAAGCAGTGCACACTATTGTGTGTATGAGATGTTGTTCTAGTGCCCTGCCAGATAACATAAGGCAGGTGAACCTTGTATCTGAGGAACCGTTGCAACGCTGGGGCTGAATTCAGCACCATCACAGAGTTGACCAATAGTTCGTGGGACACCTACTTTGACTAAGCTGCAGTCGAAATGATTAAAAGCGGCATCAAGTTTAGTTGTATTTTCTTGAAACACGCTCATATCCATGACATGCACAGAGGGTAATCTTGTCTGCTGGCTTTCAGTGAAGAAATAACACTGTTAGTTCAAACCAAGGTTGCAGGTGGGACAAGCCAAGTTGGCCATTTTCACACTTAGTTTGACTTTTTCCAACAACTAAGAAATGTCAGAGAGATCTGCTGAATTGTTTTCACCCCAGGGAATTCTTGCTGTATGTATAGGTTTTAGATCTCTCCACATTACACAGGCCTAGAGATGGCTCTGAGACACAAATTTCTCAGTATTCACATAAACACTAATATTTTATATTATATATATATATATATATATATATATATATATATATATATATATATATATATATATATATATATGATTCCTTAATAAGAATATTAAGCACTGGCTTCTGCTATGACTACAATTTACAGCATATGGTAAAGGCGCCGACTTGCCCTTCCCAGAATCCTCTGCTCCAAGTAGCAAGTCAATATTTTCTACATAAGCAATATTCCAAACCAAGCCGCAACAATTTGGCAACGTCCTAGGCCATAAGTCTTAAACTGTAATGTGAAATTGAAGATATAAATTCTTTCAACCATCCTGTACTGTTTTTAATATTGTTTTTCCATTGTAAGGGATCAGAACGGGCCTCGGCCAGCTTGCGGGCAGCCGCAAAGGGAAGAAAAAGTAAGGTATATTTTCTCCAAAGCGTCCAGGTATGACATAGCTAAAGAAACATTCGCAATGGGTTCCGACTGGAACACTAACAGTGAGTTTACAGAGGTTATGCTGCACAGAATGATAGAGACCAGGGGCGGATCCAGGAAAATGGGAAGGGGGGGTTCAACCCAGTAAGGCCAAGGTCTGGGGGCCGCCAGAAGCCCCCGGAAGCGCTGCAGTTTTTAAATGCCTGAAAATGCATTTTGCACTGTCAGAGACATGTTGTAAATGAAATCTCTGAAAGAAAATTACCATCCATCCATTATCTGTAGCCACTTATCCTGTCCTACAGGGTCACAGGCAAGCTGGAGCCTATCCCAGCTGACTATGGGCAAGAGGTGGGGTACACCCTGGACAAGTCGCCAGGTCATCGCAGGGCTGACACACAGAGACAAACAACAATTCACACTCACATTCACACCTACGGTCAATTTAGAGTCACCAATTAACCTAACCTGCATGTCTTTGGGCTGTGGGGGAAACCGGAGCACCCGGAGGAAACCCACACAGACACAGGGAGAACATGCAAACTCCAAAAAATTACCATATCAAATATATCTTTTAAAAGTAGGGACTTTCAAAACCATTAGTCACTGAAAATGATATTGTTAGAGTTGCAGGTATATGTGTAGAACATAATTACAACTGATATATGGTTTTAGTTAGTTTAGGTCGGGTTCTTGCCCGAGCTGATAATCACATCATCAGTTTTTCTCTGGCTAATCAGACACAAGGTATGACACCACTCTTGCTGGAGCAGTTGGGAGTTAGATGCCTTGCTCAAGGGCACTTGAGCCAGTCCTGCTGGTTCAAGAAATCAAACCAGCAACCTTTCAGTATACATGACTGTTTCTACTTATTCGCCTGAATAAGTAAAACAGTCATGTGTACTGTTTCTACTTATTCAGGTGACATTAGCCATACCTAACAACCTGTGTTTTCTCTCTCTTTCTCCCCCCCTCTGTTCCTCTGAGTTACATGCCAATCCTGAGATTGAGATGCTGACCTCCTCTGCTGCTCAGACCTGCCTGATCCATCCTGAGGCCCTATGTCTGGTCGGAGTCTCATCACATCGCTCCTGTGGAGGATGGCCCCATATGGACAGTTGAAAGTCACACTTGGAAGACACTCTGGACTCTTACAGTAATGCTTTTATGGCTGAGGACTACAGTTGACTTGCTAACTTTAGGACTGCAGTTGTCATGAACAGTTTTACACTCAAGTTTCCATCAATAACATCAACGAAACTGACTTCATGTTAAAACTATTAATGTTATAGTCATGTCTGTTGTCACCCAAATGAGGATGGGTTCCCTTTTGAGTCTGGTTCCTCTCAAGGTTTCTTCCTCATGTCGTCTGAGGGAGTTTTTCCTTGCCACCGTCGCCACAGGCTTGCTCATTGGGGATAGATTAGGGATAAAATTAGCTCATGTTTTAAGTTGTTCAAATTCTGTAAAGCTGCTTTGTGATAATGTCTATTGATAAAAGCGCTATAAAAATAAACTTGAATTGACTTTTGGTCCCAAAGCTGTTTCTCTAACCATTTGGCCATGGCTTCCCCCTATATATAGGGTAATATTTATGAAAGTTGCATTGTCATATAATGCATTACTACGTGACACACTACAGTGTAGTACACTGACCACAAAACACCTTAAATCAATAAATTATTACTATTTTAGCAACTGCAATCTGAGCTCCTGCTCAGGACATTCAATGCACATATAAGACAGTGACTATAGATAGTTTTCACTGACGTCACGGCATTCCGGGGAACACCCTCCAGCCGCCATTTTGTGGGGCAAACAAAACGGACCATCGCCATTACCGGCTACGTTATCTCGGACGAATTTATGAAGTTATATAGTCAGTTTTCTAAAATAAAGATCAATGTCAGCAAAATCAAGCAAACATAAGTATATAGATACATTAGACGACATCTCAGGACAACGGTATGCAGCCAAACTGGCCTTGATTGGGGGAATTGACCCCTACGAAGTGGACAAAGATGAATTTTCAAGTGACTATGCAGGGCTGCCAAAGCCTGAAACTGCCAAAGCCTGCTCCAAAGCCTGAAACTGACTTCATCAAACTTTAAAGGGTGTCTGATATATACAACTTTATATATTCACAGCGCGCCTTTTGTCGGATGCTGCCTTTTTCACGGCTGAATCATGCAGATCCGATTTTTTTTTAGGGGGGGCGTTGGAGTGTCTGATTATAATTTCAAAGTAAATTCTGTATTAAAATTACTAAATAAGCAAATCTGTTACAGTCCATGAAACAGGAAGTATAAGGATGAGAAAAAAAAACAGTTTAAATCGGAAAGCTGTGCACATTTGTGCAGCCCGAGCGGTGTGCAGGACTGCACAAATGTGCGCAGCTTTCCGATTTAAACTGTTTTTTCTCATCCTTATACTTCCTGTTTCATGGACTGTATCGGATTTGCTTATTTAGTAATTTTAATACATAATTTACTTTGAAATTATAATCAGACACTCCAACGCCTCCCCTAAAAAAAAAAATCGGATCTGCGCGATTCAGGCGGCATCCGCCAAAAGGCACGCTGTTTGCATCCTAAACACAAATCAAATCATACAGAATAGACCTAAAATATGTTTTTCAAAAATGACCCTTGCATGAGTGAAGTGACAAGTTTCAAATAGAAACGTGACAAACGAGCAATATTAAGTGTACATTACAATGTATACGTACACTCAGCGGTTCCAGTTAGGCATTCTCCAGAGATTGTTCACATGATGTTTTGGTTTCCAAAAACAAACTTAAACACAATTGATTGTTTATTTAAACAATTTACCACTTATAAAATGATCGGAGCAGACTTTGCTGTGTTTGGAAGGCTGATAATCCTTGCGGTTGATTCTCGCAAGCCATAGATTTCTCCTTTGTATGCTGAGTTTCTTTGTTTGCTCGCCTTCGTGCTCCCGTACAGTGGGAATTCCATAAAAGCTCCGCTTGACTTCATCATTTGACCTATTACAACAGCCGTGAATACAACAGGTGTGCACCATTGCTAGCTCTAAATAGCCTGCTTGGGTTCTTTTGAAGACTTTGTACTTGCGCGTTACAATGTGTGCTCAGTCACCCGTACGGCAAGCTTGACCTGCAAGATGGCCGCCACAAGGGAATCCCCGACTCTGTGACGTCATGTGAAAACTATCTGTGTGTGTGTGTGTGTGTGTGTGTGTGTGTGTGTGTGTGTGTGTACGCAGTAAGCCTGCTGCAGCATCTTATCATTTTGGCTTGTGAACATGCATGTTAACAATATCATAAACATAAAAGGATGGTGCACACCCTTTACATGTAGTCTACAGTGCAGTCCGGGAATACAGTGTGCTATTATGGAGATGTATGAAGTTCCCACGCCCTGTTAAAATCCAACAGGACTTGCCCAGCTTGCTTTTCAGTGCATTCCTGTCATGAGTGAAAAAACCTAAGCTAGGAACCTACTATTAAATATAAATTTATACCATAAACTCTTCAGCTCAATCAAACATAAGGATTTATTTTGTTTATTTTTACCTTCTTAATTAAAAAACAGCAGACATACCTCGGTATCTACAATACATCTCATCTCATTATCTCTAGCCGCTTTATCCTGTTCTACAGGGTCGCAGGCAAGCTGGAGCCTATCCCAGCTGACTACGGGCGAAAGGCGGGGTACACCCTGGACAAGTCGCCAGGTCATCACAGGGCTGACACATAGACAGAGACAACCATTCACACTCACATTCACACCTACGATCAATTTAGAGTCACCAGTTAACCTAACCTGCATGTCTTTGGACTGTGGGGGAAACCAGAGCACCCGGAGGAAACTGGCCTTTGAAACTGTGTCTAACAATGCTAGTAGTAGCACTGAAGGTGACAAAGGACCTAGAAAATGATGAGTGAGTAAGTGACTGAGTCTCTCTCTCTCTCTCACACACACACACACAGTATAGCCTCAAACACCCTGCCATTCAACTACACACATAAACAATCACATTAGTGTCTGGAGTCACATAATAATATAATTTTTTTTAACAGTTATTCTACAAAATCGAGTCCTACATGAGCTGATAGCTGATGAGGTGCATAACGCTGAGTCGGCTATAAGCCATGTACAACGAGATTGAGTGGAATAACTGTTTTATTCTATCCACATTCACTGGATTTTGAGAAACGGAGCATTTTTATTTAAATTTTTTTCAAATTCGATAAATAAAAACTTGATACAAAATGTCCGACAAAATCATTTCCACTTAGAATTAGGGATGTACCGAATCCTGATTTTTAAGGTTCTGCCGAATACCGAATCCACTGCTTAAGATTCGGCCGAATCCGAAACCGAATCCTACTCCGAACATTAGCTAGTACATTATAATGCAGTGAAAATCATTGCACATTTCCTTTTCTTAATAGTAAGATAGAGATACTTTATCCAGAAGGAATATTTTATTATTTTATCTCATCTCATTATCTCTAGCCGCTTTATCCTGTTCTACAGGGTTGCAGGCAAGCTGGAGCCTATCCCAGCTGACTACGGGCGAAAGGCGGGGTACACCCTGGACAAGTCGCCAGGTCATCACAGGGCTGACACATAGACAACCATTCACACCTACGGTCAATTTAGAGTCACCAGTTAACCTAACCTGCATGTCTTTGGACTGTAGGGGAAACCGGAGCACCCAGAGGAAACCCATGCGGACACGGGGAGAACATGCAAACTCCACACAGAAAGGCCCTCGCCGGCCACGGGGCTCGAACCCGGACCTTCTTGCTGTGAGGCGACAGCGCTAACCACTACACCACCGTGCTGCCCTTATTATTTTATTTTAAACTGTAAAAACATAGGCAATAACTTCTGCCACTATTTTGTATTTGAATAGTCACACTTAGAGAACACCACTGAAATTTTCAGCTTAAAGTCATTCAGTGTACAGGCTTTAGTATACTGTCCATTATAAAGAACAAAGAAAAAGAGCAAAAAGTGACATTATTGCTAAAAGAATAAGGCCTGTCAGTAACAGTGAGCCATTGCTAAAGTGCTCTTTGTTGAACAAAAAATAAAAAGTGAAAGAATCTCTGCAGATAGAATGCAGCAAAACATAGCACATTTACATTTTAACTCTTGCATACATGTAAGCCCATGGCCGTAACTACCATTGAGGACACCGAGGTCATGTCCTCGGTATTTTTTTCAGAAATTTAAAATTGGTCTACGCTGAATTCGAGCAGTGATCAATGTAAAACGCAGTGTCCGCATCCACATGTCATCTGTATTTCCCCCCAATAAAATTCACATTTGTCTAATGTCATCTGAAATCTCTCAGCCTCTATCGCTATCGTTGCTGTGTCTAACGCAGCGTCACGCGATGTAGCCTATACTAGTGTCGGCCGGGGAAGTTGGGTTTTGGATAAAACAGGCAGGGTGTAGTCTACGCTCTATCACATATGCCTACCTAACCTAATGTAGGCTAATAGTAGGGCTGCACAATTAATCGAATTTAATCGAAAATCACGATTTTGGCTGCCACGATTAAATTAAATGAAAATCGCAATTTATTTCCATTTAAAATGCGAGCTCTGCTGCATATCTGATCAAGCACTTTTTGACCAGTACTCCGCGAAACCATTAGGGGGCGATCCGACGCATGTAAGGTTTCATTACTCCGCCTAAATAAGCAAGCAAGCCAAGTGCGCAGAGCTTCAGTACAGCGGTATCTTCAAGGGGTGATAGCGTGAGAGTACCATAGGTAACATATTGAGGTGAGAGAGAAAAGCTAACTATGTCGGAACAACAGACTATTTAGCACTGGAGACAATGCTGTGACCTGCCTTCGCTCATGTTTAAAGCCAGAGCATGTTGATAGGCTGGTCTTTCTAGCTAAAAACTTGTAGGCCTCAGTATAATGCTATGTAATTGTTGCAATTGAGTTTTCAGTTCCTTCATCCTTTGGTAATTTCTTGGATAAATTTCATTTATTTGTCATTTGGAAATCAGAATTTCTCTTTTAAATTTCATTCTGCACTGAAAGCTGTTCATATTGTTTGTTTGAATATAGTGAAATAAAATTTAAGTGATTTCCCTAACATCAAGAATAATCGTGATTAATTATCATGATTACAATTTTGATCAAGATAATCGTGATTATCATTTTTTCCATAATTGTACAGCCCTAGCTAATAGTCACATCGCATTATAGAGCTTTACCTGAGTGCAAAATGAAAACGTTGCAACAACAAACTAAATTAAGGTTTGCACAGCCAAGAGAAGAGCAGGGAAAGAGAAGGAGGGAAGGTGAGAAAATATTGTCCGTGCAGTGGCAGACCGTTCAGTGGTGTCATGCCAACTTTCCAAGGGGAAACGTTTCATTGTCATTGCCTATTACATTTTAGTTAGCATTTCGAGAAACATTCAAAACTACGTTGTCACAGGCAGCCCTGTGCAGGGCTGACTAAACGGGCTTGTTTGAGTAACTCTCTCTCTTTCTCTCTCACTCACTCACACAGACACACACACACAAATAATACACTCTCACACACTCTCTCTAATACATAGTCTTCACACAGAACTAATAGCCCTACATTCTAATGTAATTTAAGATAATGAAATGTAAATAATGCCAATACTTCAAATCTTCTGGCTCGAAGATCGGAACTGACATGACGGAGTGTTCTACACGGACTCCTTAAAGCGCCACACACACACTGTCACCTGCAGCAGAAAGACCTAATTGTAAACTTCGGATGTGAGAGATAACAGCTGTCACGTCCGAAGTTTTTTGATTGAAAAGCCATCAGATACAGTAGCGTTGACACGTTTCACTTAGCCATATAAAGAAGTATGTTTTGAGCTCTTTAGACTATGCAAAATAGCTGTGGCACTCCCAGTGAGCGCTGCCTCTTGTGAGCGGAGTTTCTCCACTTTGAAACTGGTGAAGACCTACCCCCGATCCACCATCAGTGAGGAGCGTCTAAGCAATCTTGGTGTGCTCAGCATTGAATCCAGAAGGTCCAAGGCCTTGATGCATTTTATTTTTTCTTTCTATTTTCCCCCCCTACTGTACATAAAGAAAGAGTGAGATGATGACAGTGTGATTTAGATAGTGATTGTACATTCAAGTCTCATGCTGTGAAAAAGAAAATTCATTCATACTGTGAATTTAAAGTGTCATTGTACAGATAAAATGTTCATTGTATGCAAAAAAAGAAATCTTATTTTACAAAAAAGAGAAACATGGTTTTAAGATTTATTGAGCATAATTTATTTTATGTTTAGGCTATTGAGACAGAATGTTTATCTCATTGTATTTATCTCATCTCATCTCATTATCTCTAGCCGCTTTATCCTTCTACAGGGTCGCAGGCAAGCTGGAGCCTATCCCAGCTGACTACGGGAGAAAGGCGGGGTACACCCTGGACAAGTCGCCAGGTCATCACAGGGCTGACACATAGACACAGACAACCATTCACACCTACGGTCAATTTAGAGTCACCAGTTAACCTAACCTGCATGTCTTTGGACTGTGGGGGAAACCAGAGCACCCGGAGGAAACCCACGCGGACACGGGGAGAACATGCAAACTCCGCACAGAAAGGCCCTCGCCGGCCATGGGGCTCGAACCCGGATCTTCTTGCTGTGAGGCAACAGCGCTAACCACCATGCCGCCCGCAAAACATTTTGAACGTTTAAATATTACCATGTTTTGTCCTTATATGTGTGAGGGCCACCTGGCTCAAAGTAGCCACCACATATAAGGAGACATACACTGTTAGTGGTATATATACATATGCGCATTTATTTTACAATATTTACAGACTATAGTGAACCAAGCAAGCAAAGACACAACAAGCAGGCCGCCAGCCACAACCGCTGGAAAAGCAAGCTACCAGCCTCTCGCCGTCAGGCCAGGGCTGGAAATGAGAGCCTCCTCCCAGGTGACAGAACCCCAGCTAAATTCCCTGGACTCCGTCTCCTGGTTGCCCCCCAGACTGCAGGCTCCAACTCCACCTACAGGCTATGCAAAGAACACAGCAAAATCAAGACACAGCCTGCAGTTGGTATTACTGTGGGAGCCATGGGCGATTGCTCTAAGACAACGAGGGAGGCTCAGCCTCCTCTAAAAATGACGAACATCGTGTAGGATGAATTGCGCTAGGCTTATGTTATAGCCGACCTTATAAAATTGCTATTTCAGATCCAGAATCATAGAAATATATGTGCGCAACCCAACTACAGTGTGAAATCATTCCATTATAACTTTCCCCAGTTCACCTAATGTGTGCGTGAGTTTTTCCCCCTCGTGACAGCGCGATGCAGCCCAGCCTCAGTGGATTGGGAGCTATGTGCTTGTCAATCTCAAAATGCAAGACGATTATTGGACAAATACTGCGAAAACGCCCGCCCACGGAGTCTCACGGACTCCCAGCCTCAATGGACTTCAATGGCATTTGGGAGCTATGCGCTTTTCAATCTCAAAATGCAAAACGGTTATTGGACAAATACTGCGAAAACGCCCGCCCATGGACTCCCAGCCTCACATGGGAGGGACATGGCAGTTTCCGCGAGGAGACTGGTGATTGGTGAAAGCGGCCGGATATTTTCTTTGATTGACAGCTCGTTTCAACTATAGACAGGCAGCACAGTGTTGCCAGATTGGGCGGTTTCCCGCACAATTGGGCGGTTTTAAGTGCATTTTGGCGGGTTTTGAACATATTTTGGGCTGGATAACGTCAGCAGTATCTGGCAACATCAGTTCAGTCCCATGCGGATTTGCAAGTGCTGTGGTGTATTGTAAGAGATCGGCTTACATTTCGATTTCATTCATTACATACGGTTTCTACCAGCTTTTTTAGTTTGTATATATTTTCATTGTAAATAAAGTGTAAATATAGTGTTGTCAAGTTTGCTATCTTAGTTCCAGAAATTTTGTTTATTTGAGTGACTGAACTTGAACTTGAGGGGGCTAGTCAGCTAGCAAGAAAGCTGCGCACGGATGCCAAGCATTGCTGATTTAATTTTGGCGAAGCCATTTGCCAGTCTTCCTTTCAAGGAAAAAATTAAAATTAAAGAGCAGGGTAGACCAACGCCTCAAATTGACTTGGTGAAAAAGGTAGGGAATAATACTCGTTCCTTTCAGCTCTCCTGGTACAAGAAAGTGAATTGGCTAACAGCAAGTGAGCCACAGCAACAACAGTAAATAGGCTACTTTAGTAATATATCATGGATGGACCAAAAATATAGAATCTATTTAAAATGTTTATGCTGAGTATATTATATTGGAATATATATTTTTCTGGATATGAATTAAACACCGCTACAATTTGGAAAACATTTTTAAACAAAAACACAGCCGAGGTCAATTTTTAAACAACATGCCACAATTTTAAAATATAGAATGTTAAAATATACACCCCCCCCCAACACCACCATCATGTATATTGGACAGTAGGCTAATGGGCCAAAAGAACCTGTTAAATCTGGAAATATCGTAACCGACCAGCCTCCCCTGTTTGAAAGACTACCAGCCGCCACTGGTGGGGGCATAGAGTGTGGGAGGCAGTGGCGTAACACCGGACAGCACGGTTGAGCCAGGGTGTCACATATGTGCCCCCCTGAAAAAACACTGGCCCCACCTCGGCCCCCCTAGTAATTTTGGTCTAGAACCGCCACTGCTCCTAGTTGCACATTATGCTCTGATTTCATTTTTTAAAAACCATCCACTATTCAGCATGCTGTTTTGCAATGCCATGACCATAATTCACACATGACTATGAGCCCTTTATCTTCAGATACAGAATGTAGAACCTGAGGAATAACTTTATACTTCTGCTGAGAGCAAAGTCATTCAAAAAGTAAAATTAGGGTGTTCATTGGAGCTAAATTAGATAAAAGCCCAAAGACAAGCATTTAAAATTAAACAAAAAGTTAAAGCAAAGAAAAAATGCTTTTTTCAAATATCTATATTTAATAATGGCAATTGTTTCTTCTGAAAAATAATTCTACTTGTGGCTGTTGCTACAAAACAAATTATTATTATTATTATTATTATACATTTATTTATTTATTTATTTGTTATAGAAGAGTGGATAAAATTCATTTTGCCAAGTCTGTAAACTACCGGCTAGTCTGTAAGCTTCATTATCCTACTCAACATAAGATTTATTACTTTTTGGTAGAGCACTGCATCAATTTCACAACAAATTTAAATTTTAAACATAAGTTTCAAATGGGATGGCATGGTGGTGTCGTGGTTAGCACTGTCACCTCACAGCAAGAAGGTCTGGGTTTGAGCCCCGTGGCCGGCGAGGGCCTTTCTGTGCGGAGTTTGCATGTTCTCCCCATGTCCGCATGGGTTTCCTCGGGGTGCTCCGGTTTCCCCCACAGTCCAAAGACATGCAGGTTAGGTTAACTGGTGACTCTAAATTGACTGTAGGTGTGAATGTGAGTGTGAATGGTTGTCTGTGTCTCTGTGTCAGCCCTGTGATGACCTGGCGACTTGTCCAGGGTGTACCCCGCCTTTCGCCTGTAGTCAGCTGGGATAGGCTCCAGCTTGCCTGCGACCCTGTAGAACAGGATAAAGTGGCAAGAGATGATGAGATTAGAGATGTTTGGAGTTTGCCCAACAGCATGTGGCAGACTCCCCAAGCATATGGAAGAAAATACTCTGGTCAGATGAGACTAAAATTGAACTTTGTGGCCATCATGGGACTCGAACCTGGACCTTCTTGCTGTGAGGCGACAGCGCTAACCACTACATGACCGTGTTGCCGTAGCAGAAGTAGTAATGGTTTATTAGTATGCATTATTCTGGTCAGTAGTTATCCAGACACTACAAAAGTTGTATTGAATTTAATTTTTGTATAGTTTTCGGAGATTGAAACATGCTTTGACCATTCAACCACTACAATTATCTGGAAGTTCATTTGGACAATAAAGTGGCCTGATCAAAGACATACTGTACAAAAAGGGCTAGAGTTTACTTTAGTTTTTCAGGTGGCTAAGGTCCTTTAACATTTTTACAAACTGCAAGGAGTCCAGTGCAGTAGTGACCAGTGCAGTTTACTATGCTGTGATGTGCTGGGGCAGCAGAATTAAGGCCGCTAGTATAAACAGAGCGAAAAAAAATTATGAAAAAGTGAGCGCTGTCACTGGGGAGATGGAGCTCGACAATTTGGAGAAGGTGAGAGAGAGAAAGATGCTGCACAAATTACTTGATATCATGGACAATGGCTCTCATACACAACACAAACAGTATAGAAGCACCTTCAATAGGAGGTTGAGACAGAACATCATGGAAGTCATTGCTCTCAGCTGCTATCGGACTCTACACCACCTCTTCTCTCTGTTGGTATGGGCTGGAGTATTAAGCCTAACCAAGGGTGTTTTCTGGCTCCGCTACAGACACTTGATGTTTTTTGGCACTGTAATGCACTTTTCAGCGTAGTCACTATGAAACAGAAGCTACACTATACATTGATCACTTTTACTTGTCACTTCTTGGACCCAGACAATTTACTCTGGTCATTTACAACAGCTAGCTTTGGAAGTTGGATAACAACTGATATTTCTTATATAGTGCTTTATTCTTTGATTTTTTATTTATTTATTTATTTTTATTTTATCTGATCTTATCTTAATTGTTAAAAAGAGGTGCACTGCTCTGGTCTATGCTGGCTTTCAATCTACCTTCTTCTTATAGATGGTAGGACATAATGAAGTATTGAATTCAAAGCCTAGAAAACCATGATACAGCACTGAGCACAATTTTCCTTGCTGACACGATGTTAGAACAGTCATTACTGTATAAAATATTTGCTAGTTAGTGACTGGCTCTCTTAAATTTAAAGGAGGCCTATGCGCACTATGGAACAGAAAGGGCTGCTACTTTTCTGAGTGAAAATGTTTCACTGAATGTAATCATAACTGTAATATACATTATCAGTTACTATATGGGGCAATTTATTTTAGACAAATTCCCTTCAGATGAGATTTTAGGCTCGGCATGAACGTATAGTGAATGCATAGTTGCTCAATATTACTCTCCCTTGAGACAAATACACTACAGTGTAAATTGTATACTTGGGGAATGAATGTAATGTGCTTTGCAGTTTTACTAAAATGTTTCAATTACTTCAATGACTGTCAGAATAACACTCCCTATTGGCTTTGTACATTGCCTTTATCCATCCATTATCTGTAACCTCTTGTCCTGTGCAGGGTCACAGGCAAGCTGGAGCCTCTCCCAGCTGACTATGGGCGAGAGGCAGGGTACACCCTGGACAAGTCACCAGATCTTTGCAGGGCTGACACATACAGACAAACAACCATTCACACTCACACCTATGGTCAATTTAGAGCCACCAATTAGCCTAACCTGCATGTCTTTGGACTGTGGGGGAAACCAGAGCACCCGGAGGAAACCCACGCAGACACAGAGAGAACATGCAAACTCCACACAGAAAGGCCCCCGTTTGCTGCTGGGCTCAAACCCAGAACCTTCTTGCTGTAAGGCGACAGTCCTAACCACTACACCACCGTGCTGCCCACCATTGCCTTTATGTGTTCTTTAATTAACCTGACTGCACAAAAATGTATACAAATTCAAACAAATAAATATGATGTCATTGCATTTGGTTGTAAAGTTACTTAACTCTTCCCCATAGCCCGCAAGGGCACCACTGATGGCATTTTAATGGTCCATCGTTGTTGTGTCTCATGCATTTAAACTTGACAGAGCCCATCCCTCTCCAGGTTTGATCAATGTACAATTTAGAGTAGCCAGTTAGCCTAACTGCATGTCCTTGGACTGTGGGGAAAACCAGAGCACTCAGAGGAAGCCCGCATAGAAAACGGGAGAATATGCAAACTCCATACAGAAAGGCTCCTGTTGGCCCCTGGGCTCGAACTCAGAACCTTCTTGTTGTGAGGCAATGGTGCTAACCAGTGCACTCTATAAGGTTCTGGTCAGGCAATTTGGCTGGCCAATCAAGCACAGTAATATCATGGTCAGCAAACCATGTGATAGTAGTTTTGGCACTGTGGGCTGGTGCTAAGTCCTGCTGGAAAAGGAAATCAGCATCTCCATGAAGCTTGTCAGCAGATGGAAGCATGAAGTGCTCTAAAATCTCCTGGTTGACAGCTGTGTTGACTTTGGACTTGATAAAACACAGAGGACCAACACCAGCAGATGACATGGCACCCCAAATCATCACAGACTGTGGAAACTTCACACTGGACCACAAACACCTTAGATTCTGTGTCTCTCCACACTTCCTCCAGACTCTAGGACCTTGATTTCCAAATGAAATGCAAAATATACTTTCATTTGAGGGGCGGCACGGTGGTGTAGTGGTTAGTGCTGTCGCCTCACAGCAAGAAGGTCCGGATTCGAGTCCCGTGGCCGGCGAGGGCCTTTCTGTGCAGAGTTTGCATGTTCTCCCCGTGTCCGTGTGGGTTTCCTCCGGGTGCTCCGGTTTCCCCCACAGTCCAAAGACATGCAGGTTAGGTTAACTGGTGACTCTAAATTGACCGTAGGTGTGAGTGTGAATGGTTGTCTGTGTCTCTGTGTCAGCCCTGTGATGACCTGGCGACTTGTCCAGGGTGTACCCCGCCTTTCGCCCGTAGCCAGCTTGCCTGCAACCCTGTAGAACAGGATAAAGCGGCTAGAGATAATGAGATGAGATGAGACTTTCATCTGAACAGACGATTTTGGACCACTGATCAACAGTCCAGTTCTTTCTCTCCTTAGTCCAGGTAAGATGCTTCTGAAGTTGTCTCTGGTTCAGGAGTGGCTTGATATTAGGAATGCAACATTTGTAGCCCTTTTCCTGAAGATATCTGTGTGTGGTGGCTCTTGATGCACTGACACCAGCCTCAGTTCTCTCCTTGTGACGCTCTCCCAAGTTCTTGAATCAATTTTTCTTGACAATACTCTCAAGGCTGCAGTCATCCCCGTTGCTTGTGCACCTTTTCCAGCCAGGCTTTCCAGCAACGACCTTCTGTGGCTTACACTTCTTGTGGAGAGTGTTGATGATTGTCTTCTGGACAATTGTCAAGTCAGCAGTCTTCCCCATGATTGTACTTGTGTGTGCCAAACTAAACCAAGAGATAGATGGTATTTAGTTTTACTCAAATTCAAAATGAAATATTCTAATAATTTGAGATACTGGATTTCTGAATTTCATGAGCTATAAGCCATAATCATCCATAATCATTTGAGATGCACAAGTAAATACGTATTTAGACCCTTTATTCAGTACTGTGTAGAAGCAACTTTGTCAGCAATCACAGCTTTGACTCTTCTTGATTGTGAAACTCTGTCTGACAGTTTGTTGTAACCTTAAATATTGCCCTGAAATGTATTTTTTGTGTATCATGGGAGATAAGCTACACAAAAAATAAGATAAGCTACTCCTTTAAGGCAATAACACACTTTATAAAGAGTAAAGAATGTAGATAGTAAAACCTAAGTACATATTTAGACTTGTGTTTATTTAATGCCATTCAACATGTCAATTTTTGTGACAACTCAAGAAAACCAAGGTTCCAAGGAGATAATAAAGCTTATTACAACACAGCCACCAAGGGTTTACTGGCATTCACATTAATTGCCTGATATGGGAATACAAAGGTTCAGGGCAAACTGACGCCAAGATAATTAGCTCTGACTTACCATCTGTGTCTACCATACTTGTCCATTGAATTGACATACAAACCCAATGCTGTTTCCACCAGCCAAGAAGCAGTGAATGGGCAACGGGAAAGAGTTCTGCGTGTTGCGAATGCCATTGTCTGGTTGGTTAGTGTTCAGAGCCAGCATTATACCTGCCTATAACTGGAATTAACCGTGTTCAGAGCCAGGATTTTACCTGCTTGTAATCTGAATTAACCATGTTTCATTGTAACCAATATCTATACTACTAAAGGAAGGAAGTCTGTCTGTCTGTCTGTCTGTTCACCTACGGTATGCAAACCGACACAGCTGGACGCACATACTCCATACTTTGCACATGGATTGATGACACCCCAGAGGGGCTCAAGAGAACACTTTCAATTTTCCAAAACATGGGATTAGTCTCATCTCATCTCATTACCTCCAGCTGCTTATCCTGTTCTACAGGGTCGCAGGCAAGCAGGAGCCTATCCGAGCTGACTACAGGCGAAAGGCGGGGTACACCCTGGACAAGTCACCAGATCATCACAGGATAGGGACAAACACCCATTCACACTCACTGTCAATTTAGAGTGAACAATTAACCTAACCTGTATCTCTTTGGACTGTGGGGGAAACCAGAGCAACCGGAGAAAACCCACGCAGACATAGGGAGAACATGCAAACTCCACACGGAAAGGCCCCTGTCGACCACTGGGGTCAAACCCAGAATCTTCTTGCTGTGAGGCAACAGTGCTAACCACTACACCATCATGCTGCCTCATCAAAATCCATTCACTAATTTTTGAGTTACACTGGGAACAGACAAACAAACAGAAGTGAAAACATAACCTCCTCCAACAAAGTTGGTGGAGGTAAAAATCACTCTGCATAAGGGCATCTGCTAAATGCTATAAATGTAAATTTAAGGAATAAGGGAAATTGTGATGGTATTTCTTGCAAGTACGCCATGAGAATTGTCTTTCTGACGTTGTTGTGAGGTGTGGCCATGCATGTACGCATGTACACTTAGGTATCATGAGGTCAGAAGTGTAAAATAGAAGCAATATTGACAAACCAGTTATGACGGCTTGTCAGAGTTGCATAACACTGCCATTTAGCATGTTATTAATATCATCTAGGAATGCAGGTTGACAATTCTAGTGAAATGAACCAGTAACCTTTTGGCCCCCAAGCTGCTATTCCAACTTTTAGGCCATAATAACATGCTAAGCAGCAGTCTTATGCAAATCTGACGAACCCAGTTTGACAAGCAGAAAATGAGACAGTACGTAGCATTTTGGTCTTTTTTCATACCAGAACTGTACGTTCGTTATTTATCATTTTAAGGTCTAGACATGTTCTTCAGTCATTCCTATTAAAGCAAATTACATAAGTGTCTACAGCGTTAACAGAAATAACTAGAAGGACACTCAGTAGAGTGCATACCTCCACCAAGCTACATATTCAGATTTGCATCAAAATCTAAACAATTGTTCCTTGGTCCATTGCCAATTTTATTCAAAATTCCATCAAAATCAGTTCACTACTTTTTGAGTTACATTGGGAACAGATGAACAAACAAGCAAACAAACAAACGGGTGAAAACATTACCTCCAACAAATTTGGCGAAGGTAAAAATTGCTCTGCATAAGGGCATCTGCTAAATGCTATAAATGTAAATTTAAGAAGGGAAATTATGATGATATTATTGCAAGTACTACATGAGAACTGTTTTTGTGACTTTGTTGTGCGTTCTTGCCATTCATGCATGTAGAAGATGGTATCAAGATGTCAGAAGTGTGAAATAATAGCAATGTTTAAAAACCAGTTATGAAGGCTTGCCAGAATTGCACAAGACTGCCACTTAGCATGTTCTTAGTGTCATCTAGAAATACAGTTTGACAACCAGGAAATGGGATAGTACACAAAATATCCAGCTTTTTCATATCAGAACTGTTCCTTATTTATCTCTTTAAGGTCTTTTAGGGGGGCGGCACGGTGGTGTAGTGGTTAGCGCTGTCACCTCACAGCAAGAAGGTCCGGGTTCGAGCCCCGTGGCTGACGAGGGCCTTTCTGTGCAGAGTGTGCATGTTCTTCCTGTGTCCGCATGGGTTTCCTCCGGGTGCTCCGGTTTCCCCCACAGTCCAAAGACATGCAGGTTAGGTTAACTGGTGACTCTAAATTGAGTGTGAATGGTTGTCTGTGTCTATGTGTCAGCTCTGTGATGACCTGGCGACTTGTCCAGGGTGTACCCCGCCTTTCGCCCCTAGTCAGCTGGGATAGGCTCCAGCTTGCCTGTGACCCTGTAGAACAGGATAAAGTGGCTAGAGATGATGAGATGAGGTCTTTCAGGCTTGAGTGTCAGAGTCACACTCAACACAGTTCACTAGCAACACCTACTGCTAAGATAAATGTACAGCGTGTTTTAATTTCTACATCACATCAGTGTTCTGCCACATTGCATTATTATTAGCTCATCTGGCCAGCAGGTGATGAGCTTATGCCACCATGTGTTGTCCGTCATCCATCATCCATCCAGCTTCATCCACATTTCACAAAAATCGCTTCTTCTCCCTCAGTTCTTCACTGATTTTTATTCTTTTTGGCAGAAAGGTACTGTAGGTCTGCCTGGAGTGTATATAGCTTCTACCCAAATTTGTATAATTGCAATTAATAATAAAGATATGGAGTAATTAAGTCCTAATGAGCAGTTTCCACACAAATTGCTTGTTCTCCCTCAATTCTTTATCGATATTGATTATTTCTGGCATGAAGGTAAGGCTATCTAGGGTGCAACTTCTACCCAGATTGCTTAATGACAATTATTAATTAAGTTATGGACTAATTAAGCCTTAATGAGTAGTTCAACAAAAAAATGTTTCTTCTCAGTCAATTCCTTGCCGTTTTGGATTCTTTCTGGCAAATAGGCTGGTATTCCTCGGGTGTATATAGCTTCTATATATAGCTTGTATATAGTGTATATAGCTTATTTAGGGTTATTTGGGCTACTTTGTGATCTTTGTTGGTGGATTTTATTCATGTAAAAGCATGTACATGGCTGCTTTACTACAGAAATACACTGCCCAGCCAAAAAAAAGTCGCCATTCGGATTTAAATAAGCAAATACATAAGAACCTTTGATTGGATAATTACTGCAGGGATTAATGTGCTTCAGCTGGCAACAATTATTTTAATTCTAACTGATGCAGTGAGTAGATTCTCATTTCTTTATTACATGGTCAACCATGCCAGAAGGCGTACCCCGTGCTCATGGAAAAGATGTTACTGTGTTTCAGAAGGGCCAAATTATTGGCCTGGATCAAGCAAAGAAAACAACTAAGGAGATTGCTGAGATTACTGGAACTGGGTTAAGAACTGTCCAACGCATTTGTGAAACTTCCTGATGTGGGTGGAGCACAGAAGCATGGCAGGCGAGAGTTGATATTTGTACAAATATCTTTTTATTCAGCTTTTCAGTTTGCTTGCTTCCTTTCAGTCATCCATCCATCACTCACTCGCTCACTCACACACACATGCATTGTGGTTGGGGAGAGAGCTCCCTTTCTCTGCTCTCTCTCTTTTTATGCGCCGTCCCTGTAACAAACAGAGACCCACACACATTAATTGACAGCAGGTCGAATGACTTAGCCACTTACCTTCCCTGACCCCGCCCTCCATTCACAAACTGCTGCTTGGCCATGCCCCCACTGCCACATACCCCCACCGCCCAACTCAGGCCGGGGAGCTGTCCAGCCTGAAGCTGACTCCCCCCCCCCCCGACGGGACACGAAGTCCACCACCACCATCTGCGCCCCCGGCCTGTGGATCACCTCGAACTTAAATGGCTGGAGGGCGAGATACCAACGGGTGATCCATGCATTGGCATCCTTCATGCGGTGGAGCCACTGGAGGGGCGCGTGGTCTGAACAGAGAGTGAAAGGGCACCCCAGCAGGTAGTATCGGAGGGCGAGGACTGCCCACTTGATGGCGAGACACTCCTTCTCGATTGTGCTGTACCTGCTTTCACGCATCGAGAGTTTCCGGCTGATGTACAGCACGGGGCGTTCCTCGCCCTCCACCTCCTGGGACAAAACGGCCCCCAGTCTTCTGTCCGATGCATCAGTCTGCAAATTAACGGGAGAGAGAAGTCAGGGGAGTGTAAAAGTGGCCCCCCACACAGTGCAGCTTTTACCTCAGAGAAGGCCTGTTGGCACTGCTCCGTCCATTGGACCAGATCTGGAGCCCCCTTTTTGGTGAGATCGGTTAGCGGGCTGGTGACGTCCAAATAATTAGGTAGAAACCTACGATAATAGCCAGCCAGCCAGCCCCAAGAACCGTCTCACCTCCTTTTTGGTCTTGGTTGTTTTCTCTCGGGATAGACGAGTCAAGGAGATCTGCCAATATCCCTTTGTTAGATCCAGTGTCGAATAAAAGCGAGCAGCGCCTAACCGATCAAGCAACTCATCAATGCGAGGCATTGGGTATGCGTCAAATTTAGACACCGCATTGACCTTTCTATAGTCCACACAGAACCGGACCGACCCATCGGTCTTGGGAACCAGGACCACTGGGCTGCTCCAGTCACTGTGGGATTCCTCGACTATGCCCATTTTGAGCATGGCCTTGAGTTCGTCCCGAACCACCTTTTTCTTGTGTTCAGGCAAGCGGTAAGGGTGGCTACGCACTACCACCCCCGGGGTCATTTCAATGTGGTGTTCTATGAGGTGGGTACGACCAGGAAGGGGCAAGAACACGTCGGAAAATTCCTTCTGCAGCTTGGCTACCTCTGTGAGTTGGGCCGGTGAGAGGTGGTCTCCACAAGGGACCGGAGTGGTCCGAGATACTATCTTTTTTTTTACCTCCGGCCCCAGCTCTGCCTTCTCTGGGACTACTGATGCCAACACCACGGGGACCCCCTCATTCCAGCATTTTAAAAGCTTGAGGTGGTAGATTTGCAGTGCCCCACCCCATCCATTCGTTTCACCTCATAGTCAACATCCCCAACTCACTGTGTGACCTCAAAGGGCCTGTAGAACTTTGAACGGGTGGGTGGAGCACAGAAGTACGGCAGGCCAGAACTGAGTTGTCAAAACTCTTTATTTTTGCACTTTTCAGTGACACACGTACACTCTCCCAGCCACATGCATACACACACACATAAGACATCTGGTTCGGGAGAGAGCTCCCTTCCTCTGCCCTCTCTCTCCTTATATAGGGCGTGGTTGCTGGGAAGACACACAAACACAGGTTAATTCACATCAGGTGTAGTGATTCTGCCACTTACCTTCCCTGACTCTGCCCTCCTGTCACAGACCGATGCTTGACCACGCCCCCACTGCCACATACCCCCACTGTCCGACTCAGGCCGGGCAGCCATCCGGCCCGCAGCCGACTCCCCCCCCTTGATGGGAGAGGAAGTCCGCCACGACCATCTGCACCCCCGGCCTGTGGACCACCTTAAAGTTAAAGGGTTGGAGTGCCAGATACCAACGGGTGATCCGCGCCTTGGCATCATTCATGCGGTGGAGCCACTGGAGGGGCGCGTGGTCCGAACAGAGGGTGAAAGGGCGTCCCAGCAGGTAGTAATGGAGGGCGAGGACCACTTGATGACCAGGCACTCCTTCTCTATGGTGCTGTAGTGCCCCTCACGCACTGACAGCTTTCGACTTATGTACAGCACTGGGCGATCCTCCCCCTCCACCTCCTGGGACAAAACAGCCCCCAGCCCTCTGTCCGACGCGTCCGTCTGCAATATAAAAGGGAGAGAAAAGTCAGGGGAGTGTAACAGTGGCCCCCCACACAGTGCAGCCTTTACCTCAGAAAAAGCCCGCTGGCATTGCTCCATCCATTGGACCGGATCTGGAGCCCCCTTTTTAGTTAGATCAGTCAGCGGGCTGGTGACGTCTGAATAATTAGGTATAAACCTACGATAATAGCCAGCCAGCCCCAGGAACTGTCTCACCCCCTTTTTGGTCTTGGGCCTCGGGCAGGCCGCAATCGCTGCAGTCTTGTTAAATTGGGGACACACCTGCCCATTGCCCAAGTGGAAGCCCAGATACCATACTTCCACCCACCCAATCGCACACTTCTTCAGGTTGGCTGTGAGACCCACCCACCTCAGCGACCTAAGGACGGCCCTCAGGTGTTGTAAGTGCCGCAGCCAGTCATTACTATAAATAATGATGTCGTCAAGGTATGCGGCAGCATAGGTGGCGTGGGGGTGGAGGACCCTATCCATCAGCCGCTGAAACATAGCGGGCGCCCCAAACAGCCCAAAAGGAAGTGTGACAAACTGGTGTAAGCCGAACGGTGTGGAAAAGGCTGTTTTTTCTCAGGATAATGGAGTCAAGGGGATCTGCCAATAACCCTTTGTCAAATCCAGTGTCGAGTAAAAGCGAGCCATGCCTAGTCGATCGAGCAGCTCATCAATACGAGGCATTGGGTACGCGTCGAATTTAGACACCGCATTGACTTTTCTATAGTCTACACAGAACTGGACCGACCCGTCGGCCTTGGGTACCAAGACCACCGGGCTACTCCAGTTGCTGTGGGACTCCTCGACGATGCCCATTTCGAGCATGGCCTCGAGTTCTTCCTGAGCCACTTTTTTCTTGTGTCCTGGTAGCCTGTAAGGGCGGCTACGCACTACCACCCCCGGGGGCATCTCAATGTGGTGCTCTATGAGGTCAGTGCAGCCGGGCAGGGGTGAGAACACGTCCGAAAATTCGGTCTGCAACTGGGCAACCTCCGCAAGTTGTGTCAGGGAGAGGTGGTCTCCACAGGGGACCGGAAAGGTACGCGATGCCAATGCTCCCTTTTGAACCTCTGGCCCCAGCTCCGCCTTCTCCGGAACCACTGACACCAATGCCACGGGGACCTCCTCGTTCCAGAGTTTGAGTAGATTGAGGTGGTAAATCTGTAGTGCCCCACCCCTGTCCGTTTGCCTCACCTCGTAGTCGACATCCCCGACTCGCCGTGTGACCTCAAAGGGTCCTTGCCACTTGGTGATTAATTTGGAGCTCGATGTGGGCAACAGTACGAGTACTTTATCTCCTGGTGTGAACTCCCTAAGGCGCGTACTCTTGTCGTACAGGCGGGTTTGCCGTTCTTGGGCCTGCCGCAAATTCTCCTGGGTTAGGTGCGTGAGTGTGTGGAGTTTTGCGCGCAGGTCAATAACGTATTGAATTTCATTTTTACTTGGTGAAGGTCCCTCCTCCCAATTTTCTCGCAGCACGTCTAAAATGCCGTGCGGCTTATGCCCATATAACAATTTGAACGGGGAGAACCCCGTGGAGGCTTGTGGGACCTCTCACACTGCAAACAACAAGGGTTCGAGCCATTTATCCCAATTACGTGCATCCTCGCTTACGAATTTCTTAATTATATTTTTGAGGGTGCGATTGAATCGTTCGACTAAACCATCCGTTTGTGGGTGATAAACGCTGGTGGGGATCGGCTTAATACCTAATAACCCATAAAGTTCATTCAGTGTTCGTGACATAAACGAGGTGTCTTGATCAGTCAGAATCTCTTTCAGGATTCCAACTCGGGAGATGATGCGGAAGAGTGCTTCCGCAATACTGCGTGCTGAGATATTGCGAAGAGGCACTGCTTCCGGGTATCGCGTTGCATAGTCCACTAGAACTAATATAAAGCAGTACCCTCGTGTTGACCGATCTAATGGCCCGACAAGATCCATCCCAATTCTTTCAAACAGGGTCTCGATTAATGGTAGAGGGCGCAAAGGCGCTTTTGGGATGGCCATTGGATTTACTAACTAGCATTTGCGGCATGCCGTACACCACCTACGGACATCGCCGTGAATCCCTGGCCAATAGAACTGGGCCATTATTTGGGCTAGTGTTTTATCCTGCCCTAAGTGTCCAGCCATGGGATTAAAGTGAGCCGCCCGGAATACCAATTCCCGGCGAGTTTTTGGAATCAAGAGCTGCGTGATTTGTTCTTTAGTTTGAGTGTCCTGCGTTACTTGGTATAATCTATCCTTCATAATAGAAAAATAGGGGAAGGACGGGGTGGCGTTTGGCTGGAGAGTTTGACCATCAATTACTCTCACTTGGTCATACGCATGCCGCAGAGTCTCATCTCGCGACTGCTCTAACGGGAAATCCCCAAGGGATTCCCCAAGAGAGGGAGGAGGAGCTGGCAGCTCCTCACTCTGATGCGGAGATAACGTAGACGGCTCTGTGACAGCTGCTCCCGCCAAAGCGACACCGGGACCTCCCCTTGCTGAAATACAGCAGGATCCACTCTTTACTAAATGACTCATTAATTCCCTGAATCCCAGCCAGTCAGTCCCCAAAATTATCAAGTGGGTGAGGCGAGGATTAACCGTCGCCTTTACTCTAAATTTTTCCCCTCTGAAAAAAATGTGGACTGACACTAAAGGGTAGCTGTGAACATCCCCGTTCACACACAACACCTTCACCCCCTGTGCTCCCCCCAATGCCTCGTCTTGCACCAGGCTTTGGTGGATTGAGGTCTGATTACAGCCAGAGTCCACCAAAGCCTGATTTGTATCCCCTTGGATACTCACCGGTATGTGATATGCTCCGGCCCAATCGAGGGCGGCTCCTGGCGCATCGGGGATCCGAACCACTGTGCCCACTTCCATCACCGAGCACTGCTGTTGGAGGTGGCCCGACTCCCCACAGCACCAGCAAACCGGCCCGGGCTTTCTCTCTGCACCGGTACTCTGGGGCTCACTCACCTGAGGGAAGGGAGAGACAGACACGGAAGTGGGAAACGGGAGGACACCGCAGGTGCGGCGGACCGGCTGTGAGGGAGCCGGCCCCCGCCGCCACGGTGGGGGAACAGGGTGAGGACGACACACAGAAGGGGAGGGGGAGAGAGAGAGAGAGAGAGAGAGAGAGGAGAGAAGTGAAGAGGGGATCTGTGATCCTGCTGGGGGAACAGCCGCCAAATGATCCTCCGCCAACTCGATGGCCTGATCCAGTGATGTCGGGCAATGGCACTGGTGCATGAGGGTGTGGAGTTTTGCGCGCAGGTCAAGAACGTACTGGATTTCATTTTTACTTGGTGAAGGTCCTTCCTCCCAATTTTCCCGTAGCACATCCAGAATGCCATGCGATTTACGCCCATATAATAATTTGAAGGGAGAAAACCCCGTGGAGGCTTGCAGGACCTCTCGTACTGTGAACAACAGGGGCTCGAACCACTGATCCCAATTACGCGCATCTTCACTTACGAATTTATGGATTATGTTTTTGAGTGTCTGGTTAAATCGCTCTACTAAGCCATCCGTTTGTGGATGATAAACACTGGTGTGGATAGACTTAATCCCCAGTAACCCATACAGTTCGCGCAGTGTGCATGACATAAACGAAGTGCCTTGGTCTGTCAGGATTTCTTTCGGAATCCCGACCCGGGAGATAAAGCGGAAGAGCGCTTCCGCAATACTGTGTGCCGAGATATTGCGGAGAGGCACTGCTTCTGGATATCGCATTGCATAGTCCACTAGAACTAAAATAAAGCAATATCCCCATGCTGACCGATCTAATGGCCTGACGAGATCCATCCCAATTCGCTCAAACGGGGTCTCGATTAGAGGAAGAGGGCGCAAAGGCGCTTTTGGAGTGGCTGTGGGATTTACTAATTGGCATTCACGGCATGCCGCACACCACCGACAGACATCCTCGCGAATCCCTGGCCAATAGAACCGGGCCATTATTCGGGCTAGTGTTTTATCTTGCCTCAAGTGCCCAGCCATGGGATTAAAGTGAGCCGCATGGAACATGAGTTCCCTACGGCTCTTTGGGATTAACAGCTGGGTTATTTGTTCCTTGGTTTGAGTGTCCTGTGTCACTCAGTACAGTTTATCTTTAATCATGGAAAATTAGGGGAAGGTCCGTGCTGCGCTTGGCTGAAGAGTTTGACCATCGATTACTCTCACTTGGTCAAACGCATGCCGCAGGGTCTCATCTCGCGACTGCTGTAACGGGAAATCCCCAAGGGAATCCCCAAGAGAGGAAGGAGGAGCGGGCTGCTCCTCACTCTGTCGCGGTGTTGATGTAGACGGCTCTGCGACAGCTTCTCCAGTCAACACCACACCAGGACCTTCCCGTGACCTACTAGTGCAGGACCCACTGCATGTTAAATATTCCATTAGGTTTTTAAATCCCGGCCAATCAGTACCCAAAATCAACGAGTGGGTGAGACGGGGACTAACCGCCGCCTTTATTCTATGCATTTGACCCCGGAATAGAATTTGGACAGACACTAGAGGGTAATGGTGAACATCTCCATGCACACACACAACACTTTCACTGCTTGTGCTCCCCCCAATGACTCACCTTGCACCAGATTTTGGTGAATTGAGGTCTGGTTACAACCGGAATCCACCAAAGAGTGATATGTAGCCCCTTGAATACTTACCGGTATGCGATACGTTCCGGCTCGATCGGGGGTGGTTTCTGGCGCATCGGGGATTCGGATTACAGCACCCACCTCCCTTGCGGAGCTCTGACCTTGGAGATGCTCCGATTCCCCGCCGCGTCAGCACACCAGCCCAGGCTTTCCCTCTGCACTGATGTTATGGGTGTCACTCACCTGAGGGGGAGACAACATGTACAATGAGGCTACAGCTAGGTCCAGCCCTACCAAATCTTATGAGAATTGGTTGCTCGCGAAATGGGCTACCTGCACCCTGGATTGAGTACTAACAGCTGAGCTGTACATGTTATCAAGTGGAATGGTATACCTTTGATGTAAAACAAGCTACCCGATTGAAACCGAACAGATTGGTTATAGAGATAATTGAAGGAGAGAAGCAGCAGAGACATTGAAAGAATACGACAAGGTTAAAACCTGGAAGATGATTTGTAAGGTGCCTAAGAAGAAACCAAATGAAATGACCTTTGCTATGATAAATGTGAGAACATTATCCGATGATATCAAACTTGGTACCACCTTTGAGGTGTTTCGTGCATTGCGTCATGATGTGTGTTTCTTTCAAGATAGAAGAACTGACAAGGGTGTAATTGAAGAAGAAGACGGTGTTCGTTTAGTTTGGTCTGGTCAATCCAGGAAGAAGGCAGAAGGTGTTGGGATTATCTTGTCGTGCCGACTTAGACTGCATGATATATCATATGTTAGTTCCAGGATACTGAAAGTCCTAGTTGAGATTTATGGTATGAGACTGCCATTGATATGCTGCTATGGCCCAACTAATGACGGAGGTAGCGAAAGCCAAAAAGATAAGTTTTATAAAGACCTGTGTAATACCTACAAGTCTGTTCCATCAACACATAAAACGATACTTGGTGGTGATTTCAATGCAATGATAGGAAGTGATGTAAATGGTCTCTATTGATGCACTGGGCCCAGTCTGGAAACTCATGTTAGTACTAACAACAACGGAAGGTGCCTTTTGGAATTTGCTGATGACCATAATCTGAGACTGGAAAACACCATCCAGCCCTCAAAAGAGAAGCTCTTAGCAACATGGCGGTTGGCGACAGGCTTTGAGAAACGATTAGACTACATCATTACTAGTACTTTCTGTGGCAAATATGTAACCAAATGCAGAGTGAGAAGAGGCTCATCAAAGTTTTTCGAAACATATCACTTTCTGATTGAAATGGCTATGTACGTTCCAAGTATCCCACAGCTGGTCAGAGAGAATAGCAGGAGACCCCGCAAGCCAAGGCTTTGCCTTGATTCTTTAAAAGAACTTACTACTAGAGCAGTATATGAAGATAAGTTAGATGAGCTGCTAGCTGATGTGCCACCGACAGATGTGGAAAAACTGAACAACAAGGTCTGCAAAACTTTGAAAGAAGCAACTCAGGCTGTTTGCCCTGAGCTGAGTGAAAGTAAAAAGAGCCGCCCGTGGGAAAATGATGAGTTTAGGAACTTAGTTGAATTACGTCATACAACAGAGGGTGAACATTTGTGTCGGCTTGACCAAGAGATACGGAAAACGAGAAACAAGCTGTTGAACCAATTCTATCAGGTGAAAGTGGATAACATCAATACAACACAGGAACAGTGTGAGGTTGCGAAGGAGTTCTGTCTCATGAAAAAGTACAACATGCACCAGAAGACATCAAAAAATTTAATATCCAAGCAAAAGTTGCATGATCATTTCTCTGAGCACTTTAAACAGTCCTTTCCTGTTGAAACAGGATGTAGACAAGGAGGGATCGAGTCGTCTATGCTGTTTAACATCTACTTCGACACAGTGTGTAGGGTTTTGCTACAAGAGTTAAAGACTAAGCTGAAAGACGACTTTGGAGCAAAGTACCGTTATCACATCCCAACTGAGGCGACCAACAGGGACCAGCGATCAAGATATCCAACTACGGGAACATCAGTGTGTTATAACACCCTCTATGCTGATGACATGGTGCTCATATTCCAAACCAAAGAGGCATTGCAGAGAGGAATGGAAATAACAGAGAATACAGTCAAGAGGTTTGGCCTTACCCTGAGTTGAAAGAAAACAGAAACGATGGTGTTTAAAAGAAATCACAACGATACACTTGCAAAAAGTCTGGTAAAACTTGGAGACTCAAATATCGTAAACAGCACAGAGTTCAAGTACCTTGGTGTAATACTCTCCTCTCTTGAGCCTAAGAAATTTGTTGACCATTGTATAGGCTCTGTCGTTGTGAAGTTTGGAGAGCTAAGGAAGATACTTACAGACCACCGTATAAGGCTTAAAACAAGAGGAAAATACATGGATGCCTTTATCAGATCTAGGCTCATGTATAATGCGGCAACATGGGATTTAGATACAGCAATCATGGACAAGCTGGAAGTAGAGTGGATGCGATACTTGCGAAAAATAGTTTGTGGTGGCTTCAGACGTCGCAACGCCTCTGACCCAGGATTAACTGAAGCAGAGAGAGCAGCGGGAAATTGGGATTATGCCTTTATCTATTCGAACAAAAAGATCTTGGAACTAACAGGAAGGGGATCCCTGAGGGACTTTCAGGAACAACAGCACCTAGAATGGCTTGCGCACTGCATCCGAATGGAAAACTGGGCACCTCAAAAACAAACCCTATTCATGGAGACGGAGGCCAGACCTGGCAGGCAAAGGCCGGTAGATGGTTGGAAAAGAGTCGAGAAAGAAACAGGAATGGATAAAGGACAGTTGATGAAACTGATGATGGAGCGTTCGGGGTTCAAAAGATGGAGCTGCGAGCGCTATGGACCCATCCCACGTGACGTCATGACAAATGCGGCTGCCATTTTGGACATGAACTACCAGTAGTCTACCACAGCCAACAATGAGGAACGACGGTGAAGCATCGAAAGGAACATAGCCATCAAAGAAAGTTTTTACTTTCAGCAAGACTTCCATCATGCCATTATATTGTTGTGCACCTGGATGTAGTAACCATCAACACACAAGGCAAGATTTATCATTTTATCGGATCCCAACAGATGCTGACCGACGGAGAAGATGGATGGTCTCTAAAATATTGGCAAAATGATGTTTACTGACATAGCAATCGTGTGTAACGGGAAGCATTTGCATATCCGAAGTGTTGTGTTTACATCAAAGATAAAATAAACCGATATGACAACGACTGCTGCTGCCAGGTTGGGGACACAAACTAGTAGAAAGGAAGTGTGCCAACAGTGCCAACACACTTCCTTTCTACTAGTTTGTGTCCCCAGAATTTTCCCAAGACTTCTATCCATGTTTCTGTAGTTGCCCCTCTTTCCCACGGTTGTTTTGCTACAATGTTTGTAGTGGGTGTGGCAGTAGGTTGAGAAAGTGTTTATCATTCGGTGCATCTTCAGATCATGCGAGTGCTAGTCTTCAGCATTAGCCATGTCGAAAAGAAAACAAGGTACTCTTTCGAGTTTTGGATTTGTTAAGAAAAGTAAAAATTCCGAGGAGCAGCAAGACGGTTCTTCAGCAGATGACAGTGGACAACCATCCGCAACCACCATCACTGCACCTGCTGGGAATGCGGGGCCTGCTGTCAGCATGCAGCAGGATGAGCAAAACCTGCAACAGACTGCGTGAGAAAAGCCTGTCATCACTACTTTTTGTGGATTTAAATGGGCCCCCACTGGAGCAATTTGACCCAGCACCCTTCATCACATCATGGATTAAATCAGGTCATCGCCTGTCCACGTCATGGGTTTCGGGACCAACAGCCAAGGAAGAAGAGCCCAGGCCTTTGTGGTCGATTCTGCTTTAAGGTAAGATGCATTTAATTATTCGTCTGCTGTGGGTTTGGAATCGGTAGCCTGACCGATTCGTTCATGTTTGTGGTGCCATTTGTTTGTTGACGCGTGTGGAAATGGAAGATTGGTTGTTGACATGATTTCCAGTGATGCTTTGGTGCTGCTGTGGATCAGATGTGTTGAGTAGCCTGACTGTTTTTTTTTCTTGCGTGTGATATCATTGTTGACGCGAGGTTGTTTTTTGAACATGCCAATGCAGACACGATTTCCCCTGATGAGTTATGACTTCAGACGCGATGCGTGTGTGGAGGTGTGGAGTCCGCGTGATATGTGCGCAAGATAGGCTTCTCATGTGTATGGAGATCCGTGCTCTGAGACAAGCGCAAGCACCCCCCCCAAGGGAAAAAAAGGGACCCCCCAAAAATATCGGCATAATTCGAACATTGGGTTGGAGAAAGTAATGGCAAATAGTGAGTGCACAAACCATAGAAGGTAAACTGTACACAGAGCCAGGGCAGTGTGATGGTATGTCTACTTTTAGATTGTGTTAGCTTATCAATGAACACACTTGTCACTCGACGAGTTTCACGTCTTTACGACGGATACTTAAATGTGTGTTAGGTATTATTGTTGCAGTCTAAGCAGTCATTGTAGCAGCTAGATGAGTGAGAACCGAAAGGGTCTGTGCCATAAACGGTTATTTCTTCATGTCCAAAATGGCGGTCGCGTTTACGAAGGTCACGTGAGTGGGAAGGGTCTATAGGCACACAGACTCCTCTGACTCAGAGGCGTAAGCCTCAATGAGTAACATTTGATGATGATGAACGCAGACACAGGAGAGGGAGGGGGGGACACCATGGGTGCGATGGGCCGGCTGGGGAGGGGCCAGCCACCAGCTCCGTGGCAGGGGAACGGGGTGGGGAGGGGGGCAAGAGACAGGGGGAGAAAAGAGTGAAAGAAGAGAAGTGAGGGGAGATGCCTCGTCTGCCTGCCGTCTGAGCCGCCTCCAGATGGTCCTCCGCCAGCTTGATGGCTCGCTCCAGTGACACCAGGTGATGACACTGGACCTATTCCGCTGTTCCTTCCGGAAGTCGAAAGACAAACTGCTCCAGTGCCACCAGATCGATGATCTCGTCGGCGTCGCGGTTTTCCGCCCTCAGCCACCACCGGCAGGCGTCCCGGAGTTGCTGGCTGAATGCAAACGGCCGGCCCACTTCCTCCAATGCCAGTGTCCGGAAGCACTGGCGATGTTGCTCCGGGGAGCGTCTGAGCCGCTGCAGGATGACTTTCGTTAGGTCAGCGTAGACCAGCCGGCTGTCAGCAGGGAGCTGCTGCACTGCGAGCTGTGCCTCGCCAGTCAGGAGCAGGAGAAGGCGCGCCACACGCTGCTCCTGCAGCCACCCCCACGCCTCAGCTGCTTGCTCAAAAAGAGCGAGGAACGCTTCCGGATCATCCTGCGGTCCCACCTTTGTGAGGGTGGCTGCAGAGGTAGTCGACACTCCTGCTGACACGAGCCGGTGCTGGAACGCCTGGCGATCTTCCTGCTGGGCCAGCATCAAGGCTTCGAAGCGCTGCTCCTGCTCCTTTTGGAGGGTGATCAGCACTTGATGCTGGTTCTGCTGGGTGGTAGCGAGGGCAAGGATGAGCTCTTCGAATGGGGAGGACTCCATGGGGTGGTTCTCTTCTGTGCTCCCGGGTTTCGGCACCACTGTGAAACTTCCTGATGTGGGTGGAGCACAGAAGCACGGCCGGCGAGAGTTGATATTTGTATGAATATCTTTTTATTCGGCTTTTCAGCTTGCTTGCTTCCTACCTTTCAGTCATCCATCCATCCATCACTCACTCACTCACACATGCATTGTGGTTGGGGAGAGAGCTCCCTTTCTCTGTTCTCTCTCTCCTTTTATGCTCCGTCCCTGTAACAAACAGAGATGCACACACATTAATTGACAGCAGGTGGAATGACTTAGCCACTTACCTTCCCCGACCCCGCCCTCCATTCACAGACTGCTGCTTGGCCACGCCTCCGCTGCCACAGCATTATTAAAACCTGGAAGAATAGTGGTGAACCATCAACTTCATGGAAAAAATGTGTTGGAAAAAGATCCTGACTGACTATGATCAGAGATCACTTAAATGTTTGGTGAAGTCAAATCATTAAAAAAAAACAGTAGAACTCATGGCTATGTTTAATAATGAAAGTAAGATCATTTTCACACTCACAGTGTGATGAGAACTCACAGAATTGGGACTCCCTAGTTTGCTAGGGAGCATAAAGCTTGGAAAAAGGTCATGTGCTTTTGATAAGTCTAGATTTACCCTACTCCTGAGCGATGTGTGTGTCAGGGTAAGAAGGGAAGCACATGAAACAATGAACCCATCATGCATAATGGCCACTGTACAAGCCTCTGGAGGCAGTGTTATGATCTGTGGTTGCTTCAGTTGGTCAGGTTGAGACTCAACAACATTATGGGACAATAAAATGAAGTCAGCTGACAACCTGAATGGACTGAATGACCAGGTTATCACATCAATGGATTTTTTTCTTCCCTGGTGGCACAGGGACATAAAATTAGGGCACAGATTGTAAAAGAGTGGTTCAGGAAGCATGAGAAATCATTTTCACACATGAATCGGCCATCGCAGAGTTTCGACCTTAGCCCCATTGAGAATTTTTGGGATGTGGTGGAGAAGACTTTACACAGTGGTTCGACTCTTCCAACCTCAACACAAGATCTCGGTGAAACATTAATACAACCCTGGATTGAAATAAATGTTATGTCATTGCGTAAGTTTATTGAAACAATGCCACGGCTAATACATGCTGGAATCAAAGCTAAAGACGGTCCAACCAAATATTAGCGTGCATGACTTTTTTTTTTTTTGCAGGACAGGAAACAGCAGGAAAATAGTAGTTAGTTGTGTTGGCAGAACCTTGGGTGAGCAATGGTGGCTCAATGATTAAAGCTGTGACTTTATGACCTGATAATCATAGGTTCAAGCCCTGGCATGGACAGGCTAACAATCTCACTATGTCATGTACCTTGTTGTATGTCACTCTGGCTAGGAGTGTCTGTAAAGTGTTGAGGTCCACCACTAGCAGCTGACTTTGATTGCTTGAGGTTGTTGTTTGCTACCCCTTATTGGTTACTTTAGGTAAAAGATAGTGTTCTCACAACCACATGCTTCCTCTTCCAGTTAGTGATGATCAAATGAGGCTCTGAAGTGTGTGGCAGATGAAGCTCTGGTTTTGCAGAAAGCCATGTGACTGATGACAAACAAGGTCTCGGTTGTGATTCACTAAAAGTTTCATGCCTCAAAGTCTCACTCAACATAGTTCACTAGTGACACCTAGTGCTAAGAGAAATGCACTGCATGTTTTAATTTCTACGTCACATCAGCGTTCTGCTACAGTGCATTATTATTTGCATGGACTTTGCACAATGCTCCATTTTAAAATAAATGTTATGTAACCAACCGTGCATTTCCCAGTGCTTCACAATGAATCAGGATTTGATGCCTGGAGGTTTGATTACAACCAGAATCCACCAAGGCCTGATGTGTTCCCCCTTGAATACTCAAAGCTACACAGTACATTCCTGCTCAATTGAGAGAGGCCCGAGGCATATTTCCCAGTAAAACAGTAGTGTCAATATAATAAAAACAAACATCTAAAGAATCGGCGGCACGGTGGTGTAGTGGTTAGTGCTGTCGCCTCACAGCAAGAAGGTCCGGGTTTGAGCCCCGTGGCCAGCAAGGGCCTTTCTGTGTGGAGTTTGCATGTTGTCTGCGTGGGTTTCCTCCGGGTGCTCTGGTTTCCCCCAAAGACATGCAGGTTAGGTTAACTGGTGACTCTAAATTGACTGTGAGTGTGAATGGTTGTCTGTGTCTATGTGTCAACCCTGTGATGACCTGGTGACTTGCCCAGGGTGTACCCTGCCTTTCACCTGTAGTCAGCTGGGATAGGCTCCAGCTTGCCTGTAGAACAGGATAAAGTGGCTAGAGATTATGAGATCTAAAGAATCTTGATGTGTTTTTATATAAATAATTTATTTACGAAAGGGTTATTTGGGCTGCTTTGTGTTCTTTGTTGGTGGATTTTATTCATGTAAAAGCATGTACATGGCTGCTTTACTACAGAAAATGTCAGGAAAATAGTAGCTAAATATGTTGGCAGCTTGTTGTGTTGGTAGCTATGCCAGGATAGTTGTGGCTCAATGGTTAAAGTTCTGGGTTGCTGATCTGAAGGTCATGGGGTGAAGCCCCAGCACTAACAAGCTGCCACTGTTGAGCCCTTGAGCAAGGCCTTGAACCCTCCCTGCTCCAGGGGCACTGTCACGTACTCCCTTGTTGTACAGGTTCCCCCTCTAACAACAGACATAATAATAACAGTGTGTTATATACTTATATAGTGCCTTTCTCACACACAAGGTCACTTTACAATTAAAAAAAGAAGTCCACCAAAAGAGGTCAGGATGAAACTCCAGTAGTACACCAGCCACCATGACAGGATTCGGAACACTGTGCCATGGATCCAGAAAGCAAGCACAGAAGCAACCCCACACAGAGTGCTGGGCAACACTGATGTGAAAGAGAATGAGTTCACTGCAGTCCATAGCAAGCAGAACATGCATCACCCATGGCAAACCTAGGCCTGAGAAAACTGGCATTAAAAACTGGGTCTGGAGCTACGCTACAACCAGCAGACAAAACACTCAAACAAATAACAAATATCAAACAATACAAAGACAGAAAAAAATGGGGGAAAAAGAAAAAGCTCCTTGACTTGACTTTTATTGGCTGAGGTTGTTTGGTGCTTCAGGTAAAAGATAGTGTTCTCACAACCACATGCTCCCCCTGCTGGTTAGTGATGGCATGTAGAGTGCTAGGGGGCGTGGCAGATGAAGCCCTGGTTCGAGGGCTTGTATTGAAAACCATGTGAATAATGACAAACAAGGTTTCGGTTGTGAGTCAGGAAAAGGTTCATTACTCGAAGTTTCACTCAACAGAGTTCACTAGCAGCATGTACTGCTAAGAGAACAGCACAGCATGTTTTAATTTCCACGTCACATCAGTGTTCTGCCACAGTGCATTATTGTTTGCATGTACTTTACACAATATTCCATTGTAAAATAGCTGTTATGTAATAAGTTTTTATACGCCTTTTTGTTACTTGGTGTCTACTCTTTTTATTTTCACACACACACACACGTTTGTCTCACTATCCTTGTGAGGACCTTCCACTGACATACGGTGGCACTTGAAAGTTTGTGAACCCTTTAGAATTTTCTATATTTCTGCATAAATATGACCTAAAATATCATCAGATTTTCACACGAGTCCTAAAAGTAGATAAAGAGAACCCACTTAAACAAATGAGACAAAAATATTCATTCATCTCATTATCTCTAGCCGCTTTATCCTTCTACAGGGTCGCAGGCAAGCTGGAGCCTATCCCAGCTGACTACGGGCGAAAGGCGGGGTACACCCTGGACAAGTCGCCAGGTCATCACAGGGCTGACACATAGACACAGACAACCATTCACACTCACACCTACGGTCAATTTAGAGTCACCAGTTAACCTAACCTGCATGTCTTTGGACTGTGGGGGAAACCGGAGCACCCGGAGGAAACCCACGCGGACACGGGGAGAACATGCAAACTCCACACAGAAAGGCCCTCGCCGGCCCCGGGGCTCGAACCCAGGACCTTCTTGCTGTGAGGCGACAGTGCTAACCACTACACCACCGTGCCGCCGACAAAAATATTATACTTGGTAATTTATTTATTGAGGAAAATGATCCAATATTACATATTTGTGAGTGGCAAAAGTATGTGAACCTTTGCTTTCAGTATCTGGTGTGACCCCCTTGTTCAGCAATAACTGCAACAAAACGTTTCCGGTAACTATTGATCAGTCCTGCACACCGGCTTGGAGGAATTTTAGCCCATTCCTCCGTACAGAACAGCTTCAACTCTGGGATGCTGGTGGGTTTCCTCACATAAACTGCTCGCTTCAGGTCCTTCTACAACATTTCGATTGGATTAAGGTCAGGACTTGGACTTGGCCATTCCAAAACATGAACTTTATTCTTCTTTAACCATTCTTTGGTAGAACGACTTGTATGCTTAGAGTCGTTGTCTTGCTGCATGACCCACCTTCTCTTGAGATTCAGTTCATGGACAGATGTCCTGACATTTTCCTTCCAAATTCACTTGTATAATTCAGAATTCATTGTTCCATCAATTATGGCAAGCCGTCCTGGCCCAGATGCAGCAAAACAGGCCCAAACCATGATACTACCACCAACATGTTTCACAGATGGGATAAGGTTCTTATGTTGGAATGCAGTGTTTTCCTTTCTCCAAACATAACGCTTCTCATTTAAACCCAAAAGTTCTATTTTGGTCTCATCTGTCCACAAAACATTTTTCCAATAGCCTTCTGGCTTGTCCACATGATCTTTAGCAAACTGAAGATGAGCAGCAGTGTTCTTTTTGGAGAGCAGTGGCTTTCTCCTTGCAACCCTGCCATGCACACCATTGTTGTTCAGTGTTCTCCTGATGATGGACTCATGAACATTAACATTAGCTAATCTGAGAGAGGCCTTCAGTTGCTAATAAGTTACCTTGGGGTCCTTTGTGACCTCGCTGACTATTACATGCCTTGCTCTTGGAGTGATCTTTGTTGGTTGACCACTCCTGGGGAGGGTAACATTCATTCATTCATTATCTCTAGCCGCTTTATCCTTCTACAGGGTCGCAGGCAAGCTGGAGCCAATCCCAGCTGACTACGGGCGAAAGGCGGGGTACACCCTGGACAAGTCGCCAGATCATCACAGGGCTGACACATACACACAGACAACCATTCACACTCACACCTACGGTCAATTTAGAGTCACCAGTTAACCTAACCTGCATGTCTTTGGACTGTGGGGGAAACCAGAGCACCCGGAGGAAACCCACACGGACACGGGGAGAACATGCAAACTCCACACAGAAAGGCCCTTGCCGGCCACAGGGCTTGAACCCGGGCCTTCTTGCTGTGAGGCGACAGCGCTAACCACTACACCACCGTGCCGCCCGGGAGGGTAACAATTATCCTGAATTTCCTCCATTTGTACACAATCTGTCTGACTGTGGATGGTGGAGTCCAAACTCTTTAGAGATGGTTTTGTAACCTTTTCTAGCCTGATGAGCATCAACAACACTTTTTCTGAGGTCCTCAGATATCTCCTATGTTTGTGCCATGATACACTTCCACAAACATGTGTTGTGAAGATCAGACTTTGATAGATCCCTGTTCTTTAAATAAAACAGGGTGCCCACTCACACCTGATTGTCATCCCATTGATTGAAAACACCTGACTCTAATTTCACCTTCAAATTAACTGCTAATCCTAGAGGTTCACATACTTTTGCCACTCACAGATATGTAATATTGGATAATTTTCCTCAATAAATAAATGACCAAGTATAATATTTTTGTCTCATTTGTTTAACTGGCTTCTCTTTATCTACTTTTAGGACTTGTGTGAAAATCTGATGATGTTTTAGGTCATATTTATGCAGAAATATAGAAAATTCTAAAGGGTTCACAAACTTTCAAGCACCACTGTAATTATTACTGCAGTTAATTAATGCTGTGCCTGCACCTAAACCTAACCTTTACCTCAGTAATGAAAAGGAAACTTTTTGGCTCTCATCTCATTATCTCTAGCCGCTTTATCCTGTTCTACAGGGTCGCAGGCAAGCTGGAGCCTATCCCAGCTGACTACGGGCAAAAGGCGGGGTACACCCTGGACAAGTTGCCAGGTTATTACAGGGCTGACACATAGACAACCATTCACACTCACGGTCAATTTAGAGTCACCAGTTAACCTAACCTGTATGTCTTTGGACTGTGTGGGAAACCAGAGCACCTGGAGGAAACCCACGCGGACATGGGGAGAACACACAAACTCCGCACAGAAAGGCCCTCGCCAGCCACAGGGCTTGAACCCAGACCTTCTTGCTGTGAGGCGACAGCGCTAACCACTACACCACCATGCCACCCTAGTTAGTCATTTATTTATTTATTTAAATTTTTGTTTTAAAAAACAAACAAACACAACATTTGGATGGTCCCCACAAGGTAAAAATTGTCAGATAGATTGTTAGATAAATAAGGAACAGTTCTGGTATGAAAAAGCTGGATATGTTGTGTACTATCCCATTTCCTGGTTGTCAAACTGTATTTCTAGATGACATTAAGAACATGCTAAGTGGCAGTCTAGTTCAATTCTGACAAGCCTTCATAACTGGTTTTTAAACATTGCTATTATTTCACACTTCTGACATCTTGATGCCATCTTCTACATGCATGAATGGCAAGAACACACAACAAAGTAAAAAAAAAAACAGTTCTCATGTACCATAGTACTTGCAATAAATACCATCATAATTTCCCTTAGGGCGGCACGGTGGTGTAGTGGTTAGCGCTGTCGCCTCACAGCAAGAAGGTCCTGGGTTCGAGCCCCGGGGCTGGCGAGGGCCTTTCTGTGCGGAGTTTGCATGTTCTCCCTGTGTCCGCGTGGGTTTCCTCCGGGTGCTCCGGTTTCCCCCACAGTCCAAAGACATGCAGGTTAGGTTAACTGGTGACTCTAAATTGACCGTAGGTGTGAATGTGAGTGTGAATGGTTGTCTGTGTCTATGTGTCAGCCCTGTGATGACCTGGCGACTTGTCCAGGGTGTACCCCGCCTTTCGCCCGTGGTCGGCTGGGGTGGGCTCCGGCTTGCCTGCGACCCTGTAGAAGGATAAAGCGGCTAGAGATAATGAGATGAGATGAATTTCCCTTACTTCTTAAATTTACATTCATAGCATTTAGCAGATGCCTTTATGCAAAGCAATTTTTACGCCCGCCAAATTTGTTGGAGGAGGTTATGTTTACACCTCTGTTTCTTTGTTTGTTTGTTCATCTTTTCCCAGTGTAACTCAAAAAGTAGTGAACAGATTTTGATGGAATTTTGAATAAAGGTGGGCAATGGGCCAAGGAACAATTGTTTAGATTTTGATGCAAATCTGAATATGTGGCTTGGTGGAGGTATGCACTCTACCGAATGTCCTTCTAGTTATGTATGTTAACGCTGGAGACACTTACGTAATTTGCTTAATAGGAATGACTAAAGAACCTAACCCTAACCTTTACATCAGTAAAAAAAAAAGGAAACATTTAGGCTCTTTTATTTATTTGTTTGTTTGTTTGGTTGGTTGTCTGTTTGTTTGTCTGTCTGTCTGTCTGTCTGTCTGTCTGTCTGTTTGTTTATTCAATTTCTGTTAAAAAAAAAACAACAGGAATTTCCTTGTGGGGACCATGCAAATGTCCCCACAAGGTCGAAATTGTCAGATTTTACTGTCCTTGTGGGGACATTTGGTCCTCGGTAGTATATAAAAACATGCGCGCGCTCACACACACACACACACACACACACACAGTCACTTTGTATGAATTCATGCTCAGTATAATTGTGTCTGCACAATAAGAAGTTGTCCATAAACATAAAGAGGGGCAACCTTTCTGTTTGTCTTGTGTGTGTGTGTGTGTGTGTGTGTGTGTGTGTGTGTGTGTGTGTGTGTGTGTGTGTGTGAGAGAGAGACAGACTGAGTTCTGATGCAGCCGGAACCATGGAGTAACATTTTGAGGAACCTTTATTGGTTTTTGCTCAGGAAGAGATTTATTTTCCTTGTGTTTGTATTGAGGCAGTTCCTTTTCTCACACACTCAGGATGAAACAGTGATGTGAACCAGTGGCAGCTGGTAG
Source organism: Neoarius graeffei (assembly GCF_027579695.1). Lineage (NCBI taxonomy): Eukaryota > Metazoa > Chordata > Actinopteri > Siluriformes > Ariidae > Neoarius > Neoarius graeffei. Next base: position 51,545,165 of record NC_083588.1, on the reverse strand, counting down.
TCTTTCAAACAGGGGAGGCTGGTCGGTTACGATATTTCCAGATTTTAAAAGAAAAAACACATCAGTTTTGCCCATACTCTTGCCTCTGATCTGGCTGATTGTTGGCAGGGTCACAAACTGTGAAATAACAGGTTCTTTTGGCCCATTAGCCTACTGTCCAATATATATGATGGTGGTGTTGGGGGGGTATATTTTAACATTTTATATTTTAAAATTGTGGCATGTTGTTTAAAAATTGACCTCGGCTGTGTTTTTGTTTAAAAATGTTTTCCAAATTGTAGCGGTGTTTAATTCATATCCAGAAAAATATATATTCCAATATAATATACTCAGCATAAACATTTTAAATAGATTCTATATTTGTGGTCCATCCATGACATATTACTAAAGTAGCCTATTTACTGTTGTTGATGTGGGTCACTTGCTGTTAGCCAATTCACTTTCTCGTACCAGGAGAGCTGAAAGGAACGAGTATTATTCCCTACCTTTTTCACCAAGTCAATTTGAGGCGTTGGTCTACCCTGCTCTTTAATTTTAATTTTTTTCTCGAAAGGAAGACTGGCAAATGGCTTCGCCAAAATTAAATCAGCAATGCTTGGCATCCGTGCGCAGCTTTCTTGCTAGCTGACTAGCCCCCTCAAGTTCAAGTTCAGTCACTCAAATAAACGAAATTTCTGGAACTAAGATAGCAAACTTGACAACACTATATTTACACTTTATTTACAATGAAAATATATACAAACTAAAAAAGCTGGTAGAAACCGTATGTAATGAATGAAATCGAAATGTAAGCCGATCTCTTACAATACACCACAGCACTTGTGAATCTGCATGGGACTGAACTGATGTTGCCAGATACTGCTGACGTTATCCAGCCCAAAATATGTTCAAAACCCGCCAAAATGCACTTAAAACTGCCCAATGGAGCACTTGCATGTGACGTCACAGCCGATCCAGATTGTGACAGACGCCATCTTGTCGGTCAAACGCCATATTCCACCTTCTACTTCTGCTTTTACTTCTACCTTTTCTTCTGGAAAACCCTACTATATACAATTCTACTACAACAGCTGCGGCTACAAGCTCTCCCTACCTGTGCATGTTTATGTTTTTTGTGTGTATTTTTGCGTGTTGTTCATCTGTACCGGACTTCAATATCCACTACAACCGTATGGACTTACTGGACATTGGTTTCCAGCAGAAAATGACGGTTTGTAGCGATTTCCATCGCATGCACAACATTCCGGACGAGATAGCGAGACCAGCAGGATCTCCGTGGATTGTTATCGGAAGCAAAGTGAAGGAGGCGGTGCCGGGAGCGGAAGCAAAAGCAAGGCTGCAGGCAGAGCCGGCCTGTTGACTAAGCTCAGAAAACAGCCACTCAAATCTCCACTGCCAAGCCTCTACCTCTCCAACGCCAGATCCATGTAAACAACACAGCCGATTTGGAATTACCTTATTCTATTCTATAATCGGCTGGTCAGTGCTATACTCAATGCCGGGGTGGCCCTATATTTAGCCGGGACCATCCCCGGCCCAAACCATCAATGGTGGCCTGCTTGGAGCATGGGGAAAATAATTTTCACTAATTTTGGTCACTGATCTTATTCTTGCATTAATCATCAATTCAACTGCACTCTGCATTTTCACATGGCAGCCCAGATGCCGACAGCATCGCAGCAGATTAAATAGGCACTACCAAATAAGGAAATTCTCCCCTCCCCTCTATTGCAGTTGGTTTGGTCCAAGACTCCTCCTCTGTATTGCGGGGAACTTAAACAACATTGGCGCGAAACAGCGCGCGTCAGTGATGGAGGGCAGAAAGAGGCCAGGTGGAACCGAAAGGGCAAAGCTTAAAAAAAGGAAGGAGGTGGCAGCAAAATGTGCCAAATTGACAGATATGTTCTCAAGACCAGCTGGTAGGTTACGAAATATATGGAGTATGATAACCCTGTTTGTCGATTTTATCAGTCTATGCTAGGCCTATAATGTGTCAATAGTTTGCGATGTCAATTCAGCTTTTTGATGTCATGTGAAATCTCGCAATTTACACGGTATAGATGTGGTGCATGTCTTGATTCTAAGAAGAACCGGACATTGCTTTACATGCCAGTTATTAACAATTTTAGATGAACAGGTCCCAAATGTCACGGTGGTGTAGTGGTTAGCGCTGTCGCCTCACAGCAAGAAGGTCCTGGGTTCGAGCCCCGGGGCCGGCGAGGGCCTTTCTGTGTGGAGTTTGCATGTTCTCCCCGTGTCCGCGTGGGTTTCCTCCGGGTGCTCCGGTTTCCCCCACAGTCCAAAGACATGCAGGTTAGGTTAACTGGTGACTCTAAATTGACCGTAGGTGTGAATGTGAGTGTGAATGGTTGTTTGTGTCTATGTGTCAGCCCTGTGATGACCTGGCGACTTGTCCAGGGTGTACCCCGCCTTTCGCCCGTAGTCAGCTGGGATAGGCTCCAGCTTGCCTGCGACCCTGTAGAAGGATAAAGCGGCTAGAGATAATGAGATGAGATGAGATGAGGTCCCAAATGTGCTGTTGCGCGTTATTTCCTCATCCAGCCTATTTCATCTCGCTGTCACACCGTGCATTTCCACAGGCGTGCGCACATTGTGGTTATGAACACATAGGCCTAGAAGTCATATTTGATGTTAAATAATTGTTGTTAAATATATAACTTAGAAGAGGTGTATGCGTATGCCAATATTCTAAGCAGAATCGAACACTTGCTTTAGCCTACATTTCATTTAACCATTTTTGAGTTGCCTAATGTGCCCTCACGCTTTATCTGCCAGTTGCTGAGTACCCAGCATTGTTGATTTGCCATTATTTTCGAGGCGTATGTGGCATGTAATGCACAAGCATTGGTTCAAATGCACGCGAGATGGGTGCTTTCGTTATTTTAAGACTATGTGACTAAAAATGTGTTGTGTAATTCGTCTTAAATAACGCGAAACAATCAGCCATACTCGCTGCTTTGCTATTTGGAGTGGCAGTCAGCTGGATTTCGCCCCCGACGTAAAAGTTCATTCCCACACCCGGGCCGAAGATGCCGATTTCTGAAGATGCATGTCCTTTGGATGTGTTTTCAAATATTTTCACTAAGGAACTTTGGGACATGTCCATTGATAATGACATTGTCATCAACAAACTTGCAGAGAGAAGTGCTTTGCTGAAGAGGCTTTTGATGTTTTAACATCCTAAATATGTGTAGTGAAGCTACAGTAGAACACCAGCAGTTTGATTGGTTAAATAATTGTACAAACAACTTTTATTCTTAATTTTTATCTTTCGTTTTATGTTAATTTGAATTATAACCTATATTGTTAAAGTGAAGTGAAGTGAAGTTTACCTGAATTTAAACCAAATAAAAAGCATTGTGAAAGAACAGTTATTTGTTTTATCTTTTTAAATGTACTCAAATTCCTCCTCCATTTCAAAGTGGCCTGAATGTGAATTAAACTCCTGGACTGACAACAGGACCCACTCCGGCCCTGGCTATACTCAATACTTAAGTGACTTACCCATTCAATGAGGATTCTTGTTTACAAGATGCCACATCTGAGTCGCTGACAAATCCTGAATTTCTGTAGAGATAACTGTCCAGAGATTTATAAGCACGCAGTGCTTCACCACTGAACAGCGAGGAAAAGTTAATGAGGTAATTATACACGTCCGGGTATTCCGCTGGCAGTTCAAAATCCGGTCGTGAAAACTCCGTCCGGTAAGCCATAAGGATCACAAATCTGTAGATCGTTTATTTTAGACATATATCTAGTTATCTGTTCATTAGAAAAATGAGCCGTGTAGTCCGTCGGTTGAAATTGATCCATTCTGTACACGAGTGCAGCAGTATTCAGCAGTGTTTTTGACTGACAAGATGGTGGTTGTGTACTTTCCGGTCACGTGACTGCAAGATCTCTATTGGGCGGGAAAACGCCCAATCTGGCAACACTGTACCGCTGCCTGTCTATAGTTGAAACGAGCTGTCAATCAATGAAAATATCCGGCCGCTTTCACCAATCACCAGTCTCTTCGCGGAAACTGCCATGTCCCTCCCATGTGAGGCTCGAAGTCCGTGGGCGGGCATTTTCGCAGTATTTGTCCAATAACCGTCTTGCATTTTGATATTGAAAAGTGCATAGCTCCCAAATGCCGTTGAAGTCCATTGAGGCTGGGAGGCCGTGAGACTCCGTGGGCGGGCGTTTTCGCAGTATTTGTCCAATAATCATCTTGCATTTTGAGATTGACAAGCACATAGCTCCCAATCCACTGAGGCTGGGCTGCATCGTGCTGTCACGAGGGGGAAAAACTCACGCACACATTAGGCGAACTGGGGAAAGTTATAACGGAATGATTTCGCACTGTAGTTGGGTTGCGCACATATATTTCTATGATTCTGGATCTGAAATAGCAATGTTATAAGGTTGGCTATAACATAAGCCTAGCATAATTCATCCTACATGATGTTCGTCATTTTTAGAGGAGGCTGAGCCTCCCTCGTTGTCTTAGAGCAATCACCTGTGATGTGAACCAAGCACCCGAGGCCTCGTCTGTCGTCAGTCACTTGGTTTTCTGCTAAGCAATACACGCTTCGAAGTGGGGCTTCATCTGACACGGCCCTTTTACTCGATACGCACTTCAGACCCTCGGCTTCAGAGAGACCATCACTAACTCCCAGTCGAGAGTGTCTTCCATGAGCTAATTCAGATACAGTGGTGCTTGAATGTTTGTGAACCCTTTAGGATTTTCTATATTTCTGCATAAATATGACCTAAAACATCATCAGATTTTCACACTTGTCCTAAAAGTAGATCAAGAGAACCCAGTTAAACAAATGAGACAAAAATATTATACTTGGTCATTTATTTATTGAGGAAAATGATCCAATATTACATATCTGTGAGTGGCAAAAGTATGTGAACCTCTAGGATTAGCAGTTAATTTGAAGGTGAAATTAGAGTCAGGTGTTTTCAATCAATGGGATGACAATCAGGTGTGAGTGGGCACCCTGTTTTATTTAAAGAACAGGGATCTATCAAAGTCTGATCTTCACAACACATGTTTGTGGAAGTGTATCATGGCACGAACAAAGGAAATTTCTGAGGACCTCATAAAAAGCATTGTTGATGTTTATCAGGCTGGAAAAGGTTACAAAACCATCTCTAAAGGGTTTGGACTCCACCAATCCACAGTCAGACAGATTGTGTACAAATGGAGGAAATTCAAGACCATTGTTACCCTCCCCAGGAGTGGTTGACCAACAAAGATCACTCCAAGAGCAAGGCGTGTAACAGTCAGTGAGGTCACAAAAGACCCCAGGATAACTTCTAAGCAACTGAAGGCCTCGCTCACATTGGATAATGTTAATGTTCATGAGTCCACCATCAGTAGAACACTGAACAACAATGGTGTGCATGGCAGGGTTGCAAGGAGAAAGCCACTGCTGTCCAAAAAGAACATTGCTGCTTATCCACAGTTTGCTAAAAATCATGTGGACAAGCCAGAAGGCTACTGGAAAAATGTTTTGTGGACAGATGAGACCAAAATAGAACTTTTGGGTTTAAATGAGAAGCGTTATGTTTGGAGAAAGGAAAACACTGCATTCCAGCATAAGAACCTTTTCCCATCTGTGAAACATGTTGGTGGTAGTGTCATGGTTTGGGCCTGTTTTGCTGCATCTGGGCCAGGACGGTTTGCCGTCATTGATGGAACAATGAATTCTGATTTATACCAGCGAATTCTAAAGGAAAATGTCAGGACATCTGTCCATGAACTGAATCTCAAGAGAAGGTGGGTCATGCAGCAAGACAACGACCCTAAGTACACAAGTCGTTCTACCAAAGAATGGTTAAAGAAGAATAAAGTTCATGTTTTGGAATGGCCAAGTCAAAGTCCTGACCTTAATCCAATCAAAATGTTGTGGTAGGACCTGAAGCGAGCAGTTTATGTGAGGAAACCCACCAACATCCCAGAGTTGAAGCTGTTCTGTACGGAGGAATGGGCTAAAATTCCTCCAAGCCGGTGTGCAGGACTGATCAATAGTTACCGGAAACGTTTTGTTGCAGTTATTGCTGCACAAGGGGGTCACACCAGATACTGAAAGGTTCACATACTGTACTTTTGCCACTCACAGATATGTAATATTGGATCATTTTCCTCAATAAATAAATGACCAAGTATAATATTTTTGTCTCATTTGTTTAACCGGGTTCTCTTTATCTACTTTTAGGACTTGTGTGAAAATCTGATGATGTTTTAGGTCATATTTATGCAGAAATATAGAAAATTCTAAAGGGTTCACAAACTTTCAAGCACCACTGTAATTGACGACGGACAACACATGGTGGCATAAGCGCATCACCTGTTGGCTGGATAAGCTAAAAATAATGCAATGTGGCAGAACACTGACATGATGTAGAAATTAAAACATGCTGTACATTTCTCTTAGCAGTAGGTGTTGCTAGTGAACTGTGTTGAGTGTGACTCTGACCCTCAAGCCTGAAAGACCTTAAGATTAGATTAGATTAGATTAGATTAGATTAGATTAGATTAGATTAGATTAGATTAGATTAGATTAGATTAGATTAGATTAGATTAGATTAGATCGAACTTTATTGATCCCTTTGGCAGGTTCCCTCAGGGAAATTAAAATTCCAGTAGCATCATTATAGGATAAACAGAGAATAGAAATAGAGAAAAACTTCTAGATAAATTAAATTAAATTAAATTAAATTAAATTAAATTAAATTAAATTAGGCATTTGCATATACAAATATAAAAAAATAATAAGATATGGGGAAGAGGAAGGAGGGAAAAAAGGCCAACAGAAGAGGTATTGCATATTATATTGCATATTGTCCAGTATTGCTTTTTGTCGGGCTAGGCTACTGCTCCTTCCTATCTTCTGTCCTCCTGTTACCCCTCCTCCCCCCCAGAGAGGAGTTGTACAGTCTGATGGCGTGAGGGTCAAAGGAGTTTTTGAGTCTGTTCGTCCTGCACTTGGGAAGGAGCATTCTGTCACTGAACAGGCTCCTCTGGTTGCTGATGACGGTGTGCAGAGGGTGACTGGCATCTTCCATGATGTTCAGTAGTTTGTCCATAGTCTTCTCTGCCACCGTCACCAGAGAGTCCAGCTTCACGCCGACCACAGAGCCGGCCCGCCTGATCAGTTTGACCTTATTTATCTCTAAAAGAGATAAATAAGGAACAGTTCTGGTATGAAAAAGCTGGATATGTTGTGTACTATCCCATTTCCTGGTTGTCAAAATGTATTTCTAGATGACACTAAGAACATGCTAAGTGGCAGTCTTATGCAATTCTGACAAGCCTTCATAACTGGTTTTTAAACATTGCTATTATTTCACACTTCTGACATCTTGATACCATCTTCTACATGCATGAATAGCAAGAACGCACATCTCAGCTCATTTCATCTCATTATCTCTAGCTGCTTTATCCTGTTCTACATGGTCACAGGTAAGCTGGAGCCTATCCCAGCTGACTACGGGCGAACGGCGGGGTACACCCTGGACAAGTCGCCAGGTTATCACAGGGCTGACACAAAGACACAGACAACCATTCACACTCACATTCACACCTACCGTCAAGTTAGAGTCACCAGTTAACCTAACCTGCATGTCTTTGGACTGTGGGGGAAACCGGAGCACACCCACGCGGACACGGGGAGAACATGCAAATTCCACACAGAAAGGCCCTCGCCAGTCATGGGGCTTGAACCCGGACCTTCTTGCTGTGAGGCGACAGCACTAACCACTGCACCACCGTGCTGCCTGAACGCACAACAAAGTCACAAAAACAGTTCTCATGTAATACTTGCAATAAATACCATCATGATTTCCCTTACGGTCAGCACGGTGGTGTAGTGGTTCGCGCTATCACCTTACAGCAAGAAGGTCTGGGTTCGAGCCCCGTGGCCGGTGAGGGCCTTTCTGTGTGGAGTTTGAATGTGTACCCCTGCCTTTCGCCCATAGTCAGCTGGGAGAGGCTCCTGCGACCCTGTAGAACAGGATAAAGCAGCTAGAGATGATATGAGAATTTCCCTTACTTCTTAAATTTGCATTTAGCAGATGCCCTTATGCAGAGCAATTTTTACCTCCGCCAGATTTGTTGGAGGAGGTTGTGTTTTCACCTCTGTTTGTTTGTTTGTTTGTTTGTTTGTTCATCTGTTCCCAATGTAACTCAAAAAGCAGTCAACGGATTTTGATGGAATTTTGAATAAAAGTGGGCAATGGGCCAAGGAACAATTGTTTAGATTTTGATGCAAATCCGAATATGTGGCTTGGTGGAGGTATGCACTCTACCGAGTGTCCTTCTAGTTATTTATGTTAACGCTGGAGACACTTACGTAATTTGCTTTAATAGGAATGACTGAAGAACCTAACCCTAACCTTTACCTCAGTAACAAAAAGGAAACATTTAGGCTCTTTTGTTTGTTTGTTTGTTTAGTTGGTTGTCTGTCTGTTTGTTTGTTCAATTTTTGTAAAAAAATAAACACAACAGCAATTTCCTTGTGGGGACCATGCGAGTGTCGAAATTGTCAGATTTTACTGTCCTTGTGGGGACGTTTTGTCTTAGGTAGTATATAAAATCATGCGCGCGCACACACACGCACAGTCACTTTGTATGAATTCATGCTCAGTATAATTGTGTCTGCACAACAAAAAGGTGTCTATAAACATAAAGGGGGCAACCTTTCTGTTTGTCTTCAGTGTGTGTGTGTCATATTGTGAGTTCTGCTGCAGCCGGAACCACGGAGTAACATTTTGAGGAACCTTTATTGATTTTTGTTCAGGAAGAGATTTATTTTCCTTGTTTTTGTATTGAGGCAGTTCCTTTTCTCACACACTCAGGACGAAACAATGATGTGGACCAAACGCCCGAGACCTCGTCTGTCGTCAGTCACTTGGTTTTCTGCTAAACGATACATGCTTCGAAATGGGGCTTCATCTGACACACCCCCATTTACTCGATATGTGCTTCAGAGCCTTGGCTTCAGAGAGACCATCACTACCTCCCAGTCGAGAGTGTCTTCCATGAGCTAATTCAGTCCCAAGCACTCATGTTACTGAAGTGAGAGATGGAGCAGTGGGCTAAAATGGGGTCAGGGGGTGCAACAGCTTGCTATTTCAACAGGAATAGACCAACACAGTACGGCAGGCCAAGCCATAAAAGAGGAAGAATAGAGACACTGTCAGAGAATAAAGGAAGAATGAAAGAGAGAGTGAGAGAAAGAAACAGAGAATAGATTAGGCTGGCAAGCTGAAAAAGAGTTTGCCTGAACATGAGGGTACACAGTGGACAGTTGGACAGAACTGTACAAAGAAGTAAACAGAGAGAGAGAGAGAGAGAGAGAGAGAGAGAGCGCTTCAGATATGAAAGACAGGTTGAAACTAATGAAAGCGAGAAAAGGGGGTGGTGTTAAAGAAAGAATTAATGGAATGAGCAAAAGCAAGACTGTCAATATAAGGGTGTGCAATTATATGCTGAGAACAAGTGATTTCAAGACCGTGCCGGTACAGATATGAAGTTGCTTTTCATCAGGCTCGTATACCTGCTATCTATCATCTTATTCGTGTCCTTCAGCAGTGTGCTGCTTTGGGACAACTTTTTCAAGAGGTGAGTGTCTGATCCTGATCTTTTTTAAAAGATTAAAACACACACACACACAATGGCTGCTAACATTGAGTAGTTTATTTTTTGCAGTCATTTTTTTTCTTTTTTTTTTTATTTGCTAACAAATACAAACAAATACAAAGTAAAAAGGACAGAATGAAACAAATCAATACATACACATGACATACAACAGAAGCACTAACGTAACTAACAATTTCAAAGGCTGGACAATACTACTAATATGTTAACAAAGAGATGTAACAGAACACATGGAGACAAATTCGACAAAGATAAACAAGAGCTATATTGCTGTATAGAGGAGGATGGGTGGGGTTGATTAGGGGTAATGAATGTGCATATGAGATAGAGGAGGGTAGGTGGGGGGGATTTGGAGGGGTTTTGGGCCTTGAATTATGGGTGGAGGGACAGTGTGTATATGTTGGGGGGAGCGGGATATGTGAAAGTAAGCACGTGTGTGTGTGTGTGTGTGTGTGTGTATATAAGCAGTGCTGGTCTGTGTCGGGCCAGGGAGAAGGAAACTGGATCATAATGAAGGAGAGAGGGGGAGGGGGAGTATTATTTTATTTGCTAATCATTTGTGTTAGTAAATTTTTTATAGATAGAAATTCTAAAAATAATAGTTATTTAATAGTTAATTATGATGACTACCTGAGCACCTGTTATGGCTATGGTGCCAGCCCCCCCTGCCCAAGCTGATTCATGATGGGACGATAGAGGGGAGGGGGAGGTACTGCATGAGGCAGGGCTCCGGGCCCTGACGCCCCATACACCGACACCAGCCCCCCATAGCCTCCGCACAACACGCCCTACCTATCCTATATATGACTGTATATGACAAGAATGTGTGCCTTCTCTAAAATGTACTGCATTAAAAGAAGAGATGTATTTGCATTAAAAGAGGCAAGGAGTGCAGCAAAGCACCTGCAGAGGTTTCCCACATGCACTCCTCCCCTACCCTAGTCTATCATGTTGTTCTTATTGCAGGTGTACAAATGGTGTGTGCTTCCTAATGTGTAGAGCATTTAAAAGAGGATAAGGCACGCTGTGCAATACCAAGAGTAGGCAGGTATCAGAGTGCATGCGTGGGGTGGGCGGGGCGCCGAGAAAACCTCGGGACCCTAACCCGGAGGGGAACCCTGACCCATCAACCCTCCCAATGGCACCAACCAACGCCAGTCCCACCTGACAGCCAGACAGGATGGGGCCGACCACGCCATCCCAGAAGCCCAGGTATAACAAGAGTAGATGAAGTGGGGGAGGGAAGACGGTAGCAGAGGGAGGGAGGGTAATTTTTTGCAGTCATGCCTTAACACAGAAATTAAAATGAATAAATCAAAACATGGGTGGTGTAGTGGTTAGCACTGTCGCCTCACAGCAAGAAGGTTCTGGGTTCGAGCCCAGTGGCCAACAGGGGCCTTTCTGTGTGGAGTTTGCATGTTCTCCCCATGTCCGTGTGGGTTTCCTCCGGGTGCTCTGGTTTCCCCCACAGTCCAAAGACATGCAGGTTAGGTTAACTGGTGACTCTAAATTGACTGTAGGTGTGAATGGTTGTCTGTGTCTATGTGTCAGCCCTGTGATGACCTGGCGGCTTGTCCAGGGTGTACCCCGCCTTTCACCCGTAGTCAGCTGGGATAGGCTCCAGCTTGCCTGCGACCCTGTAGAACAGGATAAGTGGTTACAGATAATGGATGGATGGATAAGTGTTTTGCTGGGAAATACATCACTCGTATTTTTCATATGAGCTCCACGTGGGACATGGAGAACCAAAATGGTGAAATAAATCTCTTTATTTTTTTTTTGCGGTCAAAATCCTGCTCTCTGATTGGCTGGCGAGCGGATCCATATCCTACGATACGGACCCCGGTTACAGACCCCGGTTACGGACCTCTGGCGACTCGCTCGTTCACCATAACAATAAACATAGTAGCATTTTTTGTCAACATTTATCTTTTTTTATAAGATTTATTTATAAGATTATCAAAAATCTTATAAATATTTGCCAGCATTTCTCAGGAGAATAGCATTAATTTTACAGCATGGATAGTGATAATGACAGTCTTCACAGCGAAAGCGAGTTTTACTACCCTGAGGAAGAAGAAATAAAAGAAAACATTTCAGGAGGAAGCTAAAAACCTGTAACTGTTGCTAACGCAGAGCAAAAACATGGCTGAATCCTGAATGACTCTTATTTGTATAAATAGGGGACTACATAGGTGGCAAAATGTAGTTTTTTTCTGCCATGGAAGTGCACTTGTATACCGAGGAGGAAGCAATGTGCATTACAGCCGTGAATGAGAATTCAAAATGGCAGCTTGGCTCTGTTTTCCCTTTCGGGCGCTCTCGTTTTCTGTTAGAATTTGGCAAAGAAAAATATAAATATATTATTTACCAGCTTCAGGTCGGCCCATATGGTGAAATACCGTGACCTCGGCCTTAAATACTGACCTCGGCCTAGAGGGCCTCGCTCAGTACTTTCAAGACCTCGGTCACGGTATTTCACAATACGGACCTCCCAGCTGGTAAATAACATTATATATATATATATATATATATATATATATATATATATATATATATATATATGTTACTCATGAAGAAATCGATGAATTATTTTGATAAATTTGGGGAGTTTTTGTTTGTAAATGTGTCTATATAATCAAAAGAAAATCACACACTGGCCTGAAGATATGAAGTTTGTCTTCTAATGTTGAAAAAGTTGAGTTTTTCATATGAAATAAATCCTGGACCTGAGTAACATTCCTGATATTTCACTCTGATGATGTCACCGTTGGTGTTTTCCCACTGACTTGATCCACATTGTCAAAATGGCAAACAGGCTCAAAATTAAAATTCTTTTGATTAGCTTGCGTTTTTTGTGGGGGGTTTTGTGGATATGTCTATATAATAAAAGGAATATTACACAGTGATGCAAAGATATGAAGTTTATCTTCTGATGTTGAAAAACATTTCACTACACTCACTCGTGATATATCCATTCACCACTCGAAGATAAACTTCATATCTTTGTGCCACCATGTAATATATATCCCATTTACAGTATCATGAACCTTGATTGGAAAAGTCCACCTTGAATTGAAAATCAGTTGTAAATGAATATGATGAATGTTGATGGAAGGGACCAGAGTGACCTGCTTAAGGGACATAATCATCTGCCAATTTATGATGTGTTTGTCTTGTCCCCTTCTCAAGGCTGCATCCCAGTCGTGCGTCCTAACCACTTTTCCTTGACCTTGATGGAAAACATCATGAGGTCAAGGAAAGATGTGAAGGAGAATTCATAAGGTTGTAGATGGTATTAAGAGAATCTGACTGCACAGGACGGTCCGGTGTATCCGATGGTAAAGGAGATAGGAAAGGAAGCACTGAAGCACCTTTCCTTAACATAGCGCACTGGTTCTTAATCATGCTCATGGGGTCTCCTGCTCTGCATGTTTTCCAACTTTCCCTGCTCTACCTACACAGTTAGAAATAGGGGTACAGCAGGAGTCCATTTCTGTTCCCCAAGGTACAATCTACACTAATGTACCCCTACGGCTCATTATTGGACTTCAAGGTTACTATGTGTACCTTTTTAGGGCCAAAAAGGTACATATACTGTATGTTCTCAATCAGTATATAAAGAGTATAAATAAGTACCCGAGAGAGTACTGTGCTGGTGACAAGCCATTGTACCCATATGATGTGGTTTGTTTTTTGAGTGAACCTGACTGAACTCCTCAGTGGCATTTTCAATTTGGCATTTCAAAGAAAAATAAATCTTAAGGCGCTCATGGGTGGATTAATAACGTCTAGAGACATGAAAGAATGTGCTCACATGCATAACTTTGGTTCTTTTGTATGGTCTATTATTGAGCTAGTATCATATCATATCACCTTGGCACGGAACATGTTCATATGAACGTCCAAGGTACACTCACATGACTCATGGTTTAGTTCCTTCTCTTCCATTTACACAAGTATTTCCATTACAGGCATCCTGGTATGTTATTAAGACTAAACCTGCATGTCTTATTGTGCTTGTACTTTAAACCAGCTGACATTTAGCTTTGTAGTGTCATTATTTTATCAGTTTGTCTTGAAGTATTGAGTTGCAATAAGAGCATGCTATTGCAATATTCATTATTATGTGGCTCCTTAACGTTATTTATTCTATCAAGATTGCATCTTCAGGTGAATCTAGAAGTTGATCTAAATTTTATCGATGAAAATACATGCAAAGTCAAAACTGACCTGAATAAATTAAGTAAATAAAAAATAATCATGTATTTCTTATGATATAACAGTTAGATGTATAATAACAGATAAGCTTCTTATCTTTTCTATTCTTATCATTGAAATCAAATAGATAAAACCAGCCCAGCTTGGCAGGTTACCAAGAAAGTGGAAAGTGCAATGTCGTTCGTCCTGTAGATCTTCTTGTTTTGGAAAATCTACTGTTGTCGTTGTTGTTTTACAAAGCTGACACTCTTTCATAAATGTTAAATGTCTCCTGACAGAAAGCTTCACCATTTCGAGAATGCTTCTTTGTTTAATAATAGTGCATTATTTAATCCCTTTATTATTAATCTTCGAATACATGGCGCATCAACCACACCATGTAAATTAATTGTTGTTTCTAAAGAAATGATAATATACTGGAATGAGCACATTAATATAAACTTGTCATTTGAATCATATCAGGAACGACAGTCAAAATCTGCTGTTATAGAAAATTAATCAACACCACCTGAATCAGAGTCGAGATTACAACAGTGCTGTGGCATAAAACACTTTTTATACTGCAGCAACTGTAGGTAATTTAGGTCAGTAAATAATTTATTCAGAAATATAACGGAAGTTGAAATAGAAATATAACGGCCCCTCCTAGAACTGCCACCTTATTGTGGTGGAGGGGTTTGTGTGCTTGAATGATCCTAGGAGCTATGTTGTCGGGGGCATTATGCCCCTGGTAGGGTTTCCCAAGGCAGACAGGTCCTAGGTGACAGGCCAGACCAAGAGCAGTTCACCAAAAACCCCCTATGGAGAAAAAATCCAGGACCGTGATGTCGCCCGGTAGGACGCAGGTGGGGCCCCACCCTGGAGCCAGGCCCGGGGTTGGGGCTCGTATGCGAGCGCTTGGTGGCCGGGCCTTTGCCCATGGGGCCCGGCCGGGCTCAGCCCGAAGAGGTGACGTGGGCCCGACCTCCTGTGGGTTCACCACCCACAGAGGTAGCAGTAGGGGTTTGGTGCAATGTGGATTGGGTGGCAGTCGAAGGCAGGGGCCTCGACGACCTGATCCCCGGACACAGCGGCTGGCTGTTGGGACATGGAATGTCACTTCGCTGGGGGGGAAGGAGCCTGAGCTTGTGCGGGAGGTTGAGAGGTACCGGCTAGAGATAGTCGGGCTCACCTCCACGCCTAGCTTGGGCTCTGGAACCCAGCTTCTCGAGAGGGGCTGGACTTTCCACTTCTCTGGAGTCGCCCATGGTGAGCGGCGGCGGGCTGGTGTGGGCTTGCTTATAGCTCCCCAGCTCAGCCACCATGTGTTGGAGTTTACCCCAGTGAACGAGAGGGTCGCCTCTCTGCGCCTTCGGATTGGGGAGAGGGCTCTTGCTGTTGTTTGTGCCTACGGGCCAAATAGCAGTATAGAGTATCCGGCCTTCTTGGAGTCCCTGGGAGAGGTACTGAGGGGTGCTCAGACTGGGGACTCCATTGTGCTACTGGGGGACTTCAATGCTCACGTGGGCGACGACAGTGACACCTGGAGGGGCGTGGTTGGGAGGAACGGCCTCCCCGATCTGAACCCGAGTGGTGTTTTGTTATTGGACTTCTGTGCTAGTCACGGTTTGTCCATAACGAACACCATGCTCGAGCATAGGGGTGTCCATAAGTGCACGTGGCACCAGGACACCTTAGGTCGGAGGTCGATGATCGACTTTGTAGTCGTTTCATCTGATCTCCGGCCCTATGTCTTGGACACTCGGGTGAAGAGAGGGGCTGAGCTGTCAACTGATCACCACCTGGTGGTGAGTTGGATCCGCTGGCGGAGGAGGAAGCTGGACAGACCTGGCAGGCCCAAACGTATGGTGAGGGTCTGCTGGGAATGTCTGGCCGAGCACTCTGTTGGGGAGGTCTTTAACTCCCACCTCCGGGAGAGCTTTTCCCAGCTTCCGAGGGAGGCGGGGGACATTGAGTCTGAGTGGACCATGTTCTCTACCTCCATTGTGGACGCAGCTGTTTGGAGCTGTGGCCGCAAGGTCTCCGGTGCCTGTCGTGGCGGCAATCCCCGAACCCGGTGGTGGACACCGGAAGTAAGGGATGCCGTCAAGCTGAAGAAGGAGTCCTATCGGGCCATGTTGACCTCCGGAACTCCTGAGGCAGCCGACGGGTATTGGCAGGCCAGGCGTGCTGCAGCTCGGGCAGTTGCGGAGGCAAAAACTCGGAACTGGGAGGAGTTCGGGGAGGCCATGGAGAAGGACTATCGGTCGGCCTCGAAGAAATTCTGGCAAACCGTCCGGCGCCTCAGGAGGGGGAAGCAGTACTCTGCCAACACTGTTTACAGTGCAGGTGGGGAGCTGTTGACCTCGACTGGGGACATTGTCGGGCGGTGGAAGGAATACTTTGAGGATCTCCTCAATCCCACCGTCATGTCTTCCACTGAGGAGACTGAGGCTGATGACTCGGAGGTGGACTCGTCCATTACCCAAGCCGAAGTCACTGAGGTGGTTTGCAAGCTCCTCGGTGGCAAGGCACCGGGGGTGGATGAGATCCGCCCTGAGTATCTCAAGTCTCTGGATGTTGTGGGGCTGTCTTGGTTGACACGCCTCTGCAACATTGCGTGGCGGTCGGGGACAGTGCCTCTGGAGTGGCAGACTGGGGTGGTGGTCCCTCTTTTTAAGAAAGGGGACCGGAGAGTGTGCTCCAATTATAGGGGAATCACACTTCTCAGCCTCCCAGGGAAAGTTTACTCCAGGGTACTGGAGAGGAGAATTCGACCAATAGTCGAACCTCGGATCCAGGAGGAACAATGCGGTTTTCGTCCTGGTCGCGGAACACTGGACCAGCTCTATACCCTTCATAGGGTGCTCGAGGGTTCATGGGAGTTTGCCCAACCAGTCCACATGTGCTTTGTGGATCTGGAGAAGGCATTCGACCGTGTCCCCCATGGTATTCTGTGGGGGGTGCTTCGGGAGTATGGGGTTCGGGGCTCTTTGCTAAGGGCTGTCCGGTCCCTGTACGAACGGAGCAGGAGTCTGGTTCGCATTGCCGGCAGTAAGTCAGACCTGTTCCCAGTGCATGTTGGACTCCGGCAGGGCTGCCCTTTGTCACCGGTTCTGTTCATAATTTTTATGGACAGAATTTCTAGGCGCAGCCAGGGGCCGGAAGGAATCCTGTTTGGGAACCACAGGATTTCATCTCTGCTTTTTGCGGATGATGTTGTCCTGTTGGCTTCTTCAAACCAGGACCTTCAGCATGCACTGGGGCGGTTTGCAGTCGAGTGTGAAGCGGCTGGGATGAGAATCAGCACCTCCAAGTCCGAGGCCATGGTTCTCGACCGGAAAAGGGTGGCTTGCCCTCTCCAGGTTGGTGGAAAAGTCCTGCCTCAAGTGGAGGAGTTTAAGTATCTCGGGATCTTGTTCACGAGTGAGGGAAGGATGGAGCATGAGATCGACAGGCGGATCGGTGCAGCCTCCGCAGTGATGCGGTCGCTTTACCGGTCCGTCGTGGTGAAGAAGGAGCTGAGCCAAAAGGCGAAGCTCTCAATTTACCGGTCGATCTACGTTCCGACTCTCACCTATGGTCATGAGCTTTGGGTAATGACAGAAAGAACAAGATCGCGGATACAAGCGGCTGAAATGAGTTTCCTTCGCAGGGTGGCTGGGCGCTCCCTTAGAGATAGGGTGAGAAGCACAGTCACTCGGGAGGAGCTCGGAGTAGAGCCGCTGCTCCTCCACATCGAGAGGAACCAGCTGAGGTGGCTCGGGCATCTTTTTCGGATGCCTCCTGGACGCCTCCCTGGGGAGGTGTTCCAGGCATGTCCCCCCGGGAGGAGGCCCCGGGGAAGACCCAGGACATGCTGGAGGGACTATGTCTCTCGGCTGGCCTGGGAACGCCTCGGTGTTCTTCCCGAGGAGCTGGCCGAGGTGTCTGGGGAAAGGGAAGTTTGGGCTTCCATGCTTAGACTGCTGCCTCCGCGACCCGGTCCCGGATAAGCGGAAGAAGACGAGACGAGAGACGAGAAATATAACGGTAATTATTTTTAATTATTTCTAATTACGTTAACACACCACTGCGGAAAAACATAATGGAATAACATGGAACTGGAAAAAGAAACTTTTTCCCCCTCAGGTAAGGCTGTATTGTAAGGTTTGCCTGTCGACATGGGGGAAAATGTTTCATCATGTACGTAAAGAATAAAAATTTTATAGACTCCTTTTGAGATATGCCTTTGTTGTTTTACATCAAAAACATATAACTCTTACCACTGCTTTTTTTTGTCTTTCCTTGTTGCACCTACAGTGTATGGATTCATAACTTTGCAAAGCACATCTGTGGTGACAAATAAGACAAAGCTCTGACATGTTTTCATTAGCAGCACTAAAGATTTTTATTTTTCACATTTCTTCTGCGTTTGAATGATTTGTCGTCTAAAAAAAAATCATGTCAATAAAGCAAATAAATAATAAATTCACCAGGGGATATTTCCGCCTGTAAATATGTATACACTATAGAGGTAAATGAATATGAACACATTATTCAGAATGAACAGATCATGTGTTTGAATCAGATGGATGCAAATAGGGTGTGCACATGATTTTTTTTTTTAATTATTATTAAAGAAAGCTTGCCATGGCATTTGGTTATTTGGTTGTGACTTTAGGTGTGGTTAGGGACTGGGATCCCACAGCATGCAACAAAAAAGTGAGGTAAGCAATAGGTTTTTGCTTTCTTGTAGTCAAAGTCTATATTTATGGTTATGTTTATTGGCATGCGTTTAGAGTATTCATTTATTCATCCCAGGTTACCATTTGGTCAGGATGGTTTAAATTCAGCTATTGGTTTGTTCATAGATAGATAGACTGGGAAATTGTTTTGTTGCAGTAGATATGCAAAAAGAAAAAGACACACTGTACAACATAAAATAGAATTTAAAAAAAGATCCCAAGAACAAGCTGACGATTCAATATACAGATAAAAATGTAATGATAAAAAATATATATCTATATAGGTACTTTGAACATGTGAATGTGCATTAATAGAGCTAAAAACAAGAATTGTGATAAATGAAATAAAAACTGCAAAAGTGGCAATATTAAATGGAAGATAGATAGAT
Source organism: Neoarius graeffei (assembly GCF_027579695.1). Classification (NCBI taxonomy): domain Eukaryota; kingdom Metazoa; phylum Chordata; class Actinopteri; order Siluriformes; family Ariidae; genus Neoarius; species Neoarius graeffei. Next base: position 51,526,173 of record NC_083588.1, on the reverse strand, counting down.
AGATAGATAGATAGATAGATAGATAGATAGATAGATAGATAGATAGATAGATAGATAGATAAAAATTAACTCTAACAGTGCAAATGACAGTAAATAAATAAGCTCTGGTGGTGCAAAAGTTACGAAGGACCAGGGTCATAAACAGGACTATACAGCAGAGAGGTCAGAGTTATTGTACAGGATGATGGCTTGGGGCAGGAAAGATTTCATGTTCGTATTTTGGAAAGTAGGCGTCATGGTGGTGTAGTGGTTAGCACTGTTGTCTCACAGCAAGAAGGTTCTGGGTTCGAGCCCAGTGGCCGACAGGGGCCTTTCTGTGTGGAGTTTACATGTTCTCCCCATGTCCGTGTGGGTTTCCTCCGGGTGCTCCGGTTTCCCCCACAATCCAAAGACATGCAGGTTAGGCTAATTGGTGGCTCTAAACTGACCGTAGGTGTGAATGTGAGTGTGAATGGTTGTTTGTCTCCATGTGTCAGCCCTGCGATGACCTGGCAGCTTGTCCAGGGTGTACCCCGCCCCTCACCCATAGTCAGCTGGGATAGGCTCCAGCTTACCTGACACCCTGCACAGGATAAGTGGCTACAGATAATGGATGGATTTTGGAAAATAGAACCAACTAAATATCGCAAGTACGTACAAGCAAGGGTCTCCTTGTGGTTCACGTTAGATTTACAGATCAATATTCTCCATACCACCATCTCATTTAATCTGTCTCTAATTGATGCTTCCCCTACCTATTATACGTTTTCTCATTTCTCTCTGTCCTCACTGAATTGCTTTGGGTCCAACACAGAACACAGTGTTATTTATGTCTTCAGAAACCTACTTATAGATCAGATATCCCCTCCATAAACCATCCATCCATTATCTGTAGCCGCTTATCCTGTGCAGGGTCACAGGCAAGCTGGAGCCTATCCCAGCTGACTATGGGTGAGAGGCGGGGCACACCCTGGACAAGTCGCCAGATCATCACAGGGCTGCACATAGACACACACAACCATTCACACTCACATTCACACCTACGGTCAATTTAGAGTCACCAATTAGCCTAACCTGCAATGTCTTCGGACTGTGGTTATGTTTGGACTATTTGTTAATGTTAGCCGTGGACAAGGCTACGGCAACTTGGCAAGCAAATCCATAGAAAGTTATTTGACTAACCAGATTGTGTCGCTATCGCAACGTTATCGCTAGCTCTAAAAGCACAGATAACTTTGTTGCAAGCTTTCTCTTTGAATAAAATGTTTGCAGACCTCAATATGCTTCCGCCGGTTGGATGGCGAGTTTTTGTAGGCCGTGATGTGGTTCGTTTTCGGCAAACAAAGTAAACATTTAAAACAAAATGAATCTTTATTCCTTTCAGAAAACTGAAACATGGGTTCTAGGTCAAGCCATGAGTGTGTGCGTTCTCCAGAAGAACCGCCTCCTTACATTCTGCCATCAACTGATCGTGTTAAATAACGCTGTTGAGAAATCATTGAACTTGATTTTATCCAGTCTATGGACGTGAAATGACCCTAGTGATTACTGATAGGCTGTCTCAGTGTCACCTGCGAAAAAAACCAATCACATTTTAGAAAAGAAAAAAACATCCACTTTCAAAGCTGCTTCATAGTAACGAGTAACGAGGTCCTTGATAGAAATGTAGTGGAGTGAAAAGTACGATATTTGCCTTTCAAATGTAGTGAAGTTAAAGTCATAAGTTTCCCCCAAAAAAATACTTAAGTAAAAGTACAGATACTCAAAAAGTGTACTTAAGTACAGTACTCAATTAATGTATTGTTACTGTCCACCTCTGGCTATAAGCTATGTACGACGAGATTGAGTGGAATAACTGTTTTATTCTATCCACATTCACTGGATTTTTTTTTTTCAAATTCAATAAATAAATAAAAACTTTATACAAAACGTTAGACGAAATAATTTCCGCTTAGAATGTAAACAAACCGGCGAAATGACAGTAGAAATCTGTGAAAAATGTGATAATAATAATTCTTGAAAAATAAATAAATAAATAAAAAGATACATTTTTACCATCAAATACTTTTATTCCATTTTTTGTTGCTTTTTTAATTTTTATTTTTTGGGGTTTTGTTTTCGAGTCAAGTTTTTATTTCGTCCTCAGTTGGTTCAGCAACACGCTCCGCCATTTTGTTTCTCTACTCACGGTATACAAGCGGATATCGTAGTAGTAGAGTAGCCAATCAGAGCGCATGATTGCTCATATCCAGTGAACGTGGATAGAATAATAGTGATTACACTTTAACTTAAAAAAAATGAAACTGAGATTTTTAACAACGTAGACCCTATTACTGTTGCTTGATATTTCATTATTATTGCCGAATCTTCAAGTGATTTGGAAATAATAATGAAAGTTAAATAAAAGTGTCTCATATCCTCTTCTTCCATCGATCTTGTTACACCTCCAGCTCATTTGATTACCATGGGGTTTAGAGCCTTCAGTCATGTTACTACTCGCCTCTGGAACTCCCTCCCACTTTGTAATACTGATTCTCATCCAACCTTCAAATCTCACCTTAAACACACCTTTTCAGACTTTCCTGTTCTGTCTGACTTCAGCGCAAATGACTTTTGCCATTTTATTTTATTATTTTGCATTGTATGCATTGTTGCTACTGTATGTTTGATTTTTATCATGTGTTGTAATGTGTGCTTGAGTGCCTTGAAAGGTGCCTATAAATAAAATGCATTATTATTATTTTTCTGTCTCCTCACAGTGCTTTGACTCTCAGCGATCCAAGCATCATACGGTAAGCAGGTCACCCAACTCAAATCCTACAAAGGACAAGTGAGAATGCAATACAGTTCATATATACAGTACATCACACCAACTGATGTTATACAAAACGTTCTTGAACATCCATTCCAACATTTTTCTGCTTATTTTATTAGTTAATTATAAAATATTTAATGAATTGAGAAATGAGAGAAATTACTTTTTTCTAATGGCACGTGAAAGTTCATTTCTGTCAGGCACAAAGGTAAAACTGGCATAATGTTTGTTTGTTTGTGTTTGCAGCAACTGTATCATTTTAACGTATTATCTAAAAAATTGACTTATCACAAATTTTGATTTATTGTCTCAAAACCTTAACTTATTGTCTCAATTTGTTTACTGATCTCAAGTGGGTTTCCAAAAAGCCTCTTAACACTAAAAGTATCTTAATTAGGAGAGGGAGTGTTCATTGTGATGGTCGCTGTCATTTAACGATGATCTTTGTGCTTCGATGCTTTTGGGAAACCCACCCCTCATCTTTTAGATACATAATGAGTTGACATTGCAGGTAATTAAAATCTTATGTATCTTGGTCTTAGTCAAATCCAGTGCATAACTAAGCTGTTTAGCAGGATAGTCTTTTCAGTTAGCTTTAAAGGTAGGAACTACCTACGGTTTATGGTTATTTAGCACAAGTCTTTTAGCACAAATCCAAAGTCTTTTGGCACAAATCCAAAGTCTTTTGGCACAAATCCAAAGTCTTTTAGCACAAATCCAAAGTCTTTTAGCACAAATCCAAAGTCTTTTGGCACAAACCTAAAGTGTTTTGGCACAAATCCAAAGTCTTTTAGCACAAATCCAAAGTGTTTTGGCACAAATCCAAAGTCTTTTTAGCACAAATGCAAAGTGTTTTGGCACAAATCCAAAGTCTTTTAGCACAAATCCAAAGTCTTTTGGCACAAATCCAAAGTCTTTCGGCACAAACCTAAAGTGTTTTGGCACAAATCCAAAGGGTTTTTTTAGGACAAATCCAAAGCCTTTTAGCACAAATCCAAAGTCTTTTGGCACAAATCCAAAGTCTTTTGGCACAAACCTAAAGTGTTTTGGCACATATCCAAAGTTTTTTTTAGGACAAATCCAAAGTCTTTTGGCACAAACCTAAAGTGTTTTAGCACAAATCCAAAGTCTTTTCACACAAATCCAAAATCTTTTCGCACAAATCCAAAGTCTTTTGGCACAAATCCAAAGTCTCACACCATCTTGAAACTACCATGTTTGATGATACTTTTAGTGGAAGTTTCTTTTGTTTGTTTACATATCACAACTGTTAGTTACTAAGGAGACATGATTCTCATTTTTCTCATTGAAATTTTTTTTCAGTTAAAGACTCTGTAGCATTATTTGTCAAATACGGTACATATGAAAACACTAATCTTTGATATCAAATGGACTTTTAATAATTTGAGTACGTTTTTAGGAATAGATTCCACTCTTAGTCGGCAAAACACATGTTGGCAAGCAGGGCAAGAGACGTAATTTCTCGGTTAATTAATTAGGCAAGCGCGTAATTATTGACAGTCAGTTGAATTTGTAATATGATCAGAAGTGACTGAAGTTATCTATGAAGGTGCCCACAATTCAAGGTTTGCTATGGCTTAACTACAAATATCCAAAAACACCAAAGAATCAGATTTTCAGTCCACGTTTCAGGGATCAACAACTGATCCTTAATATGCACAGCAGCAGAAATTCCGGCTTCCAGTCCCTAAGCAATTAATAATAAACCCCTTCATATATCAAAATGAGTAGGTTTTTTTTATTATTGTGACCATAATCCAGAGTTGTGCAAAAGAACATAGAGTTATGCTAAGAGACTTCAGAACTTGTGCTAAAAGACTTTAGATTTGTGCTAAAAGACTTGTGCTAAAAGGATATGAACCTATATTGAACTGACAAAAGTATGAAGAAAAGATTTTCAGTAATTTTACTGGCCAACTTAATTGTATTTTGTAAATATAAACAAACTTAGAAATTGATGCCTGCAACAAGCTCAAAAAAGTTCAGACAGAGTCATTATTACCATTGTATTGCATCACCTTTCCTTTAATAAGACTTTTTAATTCTCTGGGAACTGAGGACACTAATAGTTACAGTTTTGCAATTGGAATTTTTGTCCATTCTTGCTTGGTACCAGACTTCAGCTGCTCAACAGTCCGTGGTCGCCGTTGTCCGATTCTCTTCTTCATGCTGCCACATATATTCTTAATAGGAGACAGAGCTGGACTGGCAGCAGGCCAGTCAAGCATGTGCACTCTGCATCTACGAAGTCACTCTGTTGTAGCCCATGCAGAATAAGGCCTGGCATTGTCCTGCTCAAATAAGCATGAACTTCCCAGGAAGAGACATCGCCTTGACAAAAATGTCTCTCTAAAATCTGAATATATGCCCCAATATATCAATGGTATCTTCACATACACATGAAACTCACCCATTCTGCGGGCACTGATGCCCCATATCATCACAGATGCTGGCTTTTACACCTTTCTCTGATAACAAACTGGATAGTTGTGTTCACCTTTGGCATGGAGAACTCAACGTCCGGTTTTCCCAAAAACAAGCTGAAATGTGGAGTCATTTGACTGCAGCATGTTTCTAAGGGGGCAGCACGGCGGTGTAGTGGTTAGCAGTGTTGCCTCACAGCAAGAAGGCCCAGGTTCAAGCCCCATGGCCGGCGAGGGCCTTTCTGCGCGGAGTTTGCATGTTCTTCCCATGTCTGCGTGGGTTTCCTCCGGGTGCTCCGGTTTCCCCCACAGTCCAAAGACATGCAGGTTAGGTTAACTGGTAACTCTAAATTGACCATAGGTGTGAATGTGAGTGTGAATGGTTGTCTGTGTCTATGTGTCAGCCCTGTGATGACCTGGCGACTTGTCCAGGGTGTACCCCGCCTTTCGCCCGTAGTCAGCTGGGATAGGCTCCAGCTTGCCTGTGACCCTGTAGAACAGGATAAAGTGGCTAGAGATAATGAGATGAGATGTTTCTACTGTCTTCCAGTCTGAGATGAGTTCGGGCCCAGAGGAATCATCAGAGTTTCTGCATCGATTTGGTGAATTGCTTCCTGCTTGCGTAATACCGTTTCATGTTGCATTTCTGGATGCAGCAGTGGGCTGTGTTGAGTGATGACAGTTTTCCAAAGTACTCCTGAGCCCCTGTGGCTATATTTGTCACATTAGAATGACGGTTTCTCAGGCAGTGCCACCTGAGGGCTCAAAGGTCACGCACATTTAACAGTGGTTTCCAACCTTGCCCTTTATGCACTCAGATGTCTCCAAATTCCCTGAATCTTTTCACAATATTATGTACTGTAGATTTTGAAAGACCAAATTCTCTTCAACCTTGTATTGAGAAATGTTCTTTTTGAATTGACTAAAAATTCTCACGAATTTTGGCACAAAGGGGTGAGCCACATTCCATCCTTGCTTGCAAAGACTGAGCCTTTGGTGCATGCTCGTTTTATACCCAATCATGTTACTAATTAACCTTCTTATTGTGGAATCTTCCAAAATGGTGTTACTTGAATATCCTATAAACGTTTCAATATTATTTTGCCTCTGTCCCAACTTTTTTTGAGTGTGTTGCAGACATCAAATTCTAACTTCATTTATATTTACAAAATATAATTAAATTGGTCAGCAAAACTATTGAAAAATCTTTTCTTTGTACTTTTGTCAGTTAAAAAAGGTTCACATGAATTAACAAAATCAAAGATTTTTGTTTTTACTGCATTTTGGAGAATATCCCAACTTTTCTGGAAATGGGGTTAGTAGAGAGGATCAAAAATTAGCAGATAGCACTGATTCACAACTATTCACAAATGTTTCTTTATGGAAAAAACCTGACTGTAAATCTGAATTTTGAGAAAATAAGCCAAAATTTTTTAAATAAAAAAAATCTGACACACTGCTGCTGCCATACATAAACTGAAAAACTGGTTTGCATTTTTCCTTTTTCTACCTAGTATAAATGGTCTTCCATTCAATCTGGATCTAATTTAATCTTTTTTTAATAATCATTTTTAAATCTCTCATCTCATCTCATTATCTCTAGCCGCTTTATCCTGTTCTACAGGGTCGCAGGCAAGCTGGAGCCTATCCCAGCTGACTACGGGCGAAAGGCGGGGTACACCCTGGACAAGTCGCCAGGTCATCACAGGGCTGACACATAGACACAGACAACCATTCACACTCACATTCACACCTATGGTCAATTTAGAGTCACCAGTTAACCTAACCTGCATGTCTTTGGACTGTGGGGGAAACCGGAGCACCCGGAGGAAACCCACGCGGACACGGAGAGAACATGCAAACTCCACACAGAAAGGCCCTCACCGGCCCCGCCCGGGGCTCGAACCCAGGACCTTCTTGCTGTGAGGCGACAGCGCTAACCACTACACCACCGTGCCGCCATTTTTAAATCATTTATAGTAATTTTTTTTACTTACATTGAATTTAATACTGAGATTGTAGATTTGAAGATATGAGTTTTACCTAGAATGTATATTAAACATTTTAGTACAGAATTAACATTTTATCATGTATATATTTAATATTATAGATTTGAGTATATAGTTATTTGATATTTCCTTCATATCTATTTATATTCCATTCTAATCAAGGATCTTTTTTTTTTTTTTGGTCGAGAATAACAATTAAGACTATTCTTTAAATTCGTTTCTTAAGACAAGGATTTTTTAAGATGTTACCTTGACAGTTTCGGTGATAAACTTCCGCCTTCTTCAAAACAGTCACCAGATGTCGAGTGGTGACGTACCTTATCAGCTGATGTTACTCTAAGGAGGCGTGAACGTCCCGCCCAATTTGACAGGTAGTTCACGCCTCCTGCTGTCAGGTCGCTCCTCCAGGACGGCGCTCCAGGTGTGTGACAGCACGTATGCTCCCTCATCCCGGTTCATCGTTCTCTGCGCATGCTTTTGTATCTCCACTGCCTCTAAAATCCAACGCTGGAATCTATTTTCTTCAGCGCGAATGACTCTGGCCTCTTCCCAACATCAGCTGATGTTACTCTAAGGAGGCGTGAATTACCTGTCAAATTGGGCGGGACGTTCACGCCTCCTTAGAGTCTGTCAAGGTAATATCTTAAAAAAATCATTCCAGCAAGCCTCTACATAAAAAATCCAATTCCAACAAGAAACGCGGAAAGGGCCATCGAAAAAGCGCAAATGACTCTGGTAAGAGAAAGAATTAGATGCACGACAAACAAAATCAACAACTAAGAATCAACACAAAGAACACAAGATTTCAAACGCCGGTACAAACTCAGCAGGGACATGGAAAAAAATATGGAAGAACATCTGAATATAATACAAGAACAAGAATTCTCAAAAACAAAAACACGCCATATTAAAAAACTAAATAGACACCAAAAAGAAACAAAATAAATGCAAGGACAAGCAAATAAATGAAAAATGGATTTGCAACCTGTCTAAACACACACTAACAACAGCAGAACACACTATACTCTCACGGGGACTAAACTATGCCATCACACCAAATAAAATCCCGAATGAAGAATTCATATTAGCCAAGGAACTAGCATGCAACATGTTACAGGACCAAGGACAGAAGGCCGCATTAAGAAACGAAATAGTAGGCATCCTCACCTCAGCTAAACCGCCACCCAGAAACACAACTAAACAGGAAATGGAAGCCATCAGAACACTCACAAAGAACAAGAAAATAACAATATTACCGGCTGATAAAGGGAGGACCACGGTCATGGACACTAATCAATACGAAAAACAAATGAATGAAATGCTCACGGACCCAAACACATATGAAATACTCAAAAAAGACCCGACGGAGGAAAAGAAAAAAAGACTAAAACTATTACTCAAACCATTAATGGACAACAATAAAATCGATAAACAAACATACAACCACCTCATCCACACAGCAGACATCACCCCCCGGATATACGGCACACCGAAAATTCATAAACCCGGAGCACCACTAAGACCCATAGTAGACAGTATAGGATCAGTTACTTACAACCTTTCCAAGACGCTGGCAGACATAATTAAACCACTCCTCGGACTCACGGAATACCACTGCAAAAACTCAAAACAACTGGCGAAAGAACTAAAGGAAATCAAGATTAAAAAGGATGAAATTTTCATATCACATGACGTCATATCCCTCTTTACAAAACACTGGTCACAAACACTCTCAACATAGTAGAAAACCGGTTAAAAGCAGACAGAACCCTGAAAAAACGTACAAAACTTACAGCACAGGACATAACAAAACTATTACATTTCATTTCCACTTCCACATATTTCCAATTCAGAGGCACAATTTACAGACAAAAAGAGGGATTTGCAATGGGGGACCCGCTATCTGCCACTCTATGCAACTTTTTTATGGAGGATCTGGAAACCCGAGCCATAGAAACAGCACCGGATGACTGCAAACCTATCTTCTGGAAAAGATACGTTGATGACATTCTTGAAATAACCAAAACAGGTCACACACAACAATTCACGGATCATCTAAACTCCATAGACAAGACAGGCAACATCAAATTCACACATGAAGAGGAAACGGACAAGACAATAGCATTTCTGGACCTAAAAATACACCACACAGAAGAAGGGAACATTAAAATCACAACATACAGAAAACCTACACATACCGACCAATATCTACTCTGGACATCTGAACATCCCATCGCACACAAAATGTCAGTAATCAGAACACTATACGACAGAGCACAGAGCATCACGGAGGAGAAAAACAGACAGGAGGAGGAACAACACATCCAAAAGGCATTAAAAAAACTGCCAATATCCACCGTGGGCAATCCAAAAAGGGAAATTACAGACACAAACAAAGGAAAAAAAACAAACAAACAAGGAAAAACACAGAAAAAACAAACCGAGGCTTTGTCACACTACCATACATAAAAGGAGTTACAGAACGCATCCAACGATCCATGAAGAAATACCACATCAACACCCCGGTCAAACCATACAAGAACCTCCGACAGCTGCTAGTTCACCCCAAAGACAAAATACAACTGGACAATAAATGCAACGTCATATATGAAACCGGGTATGGTTGTAACATGGGGGGAGTTGTAACGCCACTAATTCCACCAATCAGGGATAAGATACAAGTCATGTGGCAATTAGAATCTCTTCATAGTTCCTTTTCGACCACGCATGGACATTTGGAAATCGTTGGCGCAAGTTCTCACGGAGAGAAGTGAAAAAAACAAAGTCTGAGGTAAGAAAGTAACTTTTTTTATATTATTTTTTTTCCTAGTGCTTTACACATTGTAGGTAACGTTGTATGAGTTATATCAGGTCAAACTACAGTCTCTAAGGTAAAGAATGGTGTACTTATCCCCTGCTAATGTCAAAGCACCATGCTAATACAGCTAGCTAAGCAATGGATGACAGTGGTGGGGTAGGTTGTAACAAGTTTTTTGAAAGTGTTACAACCATCCCCTTACATACAAAAAAGATTTTTTTGTGATTTTGATAATTCTGCAGAATGCCTAGAACATGGGTGAGGAAAACAACTCGTGGAGTGGATGCTAAACTACTAAAAAGAGCAGCAGAAGAGATTAGGAAAGGTACATCTGTAAGGGCAGTGGCAAGAAACCATGGCATCTGCCATGTTACCCTTAACAGATATTGGCAGAAGTATAAACTGTTGAAAGACCAGGGATCTCAGGATTTTCAATATGGAGAGTGGATTGTATGTCATACAACATAGTTGGTGAATCTATTTTCCATGTTCATGCAATAAATCGGCATATGAAATGGACTTCTGTTGTTTTTTTTTCTGTGTTTTAACTACCTGTTACAACCTACCCCAATACGTGTTGCAACCTACCCCAGTAGTGGGGTAGGTTGTAACAAAGGTACACTCTGTATTTGACATAATCAGACAAATTTTGTGATGTAGTTGAGGAGATTTAAATGGTTGCAAACTGCAGTAGACAAATGTGGGTACTTTGCCTAAAAGTTCTACAACTGTAGTTTAAAAAGAAATGAGAGTTTTATGTGCTGAAGAAAAATGTGTTACAACCATACCCGGTCTCCCCTACCACATCAACACCCCGGTCAAACCATACAAGAACCTCCGACAGCTGCTAGTTCACCTCATCTCATTATCTCTAGCCGCTTTATCCTTCTACAGGGTCGCAGGCAAGCTGGAGCCTATCCCAGCTGACTATGGGCGAAAGGCGGGGTACACCCTGGACAAGTCGCCAGGTCATCACAGGGCTGACACATAGACACAGACAACCATTCACACTCACATTCACACCTACGGTCAATTTCTTTTTAAACTACAGTTGTAGAACTTTTAGGCAAAGTACCCACATTTGTCTACTGCAGTTTGCAACCATTTAAATCTCCTCAACTACATCACAAAATTTGTCTGATTATGTCAAATACAGAGTGTACCTTTGTTACAACCTACCCCACTACTGGGGTAGGTTGCAACACGTATTGGGGTAGGTTGTAACAGGTAGTTAAAACACAGAAAAAAAAACAACAGAAGTCCATTTCATATGCCGATTTATTGCATGAACATGGAAAATAGATTCAATTTAGAGTCACCAGTTAACCTAACCTGCATGTCTTTGGACTGTGGGGGAAACCGGAGCACCTGGAGGAAACCCACGCGGACAACATGCAAACTCCACACAGAAAGGCCCTCGCCGGCCCCAGGGCTCGAACCCAGGACCTTCTTGCTGTGAGGCGACAGCGCTAACCACTACACCACCGTGCCGCCCCTGCTAGTTCACCCCAAAGATAAAATACAACTGGACAATAAATGCAACGTCATATATGAAATCCCTTGCCGTTCATGTAATAAAGTTTATATTGGCGAAACGGGCAAATGCTTCCATTCTCGCAAAAAAGAACACCAAATAGAATGTGAAAAAGAAACAACAAAAAGACTCACAAGATCCGAAAAAGAAAAAGCACACCAAGAAAACTTAAAATCAGCCATTTCAGACCACTGTAAACGGCAAAATCATATAATGAATTGGGAAGAGGCCAGAGTCATTCGCGCTGAAGAAAATAGATTCCAGCGTTGGATTTTGGAGGCAGTGGAGATACGAAAGCGTGCGCAGAGAACGATGAACCGGGATGAGGGAGCGTACGTGCTGTCACACACCTGGAGGGCCATCCTGGAGGAGCGACTTGACAGCAGGAGGCGTGAACTACCTGTCAAATTGGGCGGGACGTTCACGCCTCCTTAGAGTAACATCAGCTGATAAGGTACGTCACCACTCGACATCTGGTGACTGTTTTGAAGAAGGCGGAAGTTTATCGCCGAAACTGTCAAGGTAACATCTTAAAAAATCCTTGTCTTAAGAAACGAATTTAAAGAATAGTTTCAATAGGTAGACATAATGAACTTTCACTACATAATAACAATTAAGATTTTCTTCCTAAGTTTTATAATATACATTTAAGATTTAAAATTCATCATTTATATTTAAGATTATAGATACGTATAAGTATATATTTCAGATTTCATTAATATTTATTTATTTATAGCTAGTGTCCCCAATTAGTAGGCTACTTGTGTCCAGCTATAAGTTTGACACTTGAATAAAGTTGATTGTTGACTGATTGATTGATTGATTGATTTTAATCCTAAAATGTCAAAATTGTTATCATCGTAATTAAGTTATTAATGTACAGTTAATACCAGCACTGTCTAAGTGCTTTATTTTTGGTCTTGGCATGCCTTCAAGTGATTCTTTGGATGTTCCTTCACAGTGATGCAGCTACCACCAGCAAACAACTCAAAGTTAAGCAAAATCCTGCAAACAAAAAGTAAGAATGCAACATGGTTCAAAGAAACATCGCAACATTTGCTATTATATACAGTAGTGCTTGAAAGTTTGTGAACCCTTTAGAATTTTCTATATTTCTGCATAAACATGACCTAAAACATCATGAGATTTTCACACTTGTCCTAAAAGTAGACAAAGAGAACCCAGTTAAACAAATGAAACAAAATATTATACTTGGTCATTTATTTATTGAGGAAAATGATCCAATAGTACATACCTGTGAGTGGCAAAAGTATGTGAACCTCTAGGATTAGCAGTTAATTTGAAGGTGAAATTAGAGTCAGGTGTTTTCAATCAATGGGATGACAATCAGGTGTGAGTGGGCACCCTGTTTTATTTAAAGAACAGGGATCTATCAAAGTCTGATCTTCACAGCACGTTTGTGGAAGTGCACGAACAAAGGAGATTTCCAAGGACCTCAGAAAAAGCGTTATTGATGCTCATCAGTCTGGAAAAGGTTACAAAACCATCTCTAAAGAGTTTGGACTCCACCAATCCACAGTCAGACAGATTGTGTACAAATGGAGGAAATTCAAGACCATTGTTACCCTCCCCAGGAGTGGTCGACCAACAAAGATCACTCCAAGAGCAAAGTGTGTAATAGTCGGTGAGGTCACAAAAGACCCCAGGGTAACTTCTAAGCAACTGAAGGCCTCTCTCACATTGGCTAATGTTAATGTTCATGAGTCCACCATCAGGAGAACACTGAACAACAATGGTGTGCATGGCAGGGTTGCAAGGAGAAAGCCACTGCTCTCCAAAAAGAACATTGCTGCTCATCTGCAGTTTGCTAAAGATCATGTGGACAAGCCAGAAGGCTATTGGAAAAATGTTTTGTGGACAGATGAGACCAAAATACAATTTTTTGGTTTAAATGAGAAGCGTTATGTTTGGAGAAAGGAGAACACTGCATTCCAGCATAAGAACCTTATCCCATCTGTGAAACATGTTGGTGGTAGTATCATGGTTTGGGCCTGTTTTGCTGCATCTGGGCCAGGACAGCTTGTCATCATTGATGGAACAATGAATTCTGAATTATACCAGCGAATTCTAAAGGAAAATGTCAGGACATCTGTCCATGAACTGAATCTCAAGAGAAGGTGGGTCAAGCAGCAAGACAACGACCCTAAGCACACAAGTCATTCTACCAAAGAATGGTTAGAGAAGAATAAAGTTAATGTTTTGGAATGGCCAAGTCAAAGTCCTGACCTTAATCCAATCGAAATGTTGTGGAAGGACCTGAAGCAAGCAGTTCATGTGAGGAAACCCACCAACATCCCAGAGTTGAAGCTGTTCTGTACGGAGGAATGGGCTAAAATTCCTCCAAGCCGGTGTGCAGGACTGATCAACAGTTACCAGAAACGTTTAGTTGCAGTTATTGCTGAACAAGGGGGTCACACCAGATACTGAAAGCAAAGGTTCACATACTTTTGCCACTCACAGATATGTAATAAATAAATGACCAAGTGTAATATTTTTGTCTCATTTGTTTAACTGGGTTCTCTTTATCTACTTTTAGGACTTGTGTGAAAATCTGATGTTTTAGGTCATATTTATGCAGAAATATAGAAAATTCTAAAGGGTTTACAAACTTTCAAGCACCACTGTAGAAACCTTAGAACTACCCAACAATCAGACTTCAGAGGCAGTAATATAAGGATTTTATACTACTGTAACATATCACTGCTTTCTTATTGTGCATTTGTGGATTTATGTTCCAGGAAAAATGCCGTTATTGATAAACTGCTGGCAAGTTACTCAACCAGCTGGGAAAAGCAGAAGGATACCTTTAAAAAATATAGGTAACAAAATCACAGGTCATAATACATGCATACTTGACAACCTCCAGAGCATGAAAAGCAGCTGATCAGACTGCATGACACATCCGTGCCCTACTGTGGGGGTCTGGGGGAAATTTAAAAAAAAAAAAAGGTATAAAATGGTGGACTCTCCTGCATTTTGAGTGCCATTTTTGAAAAAAAAAATTGATTGAGAAATCGGACCGACGTACTTCACAAAATGCTGCCCTCGATGCTTTGATGATCCGATTACCAAGTCACCTTAAACTTGCTGGCATCACAAATCTTTTTTCCTTTGGAGTTTTCATTGGTCGCGCTCACCAGAGCGTGCTTGGTTTTTACAAATGCTGGTGTGATTTTTTTGTAGTATGCGAGTTCTTTGCAAACTGGCTACAAGCCCAATTCCAAAAAAGTTACGATTATGTGACAATTTACAAACTATGGAAACCCTATATTCCATTTTACAATAGTATATTTAAAAAAAATAAATAAAAATTCTCAGTTTCAACATTTGATATATTGTTTTTGTCCTATTTTCAATGAAAAATAGGGTTTCCATGATTTGCAAATTATTGTATTTTGTTTTTATTTACCGTTTACACAGCATCCCAACTTTTTTGGAACTGGGGTTGTAGAACTATAACGAGAACCATTGGAATGATACGATAGAGCGATACAATTTAGATTCAACATCATTATCGCACGGGGCGGCATGGTGGTGTAGTGGTTAGCGCTGTCGCCTCACAGCAAGAAGGTCCTGGGTTCGAGCCCCGGGGCCGGCGAGGGCCTTTCTGTGTGGAGTTTGCATGTTCTCCCCGTGTCCGCGTGGGTTTCCTCCGGGTGCTCCGGTTTCCCCCACAGTCCAAAGACATGCAGGTTAGGTTAACTGGTGACTCTAAATTGACCGTAGGTGTGAATGTGAGTGTGAATGGTTGTCTGTGTCTATGTGTCAGCCCTGTGATGACCTGGCGACTTGTCCAGGGTGTACCCCGCCTTTCGCCCGTAGTCAGCTGGGATAGGCTCCAGCTTGCCTGCGACCCTGTAGAAGGATAAAGCGGCTAGAGATGATGAGATGAGATCATTATCGCACCATTCCATTGGTTCTCAGCTTCACTTAATATGATTATTTGACACTATGTACTTGTATCCCCTGTGCTAAAAATAGCTGAAACGAGGTCAGAAGAGCGAATCCAACAGTGTTCACTGATTATTTTGTAATGCGGTAGTTTTTAGAACTAAAATCAACAGGTGGTTTTCACCTGTGGAAATGGGTAGACTACCGCGTGAATCTGTAGAGTTGGCAAGTATGCACACGACAGCGATATCTGATAAATCGGGGTGGAAAAGTACTGAGAAATTACACTTAAGTGAACGTACGGTATAAATAATGTCAGGCTTTCTCAATTAAAAGTGAAAATAAAGAAGTCGCTCATTAAATGTACTCAAGTAGTATTGGAGTAAAAAGTAAATGTTTTTAAGTGATGAATTTTAGTTCATGTCATATTTTCATGTAAAAAGTTTTATTACTTATGCAAAACTGTTATAAGCAAGCTGTTTTGTCTTAAAACATACAGTAATTCAGTCTTTGTAGATTTGCTGGTCATATGCATAACTTGACACTTATACTGTATTAGCTTTCTAATGAATTGATTGGAAGTAAAATATCCTGTAAGTAATCAATATTTACCATTCAGTGAAATTTGGCATGCTGCCTAACCAACTTTGTTAGTTAATAGAGTTGATGCTAGTCTAACCAATTAGCAAAGAAAACAGGCTAACTTACTTCAACAGAGCCAGTTAACCAGTGTTGTAGTCGAGTCACTAAACCTCGAGCCCAAGTCCAGTCTTGAGTCCCCAGTGTTCAAGTCCAAGTCATTAAAGAAAATTTCAAGTCAAGTCCAAGTTGAGTCCACTATTGAGCCAAGGCAAGCCTGAGAACAAGACCCCAACCGCACCATTTGATGGTGGCTGTTACTGCCTTTATGTGAAACAGTCTCTGCTACTGTGTTAGACTAACGTTCCTGCTCGACTGCCCCATTTTAGTTGATAGGCTACAGATAAAAAGCTTGTTCATCGCTCAGCAAGCCCTGCCCACTATCAACAGGGCAAATAACATGAGAGAGGGTTAACACTAGCTAGTTCATCGCTCAGCAAGCAAGCCCCGCTATCAACAGAGCAATGAACATAGCATGTCTCTTCCTTCTCTGGGTGGAGTCTTACCAAATGACGATTGAAGTTTGAGGTTGTCCCCGTCGTCTCCTCGATAGTTCTTCTACATATGGAACACATAGCAGTGTATTTTTCCCCACTGCACGAAAAGTCGGTATAAGCAAAGCAGACAATCCTAGGGGCTTCTCTCCAGGCATTTTAGCGCCATTAACGTTAGTTTGTTCCTGAACATGATGTATGAACAGGTGAATATGCATTCTCTTGCACAAAATTAGTATACAAATTAATGTAGATATAAATATCTTATGCCAAATTATTATGGCATGTTACAAAAAATAAAGAAAAAAATCCAAATCCTCGTGTCTAGTTTACAAGTCCGAATGCAGTTCATGCACAAGTCCGAGTCATCAGTGCTCAAGTCCAAGTCAAGTCACAAGTCCTTAAAATTAGGACATGAGTCGGACTCGAGTCCGAGTCCTGGACTTACCATTAGCAAAACTAGTTAACATTAGCAAAACTTGCCTCAGCTTGCTTTTTCAAATTAGATGGAGTTCCTGCCTCCAAGGGAAGCAAAGGAGACGCTGCATTTTCTATGAGTCTTTGCTTACTTGACCAAAATGAAACATTACTGAGGGCCAGGGGCACTCACACTGCAGTCCAGTGGCTTATCCATATTCAGATGCACACAAATGGCTATAGCATTAATGAATACACTGCAGCCCATGCAATTGATGTATAGTACAAAGACCTATGGCCTAGTGGTTAGCGTGTCTGCCTCTGTATCAGGAGATTGTGAGTTCTACTCCCAGTCGGATCATACCAAAGACCGTCGTAAAAATGGTACCTTCTGGCAAGGTATGCTGCAATACAGATCAAACCCTCATGGTTACCAAAGGACTAGCCTCCCACTGTAATTTTAGCTGTATAGGCAAGAGGCCGAGGGCTACAGAAATCGGTGCCACACCCATACACCTCAAAGAGCTGGTTAGTACTGGGACAGGAGACTGCCTAGGAAGATCAGATCCTGGCGTGGGAGGGACTTTGACTTGACTTGACTTGACACAGTCCTATACATAGCAGGATGAGAGAAAAGACCTTTGAGGTTATTTAATGAGTACTGATGTTCAAAATAAAAACATAGAAGTGAACACACCCCGCTAAAATGATAGGTTTTTCTGATGAAAAAAAATGAGATCACAATAAATAACTTCAAAACATTTCCCACCTTTAATGTAATCTATAACCTCATCTCATCTCATTATCTCTAGCCGCTTTATCCTTCTACAGGGTCGCAGGCAAGCTGGAGCCTATCCCAGCTGACTACGGGCGAAAGGCGGGGTACACCCTGGACAAGTCGCCAGGTCATCACAGGGCTGACACATAGACACAGACAACCATTCACACTCACATTCACACCTACGGTCAATTTAGAGTCACCAGTTAACCTAACCTGCATGTCTTTGGACTGTGGGGGAAACCAGAGCACCCGGAGGAAACCCACACAGACACGGGGAGAACATGCAAACTCCACACAGAAAGGCCCTCGCCGGCCCCGGGGCTCGAACCCAGGACCTTCTTGCTGTGAGGCGACAGCGCTAACCACTACACCACCGTGCCGCCCCACAAACAAATCTGTTGGGGGGGGAATAAAAACCTACAATAAGCTGGTTGCATAAGTGTGCACACCGTTAAACTAATACTTTGTTGAAGCACCTTTTGATTTAATTACAGCATTCAGTCTTTTTGGGTTGGCGTCTATCAGCCTGCCACATCTAGACGTGGCAATATTTGCCCCCTCTTCCTTGCAAAAGCGCTCCAAATCTGTCAGATTGCAAGGGCATCATTTGTGCACAGCCCTCTTCAGGGTCACCCCACAGATTTTAAATTGGATTTAGGTCTGGGCTCTGGCTGGGCCATTTCAAAACTTTTTTTGGGGTCATTGTCATCCTGAAAGATGAAATTCCTCTTCATCTTCAGCGTTCTAGCAAACACCTGAAGCTTTTGGGCCAAAATTGACTGGTATTTAGAACTGTTCATAATTCCCTCCACCTTGACTAAAGCCCCTGTTCCAACTGAAGCAAAACAACCCCAAAACATGATGCTGCCACCACCATGCTTCACCCTGGGTGTGGTGTTCTTTTGGTGATGTGCAGTGTTGTTTTTAAGCCAAACATACCTTTTGGAATTGTGGCCAAAAAGTTCAACCTTGGTTTCATCAGACCATAACACATTTTCCCACATGCTTTTGGGAGAGTTTATGTATTTTTTTGCAAAATTTAGCCAGGCCTGGATGTTATTCTTTGACCCTACCTCACAGTCCAGACATATGAAGAAGATTGTCACATGTAGTACACAACCAGTACTTGCCAGAAATTCCTGCAGCTCCTTCAGTGTTGCTGTAGGCCTCTTTGCAGCCTCCCTGACCAATTTTCATCTTGTCTTTTCATCAATTTTTGGAGGGATATCCAGTTCTCGGTAATGTCACTGTTGTCCCATATTTTCTCCACTTGATGACTGTCTTCACTGTACTCCATGGTGTATCTAATGCCATGGAAATGTTTTTGTACCCTTCTCCTGACTGATACCTTTCAACAATGAGATCCCTTTGATGCTTTGTAAGCTCTCTGTGAACCCTGGCTTTTGCTGGAGGATGCAACTGAGTAAATGTCTGAACTTTATTTGGGGTTAATCAGAGTCATTTTAATTGATGGTAGGTGTGAACCCAAAAAGACTGAATGCTGTAATTAAATCAAAAGGTGCTTCAACAAAGTATTAGTTTAAGGGTGTGCACACTTACGCAACCAGCTTATTGTACGTTTTTTTATTTTTGATGTTTTTCCCCTGAACAGATTTGTTTGTTTTTCAATTGAATTGTACAGGTTATAGGTCACGTTAAAGGTGGGAAAAGTTTTGAAATTATTTATCATGGTCTCATTTTTTTACATCAGAAAAACAGATCATTTTAGCGGGGTGTGTACACTTTTTATATCCACTGTATGTTTTTAGTCTTGGAAAAGTAAATGAAATTACGAAAGAGTATAAGTATTCTGTTTCAATAACACTCAAGTTATTTTCCACCATTGATGATCAATGTGTATAAATACAAGATTCAGAATTCATATTTCAACCAAAAAAAAAATACAACCACAAAAGTGATTTTGTTGTTGTTTTTGTTGTTCTCAGGTCATTGCTCGGGAGCACTTGCAATGCCATTTCCAATGCAGTGGTTACACAGCGTAACTCACCTGTCGGGACAAATATTACTTATGATGGACAAAAAAAAAATATATAAAAGTGGTGACACCAGACCTGTTCAGTATATTTCCCAAGGTATGATGTGCACAATATGCACAATATGCAGAAATAAGTTAATATTAGTGCTAATACTCTCTGTACTGTGTGTACGTGTGTGTAGGAGAGCCCTTTTCAAAAAGCACCATATGGCACGTGTGCTGTCGTGGGCAATGGAGGCATCTTAGCCAACAGCAGCTGTGGAAAACAAATCGACTCTGCTACATTTGTCATCAGGTCTGATTCTGATTTCACACAACAGACAAAACCAGAAAAAAGAATTTGACTGAATAATCTAAAACACACACAATGACACACAATAAACATCGACTCGCTCCTAATGTTTCACTGGGTACTACTTCTCCATTTTGTTTTGCAGGTGTAATCTTCCACCACTGACCGATGTACATAAGCTAGATACAGGACAAAAAACAAACCTTGTCACAGCCAATCCAAGCATCCTCTTTCAAAAGTGAGTCTGTTGTGTGTGTGCACGCTTATGGAAATTATGTGAGACAGGTAGATGCAGGCAGGAATATCATCATTTCATATGTATTTCAATACTGCTGGTATAAATTGTTATTAGTATAAATGCGGAGGTGATTATAGAAAATCATGCTCGCTGATTGGTCAAGAAATTCAGACTATTTCTCGATAATTACCTCGAGTAACTCGGCAAAATGGCGCCCAAGTGCTTCATCAACGTAAGTGAGGAAGAATTACAAATGATGAAAGAAAATGCTGTTCCTAAAAGCACTAAAGGTGCTACGAAGTTTGGTCTAAAACTACTCAAAGGTAAGGTGGAATTGTGATTTATTTTATCCATTTCAAAACAAAGTATTTTATGTGACTCGGCACAGATAAGTGACACAAGTCTGTGCATGCTGTTATGACATTTACATGCCGCTTCTGAAGTTTGAAATCAATTATTTTTTTAACCTGAATTTTTACATTTTTTAAAATAATCACCTGTGTATTTATACTCAATTATCCACCTCAGGCTCAGTGAATACTGGTGAATAATAACCTCAATTTCGTCTTGCTTATCATTCACCGATATTCACTTCGCCTTCAGTGAATAATTATTATTCTATCCACATACACTGGATATGAGCAATCTCATGCTCTGATTGGCTACTCTACTACTAGGATATCAGCTCATATACTATGAGTAGAGAAAAACAAAATGACGGAGCACATCAAATCAGATATATCACTTTATCAAGTATTTAAAAGAAACAGAAATAGCTAAAAGAATATAGTGTCGTCATTCCCCCCATCCACGAATATCTCCTGTTCCACACTCCAGCCCAGTCAGTGGCAGTAATGCACCATTAAGTTGGTTTGCCAACCACCAAAAAAAGACAAAAGAAGAAGAAAATGGCGAAAATGAAGAAAATTACTGAACCACCTGAGGATGAACTAAAAACTCTACTTGAAAACAAACCCCAAAAAATTCAAAAAACAAAAAAAAAACAAAATATGGAATGAAAGTATTTGATGGAAATAACTTTTTTTCAAGAATTATCAAATTTTTCACAAATTGCTCCTGTCATTTCTATGGTTTGTTTACATTCTCAGCAGAAATGATTTTGTCTGATGTTTTGGATAAAGTTTTTATTTATTGAATTTGCAGAAAATAAAAATACTCCGTTTCTCAAAATCCAGTGAATGTTGATAGAGTAAAACAGTTATTCCACTCCATCTCGTCATACATGGCTTATAGCCAACTTGGTGCAACACGCCTCATCGGCTATCAGCTCATGTATGACTCGATTTCATGGAATAACTTAAATATTCAGATGATGCCATGGGTGGCATGGTGGTGTAGTGGTTAGCACTGTCGCCTCACAGCAAGAATGTCCTGGGTTCGAGCCCAGCGGCCGGCAAGGGCCTTTCTGTGTGGAGTTTGCATGTTCTCCCCGTGTTTGCGTGGGTTTCCTCTGGGTGCTCTGGTTTCCCCCACAGTCCAAAGACATGCAGGTTAGGCTAATTGGTGGCTCTAAATTGACCGTGAGTGTGAATGGTTGTCTGTGTCTATATGTCAGCCCTGTGATGACCTGGTGACTTGTCCAGGGTGTGCCCTGCCTTTCGCCCATAGTCAGCTGGGATAGGCTCCTGTTATGAATGGCGAGATGTTGTGAGTTAGGATCCAAAAGCAGAAACACAAACCAGAAAATCCAATGAAATAAAAAAAAGATTTAATTGAAGTCCAAAAAAGTAAATGAACAAAATTAGCAAAATAGTCCAGACAAAAACAAGGTAGGCAAAGACAAAACGCTGGTATGAAAAACAGTCCTGACAAAAACTGGAGACAAAAAAACATGAAGAAAAGATAAAACATGAGTGCAAAAAAACTGTGGCAAAGACTGGGCAAAACAGAGAGCAAAAATCCAGGAAGCAATAACGGCACAGAGACAACATGAAAAACAGGCAAGACGTTCTGACAAATTCCCCTTCTGAGAAGGGCCTAGTTATACACAGCAGACCAGACCAGGACCTGAATGCTGGAAAGATGGAAGTCCCGTCCCGGATCCAGATTGCGCTGAACTGGGAGATAATAAATCTCTGGAATGGAAGTCTGGGGCGGATCATGACAGGCTCCAGCTTGCCTGCAACCCTGTAGGACAGTATAAGTGGCTACAGATAATGGATGGATATTCAGATGATCTGATAATAAAAGTATGGATGACACTAAGTGCATGAATTAACATGAACATTGTCTCTCAGTCTCTGATAAACTGATAGTCCATTCAGGAGTGAGCTAAGTGTGGAAGGTAGCACAATAGTTTGAATTTGGGGGGGGGGAACACTTAGCTTACAAGTTCAATTTTCCAGTATGACTGCAATCAAACTCCTTAAAATCTTCCACAATCCTTTAAGAAACAGACAGAATTAAAGAATATATAAATGATGCCATCTTGTAGTGATGGTGGATGGATGATATTCATATACGGTAACTATTGAACAACATTTAGAATCATCAGTCCATGGCAACAAAGTGTTTCCTTCACACAGCGTAAATGTATGGCTGGGCAAAGCAAGATCGATGATAATGGTAAACCAAATAGGCATGACACTGAAAAGACTGGTTTGTCGAGTTAGGCATGGCAAAGTTAATATTTGGATGTAGACATGGTAGATGCTATACCATGAACAATGTACTTTCTTCTTTTACCTGCTCAAAACCAACAAACCCAAATAATCTCTGCTCATCAACAAGTATTTCAGGAGAACACCAAAGGCATGCAGCTCCTTATTTCTCTTTCTAATGCTCTGCAGGTACCAAGCACTAAATGAGCGCCGGCGGTCATTTGTGGAGGATGTGCAGGTGTATAGGGATGCTCTACTCCTGTTGCCTGCCTTCTCATTTCAGCAGAACACAGCTGTGTCCCTGCGTGCTCTCTACTCACTGGAAGACCTCAAGAAGTCTTGCCCAAGACCCATCTTCTATAACCCAACGTATCTAAACAACCTGGCAACCTTTTGGCGTAACCAAGGAATTCGGGCAAAACGCCTCAGCACTGGTATGATGATGGTCAGCTTGGCACTGGAGCTCTGTAACAACGTCCACCTGTACGGTTTCTGGCCCTTTGAAACACACCCATACACCCACCAGAAACTCCCCAACCACTATTATGATAACCGTCCCGCAAACAAGAAAGTACATGCCATGCCAGCTGAGTTTGAGTCCTTGCTAAATCTTCATAACAAGGGTGTGATCCATTTGCAACTAGGGGAGTGCGCAAATTAAACTAGGTGGCATGTTCACCAATACTGTCCCTCAACTGAATGAATGAATGAATGAATGAATGAATGAATGAATGAACCCTTTATTGTCACTAGTCACAAGTACCAGCGAAATTGGCCATCAACCCGTCCGTACATATACACATACATACAATTGACACAGGGGGAGTAGACAGGACAGGAAGACAGGGATGAAAAATACAGAGTAACATGAGGGGAGGGGAGGAGAAAAAAGCAACCCCCACACTATGCTCCTGTGGGGAGTACAGTGTGGGAACATAAAAAAAACACCTCAGCACATAAGCACAAAATAACACAGTACACTTTACAACATGAAAACTCGGGACTCGGGGGGGGCATCATGGGGGGGGGAAGGGGGGAGGGGCAGAGGTATAGGTAACCCAGCGCAAACAAGCAGTCCGGTCTGCAGCCATGACGGCGCTCCCCCAGCTTGTCACACTGGGGGTAAAAAGCGGCGACCATGGGAAGTGGGGGAAGGAATGCAAGAGCGTCTCACTGCAGTGATCTTCAGGGGGAGTTGTTGTTCCAGCAACGGCCTTGGCCAAGGCCAGTGCTGTCTGAGGGAGCCGAAAGCAGATAAGATTGGGATTGTTTGGTCTTGGGGCGAGTAGATGCATTCTTTTACACGACTACTCTATTTGTCCATTCTGGTCTCCAAATCGATCCAGACTGTATAACACCCACAACTGGTAATGTAGCACCAATAACCTGTTTGTCGTTATATTTGCACTACTTCACCACTACTACCTCTGCCATCTCTCATCGATGCAATTATTATGTGCAGTAATACAGGCCTTAAACTATTTTTATGCATACTTTATTTATATATATATATATATATATATATATATATATATATATATATATATATATATATATATATATACTGGGTGCGATTAGTTGGGGGGGGATGGTGGGGATCATCCCCCCCTCTGGTTTTTATCTCTGCTGAAAAAAAATCCTCGGGGACAACCCCGTCAATAAAACAAACAAACAAAAAAAAAATTTGACATGACAGGCATGTTGTGACACAGTTTTCTATGGTCTACATTGCACTCACTTTCAAAGTGACCCGAAGTGGCAGCTTTGATGTTCACGAACGTCCCCAGCAAATAGATACATTGTAGATAATAACAATACCCAGAGTGTGAACGTGGATTTAGTGCCATGAATCACATCCTTACTGATGAGTGCAACAGAATGAATGTATCCACACTGACAGCCTTCTTTTCCTCGCTGTCAATGGGCCAGACGTGCGTTCCTTCCCTGCTGAGAAATTCGCAGAAATGTGGATTAAAGAAGGGCGAAATGCGGCGGATAGCGCACCGACGGGAAAGCAGAAAAGGCCACATGAACTGCGCCATCAAAGCAAACTGTTCATTTAGTATTCATGTATTTTAGTGATTTTCGAGTCACTGTCCATTTAATCCAGAGGGAGAGAAACATCACAGCAACGCGACAAGCAATGCGAACTTTGTTGTGTGTTAGTGTTCGTC
Source organism: Neoarius graeffei (assembly GCF_027579695.1). NCBI lineage: Eukaryota > Metazoa > Chordata > Actinopteri > Siluriformes > Ariidae > Neoarius > Neoarius graeffei. The sequence goes on along the minus strand of NC_083588.1, from coordinate 51,501,010 downwards.
TATTTAGTCAGAGAGATAGGAAGATGAATTTACTATCTCTGGTTCGTTTTCATTTAGTGTTTGTGGCAGCGGGGGTGTGGTCAAGCATCGGTCTGTGACAGAAGGACGGCAGGACAGAACTGATTTCACACAACTCGCTTTTATTCAGCTTTTCAGCTTCTATCTGCACACACATCAGTCGTCGAGTTGTGGAGAGAGCTCCCTCTGCTCTCTCTCCTTAAATAGGGCGCGGTCACTGGGAAGACACACAAACACATTAATTAACGACAGGTGTAGTGATTCTGCCACTTACCTTCCCTGACTCTGCCCTCCTGTCACAGACCGATGCTTGACCACACCCCCGCTGCCACAGTGTTATTCATTTGATATCATCGGATGTTATTGAGCTGTTAGCCTATTGTTACCTTAGTTTTGTGACGTTTCATGATTAAAAAAAAAAACATCCCCCCTTCTGGTTTTTTGACAAATCGCACCCTGTGTGTGTGTATATATATATATATATATATATATATATATATATATATATATATATATATATATATATAAATAATGTGTGTGTGTGTTATTTATGTATATGTGTGTGTGTGTGTGTGTGTATATATACAGAGTCTACCTGTAATGTGCGATTTTTCCAAGCCTCTCAATAAGGCAATTTTTTCTTTTCTATACTTTTTCACGGTAGAGGATGCAAACAGCCCTCTGTATTTAATCCTTTGTTTGTCTAATTTTTATTTTAGTTTTATTTGTTATCTGTTTGACTTTTTCTTGCTACTGTAACACATGAATTTCCCCGATGTGGGATGAATAAAGTGAATCTAATCTAATCTAATCTAATTTAATCTAATCTAAATACATTCCTTTGCTTTCTGTTGCCAAGAAAAACAATCAGCTTCTTTGTTGTCATACTTAATGTTGCAGTCTCGAATTACCCAGCAACACGAAGTACGCGAAAAGGTTTTACGTACAACAACAAGCAGTACACTTTGCAAACATGATCCAGAATAAATCCAGAAGAGATTATTCAACTTATTGAAATACAGTGCTGTGCAAAAATCTTAGACAAATGCCATAGACCAAAAATGGATTAAAAAATATTGAAATTAAGTGTTTTAACATAAAAAATAATAATGTAAACAGTAAGGGCTTTTCTGTGTGGAGTTTGCATGTTCTCCCCGTGTCCGCATGGGTTTCCTCCGGGTGCTCCGGTTTCCCCCACAGTCCAAAGACATGCAGGTTAGGTTAACTGGTGACTCTAAATTGACCGTAGGTGTGAATGTGAGTGTGAATGGTTGTCTGTGTCTATGTGTCAGCCCTGTGATGACCTGGCGACTTGTCCAGGGTGTACCCTGCCTTTCACCCGTAGTCAGCTGGGATAGGCTCCAGCTTGCCTGCGACCCTGTAGAAGGATAAAGTGGCTAGAGATAATGAGATGAGATGAGAAGTCAATATTTGGTGTAACAGAACCAGAATCGACATCTGTGTAAAAGGGACAGTCAGAATGGTGCGGTGATGTTTCTGACATTTGCCATTCTTCTTTCTGAGACCAGCACAAATTCAGACATCTCCATTTACGCTGTCAAAGGTCTGCACACCTTTCTGCCTCAAACCGCTTTTTACTTCTCTTCACTTTCTCCTCCAACATGATTCTGATCGCACAAACATGTTGCTCTCCTCTCACGAGTCTCTCCTCTTCCTTCTTACCTTTCATTCTGATTCTCTCTCTCTCTCTCTCTCTCTCTCTCAAAAGTCTTGGGCACATGTAAAGAAATGCTGTAGACCAAAAATGGCTAAAAACTAATGAAATTAAATGTTTTAACATAAAAAAAATTATAAACAGTCAGCCATAATAAATGAAACAGTCAATATTTGGTGTGAGACGAAATTCCCTTTGCTTTAAAAAAAAAGTAGTCTGAGGTACAGTGAGTGCAGTTTTATAAGGAAATGAGCTGTAGGTTTTACTGAGCATCTTCCAGAACCAGCCACATTTCTTCTGGACACTTTGTCACCCTCGCTGATTCATTTTACCGCAAAACCCAGTAGCCTTCATTATGTTTTCTGTTATAATCTGAAAAGTGCTCTCTTATGTGGGCGATGTACCGGTCCGTTGTGGTAAAGAAAGAGCTGAGCCAAAAGGCAAAGCTTTCGATTTACCAGTCGATCTACATTCCAATCCTCACCTATGGTCATAAGATTTGAGTAGCAACCGAAAAGATGATGAGATCGCAGATAAAAGCAGCTGAAATGAGCTCTCTCCATAGGGTGGCTGGGCTCACCCTTAGAGATACGGTGAGGAGCTCAGACATCCAGAGGGATCTCAGAGTAGAGCGGCTGCTCCTTCGTGTCGAAAGGAGTCAGCTGAGGTTTTCCAGGCACATCTAACTGGGAGGAGAGCTCGGGGTAGACCTAGAACATGCTGGAGAGATTATATATATCTTATCTGGCCTGGGAGTGCCTTGGGATCCTCCAGAAGGAACTGGAAAGCGTTGCTGGGGAGAGGGACGCCTGGAATACCCTGCTGCCACCGGGACCTGACTTCGGATAAGTGGAAGAAGATGGATGGATGTGGTCTCTTATGTAATATACTGCTCAGATACAAACATTTTTTTTCTGTAACTTTTAATTTTGTGCTGGAAAATGAACGTTTGGACTCTAAAATGTTTTTGTACTGATTCGGTAATGTAGAAGTCATAAAACAGAAATCTAACAGTTTGTATGAAAAAAAATACTGTGTGTATGACTTTTCCACAGTACTGTATATCAATAAGGTTCTGGGATTTCATAGTGAGAGCAATTATCTCCTAAACAAACTAAAATCTCAGGCACTGCAGACCTCGTTCACTTCAGATAAGATCAGCGTTCATGGTTCCACCATTAGAAAGAGCAAAAATGGTATCTGTGGATGAGTTTCAAGGAGAAAAAAAAAAAACTCTGCTGACCCAGAGGAACATAATAAGGGCTCGTCTCACACCGACCAAAAAACGCATCTTGAAGCCTTTTGAGATCATATTCTGTGGACTGAGGAGTTGAAAGTGGAACATTTTGGAAGACCTGTGTCCCATTACAACACAGCATTTGACAATAAGAGCATCATCCTAAAAGTCATATACGCTAATCAGTCCATGAGTTGCATGACCTTCCTTCAATAAATAAATATAAAATGATCTTATAAAACCTGTGCTTGGTGCTTACTCGTGTTCTGCCTATCCTGTCATTATTTCTTATAAGAACCTGAAAACATTTCCTGTCACAAATGTGCCAAAATGGAGGAAGTCAGGCAGGATGGGGAAAACCCTTTTTCATGGCACTGTACAACAATTTACAGGACAAAGGGGGGAAAAAAGTCAAGCAAAGAAGCAACAAAACTTGTTTCAACTATCTATTTGTAAAATCTGACCGTTTTTCCACCACAAACACTTGCTAAAAAGAAAGCAGCAGTGTTTTTATTATAAAAGAGTGAGACATTTTAGCACAAAATAAGCACAAAATAACACAGTACACTTTACAACATGAAAACTCGGGACTCGAGGGGGAGGGAGGGAGGGTGGGGGCGATCATGGGAGGGGGATAAGGGGGGAGGGGCAGAGGTATAGGTAACCCAGCACAAACAAGCAGTCCGGTCTGCAGCCATGACGGCGCCCCCCCAGCTTGTCACACTGGGGGTAAAAAGCGGCAACCGTGGGAAGTGGGGGAAGGAATGCAAGAGCGTCTCACTGCAGTGATCTTTAGGGGGAGTTGTTGCTCCAGCAACGGCCTTGGTCAAGGCCAGTGCTGTCTGAGAGAGCCGAAAGCAGATAAGATTGGGATTGTTTGGTCTTGGGGCGAGTAGACGCATTCTTTTACACGACTACTCTGTTTGTCCATTCTGGTCTCCAAATCGATCCATTTTCCTTTGCAAAGCCAAAAGCATCTCCCTGATGTTATCCATGTTGCGGTTCAAGTTCTGAATAGCCACAGTCTGAGTGCCGACAGCTCTGCCCACCGCTTCAATCATGTCGGGCAGCTTTATGGGGCTTTGGACAACTGTCACCGTTTTCTGATTTCCTCGATACACCAGGGCAATGCCTAATCCAATCAGCAAAAGTCCTGTAATCATGGTTCCAAATAGGTAGATGTCTTCAATGTCCTCCACAGAAAGGACCGCCAGGCACACGACCCACCACCACTCCCACCCATCCATTGTGTAGCCAGCTGCGAACGTTCCGGCAGGGCAGGCCGGTTCCCCCAAACCCAGACTTCTCGTCGAGAAAATTGTGTCAATTGCGTGAAGAGACCAGTTTATCAATTCCATGATTTTTAGTTTGGAAAGCAGTGCGGAGTCTCTCAAAAGTATAGACAATAGACAGACGAGACAGAGAAGCAGAAGCAGGAAAGATAAGGGAAGGAGAGGCAGAGAAATGCGACCGCCTTCCGTGAGAGCACGGAGCAAAAAAAAAAAATTTGTATTGTATCAGAAGCTCACATACAGTAAATTGTTTTTCAGGTTAACTATCCCAAGTTTTTAATCTACCATCAATAATAACAACAATAATAATAATAGTAATAATAACAATGAGACTGTCAATGATGGCGTAGCTCACTCTGGCCCTGTCTAGTCCAGAAGGAACGATCTAAAGTGGGCCACCTTGTGCAATAAATGTCGCAACCTATATACACTATATACAGGCGATATCCACCTTAGGAATACCGACATATTTGCCAGAAGGAATCCAAAACGGCGAGGAATTGACCAAGAAGAAGCGATTTTTGTTGAACTGCGCATTAAGGCTTAATTAGTCCATTACTTCATTAATAATTGTAATGAAGCAAATCTGGGTAGACGTTATAGGCACCCTAGGTGCCCCTACCTTCATGCCAGAAAGAATCAAAATCGGTGAAGAATTGAGGGAAAAGAAGCGATTTGTGTGGAAACTGCTCATTAGGGGGTAATTACTCCATATCTTCATTATTAATTGCAATTATGCAAATTTGGGTAGAAGCTATATACACTCCAGGCAGACCTACCTTCCTGCCAAAAAGAATCAGTGAAGAATTGAGAGAAGACGCGATTTTCATGAAATGTGAACAACGCTGGACAGACGACGGACGACATATGATGGCATGAGATAATAATAATAATTATTATTATTATTTACAGTTTGCAAGACTAACACCTTATTAATTAATTAAATAACTAATTAATTCATCTCATCTCATTATCCCTAGCTGCTTTATCCTGTTCTACAGGGTCGCAGGCAAGCTGGAGCCTATCCCAGCTGACTACGGGCGGGGTACATCCTGGACAAGTCGCCAGGTCATCACAGGGCTGACACATACACACAGACAACCATTCACACTCACATTCACACCTACGGTCAATTTAGAGTCACCAGTTAACCTAACCTGCATGTCATTGGACTGTGGGGGAAACCGGAGCACCCAGAGGAAACCCATGCGGACATGGGGAGAACATGCAAACTCCACACAGAAAGGCCCTCGCCGGCCACGGGGCTCGAACCCAGACCTTCTTGCTGTGAGGCGACAGCGCTAACCACTACACCACTGTGCCGCCTTAACTAATTAATTATTAATTAATTAGTTAACAAATGCTGGAGAAGGTACTTCTTAGTATAAAGAATCTGAGCTCAAAGCCATATGGCTTTGTTTCTCAAAAGCACTGTGACCATTAGAGAGGAAATACTACTTTTATGTCCTGTTTAATGGTGATCATGTTGTGGGAAAACATGAAATCCCTTGGAGTTGTAAATGACTGAATGTTTCCAGTTAGTAGAAAGTAGCCAAGGTGGTAACTATGTGATAATCTAGCTGCTGGATAACTCTTGCATTCTGAAAAAAGGAGATCTTTAATGGATTATTTATCTCATTTATCTCACTTCCTGAGAAGGTTCAAACTTGGAAAGCTTTCTGATGGTGAAACTCACTGGACATAATGAAGTAGCATTTAAGGTGCTTGAATCCAAATCCCAGAAGACCACGATACAGCACTGAGTAATGTTTTTCATATTGGAACAGTCATTACTGTATAAAATATCTGTCAGTGAGTGGATTTGCCAGACTGTATGTATTACTGACTGAGTATGTTAATATTTGTATGAATGAATATGGCTATTTTAGTAAAATGTTAATAAAACATTAAACCATACACCCTCTATTAAAAATGTATCAGTGTGAAGCGTTTTTGCTTTTTGTTTTTTTGAGAATGCTAGTCACCCTGTCACCTCAACATAGGGTAGACATTATTGCTAGATAAAATAAAAGGATAGCTAGTTGTGATAAGTCAAATAATAAGTATTCTATCCACATTCACTGGATATAAGTAATCGCTCACTCTAATTGGCTACTCTACAACTAGAATATCAGCATAAATATCATGAGTAGAGAAAAACTAAATGGCGGCACATGTTGCTGAGCTGACTGAGGATGAAATAAAAACTCTACTCGAAAACAAAACCCCAAAAATTATCAAGTATTTAAAAGAAACAGAAATAGCTTTTTTTTTCTCCCCCCAATATTGCTTGCTCCACACTCCAGCCCAGTCGATGGCAGTAATGCACCTTTTAGTTGGTTTGTCAATCGCCAAAAAAACCCTGAAGAAGAAAAAGAAAACCCCCAAAATACCAAAAAAAGCAACAAAATATGGAATAAAGTATTTGATGATACGAACGTATTTTTTTTTGTTTTAAAATAATTATTCTTATAGCATTTTTCACAAATTGCTCCTGTCATTTTGCCAGTTTGTTTACATTCTAAGCGGAAATGATTTTGTCGGATGCTTTGTTCAAAGTTTTTATTTATTGAATTTGTAAAAATATAAAAAGGCTCTGTTTCTCAAAATCTAGTGAATGTGGATTGAAAAAAATATTTCACTCAATCTCATTATACTCTACCGTTCAAAAGTTTGGGGTCACTTTGAAATTTCCTTATTTTTGAAAGAAAAGCACTGTTCTTTTCAATGAAGATCACTTTAAACTAATCAGAAATACTCTCTATACATTGCTAATGTGGTAAATGACTATTCTAGCTGCAAATGTCTGGTTTTTGGTGCAATATCTCCATAGGTGTATAGAGGCCCATTTCCAGCAACTCTCACTCCAGTGTTCTAATGGTACAATGTGTTTGCTCATTGCCTCAGAAGGCTAATGGATGATTAGAAAACCCTTGTACAATCATGTTAGCACAGCTGAAAACAGTTGAGCTCTTTAGAGAAGCTATAAAACTGACCCTCCTTTGAGCAGATTGAGTTTCTGGAGCATCACATTTGTGGGGTCGATTAAATGCACAAAATGGCCAGAAAAATGTCTTGACTATATTTTCTATTCATTTTACAACTTATGGTGGTAAATAAAAGTGTGACTTTTCATGGAAAACAAAATTGTCTGGGTGACCCCAAACTTTTTGAACGGTAGTGTACATGGCTTATAGTCGTATGACTCGACTTTGTGGAATAATTGTTAAATAGCTTGCCATAATATGAAACTTCCATTATGCAGAAGGAACTGACTTGTTGCTAAAGATTGCATCCTGTCACAGTTAATTGTAGTGTGCCAACCAGAGGCTCAGTTGTACAAGAAGCACTGTACTCTCTGAAAGGCTTTCATTTTAAGCATACATTGTAATGTACCAAGGGGCCCAGGTGTTACGCTTGATGTACGCACCAAGGGGCCTGAGGCCCCTAGTGGTCAGCGTTAAGCGCCAGGGGGCCTCACGTTAGGCATTTTCAGTCCAGAGGAATGTTTTCAAAGTTCTTAGAACTGCAGGAACTCTGAACAATTGTCGTTTTTAGAACACTTTTGAAGGAATTTTTTCACTCCTACTTCAGAGTAGGTGCTCTCCCAAGCACAAGAGGAACCATGAGTGGCATAAGTGTACACTGATTGGTCCAGATGATGGTTCGAACACCTGAGGCAAAGGAGGCTGCAGTATGCAGCACTGGCAACCAGCAGTTTTAAAAAGTTGTGTAAAATGTGAGCCAACAGCTCTTAATGTCAGCATTAAAAAATAGAGGGGGAAATGGACAAACAGTTTACTGACAAAAAGCTTTACTGAACTGATATGCAATTGAGGAAAAACAGTATCTCAGTGAAATATGAACATCTTAATCAAACTAAATGGTCTTGTCCCTGGGTTTTTTAGCTGTCACATAAGAAAACCCTTAGCCTATGAAATAATAATTCACACCAACATGTTAGGTAAACATATATTAAGCAATCACCAACTATGGATTTGCTTTTTATAATGTAAAATAAAGAATTTACTGTGGCATGAAACACTTCCTTATCTCCTCCATTCTACAGCGCAGTGGAATGATCGGTTTCTATAGAAACATATCTGAAATACAACACATGGAACTGTGGGGTGGTAGAAATGCGCAACTGGACTTGCTTGAAAATTCTTGAAAACGTTTCACCTCTCGTCCAAAAGGCTTCCTCAGTTCTGAATCTCCACAAACACATGGAACTGGACAAGTTGAAATCTTAATGTTGCTCATTTGCTGTTTTCACAGCAAAACAAGAACACTGATGGACAGGACACACACAAGTTCGTATGAAAGCTAGTGACGTCACTATAGCGAACATCGGCCAGCTTGCATCACTTCAGCCTTCTTTCTGGGGTGCAAATACAAACAGAAAAAGCCCTTTAAGATATATATTTTTCAGGGGAGCTCCCCAGGAGGTGGCTTCTCTCAGTGAATTCTGAGAACTGTTTTGTCTGAAAGCGCCTATTGTAACACTGTGAGGGCTCCTTCAACACAACGATAGCACGACGATATTTAGTTGTGCTAACACAAGTACACAAGGGTTTTCTAATGATGAATTAGCCTTTCATCATGATAAGATTAACTAATACAATGTGCCACGGGAACAAAGGAGTGATGGTTGATGAGAATGGGCATTTGGTATGCCTATGTACAACCCCGATTCCAAAAAAGTTGGGACAAAGTACAAATTGTAAATAAAAATGGAATGCAATGATGTGGAAGTTTCAAAATTCCATATTTTATTCAGAATAGAACATAGATGACACATCAAATGTTTAAACTGAGAAAATGTATCATTTAAAGAGAAAAATTAGGTGATTTTAAATTTCATGACAACACCACATCTCAAAAAAGTTGGGACAAGGCCATGTTTACCACTGTGAGACATCCCCTTTTCTCTTTACAACAGTCTGTAAATGTCTGCGGACTGAGGAGACAAGTTGCTCAAGTTTAGGGATAGGAATGTTAACCCATTCTTGTCTAATGTAGGATTCTAGTTGCTCAACTGTCTTAGGTCTTTTTTTGTCGTATCTTCCGTTTTATGATGCGCCAAATGTTTTCTGTGGGTGAAAGATCTGGACTGCAGGCTGGCCAGTTCAGTACCCGGACCCTTCTTCTACACAGCCATGATGCTGTAATTGATGCAGTATGTGGTTTGGCATTGTCATGTTGGAAAATGCAAGGTCTTCCCTGAAAGAGACGTCGTCTGGATGGGAGCATATGTTGCTCTAGAACCTGGATATACCTTTCAGCATTGATGGTGTCTTTCCAGATGTGTAAGCTGCCCATGCCACGCACTAATGCAACCCCATACCATCAGAGATGCAGGCTTCTGAACTGAGCGCTGATAACAACATGGGTCGTCCTTCTCCTCTTTAGTCCGAATGACACGGCGTCCCTGATTTCCATAAAGAACTTCAAATTTTGATTCGTCTGACCACAGAACAGTTTTCCACTTTGCCACAGTCCATTTTAAATGAGCCTTGGCCCAGAGAAGACGTCTACGCTTCTGGATCATGTTTAGATACGGCTTCTTCTTTGAACTATAGAGTTTTAGCTGGCAACGGCAGATGGCACGGTGAATTGTGTTCACAGATAATGTTCTCTGGAAATATTCTTGAGCCCATTTTGTGATTTCCAATACAGAAGCATGCCTGTATGTGATGCAGTGCCGTCTAAGGGCCCGAAGATCACGGGCACCCAGTATGGTTTTCCGGCCTTGACACTTACGCACAGAGATTCTTCCAGATTCTCTGAATCTTTTGATGATATTATGCATTGTAGATGATAATATGTTCAAACTCTTTGCAATTTTACACTGTCGAACTCCTTTCTGATATTGCTCCACTATTTGTCAGCGCAGAATTAGGGGGATTGGTGATCCTCTTCCCATCTTTACTTCTGAGAGCCGCTGCCACTCCAGGATGCTCTTTTTATACCCAGTCATGTTAATGACCTATTGCCAATTGACCTAATGAGTTGCAATTTGGTCCTCCAGCTGTTCCTTTTTGGTACCTTTAACTTTTCCAGCCTCTTATTGCCCCTGTCCCAACTTTTTTGAGATGTGTTGCTGTCATGAAATTTCAAATGAGCCAATATTTGGCATGAAATTTCAAAATGTCTCACTTTCGACATTTGATATGTTGTCTATGTTCTATTGTGAATACAATATCAGTTTTTGAGATTTGTAAATTATTGCATTCCATTTTTATTTACAATTTGTACTTTGTCCCAACTTTTTTGGAATCGGGGTTGTACTTGTATTATGGCAATATATTATGGGGATCTACTTATAAAACAAATCTTAATAGACTGATTGTTTTGCAAAAGCATGTCGTACAAATTATCACTAAATCCTCATATGAAGCACATACTGGTCCTTTATTTTATAGATATAATTTGCTAAATTTGAATAACATTCACTCTTTACAAGTAGGACTAGTCATGTACTCTGTTCATTTTAATACTATACCAGAAACATGTAAAAGTATTTTTTGTAAAAAAAATTTCAAATTAATCAACATGCTACTAGATACTCAAGCAATTATAGAGTTAAGCTTTGCAGAAACTCCTGTGGATGTTCTATCAGTCTTGACTTGAAGTCGCCAGTGTCCTGTTTTACACTGTGGTGTGTGTGTGTGGGGGGGCAGCACATCCAAGAAGGACCCATCCAGGCTGGACAAACTGATCAGGCGGGCCGGCTCTGTGGTTGGCGTGAAGCTGGACTCTCTGGTGACGGTGGCAGAGAAGAGGACTAGGGATAAAACTCCTTTGTCCATCACGCCATCAGACTGTACAACTCCTCTCTGGGGGGGAGGGGTAACAGGAGGACAGAGGACGGGAAGGAGCAGTAGCCGAGCCTAACAATAAGCAATACTGGACAATGTGCAATATAATGTGCAATATCTCTACTGCTGCCCTGCCTGTTCCTCTCTTCCCAATATCTTATTCTTTTTTATTTGTATATGTAAATACTTAATTTAATTTATCTAGAAGTTTTTTCTATAATTTCTATTCTCTGTTTATCCTGTCATGATACTGGTGGAATTTTAATTTCCCTGAGGGAACCCACCCAAAGGGATCAATAAAGTTCTATCTAATCTAATGTAATCTAATGTAATCTAATCTAATCTAATCTAATCTAATCTAATCTAATCTAATCTAATCTCTACAAATTTACTCTTGCCGCTAATGGGCCTAAATTATGGAATTCCCTTAGTCTGGTTAACACCAGACCATATCACAAGTGAAATATGGTCTGGAATCCGCCTAGTGAATTTCTCGTAGGGGAGGTGTGGTTTACGATTGTCAACGGCCATTTATTGGACTTTGCGAATGTCTATCATTTGGCGTATACGTAGCCCATGGCCAATCATGGCAGTTGTACCCGGTGACGTAGTTAGAGCGACGAAGAAAGACTGTAACGCCAAACGCTGTTCTTTTTTAAAAACAAACTTTCGCTCTAAACTATTCAGAACAGTCTCTAAAGCTTGATCAAAAGTTTGGTTCGTATCGCTCACCGCCATGTTAAATATGATCCGTAAACAGTCCCAAATAAACTACAAGCTTCCGTTTGTCGAGTAGTACGCGTCACCGTCTTTCCACCCCTCCCCACTCTCTGATTGGCTCCCTAACTCTGGCGAGCCTTTAGACCATAGTTTCCATGCTGTCTTTTCAGATCGGAACGATTGTGCAAAGCAGCATGGGATTTCCCAGGCTAGAATTCCCTCCTGAAGGAACTTAAATCTGAGTCAACCATCATTAAATTAAAAAAAAAAAAACTTGAAGCAATATTTACTCAGTTTAGCATAACCTTAGGAAGTTTGTATTTAAAGTGTCAAATGTTATTGAAATTGTTGTTTTACTGTTTACAGTTTATTTAGCAATTGTTACTCAGTTAATTGAGGATTACTTATTTTTGGCATACATGTCAACCTATACGGAATGTCCGTATTTTATACGGATTTGATTCAATAAACATAGTATATGGGCGTACAAATAAAGTTACACGGATTCTTTAAAAAAACTTCAATATTTATTTAAAGCTATAATCAATTCCCACAATGATAAAAGAGCGCATAACATTTACAAACGTACTGTACACCACAGAAAGCACAGACAGCCAGTAAAGAGTCTTATGAAATTGCGCGTTATCTCGTGGTAGCGAGACTTCGTTCCACTTTTGATCATGCGCACACCGCATTGCGAGAATCCTGCCAACCGTGAAGTAACATTTTGTTTGAAAAGTGTATTTCCACCTGAGCCGCGACTGAAAAGATTCTGAATGGGCACTCCGGCAAAGAAATTCAAAACACAATACAGTGTTTTTGTCGGGACTTTCTGTCAATACCATAAGATTTTTCTAAAAACGCAAAAAATCAGGCATTATCGTGGCCAACTCACATTCTAAGGACCCCTTTTCTGCTCCCTGTGTGGTGGACATGCCATGAGGGCTCTGCTCTGGTAAGTTAATATTTCACATATTTGTCTTAAATTATCTCCTTTTACAAAACCACCTATGTCACAACCATAGAGTGTCAACACCATGGTCGATAAAATTCAAGGTTTATGTGATTTTATTCAGAAATAAAAGTTTAATCTAACTTTATTTTGGAGGCCATAAGCAGCTGGTGAAAAACAAGATGGCTCCTGCAAAGAAAACACATGTTATGATGAAAAGTTGAAGATTTCGTCAACTCCGTAAGACTCCATCAGACGTCAACTCCATAAGAAAATTTGTCTTATGGATTTGACCACTTAACTTATGGTGTTGACAAATGGGACTTGAATGTATTATTTACCCATTTAATTAAATTTTATACATTGACATTGTAGTTTTATTATTTTATATTTTAATAACATACATTCATTCAATATGAAATACACAGAAGATAATTATTTCTTTTGTAATACTGAATTCAGTCTGTATGTACTGTGTGTGTGCGCGCACGTGCATGCGTGTGTGTGTGTGTTCATTATGTGAGAAATAAGTAAGTTACAATACAATACACGTTATGTTTTCCATTTAAGGTGCTTAAATAACGAAGAGCTTTTGTATTATTTGAACAATCATATTTGTTGAATATGGTATAATTATTATTATTATGCTGATTTCAATCTGCCTATTATAAGGAAAGTAAGTCAAGTACACACATGTATACATTTCATCAGCTTGTGTCCAGCAAGCTAAGTGGAGTCCACCTACACTATGTCAGCAATGATGATTTCCTGACTTATGATGCTGTTCTCCCCCAGTCCCTACGATCCATCCCGGGAACAAGAAAGGTTCATCAAGTTGTAGCTCAGGGCAATATGATCTACTGTAGGCATATTTCATGCTTTTGTAATGAGCCACAAATCTGCCGCTGTTTTAATCCAGTTGCACACCACCACACTCAGCATGCAGATGAACATGGGGCTGTTCAGAGTCCTCTTGCGATGTTGGTAGAAGCAATGGAGAAGGAGCCATCCAGAGCACCTGAGGGCTTAATGTCAGCAGTGGGGCTGAGTGATCTCCACACAGGAGATTGGCTCTCTGTGGTTTACGACTACAATTGGTGGCTGGCTAAAGTGCTTAAAACTGATCAAGAACACAGGGATGTCCAAGTAGAATTTTTTCACCCTCATGGGCCAAGCAGTCATTTCCAGAGGAAACAAGGGGGTCAGGATGTCTGCTATGTCCCATTTGCTGACATCATAGTCAAACACCAATCATCACCAGTTCGTACAAGCCGCTCCAGAGAAATCTATCAGCTCTCCCCAGAAGTCATGGACTTCATAGATGAAGAACTTTTCAATCGGTTGTTGCCAGGTCTTTAAATTCATGCCATGACATTGGATGAGTTCAAGATTTTCAGAGATGTTTACATTCAAAGGCTGAATTACTGAATGTTCTGAATGTTCTTTGTCCATGATCCACATATTTGATGAGATGGACTGTTCAAGAGATTAGAAAAGTCTACTGCCCAGTTACTGTTTTTAAAGTGGGTGTGAGTGCAAAAAAAATGAGTTTTTGAAGTTCAATGGTCATGGTAAATGAAGTTATACCCTGTTCTCTTCTAATCCGTCAACACCATAAGATGTGTGTCAACTCCATCAACAGCTTGTCAACTCCATAAGATGAGTTTTCTTTTCATTTTTGTTTTTAAAAGGAGATTTTATTATATTGTCTCAGATTATCTCTATAAAAACACTGCATTTCCTAAATGAATTTGTAATTTTTATATAGCTGAATACCATTGTCTGTTTTTTAGATTAAAAACTAAATGTGAAAATGTATATTTCCCCACTAATAATAAGCGATAGCTCCATAATTTATTTATTTTAAGTAATCGTAGTAGTTTGAAAATGTGGATAGATCAGCGCAGATTAAAATTATCTCCAATATTCAAAAGAACTGCAATAATTTTATTCAAAATACATATTTTCTAGGTTTCTGTGTGTCTTATGGTGTTGACAAAATGCCATGCTTGTCCAGCAATCATGACAAAAATGTTAAAAATGTTAAACCTGGGAGATTGTATTTTGACAGCATTAAAAGGCCAACATCTGGGGCAACTATAATATATAATTAAAGCCGCAAGCGGCCTCGACGGGCCCTCGCGCCAGCGGCCAAGGGGGGCGGGGGCACGCGTCCCCGCGAAATACCTTCCACAGCTTCTTCGGCAAGTGACATTACTCCCACAATGGCGACAAAGCACAGAATTGGACACAGAGTACACGGTGCGCTGAGATGTTGTCATGGACAGAACATTTTATGCCATGGCTTCCCAACCAAATTAATGTATTTACCTCATCAGTCACCAAGCTATAGCTACATAGGATTGTCTTCTGTTAGACATCTATTAGTCTGTATGTAACGCTACAACACTTGCTCCCGACTGCCTACCCATCCCCCACAAGTCATGTGTGTTTAAGGCAACCAAAACAACATACTCCTGGTGCCTCATGATTGTAAACACCTCTCCTGCAACTGCTACAGCGCAATGAGCGCCCCCAGTGGTGAAAGTTCACCAAATTTGGTATACATGTCAAGGGACCTAGGAAGAGTTGTTGTGTCAAGTTTGATCAAGTTTGACCAATCAGAAGCCGAGATATAAATTGTTGCCTGAAAACAGCGCCCCCAGTGGCAAAAGTTCACAAAATTTGGGAAATATGTCAGGTGACCTGTTAAGAGTGTGCGTATCAAGTTTGATCAAGATTGAGTAAATACAAGATGAGATATTGATTTTTGAAGAATAAATGTTTTGGTTTTTCCCATGTCAGTAGGTGGCGCTATGCTGTACATGAGCGATTATGAGTTGGAAAAATAAGTGTCTACAACAGCAACGTACAATCACAAGGTAGTGGTGTG
This sequence comes from Neoarius graeffei, assembly GCF_027579695.1. Lineage (NCBI taxonomy): Eukaryota > Metazoa > Chordata > Actinopteri > Siluriformes > Ariidae > Neoarius > Neoarius graeffei. Next base: position 51,485,402 of record NC_083588.1, on the reverse strand, counting down.
AAGGAAAAGCATTATGGAATTATTTACCAAAAACCCGTTTTGGAGCAATTGCGTCGGCCAAAAACAGCGCCCCACATGGACGAAAATTCCCAAAATGTGGTATACATGACATGGGAGGTAGTAAGAGGGTGGCCGTGAAGTTCGACCAAATTTGAGGAAAGATTGGATTTTTTGCCCAAAAATAGCGCCCCCAGTGGCGAAATGTCACAGAAATTGGGTAGCATGTCAGAAGCCCAATGAGTGATTTGCGTGTGAAGTATGAGCAGTTTTGAGCAATTAGAAGATTTGTTATGAATTTTTAAGCATGTAAAATTTTGCATTGAAAATTGATTGACGTATAACTTCTGAACGGCTTATCCTACGTGAAACGTATTTAGGAACTTTTGTCAGCCATGTCTGTATATGATGTCTAGCAATTTTGGTGACATTCCTTTGAACGGCCTAGGAGGAGTTGCGCCGTCTTCGTGGCCATGCATTTCGCACAAAAGTGAAATTACCTCACTTCCTGTTGGGCGTGGCTAATGCACTGGCATTACATTTTTGTCCGGCTTAGTGAGATACATATGCGTACCAAATGGCATGCCACTACTACAAACTACATGGCACCCAGGCACCTTTATGCGGGAGGCCAAAATCACAACGACTTAGGGGGCGCTAAAGAGGCCCTGAGGCCCGCCTGGATCTGGGCTTCTGGTTCTCAGTAGCGGTGGCAGTCTAAGAAAAAGGAGCCAAATTTCGTGCGTTGTCGACCATGGCAAGCGCCCCAATAAGGGTCTTGTAAAGAGTTTGCTTGCCAAGTTTGACAAATCAGAAGCTGCAATATCATTTTTGCCATAACCAGCACCCCCAGGGGTGAAAGTGCACAAAATTTGGCGTATATGTCAGGTGAGCTATGAAGAGTTTGGGTATGAAGTTTGATGACAATTGAGTAAATAGAAGATGAGATATAGATTTTTGAAGAATAAATTTTTAGGTTTTTCCCATGTCAGTAGGTGGCGCTATGCTGTACATGAGCGATTATGAGTTGGAAAAATAAGTGTCTACAACAGCAACGTACTATCACAAGGTAGTGGTGTGAAGGGAAAGCATTATGGAATTATTTACCAAAAACCCGTTTTGGAGCAATTGCGTCGGCCAAAAACAGCGCCCCCCATGGACGAAAATTCCCAAAATGTGGTATACATGACATGGGAGGTAGTAAGAGGGTGGCCGTGAAGTTTGACCAAATTTGAGGAAAGATTGGATTTTTTGCCCAGAAATAGCGCCCCCAGTGGCGAAATATCACAGAAATTGGGTAACATGTCAGAAGCCCAATGAGTGATTTGCGTGTGAAGTATGAGCATTTTTGAGCAATCAGAAGATTTGTTATGAATTTTTAAGCATGTAAAATTTTGCATCGAAAATTGATTGACGTATAACTTCTGAACGGTTTATCCCACGTGAAACGTATTTAGTAACTTTTGTCAGCCATGTCTGTAGATGATGTGTATCAATTTTGGTGACATACCTATGAACGGTCTAGGAGGAGTTGCGCCGTCTTCGTGGCCACGCATTTCGCACAAAAGTGAAATTACCTCACTTCCTGTTGGGCGTGGCTAATGCATTGGCATTACATTTTTGTCCGGCTTAGTGAGATACATATGCGTACCAAATGGCATGCCACTACTACAAACTACACGGCACCCAGGCACCTTAATGCGGGAGGCCAAAATCACAACGACTTAGGGGGCGCTATAGAGGCCCTGAGCCCCGGCCAAGTTTGGGCTTTTGGTTCTGAGTAGCGGTGGCAATTCTCGGAACTGGTGCCAAATTTGGTGCGTTTTCGCCCATGGCAAGCGCCCCGAAAATGGCCCAACAGCGGAGAAAAATAAAGAAGAAGAAGAAGAAGTAGACGGAAGAATAATTAAAGCCGCAAGCGGCCTCGACGGGCCCTCGCGCCAGCGGCCAAGGGGGGCGGGGGCATGTGTCACCGCGAAATAACTTCCACAGCTTCTTCGGCAAGAGACATTACTCCCACAATGGCGACAAAGAACAGAATTGGACACATGGTAACAATAGGGTCCCGCACTGAACGGTGCTCGGGGGGCGCTATAGAGGCCCTGAGGCCCGCCTGGATCTGGGCTTCTGGTTCTCAGTAGCGGTGGCAGTCTAAGAAAAAGGAGCCAAATTTCGTGCGTTGTCGACCATGGCAAGCGCCCCAATAAGGGTCTTGTAAAGAGTTTGCTTGCCAAGTTTGACAAATCAGAAGCTGCAATATCATTTTTGCCATAACCAGCACCCCCAGGGGCGAAAGTGCACAAAATTTGGCATATATGTCAGGTGAGCTATGAAGAGTTTGCGTATGAAGTTTGATGACAATTGAGTAAATAGAAGATGAGATATAGATTTTTGAAGAATAAATTTTTTGGTTTTTCCCATGTCAGGAGGTGGCGCTATGCTGTACATGAGCGATTATTAGTTGGAAAAATAAGTGTCTACAACAGCAACGTACTATCACAAGGTAGTGGTGTGAAGGAAAAGCATTATGGAAGTATTTACCAAAAACCCGTTTTGGAGCAATTGCATCGGCCAAAAACAGCGCCCCCCATGGACGAAAATTCCCAAAATTTGGTATACATGACATGGGAGTTAGTAAGAGGGTGGCCGTGAAGTTTGACCAAATTTGAGGAAAGACTGGATTTTTTGCCCAAAAATAGCGCCCCCAGTGGCGAAAGTGCACAAAATTTGGCGTATATGTCAGGTGAGCTATGAAGAGTTTGCGTATGAAGTTTGATGACAATTGAGTAAATAGAAGATGAGATATAGATTTTTGAAGAATAAATTTTTTGGTTTTTCCCATGTCAGTAGGTGGCGCTATGCTGTACATGAGCGATTATGAGTTGGAAAAATAAGTGTCTACAACAGCAAAGTACTATCACAAGGTAGTGGTGTGAAGGAAAAGCATTATGGAATAATTTACCAAAAACCCATTTTGGAGCAATTTAGTCGGCCAAAAACAGCGCCCCCCATGGACGAAAATTCCCAAAATGTGGTATACATGACATGGGAGGTAGTAAGAGGGTGGCCGTGAACTTTGACCAAATGTGAGGAAAGATTGGAATTTTTGCCCAAAAATAGCGCCCCCAGTGGCGAAATATCACAGAAATTGGGTAACATGTCAGAAGCCCAATGAGTGATTTGCTTGTGAAGTATGAGCAGTTTTGAGCAATTAGAAGATTTGTTATGAATTTTTAAGCATGTAAAATTTTGCATTGAAAATTGATTGACGTATAACTTCTGAACGGTTTATGCTACGTGAAACGCATTTAGTAACTTTTGTAAGCCATGTCTGTCGATGATGTCTATCAATTTTGGCGACATTCCTATGAACGGTCTAGGAGGAGTTGCGCCGTCTTCGTGGCCATGCATTTCGAACAAAAGTGAAATTACCTCACTACCTGTTGGGCGTGGCTAATGCATTGGCATTACATTTTTGTCTGGCTTAGTGAGATACATATGCGTACCAAATGGCATGCCACTACTACAAACTACATGGCAACCAGGCACCTTAATGCGGGAGGCCAAAATCACAACGAGTTAGGGGGCGCTATAGAGGCCCTGAGGCCCGGCTGGATCTGGGCTTCTGGTTCTCAGTAGCGGTGGCAGTCTAAGAAAAAGGAGCCAAATTTCGTGCGTTGTCGACCATGGCAAGCGCCCCAATAAGGGTCTTGTAAAGAGTTTGCTTGCCAAGTTTGACAAATCAGAAGCTGCAATATCATTTCTGCCATAACCAGCACCCCCAGGGGCGAAAGTGCACAAAATTTGGTGTACATGTCAGGTCAGCTATGAAGAGTTTGCGTATGAAGTTTGATGACAATTGAGTAAATAGAAGATGAGATATAGATTTTTGAAGAATAAATGTTTTGGTTTTTCCCATGTCAGTAGGTGGCGCTATGCTGGACATGAGCGATTATGAGTTGGAAAAATAAGTGTCTACAACAGCAACGCACTATCACAAGGTAGTGGTGTGAAGGAAAAGCATTATGGAATTATTTACCAAAAACCCGTTTTGGAGCAATTGCGTCGGCCAAAAACAGCGCCCCCCATGGACGAAAATTCCCAAAATGTGGTATACATGACATGGGAGGTAGTAAGAGGGGGGCCGTGAAGTTTGACCAAGTTTGAGGAAAGATTGGATTTTTTGCCCAAAAATAGCGCCCCCAGTGGCGAAATATCACAGAAATTGGGTAACATGTCAGAAGCCCAATGAGTGATTTGCCTGTGAAGTATGAGCAGTTTTGAGCAATTAGAAGATTTGTTATGAATTTTTAAGCATGTAAAATTTTGCATTGAAAATTGATTGATGTATAACTTCTGAACGGTTTATGCTACGTGAAAGCTATTTAGTAACTTTTGTCAGCCATGTCTGTAGATGATGTGTATCAATTTTGGTGACATTCCCATGAACGGTCTAGGAGGAGTTGCGCCGTCTTCGTGGCCATGCATTTCGCACAAAAGTGAAATTACCTCACTTCCTGTTGGGCGTGGCTAATGCATTGGCATTAGATTTTTGTCCGGCTTAGTGAGATACATATGCGTACCAAATGGCATGCCACTACTACAAACTACATGGCAACCAGGCACCTTAATGCGGGAGACCAAAATCACAACGACTTAGGGGGCGCTATAGAGGCCCTGAGCCCCGGCCAAGTCTGGGCTTTTGGTTCTGAGTAGCGGTGGCAATTCTCGGAACTGGTGCCAAATTTCGTGCGTTTTCGCCCATGGCAAGCGCCCCGAAAATGGCCCAACAGCGGAGAAAAATAAAGAAGAAGACGGAAGAATAATAATAGTGAACTCTTACAAGAACAATAGGGCCTTCGCCCATAGGGCTCGGGCCCTAAATAGGGCCTTCGCCCATAGGGCTCGGGCCCTAATTAAAGCCGCAAGCGGCCTCGACGGGCCCTCGCGCCAGCGGCCAAGGGGGGCGGGGGCATGCGTCCCCGCGAAATACCTTCCACAGCTTCTGCGGCAAGAGACATTACTCCCACAATGACAACAAAGCACAGAATTGGACACATGGCAACAATAGGGTCTCGCACTCTACGGTGCTCGGGGCCTAGCAATTGTGTCGGCCAAAAACAGCGCCCCCCATGGACGAAAATTCCCAAAATGTGGTATACATGACATGGGAGGTAGTAAGAGGGTGGCCGTGAAGTTTGACCAAATTTGAGGAAAGATTGGGATTTTTGCCCAAAAATAGCGCCCCCAGTGGCGAAACATCACAGAAATTGGGTAACATGTCAGAAACCCAATGAGTGATTTGCGTGTGAAGTATGAGCAGTTTTGAGCAATTAGAAGATTTGTTATGAATTTTTAAGCATGTAAAATTCTGCATTGAAAATTGATTGACGTATAACTTCTGAACGGTTTACCCTACGTGAAACCTATTTAGCAACTTTTGTCAGCCATGTCTGTAGATGATGTGTATCAATTTTGGTGACGTTCCTATGAACGGTCTAGGAGGAGTTGCGCCGTCTTCGAGGCCATGCATTTCGCACAAAAGTGAAATTACCTCACTTCCTGTTGGGCGTGGCTAATGCATTGGCATTACATTTTTGTCCGGCTTAGTGAGATACATATGCGTACCAAAGGGCATGCCACTACTACAAACTACATGGCAACCAGGCACCTTAATGCGAGAGGCAAAAATCACAACACGTTAGGGGGCGCTATAGAGGCCCTGAGGCCCGCCTGGATCTGGGCTTCTGGTTCTCAGTAGCGGTGGCAGTCCAAGAAAAAGGGGCAAAATTCCGAGCGTTGTCGACCATGGTAAGCGCCCCAATAAGGGTCTTGTAAAGAGTTTGCTTGCCAAGTTTGACAAATCAGAAGCTGCAATATCATTTTTGCCATAACCAGCACCCCCAGTGGTGAAAGTGCACAAAATTTGGCGTATATGTCAGGTGAGCTATGAAGAGTTTGCGTATGAAGTTTGATGACAATTGAGTAAATAGAAGATGAGACATAGATTTTTGAAGAATAAATTTTTTGGTTTTTCCCATGTCAGTAGGTGGCGCTATGCTGTACATGAGCGATTATGAGAAGGAAAAATAAGTGTCTACTACAGCAACGTACTATCACAAGGTAGTGGTGTGAAGGAAAAGCATTATGGAATTATTTACCAAAAACCCGTTTTGGAGAAATTGCTTCGGCCAAAAACAGCGCCCCCCATGGACGAAAATTCCCAAAATGTGGTATACATGACATGGGAGGTAGTAAGAGGGTGGCCGTGAAGTTTGACCAAATTTGAGGAAAGATTGGATTTTTTGCCCAAAAATAGCGCCCCCAGTGGCGAAATATCACAGAAATTGGGTAACATGTTAGAAGCCCAATAAGTGATTTGCGTGTGAAGTATGAGCAGTTTTGAGCAATTAGAAGATTTGTTATGAATTTTTTAGCATGTAAAATTTTGAAGTGAAAATTGATTGACGTATAACTTCTGAACGGTTTATCCTACGTGAAACGTATTTAGAAACTTTTGTCAGCCATGTCTGTAGATGATGTGTATCAATTTTGGTGACATTCCTATGAACGGTCTAGGAGGAGTTGCGCCGTCTTCGTGGCCATGCATTTCACACAAAAGTGAAATTACCTCACTTCCTGTTGGGCGTGGCTAATGCATTGGCATTACATTTTTGTCCGGCTTAGTGAGATACATATGCGTACCAAATGGCATGCCACTACTACAAACAATATGGCAACCAGGCACCTTAATGCGGGAGGCCAAAATCACAATGACTTAGGGGGCGCTATAGAGGCCCTGAGCCCCGGCCAAGTTTGGGCTTTTGGTTCTGAGTAGCGGTGGCAATTCTCGGAACTGGTGCCAAATTTCGTGCGTTTTCGCCCATGGCAAGCGCCCCGAAAATGGCCCAACAGCGGAGAAAAATAAAGAAGAAGAAGAAGAATAATAATAGTGAACTCTTACAAGAACAATAGGGCCTTCGCCCATTCGGGCTCGGGCCCTAAATATATTTTGGAAAAATCAACATTTTATTTTTAGAAATTAAAAACCCATTTTATCCCTTGTCTCAAGAATCCCTGATATACATATACATATATATATATATATATATATATATATATATATATATATATATATATATATATATATAATGTATGTTATTTATAAAATGTATGTTATTTATATATATATATGTGCGTGTATATATACAGTCTACCTGTAATGTGCAATTTTTCCGAGCCTCTCAATAAGGCAATTTTTTCTTTTCTATACTTTTTCATGGTAGATGATGCAAATAGCCCTCTGTATTTAATCCTTCGTTAGGCCTAATTTTTATTTCAGTTTTATTTGTTATCTGTTTGACTTTTTCTTGCTACTGTAACACGTGAATTTCCCCGATGCAGAATGAATAAAGTGAATCTAATCTAATCTAATTTAATCTCATCTAAATACATTCCTTTGCTTTCTGTTGCCAAGAAAAACAATCAGCTTCCTTGTTGTCATACTTAATGTTGCAGTCTCGAATTACCCAGCAACACGAAGTACGCAAAAAGGTTTTACGTACAACAACAAGCAGTACACTTTGCAAACATGATCCAGAATAAATCCAGAAGAGATTATTCAATTTATTGAAATACAGTGCTGTGCAAAAATCTTAGACAAATGCCATAGACCAAAAATGGATAAAAAAAAATTGAAATGAAGTGTTTTAACATAAAAAATAATAATGTAAACAGTAAGGGCCTTTCTGTGCGGAGTTTGCATGTTCTCCCCGTGTCCGCATGGGTTTCCTCCAGGTGCTCCGGTTTCCCCCACAGTCCAAAGACATGCAGGTTAGGTTAACTGGTGTCGCAAACCTATATACACTATATATAGAAGCTATATACACCCTAGGAATACCGACATATTTGCAAGAAGGAATCCAAAACAGCGAGGAATTGCCAAGAAGAAGCGATTTTTGTTGAACTGCTCATTAAGGCTTAATTAGTCCATTACTTCATTAATAATTGTAATGAAGCAAATCTGGGTAGAAGTTATAGGCACCCTATACACCCTAGGATTACCGACATATTTGCCAGAAGGAATCCAAAACAGCAAGGAATTGACCAAGAAGAAGCAATTTTTGTTGAACTGCTCATTAAGGCTTAATTAGTCCATTACTTCATTAATAATTGTAATGAAGCAAATCTGGGTAGAAGCTATAGGCACCCTAGGTACCCCTACCTTCATGCCAGAAAGAATCAAAATCGGTGAAGAATTGAGGGAAAAGAAGCAATTTGTGTGGAAACTGCTCATTAGGGGGTAATTACTCCATATCTTCATTATTAATTGCAATTATGCAAATTTGGGTAGAAGCAATATACACTCCAGGCAGACCTACCTTCCTGCCAAGAAGAATAAAAATCAGTGAAGAATTGAGAGAGAAGACGCGATTTTCATGAAATGTGAACGACGCTTGACAGACGACGGACGACACATGATGGCATAAGATAATAATAATAATAATAATAATAATAATAATAATTCTTTACCGTTTGCAAGACTAAGACCTTATTAATTAATTAACTAACTAATTAATTATTAATTAATTAGTTAACAAATGCTGGAGAAGGTACTTCTTAGTATAAAGAATCTGAGCTCAAAGCCATATGGCTTTGTTTCTCAAAAGCACTGTGACTATTATAGAGGAAATACTACTTTTATGTCCTGTTTAATGGTGATCATGTTGTGGTAAAACATGAAATCCCTTGGTGGTAACTATGTGATAATCTAGCTGCTGGATAACTCTTGCATTCTGAAAAAAGGAGATCTTTAATGGATTATTTATCTAGTTAAGGGTTCTTCGCTTCCTGAGAAGGTTCAAACTTGGAAAACTTTCTGATGGTGAAACTCACTGGACATAATGAAGTAGCATTTAATGATTAATGAAATATTTTGGCCAATTAATTTTCTCAAGGTGCTTGAATCCAAATCCCAGAAGACCACGATACAGCACTGAGTAATGTTTTTCATATTGGAACAGTCATTACTGTATAAAATATCTGTCAGTGAGTGGATTTGCCAGACTGTATGTATTACTGACTGAGTATGTTAATATTTGTATGAATGAATATGGCTATTTTAGTAAAATGTTACTAAAACATTAAACCATACACCCTCTATTAAAAATGTATCAGCGTGAAGCGTTTTTGCTTTTTGTTTTTTTGAGAATGCTAGTCACCCTGTCACCTCAACATAGGGTAGACATTATTGCTAGATAAAATAAAAGGATAGCTAGTTGTGATAAGTCAAATAATAAGTATTCTATCCACATTCACTGGATATAAGTAATCGCTCACTCTAATTGGCTACTCTACAACTAGGATATCAGCATAAATATCATGAGTAGAGAAAAACAAAATGGCGGCACATGTTGCTGAGCTGACTGAGGATGAAATAAAAACTCTACTCGAAAACAAAACCCCAAAAATTATCAAGTATTTAAAAGAAACAGAAATAGCTTTTTTTTTCTCCCCCCAATATTGCTTGCTCCACACTCCAGCCCAGTCGATGGCAGTAATGCACCTTTTAGTTGGTTTGTCAACCGCCAAAAAAACCCTGAAGAAGAAAAAGAAAACCCCCAAAATACCAACAAAAGCAACAAAATATGGAATAAAGTATTTGATGATACGAACGTATTTTTTTTTTTTGTTTTAAAATAATTATTCTTATAGCATTTTTCACAAATTGCTCCTGTCATTTTGCCAGTTTGTTTACATTCTAAGCGGAAATGATTTTGTCGGATGCTTTGTTCAAAGTTTTTATTTATTGAATTTGTAAAAATATAAAAAGGCTCTGTTTCTCAAAATCTAGTGAATGTGGATTTAAAAAAAAATTTCACTCAATCTCATTATACACTACCGTTCAAAAGTTTGGGGTCACTTTGAAATTTCCTTATTTTTGAAAGAAAAGCACTGATCTTTTCAATGAAGATCACTTTAAACTAATCAGAAATACTCTCTATACATTGCTAATGTGGTAAATGACTATTCTAGCTGCAAATGTCTGGTTTTTGGTGCAATATCTCTATAGGTGTATAGAGGCCCATTTCCAGCAACTCTCACTCCAGTGTTCTAATGGTACAATGTGTTTGCTCATTGCCTCAGAAGGCTAATGGATGATTAGAAAACCCTTGTACAATCATGTTAGCACAGCTGAAAACAGTTGAGCTCTTTAGAGAAGCTATAAAACTGACCTTCCTTTGAGCAGATTGAGTTTCTGGAGCATCACATTTGTGGGGTTGATTAAATGCTCAAAATGGCCAGAAAAATGTCTTGACTATATTTTCTATTCATTTTACAACTTATGGTGGTAAATAAAAGTGTGACTTTTCATGGAAAACACAAAATTGTCTGGGTGACCCCAAACTTTTGAACGGTAGTGTACATGGCTTATAGTCGTATGACTCGACTTTGTGGAATAATTGTTAAATAGCTTGCCATAATATGAAACTTCCATTATGCAGAAGGAACTGACTTGTTGCTAAAGATTGTATCCTGTCACAGTTAATTGTAGTGTGCCAACCAGAGGCTCAGTTGTACAAGAAGCACTGTACTCTCTGAAAGGCTTTCATTTTAAGCATACATTGTAATGTACCAAGGGGCCCAGGTGTTACGCTTGATGTACGCACCAAGGGGCCTGAGGCCCCTAGTGGTCAGCGTTAAGCACCAGGGGGCCTCACGTTAGGCATTTTCAGTCCAGAGGAATGTTTTCAAAGTTCTTAGAACTGCAGGAACTCTGAACAATTGTCGTTTTTAGAACACTTTTGAAGGACTTTTTTAGCTCCTACTTCAGAGTAGGTGCTCTCCCAAGCACAAGAGGAATCATGAGTGGCATAAGTGTACACTGATTGGTCCAGATGATGGTTCGAACACCTGAGGCAAAGGAGGCTGCAGTATGCAGCACTGGCAACCAGCAGTTTTAAAAAGTTGTGTAAAATGTGAGCCAACAGCTCTTAATGTCAGCATTAAAAAATAGAGGGGGAAATGGACAAACAGTTTACTGACAAAAAGCTTTACTGAACTGATACGCAATTGAGGGAAAACAGTATCTCAGTGAAATATAAACATCTTAATTAAACTAAATGGTCTTGTCCCTGGATTTTTTAGCCGTCACGTAAGAAAACCCTTAGTCTATGAAATAATAATTCACACCAACATGTTAGGTAAACATATATTAAGCAATCACCAACTATGGATTTGCTCTTTATAATGTAAAATAAAGAATTTACTGTGGCATGAAACACTTCCTTATCTCCTCCATTCTACAGCGCAGTGGAATGATCTGTTTCTATAGAAACATATCTGAAATACAACACATGGAACTGGACAAGTTGAAATCTTAATGTTGTTCGTTTGCTGTTTTCACAGCAAAACAAGAACACTGATGGACAGGACACACACAAGTGCGTATGAAAGCTAGTGACGTCACTATAGCGAACATCGGCCAGCTTGCATCTCTTCAGCCTTCTTTCTGGGGTGCAAATACGAAAAGAAAAAGCCCTTTAAGATATATATTTTTCAGGGGAGCTCTCCAGGAGGTGGCTTCTCTCAGTGAATTCTGAGAACTGTTTTGTCTGAAAGCGCCTATTGTATCACTGTGAGGGCTCCTTCAACACAACGATAGCACGACGATATTTAGTTGTGCTAACACAAGTACACAAGGGTTTTCTAGCCTTTCATCATGATAAGATTAACTAATACAATGTGCCACAGGAACAAAGGAGTGATGGTTGATGAGAATGGGCATTTGGTATGCCTATGTACAACCCCGATTCCAAAAAAGTTGGGACAAAGTACAAATTATAAATAAAAACGGAATGCAATGATGTGGAAGTTTCAAAATTCCATATTTTATTCAGAATAGAACATAGATGACATATCAAATGCTTAAACTGAGAAAATGTATTATTTAAAGAGAAAAATTAGGTGATTTTAAATTTCACGACAACACCACATCTCAAAAAAGTTGGGACAAGGCCATGTTTACCACTGTGAGACATCCCCTTTTCTCTTTACAACAGTCTGTAAATGTCTGGGGACTGAGGAGACAAGTTCCTCAAGTTTAGGGGTAGGAATGTTAACCCATTCTTGTCTAATGTAGGATTCTAGTTGCTCAACTGTCTTAGGTCTTTTTTGTCGTATCTTCCGTTTTATAATGCGCCAAATGTTTTCTATGGGTGAAAGATCTGGACTGCAGGCTGGCCAGTTCAGTACCCGGACCCTTCTTCTACACAGCCATGATGCTGTAATTGATCCAGTATGTGGTTTGGCATTGTCATGCTGGAAAATGCAAGGTCTTCCCTGAAAGAGACGTCGTCTGGATGGGAGCATATGTTGCTCTAGAACCTGGATATACCTTTCAGCATTGATGGTGTCTTTCCAGATGTGTAAGCTGCCCATGCCACATGCACTAATGCAACCCCATACCATCAGAGATGCAGGCTTCTGAACTGAGCACTGATAACAACTTGGGTCGTCCTTCTCCTCTTTAGTCCAAATGACACGGCGTCCCTGATTTCCATAAAGAACTTCAAATTTTGATTCATCTGACCACAGAACAGTTTTCCACTTTGCCACAGTCCATTTTAAATGAGCCTTGGCCCAGAGAAGACGTCTGCGCTTCTGGATCATGTTTAGATACGGCTTCTTCTTTGAAGTATAGAGTTTTAGCTGGCAACGGCGGATGGCACAGTGAATTGTGTTCACAGATAATATTCTCTGGAAATATTCCTGAGCCCATTTTGTGATTTCCAATACAGAAGTATGCCTGTATGTGATGCAGTGCCGTCTAAGGGCCCAAAGATCACGGGCACCCAGTATGGTTTTCCGGCCTTGACCCTTACGCACAGAGATTCTTCCAGATTCTCTGAATCTTTTGATGATATTATGCACTGTAGATGATGATATTTTCAAACTCTTTGCAATTTTACACTGTCAAACTCCTTTCTGATATTGCTCCACTATTTGTCAGCGCAGAATTAGGGGGATTGGTGATCCTCTTCCCATCTTTACTTCTGAGTGCCACTGGCACTCCAGGATGCTCTTTTTATACCCAGTCATGTTAATGACCTATTTCCAGTTGACCTAATGAGTTGCAATTTGGTCCTCCAGCTGTTCCTTTTTTGTACCTTTAACTTTTCCAGCCTCTTATTGCCCCTGTCCCAACTTTTTTTGAGATGTGTTGCTGTCATGAAATGTCAAAGAAATTTTGCAGAACTTTGCAGAAACTCCTACGGATTCTTTAAAAAAACTTCAATATTTATTTAGAGCTATAATCAATTCCCACGATGATAAAAGAGCGCATAACATTTACAAACGTACTGTACACCACAGAAAGCACAGACAGCCAGTAAAGAGTCTTATGAAATCGCGCGTTATCTCGTGGTAGCGAGACTTCGTTCCACTTTTGATCATGCGCACACCGCATTGCGAGAATCCCGCTAACCGTGAAGTAACATTTTGTTTGAAAAGTCTATTTCCACCTAAGCCGCGACTGAAAAGATTCTGAATGGGCACTCCGGCAAAGTAATTCAAAACACAATACAGCGGTAGGTTTCTCCCTGAATGGAAGGACTTTTTCAATGGCATAATCCAACCGGCAGCCTCCAAAAACGAAGAATACGCACACTGTGTTTGCGTGACATCAAAGTTGCAGCGTCGGGAGTGTATGATGTGAAAGAACATTTCAAATCGAAACTACATCAGCGGAATGCAAGCCAAAGGCAAAATCAGCCACTGATGACAGTATTTGCGCGCTCAAAAACTGATATGCCAACAACTGGAAAAGACAAAAAACACAAGGTAGTGGGCATTTTAGTTCAAGTTAGACAGTGCTCTGTTTACACCCCCCCCCCCCATATGAAAAAGAACAGTAAAGAACTTAGAGTTTACCACTGTCTTAGTAGTAAATCCTTATAAATATAAGGATAAATCCTTATAAGGATTTATAAATAAATATATATGCCATGTATGATTTACTCCTGAAAGTGGCCCATTTTGCATTTTCCTCATACAAATTTTTTATGAAAATCTAGTATGTATGAAGTGAACATTGTGCATGGTTTTTACAGATAATGTGTATGATGAATTACACCGTCTTTGTATGCTTCATGTAATGTTTGTAGTTTTAAATTATATTTTACAGTTTAAAATGTATATGCCTTTTATATGTAAATCCACATATGTTTGTGTTGGATTTACATATAAAAGGCATGTACATTCTAAACTGTAAAATAGAATGGCTCAGGTGGATAAGGCACCATACCATAAATCCGGGGACCCGGGTTCGAGTCCGACCCGAGGTCATTTCCCGATCCCTCCCCGTCTCTCTCTCCCGCTCATTTCCTGTCTCTATACTGTTCTATCCAATAAATGTGAAAAAAGCCCAAAAAATATCTTTAAAACAAGAAAGAATATGGCAGTAACTGATAACAGGGAGAGTGTACGGATGGTCTCACGCCTGCAAGTCATATTTTATGGTTGTTTAACTATATACCTGTATATACAGTGTTCTAAAGTATTCATCCCCCTTGGTGTTTGTCCTGTTTTGGCGCATTACAAGCTGCGACACTGTACACACACACAAAATTCAATACTCTGTAGAGCCACCTTTTGCTACGATTACAGCTACAAGTCTCTTGGGGTATGTCTCTATTAGCTTAGCACATCTAGCCACTGGGATTTTTGCCCATTCCTCAAGGCAAAACTGCTCCAACTCCTTCAAGTCAGATGGGTTGCGTTGGTGTACAGCAATCTTCAAGTTATGCCACAGATTCTCAATTGGATTGAGGTCTGGACGTTGATTAGGCCATTCCAAGACATTTAAATGTTTCCCTTTAAACCACTCCAGTGTAGCTTTAGCAGTATGTTTAGGGTCATTGTCCTGCTGGGACGTGAACCTTCATCCCAGTCTCAAAGCTCTAGCCGACTCAAACAAGTTTTCCTCCAGAATTGCCCTGTATTTAGTGCCATCCATCTTTCCTTCAGTCCTGACCAGCTTTCCTGTCCCTGCAAATGAAAAATATCCCCACAGCATGATGCTGCCACCACCATGCTTCACTGTAGGAATGGTGTTCTCAGGGTGTTGGGTTTGCACCACACATGGTGTTTCCCATGATGGCCATAAAGTTCAGTTTTAGTCGCATTTGACCAAAGAATCTTCTTCCATGTGTTTGGGGAGTCTGCTACATGCTGTTGGGCAAACTCCAAACAGGTGTTCTTTAAGCAATGGCTTTTTTCTGGCCACTCTTCCATAAAGCCCTGCTCTATGGAGTGTACGGCTTAAAGTGGTCCTATGGACAGATGCTCCCATCTCCGCTGTGGATCTTTGCAGCTCCTTCAGTGTTATCTTTGGTGTCTTTGTTGCATCTCTGATTAATGCCCTCCTTGCCTGGTCTGTAAGTTTTGGTGGGTGGCCTTCTCTTGTCAGGTTTGTAGTGGTGCCGTATTCTTTCCATTTTGCTATAATGGATTTAATGGTGCTCCCTGGGATATTCAAAGCTTGGGATATTTTTTTATAACCCAACCCTGATCTATACTTCTCCACAACTTTGTCTCTGACCTGTTTGGAGGCTCGGTGGTTTTCATGTTGCTTGTTTAGTAGTGTTGCAAAGTCAGGGTCCTTCCAGAACAGGTTGATTTATACAGACATCATGTGATGGATCATGTGACACTTTGATTGAACACAGGTGGATCTTAATCAACTAATTATGTGACTTATGAAGTGAATTGGTTGGACCAGCTCTTATTTAGGAGTTTCATACGAAAGGGGGTGAAAACCTATGCACTGTCCAGATTTCTGTTTTTTCATCTTAATTATTGTTTGTGTCACAATTAAAAAAAAAAATTCACCTTTAAAGTGGTTGGCATGTTGTGTAAACCAAATTGTGCTAACAGTCCAAATATCCATTTTAATTCCAGCTTGTAATGCGACAATTCAGGAAAAACACAAAGAGGAATGAATACTTTTGCAAGACGCTATTATCATGTTATACTTTCCCTGACAACATGTTAAACTTCAAACTTAATTTTCCACACTGGGCGCTTGTTCCTTGCGCCACAGGAAGTGGCTGTAATTCACACTTACGCCAGGAGTTTCTTGCGAGCCAGGTCGGCTTTGAGCTTGTGAATATGTTCCATCAGCATCCGCTTGTTCTTGAACATGTTTACCTTTACCTTTAAATACAGGATGTGGTACCTGAGAGGAGACTTGCACAGACAGGAGTGTCCACATATTATAGTCTCGCTGGGAGCAAAGCAGGTTAGAAAAATATTCAGAATCATTGCGTTACCTGAAAATAAATTCCATAAGGAACATTATTCTTAAGTCAACGAGCACAAGACAAGACAGACTGTCTCATCACATTCTAATCATTCAAAACAAACGTGCATTCATGACATCATGGCAAATGAGTTGAATCTCTTTTTCAACAGATTTGACTGTGCCACCCCACCCTCCCCCACTCACCATAGTCCTGACCTGTCTGTGTTATCACTCCACCACCCCCCTCTCCCCTCA
This sequence comes from Neoarius graeffei, assembly GCF_027579695.1. Classification (NCBI taxonomy): domain Eukaryota; kingdom Metazoa; phylum Chordata; class Actinopteri; order Siluriformes; family Ariidae; genus Neoarius; species Neoarius graeffei. Next base: position 51,468,847 of record NC_083588.1, on the reverse strand, counting down.
TAATACCTCTGACACCAACAGCTCCCTCCTCACACCACACCACCCCCCTCCGCTCCCTGCCAGACCAAGCCACACACTCCACCCCGACCTCACTCTACAGGAGTCATACCTCGGCTACACCCCTCGCCTCTCCATAACAGCTGATCAGGTGTTGAAGGAGCTGAGGAGGATCAAGACGAGGAAAGCTGCTGGCCCTGATGGTATCAACACCAGACTGCTTAAGGACTGTGCAGATCAGCTCTGTGGGATTCTTCTGTACATTTTCAACCTGAGCCTCAGTCTGGAGAAAGTTCCACTTCTGTGGAAAACATCATGTGTGGTTCCAGTTCCCAAGACTGTGTACCCCAGGGAGCCCAACCACTTTTGGCCAGTAGCTTTAACGTCTCACCTCATGAAGATCATGGAGAGGATTGTTCTCTCCCACCTCCAACACCTGGTGAACAGCGAGATGGACCCCCTGCAGTTTGCATATCGACCGGGCATTGGTGTGGATGACGCTGTCATTTACCTGCTACACCAGTCACTGTTGCACCTGGAGGGCACTGGGAGCATTGTGAGAATCATGTTCTTTGACTTCTCCAGTGCTTTCAACACAGTCCAGCCATCACTGCTTAGGGGGAAGCTGGAGGGAGCTGGTGTCGACTGCCACCTGGCTGCATGGATCATCGACTACCTCATTAACAGACCGCAGTATGTGAGGCTCCGCGACTGCGTGTCTGATGTGGTAGTCTGCAGCACAGGGGCTCCACAGGGTACAGTGCTCTCTCCTTTCCTCTTTACACTTTACACATCTGACTTCAGCTACAACACAGACAGCTGCCACCTCCAGAAGTTCTCTGATGATACAGCCATCGTTGGACGTGTGTCAGAGGGGGACGATCTGGAGTACAGAGAGGTCATTGCCAACTTTGTCGCCTGGTGCGAACTGAACCACCTGCGCATCAATGCCAGCAAGACAAAGGAGGTGGTGATCGATTTCAGAAGGACGGTTTTCCAAATTGCACCAGTGAACATCCAGGGTTTGTACATTGAGATCGTGGAGGAGTACAAATACCTGGGTGTTCACCTCAACAACAATCTGGACTGGACTAACAACACAGATGTCCTGTACAAGAAGGGCCAAACTCGTCTCCACTTCTTGAGAAGACTGAGGTCTTTTGGTGTGTGCAGGACACTGCTTAGGACTTTTTATGACTCTGTGGTAGCATCAGTGATTTTCTACGCTGTGGTCTGCTGGGGCTGTGGAAGTTCAGAGAGGGACAGGAAGAAACTTAATAAACTGGTCAGAAGGGCTGGCTCAGTCTTGAACTGTCCTCTGGACTCCATTGAGGTGGTGGGTGAGAGGAGGATGTTAGCCAAGCTGACCTCAATCATGGATAACCCCTCTCACCCCCTACATGAGGCTGTGAGGGTTTTAAGCAACTCTTTTAGTAGTAGACTGCTACACCCATGGTGTAAGAAGGAGAGATACCGCAGGTCATTCATACCAGCTGCTGTCAGACTGTATAACACCCACAACTTGTAACGTAGCACCAATAACCTGTTTGTTGTTATATTTGCACTACTTCACCACTACTACCTCTGCCATCTCTCATCGATGCAATTATTATGTGCAATAATATACGCCTTAAACTATTTTTATGCATACTTACATTTTATATATATATATATATATATATATATATATATATATATATATATATAAAATTTATGTGCGTGTGTATATATACAGAGTCTACCTGTAATGTGCAATTATTCCGAGCCTCTCAATAAGGCAATTTTTTCTTTTCTATACTTTTTCATGGTAGATGATGCAAATAGCCCTCTGTATTTAATCCTTCATTAGGCCTAATTTTTATTTCAGTTTTATTTGTTATCGGTTTGACTTTTTCTTGCTACTGTAACGCGTGAATTTCCCCGATGAGGGATGAATAAAGTGAATCTAATCTAATCTAATCTAATTTAATCTCATCTAAATACATTCCTTTGCTTTCTGTTGCCAAGAAAAAAAAATCAGCTTCTTTGTTGTCATACTTAATGTTGCAGTCTCGAATTACCCAGCAACACGAAGTACGCAAAAAGGCTTTACGTACAACAACAAGCAGTACACTTTGCAAACATGATCCAGAATAAATCCAGAAGAGATTATTCAACTTATTGAAATGCAGTGCTGTGCAAAAATCTTAGACAAATGCCATAGACCAAAAATGGATAAAAAAATCTTGAAATGAAGTGTTTTAACATAAAAAATAATGTAAACAGTAAGGGCCTTTCTGTGCGGAGTTTGCATGTTCTCCCTGTGTCCGCGTGGGTTTCCTCTGGGTGCTCCGGTTTCCCCCACAGTCCAAAGACATGCAGGTTAGGTTAACTGGTGACTCTAAATTGACCGTAGGTGTGAATGTGAGTGTGAATGGTTGTCTGTGTCTCTGTGTCAGCCCTGTGATGACCTGGCGACTTGTCCAGGGTGTACCCCGCCTTTCGCCCGTAGTCAGCTGGGATAGGCTCCAGCTTGCCTGCGACCCTGTAGAACAGGATAAAGCGGCTAGAGATGATGAGATGAGAAATTTGCAAAAAAATTAAAATGCTATGTTTCTCAAAATCCAGTAAAGGTGGATAGAATAAAACAGTTATTCCACTCAATCTCGTCACACATGGCTTATAACTATCAGCTTATGTACGACTCGATTTCGTAAATAAGGCCCTTCAATATTCCAGCTTTAGTGATTTACACGGATCCAAACAAAGCTGGCATTAAGTCGTGTTAGTGTGTGTTGTGCAACCAGAGGCGATGACACACTGCAAGAGAGTGAAGGCATCTAGGGTGACAAAAACACACATCGGAAATATGAATAACCCGGGAATACCGGTGCTGCTTTAAAAACAGTGGCAGGTGAACTGAGTGTTCAGGTGCTTTTGTTCACTGAGTACTGTACATTTTATTCCACTCTTCAGACACAAGGAATGTTGCTGGGCATCATATGCAACATGTACAGTAATCACTTCCATTAAATTATTGACATTTAAGGGAAGTAACAGCACACATTATAATAAGCACAAACAGTTCTGTACAAAAGACTTAGGCACCGGTTTTTGTTTTTCTTACAAACTTTGTTATAGATTTCTATTTTATGACTTTGGAGTCAGTCCAAAAACATTTTAGAGTCCAAACGTTCGTTTTCCAGCACAAAATTAAATGTTACGGGAAAAAAAATGTTTGTATCTGAGCAGTACATTACATCAGAGACGACTTTTCAGATTAAAAAAGAAAACATAATGAAGGCTGCTGGGTTTTGGTGCAAAATGAAGACGCGAGTGTAACAGTCAAAGTGTCCAGAAGAACTGTGGCTGGTTCTGTAAGATGCTCAGTAAAACCTACAGCTCATTTCCACATAAAACTGCACTCACTGTACCTCAGACTACTATTTTTTTAAAGGAGAACTGAAGGCACATTTTTTTATTATCAAAATTCTATTTATCTCATTTTATTAAATATAGGAATGCATTTTTGATCGCTATTTTGTCACTGCTATGGCAAGTTATGAGTGTTTGAAATATGCTCTGTAATATATCAATATATATATATATATATATATATATATATATATATATATATATATATATATATATATAATGTATGTTATTTGTATACATGTGCGTATATACAGAGTCTACCTGTAATGTGCAATTATTCCGAGCCTCTCAATAAGGCAATTTTTTCTTTTCTATACTTTTTCACGGTAGATGATGCAAATAGCCCTCTGTATTTAATCCTTCGTTAGGCCTAATTTTTATTTCAGTTTTATTTGTTATCGGTTTGACTTTTTCTTGCAACTGTAACGCGTGAATTTCCCTGATGAGGGATGAATAAAGTGAATCTAATCTAATCTAATTTAATCTCATCTAAATACATTCCTTTGCTTTCTGTTGCCAGAAAAACAATCAGCTTCTTTGTTGTCATACTTAATGTTGCAGTCTCGAATTACCCAGCAACACGAAGTACGCAAAAAGGCTTTACGTACAACAACAAGCAGTACACTTTGCAAACATGATCCAGAATAAATCCAGAAGAGATTATTCAACTTATTGAAATACAGTGCTGTGCACTGTAGAAGGATAAAGCGGCTAGAGATGATGAGATGAGATGAGATGAGATGAGATGAGATGAGATGAGAATATATCAGTCCATATGTCAAAGCAATGGCCGTAAACGAGATGCGTTGAGACCTGTGCGAGACATTGTAGGACGGAAATAAAACGTACAGCGGAAATCAAAGTGACCAACATCTGCCAACGTTGTCAAAAGACACGCGCGCCCTCTTTTGGTTTTCCGGGCCAAAACCAGCAGGCTCAAGAACAGTTTCTTTCACCGGGCGGTCAGGAGGCTCAACTCCCTCCCTGTTCTGCCCTTCCTCCCCCCTCTGCCACAGATTCTGCTCGCACCCCCCCGTCAGCATCTGACATGTCACCCTCACAGTCCCCCCCAACACACACACACACACGTCATCGTTCATTAACACACTGAACTCAGGGACCGCACATCTCACTTTACCTCGCTCATTTGCACTATTCCGCACTACCTCATCTTAACAGCTGCTAGTTTGTTTATTCTGCTTATTTCATGTTTCATAGTGCCCTTGACTGTTTGCTTATTTGAACCAATTTGTGTGTGTGTGTGTGTGTGTGTGTGAGTGTTTAGTCTACATCTAGTTCATATCTAGAGTGTTTATACTGTTTATATTGTCTGAGTGTTTAGTCTTTGTCTAGTTCTTATCTAGTGTTTATACTGTTTATTTATACTGTTTATATTGTTTGTCTGAGTGTTTAGTCTATGTCTAGTTCCTATCTAGAGTGTTTATACTGTTTATATTGTTTGTTTTTTTCAATTATTCTATTTTTATTTTTATTTATTGCATTGCCTGTTTGCACCGTGGGTCAGAGAGGACTGAAATTTCATCTGTGCTGTATGTCGAGCATGTATAGCATATTTGACAATAAAGTTGACTTGACTTGACTTTATACAGAACACGAGGCGGAATAAAAGTGGAAGAATTCCGCCATGAACAGTTTGTGTAACAGGGGAAATGGGATCATGAACAACTTTCTCCAACACACTGATTTGTCTTGAAAACGAACTACTCTTGTGTTTTGTCTGCCATCTAATGGCAGGAATAATTAAATGTTCCGACATAAAATGCTACATAATAAGTAGTTTGGCATAATTTGTCAATCCCTGATATGGACAGACATTCTCAAAAACAACACAAACTGTAGATTATTAACTGTAATAATAATAATAATAATAATAATAATAATAATAATAATAAATTCCTTTCGAAATTTTGAAATGTACCTGCTTTGTTCATTTCTGCCTAGTAACCAGAATTACTCTTACCTGTTGAGCAATTTGTTGCTCTGGTGTCTGGGGTTCCCAGGGGGAGCGGGAAAACACACACACACACACACACACACACACACACACACACACACACACACAGAGCTCTCTAATTCCCAAGTGGATAACAGTTTGAGTCAAAACTTGTCATCGAATATGGTGTCATATCCAAATAATTTCATCACGAGAAGCGTTGCAAGGGGGGCGGCACAGTGGTGTAGTGGTTAGCGCTGTCGCCTCACAGCAAGAAGGTCCGGGTTCGAGCCCTGTGACCGGTGAGGGCCTTTCTGTGCGGAGTTTGCATGTTCTCCCCGTGTCCGCATGGGTTTCCTCCGGGTGCTCCGGTTTCCCCCACAGTCCAAAGACATGCAGGTTAGGTTAACTGGTGACTCTAAATTGACCGTAGGTGTGAATGTGAGTGTGAATGGTTGTCTGTGTCTATGTGTCAGCCCTGTGATGACCTGGCGACTTGTCCAGGGTGTACCCTGCTTTTCGCCCGTAGTCAGCTGGGATAGGCTCCAGCTTGCCTGCGACCCTGTAGAACAGGATAAAGCGGCTAGAGATAATGAGATGAGAATGAGACAATTTACGGTGTGGGGGCTGGGACAGTTTTAAAACTGCCATCATGTCTGTTTCTGTCAAAAACATCAGCGCTGAGTTTAACATGACAGTTAATGGGAGTTTTACTCAGCACGCTCTGCCCTTCCAGGTGATTTAAAGAAAAAAAAACTGAGTCAGTTGACAATGAGAGCAACGCTGAGGGAGGCAACAAATTTATCAATGTTTTGATACAGAAATTTTCCATGTAGGTTAGAAATTGTAGGGATTATGAGAGGTTGTTTGACATTTTTTCATAAAATTTTCAGAGTAGGAGTGACGTCACTCACTGTAGCTCTGAACATTCTGCTCCATACAGTCACATTGTTTAAAAAGAAACAGTCCAAAAAAAAGGATAAAACTTAAACTGTGATTTTGTAGAAACTGTAATAGCTACCAAAACACCGAGTTAACCCAAAAAAGTCTCAAGTCTTATGACCCTTTTAAAGTTTCAGCCACATCTTTTTGTTGAGTCATGACGCCACAGTGTGGCTCCAAACAGGGATGGGTTTGATCAATTTTGATGACGACTCCCCATTCATTCCTCTAGGAAATTAATTTTTGTGCTTTTTTTTGCCATTTACGTCAACATGGTTACTCGAAACGCTGGCATGGCACACCATTTCCGATCAAAGTGCACGTTTTGATATATAATTTGTGGGGGTTCTCTCAGCTGCGGGACTAGTTATGCGCTGAAATGCTGGCGGAAGGAAAAATCAGAAAAAGAAGACTGCAGAGCAGACACTTACTAATAAACCCGAGCGATTATAATATATGCCTTGCTTTGTATTGCAAAGCTGGGTGCATGCCTCTTTGAGAATATGACCAAAGTAGGCAACAAGATGTTATCTTTTCTAATACATCACAAAACCAACATTGTTTTCATGTTGTTTCTTCCTTCTTCTTTTTCTATTCATCAAAGGTAGTGCTGTAGTCAAGGCCAAGTCATGACCGAGACCAGAGTGTATCGAGACCAAGGCAAGACCACGACTTTAAGGGGTTGCGATCAAGTCAAGACCAGGACCAAGGCAGGGCGAGAGCGAGTTAAGACTAGGACCAGATCAGTGTGTGTGTGTGTGTGTGTGTGTGTGTGCGCGTGTGTGTGTGTGTGAGAGAGAAGTGGAATGAGGGAGAGGTGACGGCCATTAAAAGGGAACTGAAGGCAAGTTTTTTAAGATCAAAATTCTATTTCTCACATTTTATTAAATATTGGAATGCATTTTTGATCACTTTTATGTCACTGCTATGGCAAGTTATGAGTATATGAAATATGCTCTGTAATATACAACCCCGAGTCCAAAAAAGTTGGGACAAAGTACAAATTGTAAATAAAAATGGAATGCAATAATTTACAAATCTCAAAAACTGATATTGTATTCACAATAGATCATAGACAACATATCAAATGTCGAAAGTGAGACATTTTGAAATTTCATGCCAAATATTGGCTCATTTGAAATTTCATGACAGCAACACATCTCAAAAAAGTTGGAACAGGGGCAATAAGAGGCTGGAAAAGTTAAAGGTACAAAAAAGGAACAACTGGAGGACCAAATTACAACACATTAGGTCAATTGGCAATAGGTCATTAACATGACTGGGTATAAAAAGAGCATCTTGGAGTGGCAGTGGCTCTCAGAAGTAAAGATGGGAAGACGATCACCAATCCCCCTAATTCTGCACCGACAAATAGTGGAGCAATATCAGAAAGGAGTTCGACAGTGTAAAATTGCAAAGAGTTTGAACACATCATCATCTACAGTGCATAATATCATCAAAAGATTCAGAGAATCTGGAAGAATCTCTGTGCGTAAGGGTCAAGGCCGGAAAACCATACTGGGTGCCCGTGATCTTCGGGCCCTTAGACGGCACTGCATCACATACAGGCATGCTTCTGTATTGGAAATCACAAAATGGGCTCAGGAATATTTCCAGAGAACATTATCTGTGAACACAATTCACCGTGCCATCCACCGTTGCCAGCTAAAACTCTATAGTTCAAAGAAGAAGCCGTATCTAAACACGATCCAGAAGCGCAGACATCTTCTCTGGGCCAAGGCTCATTTAAAATGGACTGTGGCAAAGTGGAAAACTGTTCTGTGGTCAGACGAATCAAAATTTGAAGTTATTTATGGAAATCAGGGAAGCTGTGTCATTCGGACTAAAGAGGAGAAGGACGACCCAAGTTGTTATCAGTGCTCAGTTCAGAAGCCTGCATCTCTGATGGTACGGGGTTGCATTAGTGCGTGTGGCATGGGCAGCTGACACATCTGGAAAGACACCATCAATGCAACATATGCTCCCATCCAGACGACGTCTCTTTCAGGGAAGAACCTGCATTTTCCAACATGACAATGCCAAACCACATACTGCATCGATTACAGCATCATGGCTGCGTAGAAGAAGGGTCCGGGTACTGAACTGGCCAGCCTGCAGTCCAGATCTTTCACCCATAGAAAATATTTGGCGCATCATAAAACGGAAGATATGACAAAAAAGACCTAAGACAGTTGAGCAACTAGAATCCTACATTAGAGAAGGATGGGTTAATATTCCTATCCCTAAACTTGAGCAACTTGTCTCCTCAGTCCCCAGACGTTTACAGACTGTTGTAAAGAGAAAAGGGGATGTCTCACAGTGGTAAACATGGCCTTGTCCCAACTTTTTTGAGATGCGTTGTCATGAAATTTAAAATCACCTAATTTTTCTCTTTAAATGATACATTTTCTCAGTTTAAACATTTGATATGTCATCTATGTTCTATTCTGAATAAAATATGGAATTTTGAAACTTCCATATCATTGCATTCTGTTTTTATTTACAATTTGTACTTTGTCCCAACTTTTTTGGAATCGGGCTTGTATCAGTCCATATGTCAAAGTGATGGCTGTACACAAGATTCGCTGAGACCTGTGTGAGACATCGTAGGACGGAAGTAAAACGTACAGCGGAAATCAAAGTGACTGACATCTGCCAACGTTGTCAAAAAACGCACGCACCCTCTTTCGAATGCTGACGGAATCAAGCCGGAAGTTTTGTTTGTTTTGATAGCAATCAGGAAAGTTTGAAAAAAGTAGGCAGTAATCATCATTTAAACTTGTGTTTGTGCAATACTTCATTTGGAAAACAGTTTTCAAAATGACAGCACTGACACCTGGCTGACACTTCATGCTTCGAAGTCTCGCACAAGTCTCGTGAAGATCGTGCAGAAAAGCGACGCCTGCCGTGGACCAAACAAACTAAATTCAACATGGCTAAAAACCAAATAGGCCGATAAGTTATATTTAACTGGAATTAGTTCCCAATACGAGTCACGATATAAGGTTACTAAAATCGAAAACGTAATTGAATAACACGTTAATTAAGAAATAAAGCAAGTTTAAAAATGACTTCAGTTCTCCTTTAACAGGAAGAAAAATTTCAAATTAGGAACGAGTCACGTTACTGGTTGCATTTGAAGCAGGAAATTTTACATCCAGATCACAGTAACGATGTTAAGAAATAAATCAGACAATGCACAGGCAGTTTAGTGAAATCCCTACAGTTGTGGTCTTGACTGGACTTGAAATAAAATCCCACGTCTCTACGTCTGAGACTGAGACAAGACCGAGTAAAAATGCGGTCGATTCCGAGATGAGCCCAAGACCTTCAAAAAGTGGTCCGGAGACCAGTCTCAAGTACTACAACCGTAGCCAAAGGTATGGTTAAGGTTTTGGATATATTAGGAAAAGCTTTAAGTAATGTGAACATTTAGAAACTGTAGCACAAACTGCGGAAAAAGTTAAACAGAAAGGTGTCAGCAGTACTTTTTTCCGCAGTTTGTGCTACAGTAAGTCTTCTGTGAGATTGGACCATATGGACTAGCCTTCGTGCCCTATGCAAACCAATGAGCCTTCGACACCCATGACCTTGTCCTTCCTTGGACCGCTTTTGTTCGGTACGAGCCGCTGCATACCGGGAACCCCCTACAAGATGTGCCATTTTGGAGATGCTCAGTCGCAGTCATCTCGCCATCACAATTTGTCCCTTGTCAAAGTCGTTCACTTACACTTGCCCATTTTTCCTGCTTCCAACATATCAACTTCAAAAACTGACTGTTCTCTTGCTGCCTAATATATCCCACCCGTCAACGTGTGCCATTGTAATAAGACACTCAACGTTATCCACTTCACCTGTCAGTGTTTTTAATGTTATGTCTCATCAGCGTAGGTGAACATGAATAAATAAACAAACCCCTTCTGAATAAAAAACAAACCCCTCAGCTCGATTTTAACTTAACTACAATAAACTCTAAAAATGTTCTCACTCAGTTTGTGTTTTAATTCTTGCTTCTATGAATCTATATTTTTATACTACCGTTCAAAAGTTTGGGGTCACCCAGACAATTTTGTGTCTTCCATGAAAAGTCACACTTTTATTTACCACCATAAGTTGTAAAATGAATAGAAAATATAGTCAAGACATTTTTCTGGCCATTTTGAGCATTTAATCGACCCCACAAATGTGATGCTCCAGAAACTCAATCTGCTCAAAGGAAGGTCAGTTTTATAGCTTCTCTAAAGAGCTCAACTGTTTTAAGCTGTGCTAACATGATTGTACAAGGGTTTTCTAATCATCCATTAGCCTTCTGAGGCAATGAGCAAACACATTGTACCATTAGAACACTGGAGTGAGAGTTGCTGGAAATGGGCCTCTATACACCTATGGAGATATTGCACCAAAAACCAGACATTTGCAGCTAGAATAGTCATTTACCACATTAGCAATGTATAGAGTGGATTTCTGATTAGTTTAAAGTGATCTTCATTGAAAAGAACAAATGCTTTTCTTTCAAAAATAAGGACATTTCAAAGTGACCCCAAACTTTTGAACGGTAGTGTAAATGTAGATTACTGTAGTTAATCACAAAAATAGAAAGGTAAGCAAAAGCCATGACTCACGTGTCTGTCGATCTTCTTGCCGTCTCGGTAGCGTGTGAGCAACCTGCGCAGAACCCGCATCCGTCTCATCCAGCACAGCTTCTCTAGCATGCAAGCGTTTGCTGTGCCCTTCCTCTTACCTGTTCATTCCGCATCAAATCATATAGAAATATGCATTGTCAGACAAAGAGATACAATTCTTGGGTTTCAATCACGTGACGTTTCTTAGCTGGTGGTCGAGCAAACCAAAACAGCTGCCGTAGTGCAAAAACTAGCGATAACTTATCAGAGTACGCTTGTAATCTAGAAGCCACTGCTCATTTTAGATCTACTCAGAAGATCGCTATGTGCAATGGAATCAACCCCTACAGTCTGGGAAAGAAGGATCTCGAAAACTACCCTTCAGTCAAGTTCCCCGACATCTCAAACTATTTGGTGTTGCAGATGTCCTTCTACACCGCAAAACAGATGGAAGCGTGGAAGAGTATGGAGGCTTACAACTCTTTTTTTTTTTTTGCATGTGGCTGGGTAAGGCGACTCATTTTAGATTTTTCGGATCACGGATCCGCCAACGGCAGTTAAATACTACCGCTGAAAAAATAAAAAGTTTTTATTTGAACCGCCGAAACGTACAAAAAGAAATGACAACATTTTGGGGTCACATATTTTTCTTGTAACAGCATTGTATCCCCAGTACTAGATCCTATTTGTCACAAGTAAAAAGGAAAAATCGTAAATACAAACGACGTGTGTTGTATATATCCACTGCAGCCAAGTCAGAAAACGAAACTATTTACGACATTGCGTATTCACTTGAATGTTAGATTTGAATGTTGTAAATTCTACGGGGTGATTTATGACCGCTTTACAACAGTATAAACCTCGTGGCTGATGCTGACAGCATGGCTTCCGAGCCATCGACTCAACTCTATGCAAGCATAATGTGGTAAACAAAAATCTTTTCATTGTCTCACCGACCAAAACGTGGGGGATTTCGTCTCTCAAGTGTTGAAGATAAACAATGAAAAGATCAAAACGATCTTTGGTTCACAGAGAGAAGGTAGCGATTCAACCAGGGCCGTGCTGAACATGCCTGCAGTAACGTTAGTTCGAGATTTTGGCTGCAGGTATCTGACTGTAGAATTAGAAGAGGACGGTGCCGGAGAGAGTCCTATCGAACCGAGTATCACGAAGGTATCAGCCCTCGATGTGCTAATGAGAGCTCAACGGTCATATGACCACACACCTTCAGAGAAGTAAGTACTGGAATACTTATATATTACACACACACACACACACACACGTGTTGTGTGCCTACTTAGGATTTGCGCATTCTTAAGAATTGTCATTGGGAATGCCACGCTAGCACTAGGATTTCAAATTGATTAGCCACATTACAGTAAATCAAAAGAAGAAATATATTTTTGGTGAATTTGTATTATATTTTTCAAGATTTTCTTTAAGTGGCTGATGGCTAGCGATAGCCTCATGAGCATATGTATGGTACTTGTACAGGTATAAGTTGATGGTGTATAGAAAAATAGCTCTGATATATGTGGATCAATGTTTTTGAGATCAGACAAGTACATGTATCTGTGGTACAAAATATCTCTTGCTGTACGGTTAAGAAATGTTGAAACTGATTTTTTTGAAGGTGTTCGTTTAAAAAATATATAAATATACTATTCATGATAAATATTGATATGTAGGAAAACAGAAATTGGACAATATGGTCAGGTAGGTTTATTTTTTCTTGTATTGGTGATGGTAGCATTTCTATTTTGTGCTGGTAGCATGCAAGCTTGCCTGCAGATAGAATGAACTGATGATTTTGATTTTTTTTATGTCTATATAGAATGATGTGAACACGTATTTTATTCAAACAAATACATCTGATATAATGATAAGGCCATTGAAATTTTGCCATGCAAAAAAAAAGAAAAAATAGACAAGGACACTTTTATTTTTATTTCGACCGACATTATCAGAAATATGTTGAAAAAAATCCGTGAACCTAAAAATAAAAAATGGGTGGCGTAAAGGACCTAGGTATCAAGTCGCTGCCAAATGAATCCTGTATTGTTTTTGCCCGTGTAAGTCTGTTTTTTCGTTCGCGTCTTTACAACGAAGCGCTGCGAGTTGAAGTGTAAACAAACAACAGTTCACTTAATTCTCACTTGTGTTGGCTCTTACCTCTCGGGTAAATCATTCACAAAGATCATCAGAAACCCCTTTAAAGACCTGGATCTTAGTTAAACAAGACGGAGAAGTGATCACGGAGCATTGTAACTGTATGGCTGGGTAAGAATTTTGTCGTGACCGTCATGCATATGGACTTTGTGAGGAGTGAGGAGTAAACAAAGAAACAGCTGAGGACTTTAGCGCTTCGTGACTAAAAAAAAAAAGGACCGTAAAATAACGACACGTAGCAAGAAAAGTACTTGGAAAACACTAAGGACAGAGCTGAGAGGGAGAAGTGATGACTGCAAACTCGAGCATGCTTCGACTCGACTCCCTTCGATTTCACTGAGAGGTTCAAAAGCCACCTTTCTCGATGTCTTTTTGTGAAATCCTGTGTTCGTTCACCCTTTTTTATTCGTTCACAGGGAACCCTGAAGAAACTTTTATCAGTTTCATGGTTTGATCGATTCGAACAACCTAAGGCATTTTTCATGACAGCAATGCACCTTCTCCGTACAAACGCTTTGTCAACTGAGTTTTGGTAGACCACCAGCTAAAGCTTTGAATAACTAATGAGGCGGACGTGACGTCACGTGAAACCCAAGAATACAGACGAGACCGTCTTAAAATTGCAACAGCAACCATAATATGTTTACATTGTCAATAATATTCCTAATAATCCACTGGAATGCACTTGTGTGTGTTTTTCTGAACTATAAGGCCAATTGTATATAAGGTAGTTAAATATATCTGCATCTGACCCACATGGTCACCTGGTGATCTGCTTTCGCTTCCCAACAGTACAGGTGCTATAAAATGTCACCTGTACTTGCAGTTAATGACCACTAGATGGAGCACTGTGCTCTGAAGTTACGTAGCACGAAAGGCTACAACAAATGACAAAATCTGACGCGTATTTAATATGGAATTTTATTTATATTTTATGTCAAATACTGTCTACACCTTCCCATTTTGTTTTGGATCATCAATATGGAGGTACCACACTTACCGGCCACTTTATTCGGAACACCTGTACACTCTGTACGCTCAGATTCCACATCTATCAACCAAGAACAAGAATCTGACGCTATCATGAGCACAGAGTCACCCAAACTGAGTAGCTGAAGATTCGAAAAAAGAAAAAAAAAACCAAGGTCCAGTCCTCAGCTTGTCCAGGTCGGGTGAGTCCGTGCCGACGAGAGCCTCGTATTCTTGTTCTTGATTGATAGACGTGGAACCTGATGCGGTTCTGCTGTTGTAGCTCATCCGCCTCAAGGTTTGATGTAATGTGAGATGCTTTTCTGTTCATTACGGTTGTAAAGAGTGATTATTTGAGTTACTATCGATGTCCTGTCAGCTCGGACCAGTCTGGTAATTCTACTCTGCTCTCTTATATCAATCTCAAGACCCTCTGCTCACAGGATGTTTGTTTTTCGCACCATGTGTAATAGGGTGGTTCATAAAATTGACTTTCACCAAATTTTGCCAGATCACTTTTTGCCTTGTTCCAACTGATATTCTAAGCATCTGTACCAAAAATGGTCAATTGCTGCACATTTAGGGGTGGCACACTTTTTCACAATTTTGAAATTGTTAACGTTTTTTTCTATTTTCAGGAATAATGACATCAAGAAAGAAATGTAACTTGCTTGAGAAGCCCCCTCTACCTTCCGTTTTAGGAGCACACCTTCCCTCAAAGGAGCAAGTGCTTCTCCACCTCATCTGTCATATTGAAGAGGGGAAGGCTTTATCAGAGGCCACAACAGCAACTATGGTTGAAGTAAAGAAGATATGGGATAAAAGCATTGCAGATGCTGCACTGAAGAGCATTGCACAACATTTGTGGTATCTGTCAGAAGATCTCGTCGCCCTAGCATTTTTTGATGTTCGCATTGATGAAAAGGAGGCAATGCTGAGAAATCTTGAAAGACGCCCTGGGAAGATGCTCAAAAGACTTGATGCCAAGTCTTTCTTCCGCAAGAACAGTACAACTACCATCTCTAGCCTCGTCACTCGCCACTCAATCCACTTCTTTGAAGTTCTCACTGAAGGCCAAATTAACAGCACAAGTAACCCTGATGATGTGAGGTCCATTCTCACAGATGAGAATCTGCGACAAAAAGTTCATGCCTTGAAGGTCATCAATGACAGTGCAGAGAGAGGCATTGCCCTTATTAAACGCTGTCAACAATCTGTGCGAAATGAAGACCAAAAGCAGTTTTTGCTCCGCATTGTGCAAGGACACAGAGACAAAGTATCAAAGAGAACAAGGTCATCATATATGGAATATAGTGTTTGAACTGTTCTAATGTTCTAATATATGTAGCATAAGTACAGGGAGATTGGGAGAGATTATTATTGAGCACACTTATCGAGCATTCTGTTGAATAAAGGTGAGCAATGGGCCAAGGAACAATTGTTTAGATTTTGATGCAAATCTGAATATGTGGCTTGGTGGAGGTATGCACTCTACCGAATGTCCTTCTAGTTATTTATGTTAACGCTGGAGACACTTACATAATTTGCTTTAATAGGAATGACTAAAGAACCTAACCCTAACCTTTACCTCAGTAACAAAAAGGAAACATTTAGGCTGTTTTATTTGTTTGTTTGTTTGTTTGGTTGGTTGGTTGGTTGGTTGGTTGGTTGGTTGGTTGGTTGGTTGGTTGTCTGTTTGTCTGTTTGTTTGTTTATTCAATTTTTGTTAAAAAAAACACAACAGGAATTTCCTTGTGGGGACCATGCAAATGTCCCCACAAGGTCGAAATGGTCAGATTTTACTGTCCTTGTGGGGACATTTGGTCCTCGGTAGTATATAAAAACATGTGGGCGCTCACACACACACACACACACACACACACACACACACACACACACACACACAGTCACTTTGTATGAATTCATGCTCAGTATAATTGTGCCTGCACAATAAGAAGTTGTCCATAAACATAAAGAGGGGCAACCTTTCTGTTTGTCTTGTGTGTGTGTGTGTGTGTGTGTGTGTGTGTGTGTGTGTGTGAGAGAGAGAGAGAGACAGACTGAGTTCTGATGCAGCTGGAACCACGGAGTAACATTTTGAGGAACCTTTATTGATTTTTGTTCAGGAAGAGATTTATTTTCCTTGTGTTTGTATTGAGGCAGTTCCTTTTCTCACACACTCAGGATGAAACAGTGATGTGAACCAAACACCCGAGGCCTCGTCTGTCGTCAGTCACTTGGTTTTCTGCTAAGCAATACACGCTTCGAAGTGGGGCTTCATCTGACACGCCCCCTTTTACTCGATACACACTTCAGACCCTCGGCTTCAGAGAGACCATCACTACCTCCCATTCGAGAGTGTCTTCCATGAGCTAATTCAGATACAGTGGTGCTTGAAAGTTTGTGAATCCTTTAGAATTTTCTATATTTCTGCATAAATATGACCTAAAACATCATGAGATTTTCACACTTGTCCTAAAAGTAGATCAAGAGAACCCAGTTAAACAAATGAGACAAAAATATTATACTCTGTCCTTTATTTATTGAGGAAAATGATCCAATATTACATATCTGTGAGTGGCAAAAGTATGTGAACCTCTAGGATTAGCAGTTAATTTGAAGGTCAAATTAGAGTCAGGTGTTTTCAATCAATGGGATGACAATCAGGTGTGAGTGGGCACCCTGTTTTATTTAAAGAACAGGGATCTATCTAAGTCTGATCTTCACAACACATGTTTGTGGAAGTGTATCATGGCACGAACAAAGGACATTTCCGAGGACCTCATAAAAAGCATTGTTGATGCTTATCAGGCTGGAAAAGGTTACAAAACCATCTCTAAAGAGTTTGGACTCCACCAATCCACAGTCAGACAGATTGTGTACAAATGGAGGAAATTCAAGACCATTGTTACCCTCCCCAGGAGTGGTTGACCAACAAAGATCACTCAAAGAGCAAGGCGTGTAACAGTCAGTGAGGTCACAAAAGACCCCAGGATAACTTCTAAGCAACTGAAGGCCTCGCTCACATTGGATAATGTTAATGTTCATGAGTCCACCATCAGTAGAACACTGAACAACAATGGTGTGCATGGCAGGGTTGCAAGGAGAAAGCCACTGCTCTCCAAAAAGAACATTGCTGCTTATCCGCAGTTTGCTAAAAATCATGTGGACAAGCCAGAAGACTACTGGAAAAATGTTTTGTGGACAGATGAGACCAAAATAGAACTTTTTGGTTTAAATGAGAAGCGTTATGTTTGGAGAAAGGAAAACACTGCATTCCAGCATAAGAACCTTATCCCATCTGTGAAACATGTTGGTGGTAGTGTCATGGTTTGGGCCTGTTTTGCTGCATCTGGGCCAGGACGGTTTGCCGTCATTGATGGAACAATGAATTCTGATTTATACCAGCGAATTCTAAAGGAAAATGTCAGGACATCTGTCCATGAACTGAATCTCAAGAGAAGGTGGGTCAAGCAGCAAGACAACGACCCTAAGCACACAAGTCGTTCTACCAAAGAATGGTTAAAGAAGAATAAAGTTCATGTTTTGGAATGGCCAAGTCAAAGTCCTGACCTTAATCCAATCAAAATGTTGTGGAAGGACCTGAAGCGAGCAGTTTATGTGAGGAAACCCACCAACATCCCAGAGTTGAAGCTGTTCTGTACGGAGGAATGGGCTAAAATTCCTCCAAGCCGGTGTGCAGGACTGATCAATAGTTACCGGAAACGTTTCATTGCAGTTATTGCTGCACAAGGGGGTCACACCAGATACTGAAAGCAAAGGTTCACATACTGTACTTTTGCCACTCACAGATATGTAATATTGGATCATTTTCCTCAATAAATAAATTACTAAGTATAATATTTTTGTCTCATTTGTTTAACTGTGTTCTCTTTATCTACTTTTAGGACTTGTGTGAAAATCTGATGATGTTTTAGGTCATATTTATGCAGAAATATAGAAAAT
Organism: Neoarius graeffei; assembly: GCF_027579695.1. NCBI lineage: Eukaryota > Metazoa > Chordata > Actinopteri > Siluriformes > Ariidae > Neoarius > Neoarius graeffei. The sequence continues at coordinate 51,450,814 of NC_083588.1, read as the reverse complement.
TCTAAAGGGTTCACAAACTTTCAAGCACCACTGTAATTGACGACGGACAACACATGGTGGCATAAGCGCATCACCTGTTGGCTGGATAAGCTAAAAATAATGCAATGTGGCAGAACACTGACATGATGTAGAAATTAAAACATGCTGTACATTTCTCTTAGCAGTAGGTGTTGCTAGTGAACTGTGTTGAGTGTGACTCTGACCCTCAAGCCTGAAAGACCTTAAGATTAGATTTAGATTAGATTAGATCGAACTTTATTGATCCCTTTGGCAGGTTCCTTCAGGGAAATTAAAATTCCAGTAGCATCATTATAGGATAAACAGAGAATAGAAATAGAGAAAAACTTCTAGATAAATTAAATTAAATTAAATTAGGCATTTGCATATACAAATATAAAAAAGAATAAGATATGGGGAAGAGGAAGGAGGGAAAAAAGGCCAACAGAAGAGGTATTGCATATTATATTGCATATTGTCCAGTATTCCTTTTTGTCGGGCTAGGCTACTGCTCCTTCCTATCTTCTGTCCTCCTGTTACCCCTCCTCCCCCCCAGAGAGGAGTTGTACAGTCTGATGGCGTGAGGGTCAAAGGAGTTTTTGAGTCTGTTCGTCCTGCACTTGGGAAGGAGCATTCTGTCACTGAACAGGCTCCTCTGGTTGCTGATGACGGTGTGCAGAGGGTGACTGGCATCTTCCATGATGTTCAGTAGTTTGTCCATAGTCTTCTCTGCCACCGTCACCAGAGAGTCCAGCTTCACGCCGACCACAGAGCCAGCCCGCCTGATCAGTTTGACCTTATTTATCTCTTAAAGAGATAAATAAGGAACAGTTCTGGTATGAAAAAGCTGGATATGTTGTGTACTATCCCATTTCCTGGTTGTCAAACTGTATTTCTAGATGACACTAAGAACATGCTAAGTGGCAGTCTTATGCAATTCTGACAAGCCTTCATAACTGGTTTTTAAACATTGCTATTATTTCACACTTCTGACATCTTGATACCATCTTCTACATGCATGAATAGCAAGAACGCACATCTCAGCTCATTTCATCTCATTATCTCTAGCCACTTTATCCTGTTCTACATGGTCACAGGTAAGCTGGAGCCTATCCCAGCTGACTACGGGCGAACGGCGGGGTACACCCTGGACAAGTCGCCAGGTCATCACAGGGCTGACACAAAGACACAGACAACCATTCACACTCACATTCACACCTACGGTCAATTTAGAGTCACCAGTTAACCTAACCTGCATGTCTTTGGACTGTGGGGGAAACCGGAGCACCCGGAGGAAACCCACGCGGACACGGGGAGAACATAAAAATTCCACACAGAAAGGCCCTCGCCAGTCATGGGGCTCGAACCCGGACCTTCTTGCTGTGAGGCGACAGCACTAACCACTGCACCACCGTGCTGCCTGAACACACAACAAAGTCACAAAAACAGTTCTCATGTAGTACTTGCAATAAATACCATCATGATTTCCCTTACGGTCAGCATGGTGGTGTAGTGGTTCGCGCTATCACCTTACAGCAAGAAGGTCTGGGTTCGAGCCCCGTGGCCGGTGAGGGCCTTTCTGTGTGGAGTTTGAATGTGTACCCTGCCTTTCGCCCATAGTCAGCTGGGAGAGGCTCCTGCGACCCTGTAGAACAGGATAAAGCAGCTAGAGATGATGAGATGAGAATTTCCCTTACTTCTTAAATTTGCATTTAGCAGATGCCCTTATGCAGAGCAATTTTTACCTCCGCCAGATTTGTTGGAGGAGGTTTTCACCTCTGTTTGTTTGTTTGTTTGTTTGTTTGTTTGTTCATCTGTTCCCAATGTAACTCAAAAAGTAGTCAACGGATTTTGATGGAATTTTGAATAAAAGTGGGCAATGGGCCAAGGAACAATTGTTTAGATTTTGATGCAAATCCGAATATGTGGCTTGGTGGAGGTATGCACTCTACCGAGTGTCCTTCTAGTTATTTATGTTAACGCTGGAGACACTTACGTAATTTGCTTTAATAGGAATGACTGAAGAACCTAACCCTAACCTTTACCTCAGTAACAAAAAGGAAACATTTAGGCTCTTCTGTTTGTTTGTTTGTTTGTTTGTTTGTTTAATTGGTTGTCTGTCTGTTTGTTTGTTCAATTTTTGTAAAAAAAAAAACACAACAGCAATTTCCTTGTGGGGACCATGCGAGTGTCGAAATTGTCAGATTTTACTGTCCTTGTGGGGACGTTTTGTCTTAGGTAGTATATAAAATCATGCGCGCACACACACGCACAGTCACTTTGTATGAATTCATGCTCAGTATAATTGTGTCTGCACAACAAAAAGGTGTCTATAAACATAAAGGGGGCAACCTTTCTGTTTGTCTTCAGTGTGTGTGTGTCATATTGTGAGTTCTGCTGCAGCCGGAACCACGGAGTAACATTTTGAGGAACCTTTATTGATTTTTGTTCAGGAAGAGATTTATTTTCCTTGTATTTGTATTGAGGCAGTTCCTTTTCTCACACTCAGGACAAAACAATGATGTGAACCAAACGCCCGAGGCCTCGTCTGTCGTCAGTCACTTGGTTTTCTGCTAAACGATACATGCTTCGAAATGGGGCTTCATCTGACACACCCCCTTTTACTTGATATGTGCTTCAGAACCTTGGCTTCAGAGAGACCATCACTACCTCCCAGTCGAGAGTGTCTTCCATGAGCTAATTCAGTCCCAAGCACTCATGTTACTGAAGTGAGAGATGGAGCAGTGGGCTAAAATGGGGTCAGGGGGTGCAACAGCTTGCTATTTCAACAGGAATAGACCAACACAGTACGGCAGGCCAAGCCATAAAAGAGGAAGAATAGAGACACTGTCAGAGAATAAAGGAAGAATGAGAGAGAGAGTGAGAGAAAGAAACAGAGAATAGATTAGGCTGGCAAGCTGAAAAGGAGTTTGCCTGAACATGAGGGTACACAGTGGACAGTTGGACAGAACTGTACAAAGAAGTAAACAGAGAGAGAGAGAGAGCGCTTCAGATATGAAAGACAGGTTGAAACTAATGAAAGCGAGAAAAGGGGGTGGTGTTAAAGAAAGAATTAATGGAATGAGCAAAAGGAAGACTGTCAATATAAGGGTGTGCAATTATATGCTGAGAACAAGTGATTTCAAGACCGTGCCGGTACAGATATGAAGTTGCTTTTCATCAGGCTCGTATACCTGCTATCTATCATCTTATTCGTGTCCTTCAGCAGTGTGCTGCTTTGGGACAACTTTTCCAAGAGGTGAGTGTCTGATCCTGATCTTTTTTAAAAGATTAAAACACACACACACACACAATGGCTGCTAACATTGAGTAGTTTATTTTTTGCAGTAATGCCTTAACACAGAAATTAAAATGAATAAATCAAAACATGGAGTGGCACGGTGGTGTAGTGGTTAGCATTGTCGCCTCACAGCAAGAAGGTTCTGGGTTCGAGCCCAGTGGCCAACAGGGGCCTTTCTGTGTGGAGTTTGCATGTTCTCCCCGTGTCCGTGTGGGTTTCCTCCAGGTGCTCTGGTTTCCCCCACAGTCCAAAGACATGCAGGTTAGGTTAACTGGTGACTCTAAATTGACTGTAGGTGTGAATGGTTGTCTGTGTCTATGTGTCAGCCCTGTGATGACCTGGCGGCTTGTCCAGGGTGTACCCCGCCTTTCGCCCGTAGTCAGCTGGGATAGGCTCCAGCTTGCCTGTGACCCTGTAGAACAGGATAAGTGGTTACAGATAATGGATGGATGAGTGTTTTGCTGGGAAATACACCACTCGTATTTTTCATATGAGCTCCACGTGGGACATGGAGAACCAAAATGGTGAAATAAATCTCTTTATTTTTTTTGCGGTCAAAATCCTGCTCTCTGATTGGCTGGCGAGCGGGTCCATATCCTACGATACGGACCCTGGTTACAGACCCCGGTTACGGACCTCTGGCGACTCGCTCGTTCACCATAACAATAAACATAGTAGCATTTTTTGTCAACATTTATCTTTTTTTATAAGATTTATTTATAAGATTATCAAAAATCTTATAAATATTTGCCAGCATTTCTCAGGAGAATAGCATTAATTTTACAGCATGGATAGTGATAATGACATTCTTCACAGCGAAAGCGAGTTTTACTACCCTGAGGGAGAAGAAATAAAAGAAAACATTTCAGGAGGAAGCTAAAAACCTGTAACTGTTGCTAACACAGAGCCAAAACATGGCTGAATCCTGAATGATTCTTATTTGTATAAATAGGGGACTACATAGGTGGCAAAATGTAGTTTTTTTCTGCCATGGAAGTGCACTTGTATACTGAGGAGGAAGCAATGTGCATTACAGCCGTGAATGAGAATTCAAAATGGCAGCTCGGCTCCGTTTTCCCTTTCGGGCGCTCTCGTTTTCTGTTAGAATTTGGCAAAGAAAAAAATATATATATTATTTACCAGCTTCAGGTCGGCCCATATGGTGAAATACCGTGACCTCGGCCTTAAATACTGACCTCGGCCCAGAGGGCCTCGCTCAGTACTTTCAAGACCTCGGTCACGGTATTTCACGATACGGACCTCCCAGCTGGTAAATAACATATATATGTATGTATGTTACTCATGAAGAAATCGATGAATTATTTTGATAAATTTGGGGAGTTTTTGTTTGTAAATGTGTCTATATAATCAAAAGAAAATCACACACTGGCCTGAAGATATGAAGTTTGTCTTCTAATGTTGAAAAAGTTGAGTTTTTCATATGAAATAAATCCTGGACCTGAGTAACATTCCTGATATTTCACTCTGATGATGTCACCGTTGGTGTTTTCCCACTGACTTGATCTACATTGTCAAAATGGCAAACAGGCTCAAAATTAAAATTCTTTTGATTAGCTTGCGTTTTTTGTGGGGGGTTTTGTGGATATGTCTATATAATAAAAGGAATATTACACAGTGATGCAAAGATATGAAGTTTATCTTCTGATGTTGAAAAATATTTCACTACACTCACTCGTGATATATCCATTCACCACTCGAAGATAAACTTCATATCTTTGTGCCACCATGTAATATATATCCCATTTCCAGTATCATGAACCTTGATTGGAAAAGTCCACCTTGAATTGAAAATCAGTTGTAAATGAATATGATGAATGTTGATGGAAGGGACCGGAGTGACCTGCTTAAGGGACATAATCATCTGCCAATTTATGATGTGTTTGTCTTGTCCCCTTCTCAAGGCTGCATCCCAGTCGTGCGTCCTAACCACTTTTCCTTGACCTTGATGGAAAACATCATGAGGTCAAGGAAAGATGTGAAGGAGAATTCATAAGGTTGTAGGTGGTATTAAGAGAATCTGACTGCACAGGATGGTCCGGTGTATCCGATGGTAAAGGAGATAGGAAAGGAAGCACTGAAGCACTTAACATAGCGCACTGGTTCTTAATCATGCTCATGGGGTCTCCTGCTCTGCATGTTTTCCAACTTTCCCTGCTCTACCTACACAGTTAGAAATAGGGGTACAGCAGGAGTCCATTTCTGTTCCCCGAGGTACAATCTACACTAATGTACCCCTACGGCTCATTATTGGACTTCAGGGTTACTATGTGTACCTTTTTAGGGCCAAAAAGGTACATATACTGTATGTTCTCAATCAGTATATAAAGAGTATAAATAAGTACCCGAGAGAGTACTGTGCTGGTGACAAGCCATTGTACCCATATGATGTGGTTTGTTTTTTGAGTGTACCTGACTGAACTCCTCAGTGGCATTTTCAATTTGGCATTTCAAAGAAAAATAAATCTTAAAGCGCTCATGGGTGGATTAATAACGTCTAGAGACATGAAAGAATGTGCTCACATGCATGACTTTGGTTCTTTTGTACGGTCTATTATTGAGCTAGTATCATATCATATCACCTTGGCACGGAACATGTTCATATGTACGTCCAAGGTACACTCACATGACTCATGGTTTAGTTCCTTCTCTTCCATTTACACAAGTATTTCCATTACAGGCATTCTGGTATGTTATTAAGACTAAACCTGCATGTCTTATTGTGCTTGTACTTTAAAACAGCTGACATTTAGCTTTGTAGTGTCATTATTTTATCAGTTTGTCTTGAAGTATTGAGTTGCAATAAGAGCATGCTATTGCAATATTCATTATTATGTGGCTCCTTAATGTTATTTATTCTATCAAGATTGCATCTTCAGGTGAATCTAGAAGTTGATCTAAATTTTATCGATGAAAATACATGCAAAGTCAAAACTGACCTGAATAAATTAAGTAAATAAAAAAATAATCATGTATTTCTTATGATATAACAGTTAGATGTAGAATAACAGATAAGCTTCTTATCTTTTCTATTCTTATCATTGAAATCAAATAGATAAAACCAGCCCAGCTTGGCAGGTTACCAAGAAAGTGGAAAGTGCAATGTCGTTCGTCCTGTAGATCTTCTTGTTTTGGAAAATCTACTGTTGTCATTGTTGTTTTACAAAGCTGACACTCTTTCATAAATGTTAAATGTCTCCTGACAGAAAGCTTCACCATTTCGAGAATGCTTCTTTGTTTAATAATAATGCATTATTTAATCCCTTTATTATTAATCTTCGATTACATGGCGCATCAACCACACCATGTAAATTAATTGTTGTTTCTAAAGAAATGATAATATACTGGAATGAGCACATTAATATAAACTTGTCATTTGAATCAGATCAGGAACGACAGTCAAAATCTGCTGTTATAGAAAATTAATCAACACCACCTGAATCAGAGTCGAGATTACAACAGTGCTGTGGCATAAAACACTTTTTATACTGCAGCAACTGTAGGTAATTTAGGTCAGTAAATAATTTATTCAGAAATATAACGGTAATTATTTTTAATTATTTCTAATTACGTTAACACACCACTGCGGAAAAACATAATGGAATAACATGGAACTGGAAAAAGAAACTTTTTCCCCTCAGGTAAGGCTGTATTGTAAGGTTTGCCTGTCGACATGGGGGAAAAATGTTTCATCATGTACGTAAAGAATAAAAATTTTATAGACTCCTTTTGAGATATGCCTTTGTTGTTTTACATCAAAAACATATAACTCTTACCACTGCTTTTTTTTTTGTCTTTCCTTGTTGCACCTACAGTGTATGGATTCATAACTTTGCAAAGCACATCTGTGGTGGCAAATAAGACAAAGCTCTGACACGTTTTCATTAGCAGCACTAAAGATTTTTATTTTTCACATTTCTTCTGCGTTTGAATGATTTGTCGTCTAAAAAAAAAATCATGTCAATAAAGCAAATAAATAATAAATTCACCAGGGGATATTTCCGCCTGTAAATATGTATACACTATAGAGGTAAATGAATATGAACACATTATTCAGAATGAACAGATCATGTGTTTGAATCAGATGGATGCGAATAGGGTGTGCACATGATTTTTTTTTTAATTATTATTAAAGAAAGCTTGCCATGGCATTTGGTTATTTGGTTGTGACTTTAGGTGTGGTTAGGGACTGGGATCCCACAGCATGCAACAAAAAAGTGAGGTAAGCAATAGGTTTTTGCTTTCTTGTAGTCAAAGTCTATATTTATGGTTATGTTTATTGGCATGTGTTTAGAGTATTCATTTATTCATCCCAGGTTACCGTTTGGTCAGGATGGTTTAAATTCAGCTACTGGTTTGTTCATAGATAGATAGACTGGGAAATTGTTTTGTTGCAGTAGATATTCAAAAAGAAAAAGACACACTGTACAACATAAAATAGAATTTAAAAAAAGATCCCAAGAACAAGCTGACGATTCAATATACAGATAAAAATGTAATGATAAAAAATATATATCTATATAGGTACTTTGAACATGTGAATGTGCATTAATAGAGCTAAAAACAAGAATTGTGATAAATGAAATAAAAACTGCAAAAGTGGCAATATTAAATGGAAGATAGATAGATAGATAGATAGATAGATAGATAGATAGATAGATAGATAGATAGATAGATAGATAGATAGATAGATAAAAATTAACTCTAACAGTGCAAATGACAGTAAATAAATAAGCTCTGGTGGTGCAAAAGTTACGGAGGACCAGGGTCATAAACAGGACTATACAGCAGAGAGGTCAGAGTTATTGTACAGGATGATGGCTTGGGGCAGGAAAGATTTCATGTTCGTATTTTGGAAAGTAGGCGTCATGGTGGTGTAGTGGTTAGCACTGTTGTCTCACAGCAAGAAGGTTCTGGGTTTCCTCCGGGTGCTCCGGTTTCCCCCACAATCCAAAGACATGCAGGTTAGGCTAATTGGTGGCTCTAAACTGACTGTAGGTGTGAATGTGAGTGTGAATGGTTGTTTGTCTCCATGTGTCAGCCCTGCGATGACCTGGCAGCTTGTCCAGGGTGTACCCCGCCCCTCACCCATAGTCAGCTGGGATAGGCTCCAGCTTACCTGACACCCTGCACAGGATAAGTGGCTAGAGATAATGGATGGATTTTGGAAAATAGAACCAACTAAATATCGCAAGTACGTACAAGCAAGGATCTCCTTGTGGTTCACGTTAGATTTACAGATCAATATTCTCCATACCACCATCTCATTTAATCTGTCTCTAATTGATGCTTCCCCTACCTATTATACGTTTTCTCATTTCTCTCTGTCCTCACTGAATTGCTTTGGGTCCAACACAGAACACAGTGTTATTTATGTCTTCAGAAACCTACTTATAGATCAGATATCCCCTCCATAAACCATCCATCCATCCATTATCTGTAGCCGCTTATCCTGTGCAGGGTCACAGGCAAGCTGGAGCCTATCCCAGCTGACTATGGGTGAGAGGCGGGGCACACCCTGGACAAGTCGCCAGATCATCACAGGGCTGCACATAGACACACACAACCATTCACACTCACATTCACACCTACGGTCAATTTAGAGTCACCAATTAGCCTAACCTGCAATGTCTTCGGACCGTGGTTATGTTTGGACTATGTGTTAATGTTAGCCGTGGACAAGGCTACGGCAACTTGGCAAGCAAATCCATAGAAAGTTATTTGACTAACCAGATTGTGTCGCTATCGCAATGTTATCACTAGCTCTAAAAGCACAGATAACTTTGTTGCAAGCTTTCTCTTGGAATAAAATGTTTGCAGACCTCAATATGCTTCCGCCGGTTGGATGGCGAGTTTTTGTAGGCCGTGATGTGGTTCGTTTTCGGCAGCATTTTGGCTGGCTTCATCCTGTTTAACCCTAAACATTAAAAAGACAAATTCTGTGTGTTTCTCTATAAAGAAACAACCAATAAACACCTTGGATATAAGAATTAACGGTGAGCCCATTGAGCAAGTCCCCGAAGTGAAATATCTGGGTATAATCATGGATTATCAGTTGAACTTTAAAAGTCATGTAAAGAAAATGTGTAAGACTATTAAGGCAAATCTAGGATGTTTTAAGATGATAAGAAATTGCTTAACTCTAAATTGTGCCTTTGTTTTTATGAATTCTATGATTTTCTCACATATATCTTACGGTTTGACCACATGGTCTCAGGCTCACCAGACAACAATAAAATGCATAGAATGCCTCTATAACCAAACCCTCAAAGTTTTAGACAAGAAAAGAATAAGGCATCATCATTGCCAAATTTTAAACAAATATAAGATTCTCAGTTTTACTAATTTTATTTCATTATACACAGTTAAATTGGTTTTTAAATGCCTCAATAATACTGCTCCTCAACTGCTCTGTGAGTCAATAACAAGACTGCAAAGTGGTACTAGATCCACCACCCGAGCAATGTCAAAAGGCAATTGCACTGTTCCATTCCGTAGAACTTCATTTGCACAAACCTCTTTTTCAATAAAAGGAACACAATTATGGAATTCTCTACCAGACAGTTTAAAATCCATAGCTACACTTCTCTCTTTCAAAAAACAAACAAAACAATGGCTAGTTCAACAGCAATCCTGCTCTCATATTTAGTTTGAATCACTAGTTTAGATACTTAGCTTGCTATTTGTCTTTTTATTTTTACTATTGCTATTGTTATTTTTAATTTTGTTATTATTATGACCATTATTTCTTATTTTATTTTATTTTATTTTTATGTATATATATTTTTTCTCATAGATTTTAAATATTCATTTTCTCTCTTTTTGTTTTGTTTAATTAAAAGCCCAACTAGGGACAAGTGTTGTGAATTAGCTTTGGCTACAAATACTGTGATGCATACATCAGATAACTGTTCCAGATATCTGTGTCTTTGTATCTGTCCCTATTCAAAAATAAACAATACAATACATGCAAACTCCACACAGAAAGGCCCTCGCCGGCCCCGGGGCTCGAACCCAGGACCTTCTTGCTGTGAGGCGACAGCGCTAACCACTACACCACCGTGCCGCCTACTTAAGTACAGTACTCAAGTAAATGTACTTCGTTACTGTCCACCTCTGGCTATAAGCTATGTACGACGAGATTGAGTGGAATAACTGTTTTATTCTATCCACATTCACTGGATTTTTATTTTTTTATTTTTTTGCAAATTCAATAAATAAATAAAAACTTTATACAAAACATTAGACGAAATAATTTCCGCTTAGAATGTAAACAAACCGGCGAAATGACAGTAGAAATCTGTGAAAAATGTGATAATAATAATTCTTGAAAAATAAATAAATAAAAAGATACATTTTTACCATCAAATACTTTTATTCCATTTTTTGTTGCTTTTTTAATTTTTATTTTTTGGGGTTTTGTTTTCGAGTCAAGTTTTTATTTCGTCCTCAGTTGGTTCAGCAACACGCTCCGCCATTTTGTTTCTCTACTCACGGTATACAAGCGGATATCGTAGTAGTAGAGTAGCCAATCAGAGCGCATGATTGCTCATATCCAGTGAACGTGGATAGAATAATAGTGATTACACTTTAACTTAAAAAAAATGAAACTGAGATTTTTAACAACGTAGACCCTATTACTGTTGCTTGATATTTCATTATTATTGCCGAATCTTCAAGTGATTTGGAAATAATAATGAAAGTTAAATGAAAGTGTCTCATATCCTCTTCTTCCATCGATCTTGTTACACCTCCAGCTCATTTGATTACCATGGGGTTTAGAGCCTTCAGTCATGTTACTACTCGCCTCTGGAACTCCCTCCCACTTTGTAATACTGATTCTCATCCAACCTTCAAATCTCACCTTAAACACACCTTTTCAGACTTTCCTATTCTGTCTGACTTCAGCGCAAATGACTTTTGCCATTTTATTTTATTATTTTGCATTGTATGCCTTGTTGCATTGTTGCTACTGTATGTTTGATTTTTATCATGTGTTGTAATGTGTCCTTGAGTGCCTTGAAAGGTGCCTATAAATAAAATGCATTATTATTATTTTTCTGTCTCCTCACAGTGCTTTGACTCTCAGCGGTCCACGCACCATACGGTAAGCAGGTCACCCAACTCAAATCCTACAAAGGACAAGTGAGAATGTAATACAGTTCATATATACAGTACATCACACCAACTGATGTTATACGAAACGTTCTTGAACATCCATTCCAACATTTTTCTGCTTATTTTATTAGTTAATTATAAAATATTTAATGAATTGAGAAATGAGAGAAATTACTTTTTTCTAATGGCACGTGAAAGTTCATTTCTGTCAGGCACAAAGGTAAAACTGGCATAATGTTTGTTTGTTTGTTTGTTTGTTTGTGTTTGCAGCAACTGTATCATTTTAACGTATTATCTAAAAAATTGACATCACAAATTTTGATTTATTGTCTCAAAACCTTAACTTATTGTCTCAATTTGTTTACTGATCTCAAGTGGGTTTCCAAAAAGCCTCTTAACACTAAAAGTATCTTAATTAGGAGAGGGAGTGTTCATTGTGATGGTCGCTGTCATTTAACGATGATCTTTGTGCTTCGATGCTTTTGGGAAACCCACCCCTCATCTTTTAGATACATAATGAGTTGACATTGCAGGTAATTAAAATCTTATGTATCTTGGTCTTAGTCAAATCCAGTGCATAACTAAGCTGTTTAGCAGGATAGTCTTTTCAGTTAGCTTTAAAGGTAGGAACTACTTATGGTTTATGGTTATTTAGCACAAGTCTTTTAGCACAAATCCGAAGTCATTTTAGGACAAATCCAAAGTGTTTTGGCACAAATCCAAAGTCTTTTGGCACAAATCCAAAGTCTTTTAGCACAAATCCAAAGTGTTTTGGCACAAATCCAAAGTCTTTTGGCACAAATCCAAAGTCTTTTGGCACAAACCTAAAGTGTTTTGGCACAAATCCAAAGTCTTTTAGCACAAATCCAAAGTGTTTTGGCACAAATCCAAAGTCTTTTAGCACAAATCCAAAGTCTTTTGGCACAAACCTAAAGTGTTTTAGCACAAATCCAAAGTCTTTTCGCACAAATCCAAAATCTTTTCGCACAAATCCAAAGTCTTTTGGCACAAATCCAAAGTCTCACACCATCTTGAAACTACCATGTTTGATGATACTTTTAGTGGAAGTTTCTTTCGTTTGTTTACATATCACAACTGTTAGTTACTAAGGAGACATGATTCTCATTTTTCTCATTGAATTTTTTTCAGTTAAAGACTCTGTAGCATTATTTGTCAAATACATATGAAAACACTAATCTTTGATATCAAATGGACTTTTAATAATTTGAGTACGTTTTTAGGAATAGATTCCGCTCTTAGTCGGCAAAACACATGTTGGCAAGCAGGGCAAGAGACATAATTTCTCGGTTAATTAATTAGGCAAGCACGTAATTATTGACAGTCAGTTGAATTTGTAATATGATCAGAAGTGACTGAAGTTATCTATGAAGGTGCCCACAATTCAAGGTTTGCTATGGCTTAACTACAAATATCCAAAAACACCAAAGAATCAGATTTTCAGTCTACGTTTCAGGGATCAACAACTGATCCTTAATATGCACAGCAGCAGAAATTCCGGCTTCCAGTCCCTAAGCAATTAATAATAAACCCCTTCATATATCAAAATGAGTAGGTTTTTTTTATTATTGTGACCATAATCCAGAGTTGTGCAAAAGAGCATAGAGTTATGCTAAGAGACTTCAGAACTTGTGCTAAAAGACTTTAGATTTGTGCTTAAAGACTTGTGCTAAAAGGATATGAACCTATATTGAACTGACAAAAGTATGAAGAAAAAATTTTCAGTAATTTTACTGGCCAACTTAATTGTATTTTGTAAATATAAACAAACTTAGAAATTGATGCCTGCAACAAGCTCAAAAAAGTTCAGACAGAGTCATTATTACCATTGTATTGCATCACCTTTCCTTTAATAAGACTTTTTAATTCTCTGGGAACTGAGGACACTAATAGTTACAGTTTTGCAATTGGAATTTTTGTCCATTCTTGCTTGGTACCAGACTTCAGCTGCTCAACAGTCCGTGGTCGCCGTTGTCCGATTCTCTTCTTCATGCTGCCACATATATTCTTAATAGGAGACAGAGCTGGACTGGCAGCAGGCCAGTCAAGCATGTGCACTCTGCATCTACGAAGTCACTCTGTTGTACCCCATGCAGAATAAGGCCTGGCATTGTCCTGCTCAAATAAGCATGAATTTCCCAGGAAGAGACATCGCCTTGACAAAAATGTCTCTCTAAAATCTGAATATATGCCCCAATATATCAATGGTATCTTCACATACACATGAAACTCACCCATTCTGCGGGCACTGATGCCCCATATCATCACAGATGCTGGCTTTTACACCTTTCTCTCATAACAAACTGGATAGTTGTGTTCACCTTTGGCATGGAGAACTCAACATCCGGTTTTCCCAAAAACAAGCTGAAATGTGGAGTCATTTGACTGCAGCATGTTTCTAAGGGGGCAGCACGGCGGTGTAGTGGTTAGCAGTGTTGCCTCACAGCAAGAAGGCCCAGGTTCAAGCCCCATGGCCAGCGAGGGCCTTTCTGTGTGGAGTTTGCATGTTCTTCTCATGTCCGCGTGGGTTTCCTCCGGGTGCTCCGGTTTCCCCCACAGTCCAAAGACATGCAGCTTAGGTTAACTGGTGACTCTAAATTGACCGTAGGTGTGAATGTGAGTGTGAATGGTTGTCTGTGTCTATGTGTCAGCCCTGTGATGACCTGGCGACTTGTCCAGGGTGTACCCCGCCTTTCGCCCGTAGTCAGCTGGGATAGGCTCCAGCTTGCCTGTGACCCTGTAAAACAGGATAAAGTGGCTTGAGATGAGATGAGATGAGATGAGATGAGATGTTTCTACTGTCTTCCAGTCTGAGATGAGTTCAGGCCCAGAGGAATCATCAGAGTTTCTGCATCGATTTGGTGAATTGCTTCCTGCTTGCGTAATACCGTTTCATGTTGCATTTCTGGATGCAGCAGTGGGCTGTGTTGAGTGATGACAGTTTTCCAAAGTACTCCCGAGTCCCTGTGGCTATATTTGTCACATTAGAATGACGGTTTCTCAGGCAGTGCCACCTGAGGGCTCAAAGGTCACGCACATTTAACAGTGGTTTCCAACCTTGCCCTTTATGCACTCAGATGTCTCCAAATTCCCTGAATCTTTTCACAATATTATGTACTGTAGATTTTGAAAGACCAAATTCTCTTCAACCTTGTATTGAGAAATGTTCTTTTTGAATTGACTAAAAATTCTCACGAATTTTGGCACAAAGGGGTGAGCCACATTCCATCCTTGCTTGCAAAGACTGAGCCTTTGGTGCATGCTCGTTTTATACCCAATCATGTTACTAATTAACCTTCTTATTGTGGAATCTTCCAAAATGGTGTTACTTGAATATCCTATAAACGTTTCAATATTATTTTGCCTCTGTCCCAACTTTTTTTGAGTGTGTTGCAGGCATCAAATTCTAACTTCATTTATATTTACAAAATATAATTAAATTGGTCAGCAAAACTATTGAAAAATCTTTTCTTTGTACTTTTGTCAGTTAAAAAAGGTTCACATGAATTAACAAAATCAAAGATTTTTGTTTTTACTGCATTTTGGAGAATATCCCAACTTTTCTGGAAATGGGGTTAGTAGAGAGGATCAAAAATTAGCAGATAGCACTGATTCACAACTATTCACAAATGTTTCTTTATGGAAAAAACCTGACTGTAAATCTGAATTTTGAGAAAATAAGCCAAAATTTTTAAAATAAAAAAAATCTGACACACTGCTGCTGCCATACATAAACTGAAAAACTGGTTTGCATTTTTCCTTTTTCTACCTAGTATAAATGGTCTTCCATTCAATCTGGATCTAATTTAATCTTTTTTTAATAATCATTTTTAAATCTCTCATCTCATCTCATTATCTCTAGCCGCTTTATCCTGTTCTACAGGGTCGCAGGCAAGCTGGAGCCTATCCCAGCTGACTACGGGCGAAAGGCGGGGTACACCCTGGACAAGTCGCCAGGTCATCACAGGGCTGACACATAGACACAGACAACCATTCACACTCACATTCACACCTATGGTCAATTTAGAGTCACCAGTTAACCTAACCTGCATGTCTTTGGACTGTGGGGGAAACCGGAGCACCCGGAGGAAACCCACGCGGACACGGGGAGAACATGCAAACTCCACACAGAAAGGCCCTCGCCGGCCCTGGGGCTCGAACCCAGGACCTTCTTGCTGTGAGGCGACAGCGCTAACCACTACACCACCGTGCCGCCATTTTTAAATCATTTATAGTAATTTTTTTTACTTACATTGAATTTAATACTGAGATTGTAGATTTGAAGATATGAGTTTTACCTAGAATGTATATTAAACATTTTAGTACAGAATTAACATTTTATCATGTATATATTTAATATTATAGATTTGAGTATATAGTTATTTGATATTTCCTTCATATCTATTTATATTCCATTCTAATCAAGGATCTTTTTTTTTTTTTTGGTCGAGAATAACAATTAAGACTATTCTTTAAATTCGTTTCTTAAGACAAGGATTTTTTAAGATGTTACCTTGACAGTTTCGGCGATAAACTTCCGCCTTCTTCAAAACAGTCACCAGATATCGAGTGGTGACGTGCCTTATCAGCTGATGTTACTCTAAGGAGGTGTGAACGTCCCGCCCAATTTGACAGGTAGTTCACGCCTCCTGCTGTCAGGTCGCTCCTCCAGGACGGCGCTCCAGGTGTGTGACAGCATGTATGCTCCCTCATCCTGGTTCATCGTTCTCTGCGCATGCTTTTGTATCTCCACTGCCTCTAAAATCCAACGCTGGAATCTATTTTCTTCAGCGCGAATGACTCTGGCCTCTTCCCAACATCAGCTGATGTTACTCTAAGGAGGCGTGAACTACCTGTCAAATTGGGCGGGACGTTCACGCCTCCTTAGAGTCTGTCAAGGTAATATCTTAAAAAATCATTCCAGCAAGCCTCTACATAAAAAATCCAATTCCAACAAGAAATGCGGAAAGGGCCATCGAAAAAGCGCAAATGACTCTGGTAAGAGAAAGAATTAGATGCACGACAAACAAAATCAACAACTAAGAATCAACACAAAGAACACAAGATTTCAAACGCCGGTACAAACTCAGCAGGGACATGGAAAAAAATATGGAAGAACATCTGAATATAATACAAGAACAAGAATTCTCAAAAACAAAAACACGCCATATTAAAAAACTAAATAGACACCAAAAAGAAACAAAATAAATGCAAGGACAAGCAAATAAATGAAAAATGGATTTGCAGCTGTCTAAACACACACTAACAACAGCAGAACACACTATACTCTCACGGGGACTAAACTATGCCATCACACCAAATAAAATCCCGAATGAAGAATTCATATTAGCCAAGGAACTAGCATGCAACATGTTACAGGACCAAGGACAGAAGGCCGCATTAAGAAACGAAATAGTAGGCATCCTCACCTCAGCTAAACCGCCACCCAGAAACACAACTAAACAGGAAATGGAAGCCATCAGAACACTCACAAAGAACAAGAAAATAACAATATTACCGGCTGATAAAGGGAGGACCACGGTCATGGACACTAATCAATACGAAAAACAAATGAATGAAATGCTCACGGACCCAAACACATATGAAATACTCAAAAAAGACCCGACGGAGGAAAAGAAAAAAGACTAAAACTATTACTCAAACCGTTAATGGACAACAATAAAATCGATAAACAAACATACAACCACCTCATCCCCACAGCAGACATCACCCCCCGGGTATACGGCACACCGAAAATTCATAAACCCGGAGCACCACTAAGACCCATAGTAGACAGTATAGGATCAGTTACTTACAACCTTTCCAAGACGCTGGCATACATAATTAAACCACTCCTCGGACTCACGGAATACCACTGCAAAAACTCAAAACAACTGGCGAAAGAACTAAAGGAAATCAAGATTAAAAAGGATGGAATTTTCGTATCACATGACGTCATATCCCTCTTTACAAAACACTGGTCACAAACACTCTCAACATAGTAGAAAACCGGTTAAAAGCAGACAGAACCCTGAAAAAACGTACAAAACTTACAGCACAGGACATAACAAAACTATTACATTTCATTTCCACTTCCACATATTTCCAATTCAGAGGAACAATTTACAGACAAAAAGAGGGATTTGCAATGGGGGACCCGCTATCTGCCACTCTATGCAACTTTTTTATGGAGGATCTGGAAACCCGAGCCATAGAAACAGCACCGGATGACTGCAAACCTATCTTCTGGAAAAGATACGTTGATGACATTCTTGAAATAACCAAAACAGGTCACACACAACAATTCACGGATCATCTAAACTCCATAGACAAGACAGGCAACATCAAATTCACACACGAAGAGGAAACGGACAAGACAATAGCTTTTCTGGACCTAAAAATACACCACACAGAAGAAGGGAACATTAAAATCACAACATACAGAAAACCTACACATACCGACCAATATCTACTCTGGACATCTGAACATCCCATCGCACACAAAATGTCAGTAATCAGAACACTATACGACAGAGCACAGAGCATCACGGAGGAGAAAAACAGACAGGAGGAGGAACAACACATCCAAAAGGCATTAAAAAAACTGCCAATATCCACCGTGGGCAATCCGAAAAGGGAAATTACAGACACAAACAAAGGAAAAAAAAACAAACAAACAAGGAAAAACACAGAAAAAACAAACCGAGGCTTTGTCACACTACCATACATAAAAGGAGTTACAGAACGCATCCAACGATCCATGAAGAAATACCACATCAACACCCCGGTCAAATCATACAAGAACCTCCGACAGCTGCTAGTTCACCCCAAAGATAAAATACAACTGGACAATAAATGCAACGTCATATATGAAATCCCTTGCCGTTCATGTAATAAAGTTTATATTGGCGAAACGGGCAAATGCTTCCATACTCGCAAAAAAGAACACCAAATAGAATGTGAAAAAGAAACAACAAAAAGACTCACAAGATCCGAAAAAGAAAAAGCACACCAAGAAAACTTAAAGTCAGCCATTTCAGACCACTGTAAACGGCAAAATCATATAATGAATTGGGAAGAGGCCAGAGTCATTCGTGCTGAAGAAAATAGATTCCAGCGTTGGATTTTGGAGGCAGTGGAGATACGAAAGCGTGCGCAGAGAACGATGAACCGGGATGAGGGAGCGTACGCGCTGTCGCACACCTGGAGCGCCGTCCTGGAGGAGCGACCTGACAGCAGGAGGCGTGAACTACCTGTCAAATTGGGCGGGATGTTCACGCCTCCTTAGAGTAACATCAGCTGATAAGGTATGTCACCACTCGACATCTGGTGACTGTTTTGAAGAAGGCGGAAGTTTATTGCCGAAACTGTCAAGGTAACATCTTAAAAAATCCTTGTCTTAAGAAACGAATTTAAAGAATAGTTTCAATAGGTAGACATAATGAACTTTCACTACATAATAACAATTAAGATTTTCTTCCTAAGTTTTATAATATACATTTAAGATTTAAAATTCATCATTTATATTTAAGATTATAGATACGTATAAGTATATATTTCAGATTTCATTAATATTTATTTATTTATAGCTAGTGTCCCCAATTAGTAGGCTACTTGTGTCCAGCTATAAGTTTGACACTTGAATAAAGTTGATTGTTGACTGATTGATTGATTGATTTTAATCCTAAAATGTCAAAATTGTTATCATCGTAATTAAGTTATTAATGTACTGTTAATACCAGCACTGTCTAAGTGCTTTATTTTTGGTCTTGGCATGCCTTCAAGTGATTCTTTGGATGTTCCTTCACAGTGATGCAGCTGCCACCAGCAAACAACTCAAAGTTAAGCAAAATCCTGCAAACAAAAAGTAAGAATGCAACATGGTTCAAAGAAACATCGCAACATTTGCTATTATATACAGTAGTGCTTGAAAGTTTGTGAACCCTTTAGAATTTTCTATATTTCTGCATAAACATGACCTAAAACATCATGAGATTTTCACACTTGTCCTAAAAGTAGACAAAGAGAACCCAGTTAAACAAATGAAACAAAATATTATACTTGGTCATTTATTTATTGAGGAAAATGATCCAATAGTACATACCTGTGAGTGGCAAAAGTATGTGAACCTCTAGGATTAGCAGTTAATTTGAAGGTGAAATTAGAGTCAGGTGTTTTCAATCAATGGGATGACAATCAGGTGTGAGTGGGCACCCTGTTTTATTTAAAGAACAGGGATCTATCAAAGTCTGATCTTCACAGCACGTTTGTGGAAGTGCACGAACAAAGGAGATTTCCAAGGACCTCAGAAAAAGCGTTATTGATGCTCATCAGTCTGGAAAAGGTTACAAAACCATCTCTAAAGAGTTTGGACTCCACCAATCCACAGTCAGACAGATTGTGTACAAATGGAGGAAATTCAAGACCATTGTTACCCTCCCCAGGAGTGGTCGACCAACAAAGATCACTCCAAGAGCAAAGTGTGTAATAGTCGGTGAGGTCACAAAAGACCCCAGGGTAACTTCTAAGCAACTGAAGGCCTCTCTCACATTGGCTAATGTTAATGTTCATGAGTCCACCATCAGGAGAACACTGAACAACAATGGTGTGCATGGCAGGGTTGCAAGGAGAAAGCCACTGCTCTCCAAAAAGAACATTGCTGCTCATCTGCAGTTTGCTAAAGATCATGTGGACAAGCCAGAAGGCTATTGGAAAAATGTTTTGTGGACAGATGAGACCAAAATACAATTTTTTGGTTTAAATGAGAAGCGTTATGTTTGGAGAAAGGAGAACACTGCATTCCAGCATAAGAACCTTATCCCATCTGTGAAACATGTTGGTGGTAGTATCATGGTTTGGGCCTGTTTTGCTGCATCTGGGCCAGGACAGCTTGTCATCATTGATGGAACAATGAATTCTGAATTATACCAGCGAATTCTAAGGGAAAATGTCAGGACATCTGTCCATGAACTGAATCTCAAGAGAAGGTGGGTCAAGCAGCAAGACAACGACCCTAAGCACACAAGTCATTCTACCAAAGAATGGTTAGAGAAGAATAAAGTTAATGTTTTGGAATGGCCAAGTCAAAGTACTGACCTTAATCCAATCGAAATGTTGTGGAAGGACCTGAAGCAAGCAGTTCATGTGAGGAAACCCACCAACATCCCAGAGTTGAAGCTGTTCTGTACGGAGGAATGGGCTAAAATTCCTCCAAGCCGGTGTGCAGGACTGATCAACAGTTACCAGAAACGTTTAGTTGCAGTTATTGCTGAACAAGGGGGTCACACCAGATACTGAAAGCAAAGGTTCACATACTTTTGCCACTCACAGATATGTAATAAATAAATGACCAAGTGTAATATTTTTGTCTCATTTGTTTAACTGGGTTCTCTTTATCTACTTTTAGGACTTGTGTGAAAATCTGATGTTTTAGGTCATATTTATGCAGAAATATAGAAAATTCTAAAGGGTTTACAAACTTTCAAGCACCACTGTAGAAACCTTAGAACTACCCAACAATCAGACTTCAGAGGCAGTAATATAAGGATTTTATACTACTGTAACATATCACTGCTTTCTTATTGTGCATTTGTGGATTTATGTTCCAGGAAAAATGCCGTTATTGATAAACTGCTGGCAAGTTACTCAACCAGCTGGGAAAAGCAGAAGGATACCTTTAAAAAATATAGGTAACAAAATCACAGGTCATAATACATGCATACTTGACAACCTCCAGAGAATGAAAAGCAGCTGATCAGACTGCATGACACATCCGTGCCCTACTGTGGGGGTCTGGGGGAAATTTAAAAAAAAAAAAGGTATAAAATGGTGGACTCTCCTGCATTTTGAGTGCCATTTTTGAAAAAAAATTGATTGAGAAATCGGACCGACGTACTTCACAAAATGCTGCCCTCGATGCTTTGATGATCCGATTACCAAGTCACCTTAAACTTGCTGGCATCACAAATCTTTTTTCCTTTGGAGTTTTCATTGGTCGCGATCACCAGAGCGTGCTTGGTTTTTACAAATGCTGGTGTGATTTTTTTGTAGTATGCGAGTTCTTTGCAAACTGGCTACAAGCCCAATTCCAAAAAAGTTACGATTATGTGACAATTTACAAACTATGGAAACCCTATATTCCATTTTACAATAGTATATTTAAAAAAAAATAAATAAAAATTCTCAGTTTCAACATTTGATATATTGTTTTTGTCCTATTTTCAATGAAAAATAGGGTTTCCATGATTTGCAAATTATTGTATTTTGTTTTTATTTACCGTTTACACAGCATCCCAACTTTTTTGGAATTGGGGTTGTAGAACTATAACGAGAACCATTGGAATGATACGATAGAGCGATACAATTTAGATTCAACATCATTATCGCACGGGGCGGCATGGTGGTGTAGTGGTTAGCGCTGTCGCCTCACAGCAAGAAGGTCCTGGGTTCGAGCCCCGGGGCCGGCGAGGGCCTTTCTGTGTGGAGTTTGCATGTTCTCCCCGTGTCCGCGTGGGTTTCCTCCGGGTGCTCCGGTTTCCCCCACAGTCCAAAGACATGCAGCTTAGGTTAACTGGTGACTCTAAATTGACCGTAGGTGTGAATGTGAGTGTGAATGGTTGTCTGTGTCTATGTGTCAGCCCTGTGATGACCTGGCGACTTGTCCAGGGTGTACCCCGCCTTTCGCCCGTAGTCAGCTGGGATAGGCTCCAGCTTGCCTGCGACCCTGTAGAAGGATAAAGCGGCTAGAGATAATGAGATGAGATCATTATCGCACCATTCCATTGGTTCTCAGCTTCACTTAATATGATTATTTGACACTATGTACTTGTATCCCCTGTGCTAAAAATAGCTGAAACGAGGTCAGAAGAGCGAATCCAACAGTGTTCACTGATTATTTTGTAATGCGGTAGTTTTTAGAACTAAAATCAACAGGTGGTTTTCACCTGTGGAAATGGGTAGACTACCGCATGAATCTGTAGAGTTGGCAAGTATGCACACGACAGCGATATCTGATAAATCGGGGTGGAAAAGTACTGAGAAATTACACTTAAGTGAACGTACGGTATAAATAATGTCAGGCTTTCTCAATTAAAAGTGAAAATAAAGAAGTCGCTCATTAAATGTACTCAAGTAGTATTGGAGTAAAAAGTAAATGTTTTTAAGTGATGAATTTTAGTTCATGTCATATTTTCATGTAAAAAGTTTTATTACTTATGCAAAACTGTTATAAGCAAGCTGTTTTGTCTTAAAACATAATTCAGTCTTTGTAGATTTGCTGGTCATATGCATAACTTGACACTTATACTGTATTAGCTTTCTAATGAATTGATTGGAAGTAAAATATCCTGTAAGTAATCAATATTTACCATTCAGTGAAATTTGGCATGCTGCCTAACCAACTTTGTTAGTTAATAGAGTTGATGCTAGTCTAACCAATTAGCAAAGAAAACAGGCTAACTTACTTCAACAGAGCCAGTTAACCAGTGTTGTAGTCGAGTCACTAAACCTCGAGCCCAAGTCCAGTCTTGAGTCCCCAGTGTTCAAGTCCAAGTCATTAAAGAAAATTTCAAGTCAAGTCCAAGTTGAGTCCACTATTGAGCCAAGGCAAGCCTGAGAACAAGACCCCAACCGCACCATTTGATGGTGGCTGTTACTGCCTTTATGTGAAACAGTCTCTGCTACTGTGTTAGACTAACGTTCCTGCTCGACTGCCCCATTTTAGTTGATAGGCTACAGATAAAAAGCTTGTTCATCGCTCAGCAAGCCCCGCCCACTATCAACAGGGCAAATAACATGAGAGAGGGTTAACACTAGCTAGTTCATCGCTCAGCAAGCAAGCCCCGCTATCAACAGAGCAATTAACATAGCATGTCTCTTCCTTCTCTGGGTGGAGTCTTACCAAATGACGATTGAAGTTTGAGGTTGTCCCCGTCGTCTCCTCGATAGTTCTTCTACATATGGAACACATAGCAGTGTATTTTTCCCCACTGCACGAAAAGTCGGTATAAGCAAAGCAGACAATCCTAGGGGCTTCTCTCCAGGCATTTTAGCGCCATTAACGTTAGTTTGTTCCTGAACATGATGTATGAACAGGTGAATATGCATTCTCTTGCACAAAATTAGTATACAAATTAATGTAGATATAAATATCTTATGCCAAATTATTATGGCATGTTACAAAAAATAAAGAAAAAAATCCAAATCCTCGTGTCTAGTTTACAAGTCCGAATGCAGTTCATGCACAAGTCCGAGTCATCAGTGCTCAAGTCCAAGTCAAGTCACAAGTCCTTAAAATTAGGACATGAGTCGGACTCGAGTCCGAGTCCTGGACTTACCATTAGCAAAACTAGTTAACATTAGCAAAACTTGCCTCAGCTTGCTTTTTCAAATTAGATGGAGTTCCTGCCTCCAAGGGAAGCAAAGGAGACGCTGCATTTTCTATGAGTCTTTGCTTACTTGACCAAAATGAAACATTACTGAGGGCCAGGGGCACTCACACTGCAGTCCAGTGGCTTATCCATATTCAGATGCACACAAATGGCTATAGCATTAATGAATACACTGCAGCCCATGCAATTGATGTATAGTACAAAGACCTATGGCCTAGTGGTTAGCGTGTCTGCCTCTGTATCAGGAGATTGCGAGTTCTACTCCCAGTCGGATCATACCAAAGACCGTTGTAAAAATGGTACCTTCTGGCAAGGTATGCTGCAATACAGATCAAACCCTCATGGTTACCAAAGGACTAGCCTCCCACTGTAATTTTAGCTGTATAGGCAAGAGGCCGAGGGCTACAGAAATCGGCACCGCACCCATACACCTCAAAGAGCTGGTTAGTACTGGGACAGGAGACTACCTAGGAAGATCAGATCCTGGCGTGGGAGGGACTTTGACTTGACTTGACTTGACACAGTCCTATACATAGCAGGATGAGAGAAAAGACCTTTGAGGTTATTTAATGAGTACTGATGTTCAAAATAAAAACATAGAAGTGAACACACCCCGCTAAAATGATAGGTTTTTTTGATGAAAAAAAAAGAGATCACAATAAATAACTTCAAAACATTTCCCACCTTTAATGTAATCTATAACCTCATCTCATCTCATTATCTCTAGCCGCTTTATCCTTCTACAGGGTCGCAGGCAAGCTGGAGCCTATCCCAGCTGACTACAGGCGAAAGGCGGGGTACACCCTGGACAAGTCGCCAGGTCATCACAGGGCTGACACATAGACACAGACAACCATTCACACTCACACCTACGGTCAATTTAGAGTCACCAGTTAACCTAACCTGCATGTCTTTGGACTGTGGGGGAAACCAGAGCACCCGGAGGAAACCCACACAGACACGGGGAGAACATGCAAACTCCACACAGAAAGGCCCTCGCCGGCCCCGGGGCTCGAACCCAGGACCTTCTTGCTGTGAGGCGACAGCGCTAACCACTACACCACCATGCCACCACACAAACAAATCTGTTAGGGGGGAAAAAAATAAAAACCTACAATAAGCTGGTTGCATAAGTGTGCACACCCTTAAACTAATACTTTGTTGAAACACCTTTTGATTTAATTACAGCATTCAGTCTTTTTGGGTTGGTGTCTATCAGCCTGCCACATCTAGACGTGGCAATATTTGCCCCCTCTTCCTTGCAAAAGCGCTCCAAATCTGTCAGATTGCAAGGGCATCATTTGTGCACAGCCCTCTTCAGGGTCACCCCACAGATTTTAAATTGGATTTAGGTCTGGGCTCTGGCTGGGCCATTCCAAAACTTTTTTGGGGGTCATTGTCATCCTGAAAGATGAAATTCCTCTTCATCTTCAGCTTTCTAGCAAACACCTGAAGCTTTTGGGCCAAAATTGACTGGTATTTAGAACTGTTCATAATTCCCTCCACCTTGACTAAAGCCCCTGTTCCAGCTGAAGCAAAACAACCCCAAAACATGATGCTGCCACCACCATGCTTCACCCTGGGTGTGGTGTTCTTTTGGTGATGTGCAGTGTTGTTTTTAAGCCAAACATACCTTTTGGAATTGTGGCCAAAAAGTTCAACCTTGGTTTCATCAGACCATAACACATTTTCCCACATGCTTTTGGGAGAGTTTATGTATTTTTTTGCAAAATTTAGCCAGGCCTGGATGTTATTCTTTGACCCTACCTCACAGTCCAGACATATGAAGAAGATTGTCACATGTAGTACACAACCAGTACTTGCCAGAAATTCCTGCAGCTCCTTCAGTGTTGCTGTAGGCCTCTTGGCAGCCTCCCTGACCGGTTTTCATCTTGTCTTTTCATCAGTTTTTGGAGGGATATCCAGTTCTCGGTAATGTCACTGTTGTCCCATATTTTCTCCACTTGATGACTGTCTTCACTGTGCTCCATGGTGTATCTAATGCCGTGGAAATGTTTTTGTACCCTTCTCCTGACTGATATCTTTCAACAATGAGATCCCTTTGATGCTTTGTAAGCTCTCTGTGAACCCTGGCTTTTGCTGGAGGATGCAACTGAGTAAATGTCTGAACTTTATTTGGGGTTAATCAGAGTCATTTTAATTGATGGTAGGTGTGAACCCAAAAAGACTGAATGCTGTAATTAAATCAAAAGGTGCTTCAACAAAGTATTAGTTTAAGGGTGTGCACACTTAGGCAACCAGCTTCTTGTACGTTTTTTATTTTTGATGTTTTTCCCCTGAACAGATTTGTTTGTTTTTCAATTGAATTGTACAGGTTATAGGTCACGTTAAAGGTGGGAAAAGTTTTGAAATTATTTATCATGGTCTCATTTTTTTACATCAGAAAAACAGATCATTTTAGCAGGGTGTGTACACTTTTTATATCCACTGTATGTTTTTAGTCTTGGAAAAGTAAATGAAATTACGAAAGAGTATAAGTATTCTGTTTCAATAACACTCAAGTTATTTTCCACCATTGATGATCAATGTGTATGAATACAAGATTCAGAATTCATATTTCAACCAAAAAAAAAAATACAACCACAAAAGTGATTTTGTTGTTGTTTTTGTTGTTCTCAGGTCATTGCTCGGGAGTACTTGCAATGCCATTTCCAATGCAGTGGTTACACAGAGTAACTCACCTGTCGGGACAAATTTTACTTATGATGGACTAAAAAAAAAAATAAAAGTGGTGACACCAGACCTGTTCAGTATATTTCCCAAGGTATGATGTGCACAATATGCACAATATGCAGAAATAAGTTAATATTAGTGCTAATACTCTCTGTACTGTGTGTACGTGTGTGTAGGAGAGCCCTTTTCAAAAAGCACCATATGGCACGTGTGCTGTCGTGGGCAATGGAGGCATCTTAGCCAACAGCAGCTGTGGAAAACAAATCGACTCTGCTACATTTGTCATCAGGTCTGATTCTGATTTCACACAACAGACAAAACTAGAAAAAAGAATTTGACTGAATAATCTAAAACACACACAATGACACACAATAAACATCGACTCGCTCCTAATGTTTCACTGGGTACTACTTCTCCATTTTGTTTTGCAGGTGTAATCTTCCACCACTGACCGATGTACATAAGCTAGATACAGGACAAAAAACAAACCTTGTCACAGCCAATCCAAGCATCCTCTTTCAAAAGTGAGTCTGTTGTGTGTGTGCACACTTATGGAAATTATGTGAGACAGGTAGATGCAGGCAGGAATATCATCATTTCATATGTATTTCAATACTGCTGGTATAAATGGTTATTAGTATAAATGCGGAGGTGATTATAGAAAATCATGCTCGCTGATTGGTCAAGAAATTCAGACTATTTCTCGATAATTACCTCGAGTAACTCGGCAAAATGGCGCCCAAGTGCTTCATCAACGTAAGTGAGGAAGAATTACAAATGATGAAAGAAAATGCTGTTCCTAAAAGCACTAAAGATGCTACGAAGTTTGGTCTAAAACTACTCAAAGGTAAGGTGGAATTGTGATTTATTTTATCCATTTCAAAACAAAGTATTTTATGTGACTTGGCACAGATAAGTGACACAAGTCTGTGCATGCTGTTATTACATTTACATGCCGCTTCTGAAGTTTGAAATCAATTATTTTTTTAACCCGAATTTTTACATTTTTTTAAATAATCACCTGTGTATTTATACTCAAACAATTATCCACCTCAGGCTCAGTGAATACTGGTGAATAATAAACTCAATTTCGTCTCGCTTATCATTCACCGATATTCACTTCGCCTTCAGTGAATAATTATTATTCTATCCACATACACTGGATATGAGCAATCTCATGCTCTGATTGGCTACTCTACTACTAGGATATCAGCTCATATACTATGAGTAGAGAAAAACAAAATGACGGAGCGCATCAAATCAGATATATCACTTTATCAAGTATTTAAAAGAAACAGAAATAGCTAAAAGAATATAGTGTCGTCATTCCCCCCACCCACAAATATCTCCTGTTCCACACTCCAGCCCAGTCAGTGGCAGTAATGCACCATTAAGTTGGTTTGCCAACCACCAAAAAAAAAAGACAAAAGAAGAAGAAAATGGCGAAAATGAAGAAAATTACTGAACCACCTGAGGATGAACTAAAAACTCTACTTGAAAACAAACCCCCAAAAATTCAAAAAACAAACAACAAAAAAAATATGGAATGAAAGTATTTGATGGAAATAACTTTTTTTCAAGAATTATCACATTTTTCACAAATTGCTCCTGTCATTTCTATGGTTTGTTTACATTCTCAGCAGAAATGATTTTGTCTGATGTTTTGGATAAAGTTTTTATTTATTGAATTTGCAGAAAATAAAAATACTCCGTTTCTCAAAATCCAGTGAATGTTGATAGAGTAAAACAGTTATTCCACTCCATCTCGTCATACATGGCTTATAGCCAACTTGGTGCAACACGCCTCATTGGCTATCAGCTCATGTATGACTCGATTTCATGGAATAACTTAAATATTCAGATGATGCCATGGGTGGCATGGTGGTGTAGTGGTTAGCACTGTCGCCTCACAGCAAGAAAGTCCTGGGTTCAAGCCCAGCGGCCGGCGAGGGCCTTTCTGTGTGGAGTTTGCATGTTCTCCCCGTGTTCGCGTGGGTTTCCTCTGGGTGCTCTGGTTTCCCCCACAGTCCAAGGACATGCAGGTTAGGCTAATTGGTGGCTCTAAATTGACCGTGAGTGTGAATGGTTGTCTGTGTCTATATGTCAGCCCTGTGATGACCTGGTGACTTGTCCAGGGTGTACCCCGCCTTTCGCCCATAGTCAGCTGGGATAGGCTCCTGTTATGAATGACGAGATGTTGTGAGTTAGGATCCAGAAACACAAACCAGAAAATCCAATGAAATAAAAAAAAGATTTAATTGAAGTCCATAAAAGTAAATGAACAAAATTAGCAAAATAGTCCAGACAAAAACAAGGTAGGCAAAGACAAAACGCTGGTATGAAAAACAGTCCTGACAAAAACTGGAGACAAAAAAACATGAAGAAAAGATAAAACATGAGTGCAAAAAAACTGTGGCAAAGACTGGGCAAAACAGAGAGCAAAAATCCAGGAAGCAATAATGGCACAGAGACAGCATGAAAAACAGGCAAGACGTTCTGACAAATTCCCCTTCTGAGAAGGGCCTAGTTATACACAGCAGACCAGACCAGGACCTGAATGCTGGAAAGATGGAAATCCCGTCCCGGATCCAGATTGCGCTGAACTGGGAGATAATAAATCTCTGGAATGGAAGTCTGGGGTGGATCATGACAGGCTCCAGCTTGCCTGCAACCCTGTAGGACAGTATAAGTGGCTACAGATAATGGATGGATATTCAGATGATCTGATAATAAAAGTATGGATGACACTAAGTGCATGAATTAACATGAACGTTGTCTCTCAGTCTCTGATAAACTGATAGTCCATTCAGGAGTGAGCTAAGTGTGGAAGGTAGCACAATAGTTTGAATTTGGGGGGGGAACACTTAGCTTACAAGCTCAATTTTCCAGTATGACTGCAATCAAACTCCTTAAAATCTTCCAAAATCCTTTAAGAAACAGACAGAATTAAAGAATATATAAATGATGCCATCTTGTAGTGATGGTGGATGGATGATATTCATATAACTATTGAACAACATTTAGAATCATCAGTCCATGGCAACAAAGTGTTTCCTTCACACAGCGTAAATGTATGGCTGGGCAAAGCAAGATCGATGAGAATGGTAAACCAAATAGGCATGACACTGAAAAGACTGGTTTGTCGAGTTAGGCATGGCAAAGTTAATATTTGGATCTAGACATGGTAGATGCTATACCATGAACAATGTACTTTCTTCTTTTACCTGCTCAAAACCAACAAACCCAAATAATCTCTGCTCATCAACAAGTATTTCAGGAGAACACCAAAGGCATGCAGCTCCTTATTTCTCTTTCTAATGCTCTGCAGGTACCAAGCACTAAATGAGCGCCGGCGGTCATTTGTGGAGGATGTGCAGGTGTATAGGGATGCTCTACTCCTGTTGCCTGCCTTCTCATTTCAGCGGAACACAGCTGTGTCCCTGCGTGCTCTCTACTCACTGGAAGACCTCAAGAAGTCTTGCCCAAGACCCATCTTCTATAACCCGACGTATCTAAACAACCTGGCAACCTTTTGGCGTAACCAAGGAATTCGGGCAAAACGCCTCAGCACTGGTATGATGATGGTCAGCTTGGCACTGGAGCTCTGTAACAACGTCCACCTGTATGGTTTCTGGCCCTTTGAAACACACCCATACACCCACCAGGAACTCCCCAACCACTATTATGATAACCGTCCCGCAAACAAGGAAGTACACGCCATGCCAGCTGAGTTTGAGTCCTTGCTAAATCTTCATAACAAGGGTGTGATCCATTTGCAACTAGGGGAGTGTGCAAATTAAACTAGGTGGCATGTTCACCAATACTGTCCCTCAATTGAATGAATGAATGAACCCTTTATTGTCACTAGTCACAAGTACCAGCGAAATTGGCCATCAACCCGTCCGTACATATACACATACATACAATTGACACAGGGGGAGTAGACAGGACAGGAAGACAGGGATGAAAAATACAGAGTAACATGAGGGGAGGGGAGGAGAAAAAACCAACCCCCACACTATGCTCCTGTGGGGAGTACAGTGTGGGAACATAAAAAAAAAAACACCTCAGCACATAAGCACAAAATAACACAGTACACTTTACAACATGAAAACTCGGGACTCGGGGGGGGGCATCATGGGAGGGGGGAAAGGGGGGAGGGGCAGAGGTATAGGTAACCCAGCGCAAACAAGCAGTCCGGTCTGCAGCCATGACGGCGCTCCCCCAGCTTGTCACACTGGGGGTAAAAAGCGGCGACCATGGGAAGTGGGGGAAGGAATGCAAGAGCGTCTCACTGCAGTGATCTTCAGGGGGAGTTGTTGTTCCAGCAACGGCCTTGGCCAAGGCCAGTGCTGTCTGAGGGAGCCGAAAGCAGATAAGATTGGGATTGTTTGGTCTTGGGGCGAGTAGATGCATTCTTTTACACGACTACTCTATTTGTCCATTCTGGTCTCCAAATCGATCCAGATTGTATAACACCCACAACTTGTAATGTAGCACCAATAACCTGTTTGTCGTTATATTTGCACTACTTCACCACTACTACCTCTGCCATCTGTCATCGATGCAATTATTATGTGCAGTAATACAGGCCTTAAACTATTTTTATGCATACTTTTTATTTATATATATATATACTGGGTGCGATTTGTTGGGGGGGGGGATGGTGGGGATCATCCCCCCCTCTGGTTTTTATCTCTGCTGAAAAAAAATCCTCGGGGACAACCCCGTCAATAAAACAAACAAACCAAAAAAAAATTTGACATGACAGGCATGTTGTGACACAGTTTTCTATGGTCTACATTGCACTCACTTTCAAAATGACCCGAAGTGGCAGCTTTGATGTTCACAAACGTCCCCAGCAAATAGATACATTGTAGATAATAACAATACCCAGAGTGTGAACGTGGATTTAGCGCCATGAATCACATCCTTACTGATGAGTGCAACAGAATGAATGTATCCACACTGACAGCCTTCTTTTCCTCGCTGTCAATGGACCAGACGTGCATTCCTTCCCTGCTGAGAAATTCGCAGAATTGTGGATTAAAGAAGGACGAAACGCGGCGGATCCGCACCGACGGGAAAGCAGAAAAGGCCACATGAACTGCGCCATCAGAGCAAACTGTTCATTTAGTATTCATGTATTTTAGTGATTTTCGAGTCACTGTCCATTTAATCCGGAGGGAGAGAAACATCACAGCAACGCGACAAGCAATGCGAACTTTGTTGTGTGTTAGTGTTCGTGTATTTAGTCAGAGAGATAGGAAGATGAATTTACTATCTCTGGTTTGTTTTCATTTAGTGTTTGTGGCAGCGGGGGCGTGGTCAAGCATCGGTCTGTGACAGAAGGACGGCAGGACAGAACTGATTTCACACAACTCGCTTTTATTCAGCTTTTCAGCTTCTATCTGCACACACATCAGTCGTCGAGTTGTGGAGAGAGCTCCCTCTGCTCTCTCTCCTTAAATAGGGCGCGGTCACTGGGAAGACACACAAACACATTAATTAACGACAGGTGTAGTGATTCTGCCACTTACCTTCCCTGACTCCGCCCTCCTGTCACAGACCGATGCTTGACCACGCCCCCGCTGCCACAGTGTTATTCATTTGATAACATCGGATGTTATTGAGCTGTTAGCCTATTGTTACCTTAGTTTTGTGACGTTTCATGATTAAAAAAAAAAAACATCCCCCCATCTGTTTTTTTGACAAATCGCACCCGTATATATATATATGTTATTTATGTGTATATATACAGAGTCTACCTGTAATGTGCGATTTTTCCAAGCCTCTCAATAAGGCAATTTTTTCTTTTCTATACTTTTTCATGGTAGAGGATGCAAACAGCCCTCTGTATTTAATCTTTTGTTTGTCTAATTTTTATTTTAGTTTTATTTGTTATCTGTTTGACTTTTTCTTGCTACTGTAACACATGAATTTCCCCGATGTGGGATGAATAAAGTGAATCTAATCTAATCTAATTTAATCTAATCTAAATACATTCCTTTGCTTTCTGTTGCCAAGAAAAACAATCAGCTTCCTTGTTGTCATACTTAATGTTGCAGTCTCGAATTACCCAGCAACACGAAGTACGCGAAAAGGTTTTACGTACAACAACAAGCAGTACACTTTGCAAACATGATCCAGAATAAATCCAGAAGAGATTATTCAACTTATTGAAATACAGTGCTGTGCAAAAATCTTAGACAAATGCCATAGACCAAAAATGGATTAAAAAATATTGAAATGAAGTGTTTTAACATAAAAAATAATAATGTAAACAGTAAGGGCTTTTCTGTGTGGAGTTTGCATGTTCTCCCCGTGTCCGCATGGGTTTCCTCCGGGTGCTCCGGTTTCCCCCACAGTCCAAAGACATGCAGGTTAGGTTAACTGGTGACTCTAAATTGACCGTAGGTGTGAATGTGAGTGTGAATGGTTGTCTGTGTCTATGTGTCAGCCCTGTGATGACCTGGCGACTTGTCCAGGGTGTAACCTGCCTTTCACCCGTAGTCAGCTGGGATAGGCTCCAGCTTGCCTGCGACCCTGTAGAAGGATAAAGCGGCTAGAGATAATGAGATGAGATGAGAAGTCAATATTTGGTGTAACAGAACCAGAATCGACATCTGTGTAAAAGGGACAGTCAGAATGGCGCGGTGATGTTTCTGACATTTGCCATTCTTCTTTCTGAGACCAGCACAAATTCAGACATCTCCATTTACGCTGTCAAAGGTCTGCACACCTTTCTGCCTCAAACCGCTTTTTACTTCTCTTCACTTTCTCCTCCAACATGATTCTGATCGCACAAACATGTTGCTCTCCTCTCACGAGTCTCTCCTCTTCCTTCTTACCTTTCATTCTGATTCACTCTCTCTCTCTCTCTCTCTCTCTCTCTCTCAAAAGTCTTGGGCACATGTAAAGAAATGCTGTAGACCAAAAATGGCTAAAAACTAATGAAATTAAATGTTTTAACATAAAAAAAATTATAAACAGTCAGCCATAATAAATGAAACAGTCAGTATTTGGTTTGAGACGAAATTCCCTTTGCTTTAAAAAAAAAAGTAGTCTGAGGTACAGTGAGTGCAGTTTTATAAGGAAATGAGCTGTAGGTTTTACTGAGCATCTTCCAGAACCAGCCACAGTTCTTCTGGACACTTTGTCACACTCGCTGCTTCATTTTGCCGCAAAACCCAGCAGCCTTCATTATGTTTTCTTTTATAATCTGAAAAGTGCTCTCTTATGTGGGCGATGTACCGGTCCGTTGTGGTAAAGAAAGAGCTGAGCCAAAAGGCAAAGCTTTCGATTTACCAGTCGATCTACATTCCAATCCTCACCTATGGTCATAAGATTTGAGTAGCAACCGAAAAGATGATGAGATCGCAGATAAAAGCAGCTGAAATGAACTCTCTCCATAGGGTGGCTGGGCTCACCCTTAGAGATACGGTGAGGAGCTCAGACATCCGGAGGGATCTCAGAGTAGAGCGGCTGCTCCTTCGTGTCGAAAGGAGTCAGCTGAGGTTTTCCAGGCACATCTAACTGGGAGGAGAGCTCGGGGTAGACCTAGAACACGCTGGAGAGATTATATATATCTTATCTGGCCTGGGAGTGCCTTGGGATCCTCCAGAAGGAACTGGAAAGCGTTGCTGGGGAGAGGGACGCCTGGAATACCCTGCTGCCACTGGGACCTGACTTCGGATAAGTGGAAGAAGATGGATGGATGTGGTCGCTTATGTAATATACTGCTCAGATACAAACATTTTTTTTCTGTAACTTTTAATTTTGTGCTGGAAAATGAACGTTTGGACTCTAAAATGTTTTTGTACTGACTCGATAATGTAGAAGTCATAAAACAGAAATCTAACAAAGTTTGTATGAAAATAAATACTGTGTGTATGACTTTTCCACAGTACTGTATATCAATAAGGTTCTGGGATTTCATAGTGAGAGCAATTATCTCCTAAACAAACTAAAATCTCAGGCACTGAAGACCTCGTTCACTTCAGATAAGATCAGCGTTCATGGTTCCACCATTAGAAAGAGCAAAAATGGTATCTGTGGATGAGTTTCAAGGAGAAAAAAAAAAACTCTGCTGACCCAGAGGAACATAATAAAGGCTCGTCTCACACCGACCAAAAAACGCATCTTGAAGCCTTTTGAGATCATATTCTGTGGACTGAGGAGTTGAAAGTGGAACATTTTGGAAGACCTGTGTCCCATTACAACACAGCATTTGACAATAAGAGCATCATTCTAAAAGTCATATACGCTAATCAGTCCATGAGTTGCATGACCTTCCTTCAATAAATAAATATAAAATGATCTTATAAAACCTGTGCTTGGTGCTTACTCATGTTCTGCCTATCCTGTCATTATTTCTTATAAGAACCTGAAAACATTTCCTGTCACAAATGTGCCAAAATGGAGGAAGTCAGGCAGGATGGGGAAAACCCTTTTTCATGGCACTGTACAACAATTTACAGGACAAAGGGAGGAAAAAAGTCAAGCAAAGAAGCAACAAAACTTGTTTCAACTATCTATTTGTAAAATCTGACCGTTTTTCTACCACAAACACTTGCTAAAAAGAAAACAGCAGTGTTTTTATTATAGAAGCGTGAGACATTTTAACACAAAATAAGCACAAAATAACACAGTACACTTTACAAAATGAAAACTCGGGACTCGAGGGGGAGGGAGGGAGGGAGGGTGGGGGCAATCATGGGAGGGGGATAAGGGGGGAGGGGCAGAGGTATAGGTAACCCAGCACAAACAAGCAGTCCGGTCTGCAGCCATGACGGCGCCCCCCCAGCTTGTCACACTGGGGGTAAAAAGCAGCGACCGTGGGAAGTGGGGGAAGGAATGCAAGAGCGTCTCACTGCAGTGATCTTTAGGGGGAGTTGTTGTTCCAGCAACGGCCGTGGTCAAGGCCAGTGCTGTCTGAGGGAGCCGAAAGCAGATAAGATTGGGATTGTTTGGTCTTGGGACGAGTAGGCGCATTCTTTTACATGACTACTCTGTTTGTCCATTCTGGTCTCCAAATCGATCCATTTTCCTTTGCAAAGCCAAAAGCTTCTCCCTGATGTTATCCATGTTGCGGTTCAAGTTCTGAATAGCCACAGTCTGAGTGCCGACAGCTCTGCCCACCGCTTCAATCATGTCGGGCAGCTTTATGGGGCTTTGGACAACTGTCACCGTTTTCTGATTTCCTCGATACACCAGGGCAATGCCTAATCCAATCAACAAAAGTCCTGTAATCATGGTTCCAAATAGGTAGATGTCTTCAATGTCCTCCACAGAAAGGACCGCCAGGCACACGACCCACCACCACTCCCACCCATCCATCGTGTAGCCAGCTGCGAACGTTCCGGCAGGGCAGGCCGGTTCCCCCAAACCCAGATTTCTCGTCGAGAAAATTGTGTCAATTGCGTGAAGAGACCAGTTTATCAATTCCATGATTTTTAGTTTGGAAAGCAGTGCGGAGTCTCTCAAAAGTATAGACAATAG
Source organism: Neoarius graeffei (assembly GCF_027579695.1). NCBI lineage: Eukaryota > Metazoa > Chordata > Actinopteri > Siluriformes > Ariidae > Neoarius > Neoarius graeffei. Next base: position 51,414,778 of record NC_083588.1, on the reverse strand, counting down.
ACAGATGAGACAGAGAAGCAGAAGCAGGAAAGATAAGGGAAGGAGAGCCAGAGAAATGCGACCGCCTTCCGTGAGAGCACGGAGCAAAAAAAAAATTGTATTGTATCAGAAGCTCACATACGGTAAATTGTTTTTCAGGTTAACTATCCCAAGTTTTTAATCTACCATCAATAATAACAACAATAATAATAATAGTAATAATAACAATGAGACTGTCAATGATGGCGTAGCTGACTCTGGCCCTGTCTAGTCCAGAAGGAACGATCTAAAGTGGGCCACCTTGCGCAATAAATGTCGCAACCTATATACACTATATACAGGCGATATCCACCCTAGGAATACCGATGTATTTGCCAGAAGGAATCCAAAACGGCGAGGAACTGACCAAGAAGAAGCGATATTTGTTGAACTGCTCATTAAGGCTTAATTAGTCCATTACTTCATTAATAATTGTAATGAAGCAAATCTGGGTAGACGTTATAGGCACCCTAGGTGCCCCTACCTTCATGCCAGAAAGAATCAAAATCGGTGAAGAATTGAGGGAGAAGAAGCGATTTGTTTGGAAACTGCTCATTAGGGGGTAATTACTCCATATCTTCATTATTAATTGCAATTATGCAAATTTGGGTAGAAGCTATATACACTCCAGGCAGACCTACCTTCCTGCCAAAAAGAATCAGTGAAGAATTGAGAGAAGACGCGATTTTCATGAAATGTGAACGACGCTGGACAGACGACGGACGACATATGATGGCATGAGATGATAATAATAATAATAATAATTATTATTATTATTAACAGTTTGCAAGACTAACACCTTATTAATTAATTAACTAAGTAATTAATTAATCTCATCTCATTATCTCTAGCTGCTTTATCCTGTTCTACAGGGTCGCAGGCAAGCTGGAGCCTATCCCAGCTGACTACGGGCGAAAGGCGGGGTACACCCTGGACAAGTCGCCAGGTCATCACAGGGCTGACACATAGACACAGACAACCATTCACACTCACATTCACACCTACGGTCAATTTAGAGTCACCAGTTAACCTAAGCTGCATGTCTTTGGACTGTGGGGGAAACCGGAGCACCCGGAGGAAACCCACGTGGACATGGGGAGAACATGCAAACTCCGCACAGAAAGGCTCTCGCCGGCCACGGGGCTCGAACCCAGACCTTCTTGCTGTGAGGCGACAGCGCTAACCACTACACCACCGTGCCGCCTTAACTAATTAATTATTAATTAATTAGTTAACAAATGCTGGAGAAGGTACTTCTTAGTATAAAGAATCTGAGCTCAAAGCCATATGGCTTTGTTTCTCAAAAGCACTGTGACCATTAGAGAGGAAATACTACTTTTATGTCCTGTTTAATGGTGATCATGTTGTGGGAAAACATGACATCCCTTGGAGTTGTAAATGACTGAATGTTTCCAGTTAGTAGAAAGTAGCCGAGGTGGTAACTGTGTGATAATCTAGCTGCTGGATAACTCTTGCATTCTGAAAAAAGGAGATCTTTAATGGATTATTTATCTAGTTAAGGGTTCTTCGCTTCCTGAGAAGGTTCAAACTTGGAAAGCTTTCTGATGGTGAAACTCACTGGACATAATGAAGTAGCATTTAATGATTAAAGAAATGTTTTGGCCAATTAATTTTCTCAAGGTGCTTGAATCCAAATCCCAGAAGACCATAGCACTGAGTAATGTTTTTCATATTGGAACAGTCATTACTGTATAAAATATCCGTCAGTGAGTGGATTTGTCAGACTGTATGTATTACTGACTGAGTATGTTAATCTTTGTATGAATGAATATGGCTATTTTAGTAAAATGTTACTAAAACATTAAACCATACACACTCTATTAAAAATGTATCAGCATGAAGCGTTTTTGCTTTTTGTTTTTTTTTGAGAATGCTAGTCACCCTGTCACCTCAACATAGGGTAGACATTATTGCTAGATAAAATAAAAGGATAGCTAGTTGTGATAAGTCAAATAATAAGTATTCTATCCACATTCACTGTATATAAGTAATCGCTCACTCTAATTGGCTACTCTACAACTAGGATATCAGCTTAAATATCGTGAGTAGAGAAAAACAAAATGGCGGCGCATGTTGCTGAGCTGACTGAGGATGAAATAAAAACTCTACTTGAAAACAAAACCCAAAAAATTGTTATCAAGTATTTAAAAGAAACAGAAATAGCTTTTTTTTCTCCCCCCCAATATTGCTTGCTCCACACTCCAGCCCAGTCGATGGCAGTAATGCACCTTTTAGTTGGTTTGTCAACCGCCAAAAAAACCCTAAAGAAGAAAAAGAAAACCCCCAAAATACCAAAAAAAGCAACAAAATATGGAATAAAGTATTTGATGATACTTTTTTGTTTTAAAATAACTATTCTTATAGCATTTTTCACAAATTGCTCCTGTCATTTTGCCAGTTTGTTTACATTCTAAGCGGAAATGATTTTGTCGGATGCTTCGTTCAAAGTTTTTATTTATTGAATTTGTAAAAATATAAAAATGCTCTGTTTCTCAAAATCTAGTGAATGTGGATTGAATAAAATAGTTATTTCACTCAATCTCGTTATACACTACCGTTCAAAAATTTGGGGTCACTTTGAAATTTCCTTATTTTTGAAAGGAAAGCACTGTTCTTTTCAATGAAGATCACTTTAAACTAATCAGAAATACACTCTACACATTGCTAATGTGTTAAATGACTATTCTAGCTGCAAATGTCTGTTTTTTGGTGCAATATCTACATAGGTGTATAGAGGCCCATTTCCAGCAACTATGACTCCAGTGTTCTAATGGTACAATGTGTTTGCTCATTGCCTCAGAAGGCTAATGGATGATTAGAAAACCCTTGTACAATCATGTTAGCACAGCTGAAAACAGTTTAGCTCTTTAGAGACGCTATAAAACTGACCTTCCTTTGAGCAGATTGAGTTTCTGGAGCATCATATTTGTGGGGTCGATTAAATGCTCAAAATGGCCAGAAAAATGTGTTGACTATATTTTCTATTCATTTTACAACTTATGGTGGTAAATTAAAGTGTGACTTTTCATGGAAAACACAAAATTGTCTGGGTGACCCCAAACTTTTGAACGGTAGTGTACATGGCTTATAGTCGTATGACTCAACTTTGTGGAATAATTGTTAAATAGCTTGCCATAATATGAAACTCTTCCATTATGCAGAAGGAACTGACTTGTTGCTAAAGATTGTATCCTGTCACAGTTAATTGTAGTGTGCCAACCAGAGGCTCAGTTGTACAAGAAGCACTGTACTCTCTGAAAGGCTTTCATTTTAAGCATACATTGTATGTACCAAGGGGCCCAGGTGTTACGCTTGATGTACGCACCAAGGGGCCTGGGGCCCGTAGTGGTCAGCGTTAAGCGCCAGGGGGCCTCACGTTAGGCATTTTCAGTCCAGAGGAATGTTTTCAAAGTTCTTAGAACTGCAGGAACTCTGAACAATTGTCGTTTTTAGAACACTTTTGATGGACTTTTTTAGCTCCTACTTCAGAGTAGGTGCTCTCCCAAGCACAAGAGGAACCATGAGTGGCATAAGTGTACACTGATTGGTCCAGATGATGGTTCGAACACCTGAGGCAAAGGAGGCTGCAGTATGCAGCACTGGCAACCAGCAGTTTTAAAAAGTTGTGTAAAATGTGAGCCAACAGCTCTTAATGTCAACATTAAAAAATAGAGGGGGAAATGGACAAACAGTTTACTGACAAAAAGCTTTACTGAACTGATACGCAATTGAGGGAAAACAGTATCTCAGTGAAATATAAACATCTTAATTAAACTATGGTCTTGTCCCTGGATTTTTTAGCCGTCACGTAAGAAAACCCTTAGTCTATGAAATAATAATTCACACCAACATGTTAGGTAAACATATATTAAGCAATCACCAACTATGGATTTGCTCTTTATAATGTAAAATAAAGAATTTACTGTGGCATGAAACACTTCCTTATCTCCTCCATTCTACAGCGCAGTGGAATGATCTGTTTCTATAGAAACATATCTGAAATACAACACATGGAACTGGACAAGTTGATATCTTAATGTTGTTCGTTTGCTGTTTTCACAGCAAAACAAGAACACTGATGGACAGGACACACACAAGTTCGTATGAAAGCTAGTGACATCACTATAGCGAACATCGGCCAGCTTGCATCTCTTCAGCCTTCTTTCTGGGGTGCAAATACGAAAAGAAAAAGCCCTTTAAGATATATATTTTTCAGGGGAGCTCTCCAGGAGGTGGCTTCTCTCAGTGAATTCTGAGAATTGTTTTGTCTGAAAGTGCCTATTGTAACACTGTGAGGGCTCCTTCAACACAACGATAGCACGACAATATTTAGTTGCGCTAACACAAGTACACAAGGGTTTTCTAGCTTTTCATCATGATAAGATTAACTAATACAATGTGCCACAGGAACAAAGGAGTGATGGTTGATGAGAATGGGCATTTGGTATGCCTATGTACAACCCCGATTCCAAAAAAGTTGGGACAAAGTACAAATTGTAAATAAAAACGGAATGCAATGATGTGGAAGTTTCAAAATTCCATATTTTATTCAGAATAGAACATAGATGACATATCAAATGCTTAAACTGAGAAAATGTATCATTTAAAGAGAAAAATTAGGTGATTTTAAATTTCATGACAACACCACATCTCAAAAAAGTTGGGACAAGGCCATATTTACCACTGTGAGACATCCCCTTTTCTCTTTACAACAGTCTGTAAACGTCTGGGGACTGAGGAGACAAGTTCCTCAAGTTTAGGGGTAGGAATGTTAACCCATTCTTGTCTAATGTAGGATTCTAGTTGCTCAACTGTCTTAGGTCTTTTTTGTCGTATCTTCCGTTTTATAATGTGCCAAATGTTTTCTATGGGTGAAAGATCTGGACTGCAGGCTGGCCAGTTCAGTACCCGGACCCTTCTTCTACACAGCCATGATGCTGTAATTGATGCAGTATGTGGTTTGGCATTGTCATGCTGGAAAATGCAAGGTCTTCCCTGAAAGAGACGTCGTCTGGATGGGAGCATATGTTGCTCTAGAACCTGGATATACCTTTTAGCATTGATGGTGTCTTTCCAGATGTGTAAGCTGCCCATGCCACATGCACTAATGCAACCCCATACCATCAGAGATGGAGGCTTCTGAACTGAGCGCTGATAACAACTTGGGTCGTCCTTCTCCTCTTTAGTCCGAATGACACGGCGTCCCTGATTTCCATAAAGAACTTCAAATTTTGATTCATCTGACCACAGAACAGTTTTCCACTTTGCCACAGTCCATTTTAAATGAGCCTTGGCCCAGAGAAGACGTCTGCGCTTCTGGATCATGTTTAGATATGGCTTCTTCTTTGAACTATAGAGTTTTAGCTGGCAACGGCAGATGGCACAGTGAATTGTGTTCACAGATAATATTCTCTGGAAATATTCCTGAGCCCATTTTGTGATTTCCAATACAGAAGTATGCCTGTATGTGATGCAGGGCCGTCTAAGGGCCCAAAGATCACGGGCACCCAGTATGGTTTTCCGGCCTTGACCCTTACGCACAGAGATTCTTCCAGATTCTCTGAATCTTTTGATGATATTATGCACTGTAGATGATGATATGTTCAAACTCTTTGCAATTTTACACTGTCAAACTCCTTTCTGATATTGCTCCACTATTTGTCAGCGCAGAATTAGGGGGATTGGTGATCCTCTTCCCATCTTTACTTCTGAGTGCCACTGCCACTACAGGATGCTCTTTTTATACCCAGTCATGTTTCAAATTGACCTAATGAGTTGCAATTTGGTCCTCCAGCTGTTCCGTTTTTGTACCTTTAACTTTTCCAGCCTCTTATTGCCCCTGTCCCAACTTTTTTGAGATGTGTTGCTGTCATGAAATGTCAAAGAAATTTTGCAGAACTTTGCAGAAACTCCTACGGATTCTTTAAAAAAACTTCAATATTTATTTAGAGCTATAATCAATTCCCACGATGATAAAAGAGTGCATAACATTTACAAACGTACTGTACACCACAGAAAGCACAGACAGCCAGTAAAGAGTCTTATGAAATCGCGCGTTATCTTGTGGTAGCGAGACTTCGTTCCACTTTTGATCATGCGCACACCGCATTGCGAGAATCCCGCCAACCGTGAAGTAACATTTTGTTTGAAAAGTCTATTTCCACCTAAGCCGCGACTGAAAAGATTCTGAATGGGCACTCCGGCAAAGAAATTCAAAACACAATACAGCGGTAGGTTTCTCCCTGAATGGAAGGACTTTTTCAATGGCATAATCCAACCGGCAGCCTCCAAAAACAAAGAATACGCACACTGCACACTGTGTTTGCGTGACATCAAAGTTGCAGCGTCGGGAGTGTATGATGTGAAAGAACATTTCAAATTGAAACTACATCAGCAGAATGCAAGCCAAAGGCAAAATCAGCCACTGATGACAGTATTTGCACGCTCAAAAACTGATATGCCAACAACTGGAAAAGACAGAAAACACAAGGTAGTGGGCGTTTTAGTTCAAGTTAGACAGTGCTCTGTTTACCCCCCCCCATACAAAAAAGAACAGTAAAGAACTTATAAGAGTTTACCACTGTCTTAGTAGTAAATCCTTATAAATATAAGGATAAATCCTTATAAGGATTTATAAATAAATATATATGCCATGTATGATTTACTCCTGAAAGTGGCCCATTTTGCATTTTCCTCATACAAATTTGTGAAAATCTAGTATGTATGAAGTGAACATTGTGCATGGTTTTTACAGATAATGTGTATGATGAATTACACCGTCTTTGTATGCTTCATGTAATGTTTGTAGTTTTAAATTATATTTTACAGTTTAAAATGTATATGCCTTTTATATGTAAATCCACATATGTTTGTGTTGGATTTACATATAAAAGGCATGTACATTTTAAACTGTAAAATATAATTTAAAACTACAAACATTACATGAAGGATGCAAAGACGGTGTAATTCATCATACACATTATCTGTAAAAACCATGCACAATGTTCACTTCATACATACTAGATTTTCATAAAAAATTTGTATGAGGAAAATGTAAAATGAGCCACTTTCAGGAGTAAATCATACATGGCATATATATTTATTTATAAATCTTTATAAGGATTTATCCTTATATTTATAAGGATTTACTACTAAGACAGTGGTAAACTCTTATAAGTTCTTTACTGTTCTTTTTCGTATGGGCCAAAGTAATGCTGACTGTGAGAGAGTTTTCTCTCAAGTCAGGAAGATACACACAGAGAGCAGAAAGAACCTGAATGCAGACACACTGACCTGGCCTACTGCAGTGTAAGATCAACACAGACACTTGCTGTGGCATGCAGCCTAGTGAGGTATTGGTGCAGAGTGCTAAAAAGCTGTCATGGAGTACAATTCAGAACATTAGAGTGACACTTTGTGTTTTTGTCAAACTTGGAACTTTGTATTCATTCTGAAGGTTTATTGTTATTAATATTGAATAAAAAGTAACTGGGATATATCATTGTTAATTATCATTCAAATTTTAGGTAAATTATTTTAATTTGCATCTTATAATGATTTTATGAGGGAAATAAGGATTTTGGAGGTTGGTTATGCAGGTCTGATTGACCAAAGGTTGACATGTATGTTTTGGCATCTTTCCTTATATTTTTTCTATTGTTGCAACTAATCTTATGTCTTGAATATAATTTGAGACAGTACAAAAGTATAAGCCTGTGGCTTCTTTTTGAATACTGTCTCACCATTAGAGATGCATTACATTTGAATTACATTTAACTTTAATGAAAATTACAGATTCATTGATTCATAAAAATATTATACCTTGTCGAGAATTTGGGAGGAATTTGGGTCGTTTAAAAAAAAAATCAAAACCATTTCACGGCACCCAAGAGGAAGTTTTAAATACTCCTCCTGGAAGGTTCATTCCATTCAGGTCAGGTCAGGTTAGGATGATGGCAAGATATAGTTGATATCTCATCTCATCTCATTATCTCTAGCTGCTTTATCCTGTTCTACAGGGTCGCAGGAAAGCTGGAGCCTATCTTGGAAAGGAAATTTTGAAACAGTGCTGTCATTGTGATCTATTGAACCACCACACAACCAAGAAACAAAGACCTAATTCCACTGCATATTGTATACATGCTTGTTTTTTTCCGTAAGTAGACAAGGTTATAAATTTCAAGGTCGGCGGTGCATGGCTCAGGGAAATTGGAACAAAATCTTTAAATGTGATTTCCTTCTTTTTCACTTTTAAGCATAACCAGACTTGACAACGCTCGAACTTTACTTCTGGTTATGATCCACACACACCCCTACATACACAAGAATCACAGTTCAGTTCAGGCCTGAATTTTTTTTTTTAGAACTATACACAGTAGAAAATATTGATTATGGAAAGGTGTTTCTCGGCTGCCAAACACATTTTCCAGTACTGATGTGATAATTATGAATAAGTATGCAACAGTGGCCTATTGTTTATTGTAAAATCTCATCTCATCTCATTATCTGTAGCCGCTTTATCCTGTTCTACAGGGTCGCAGGCAAGCTGGAGCCTATCCCAGCTGACTATGGGCGAAAGGCGGGGTACACCCTGGACAAGATAATAATAATAATAATTCTTGAAAAATAAAAAAAAACGATATGTTCTTACCATCAAATACTTTCATTCCATATTTTGTTGCTTTTTTTGTATTTTTGTGGGTTTTGTTTTCGAGTAGAATTTTTATTTCGTCCTCGGTTGGTTCAGCAACACACTCCACCATTTTGTTTTTCTCTACTCACGGTATATGAGCTGATATCCTAGTAGTACAGTAGCCAATCAGAGCGCACGATTGCTCATATCCGGTGAATGTAGATAGAATAATATCCGTTTATTGCTCGGGAATTTGCTTTAGACTGGCTTCTTATACGGTATTTGTTCAAAAGTGTACTGTATCAGCTAGTATTACAGCATTTAGCTACATGAGATCCAACATGTAAAATAAATGTGACAATAAAATAAAAATTAAAAGTAAAATAAATGATACACAAAAACACAACACTACTGAATCAATCAATCAATCTAATCACTGAATGGTAGCATCATGAAGTGTTTGGGAGCTGTTGAGAGTACTTGTGTGCCTTACACGTTTACATTTACAGTAGCAGTCAAAAGTTTGGGCACCTCATGCAATTTTTTTTCTATATTGTTTTTATTCATTAAAAGACACTTCATGTCTGAAAGTAATGATGGATGCTGTTTCTGTTTACTTCGTTGAGAGGTTCTTGGCATAATATGGATTACTACAGGTATAGTATGAATAGGGCTATTGACTGTGTTTTCATTATAATTATCATTTACTGTTTGATCTCAAACACGGTAACAATGCAAGAAATTGCACTAGGTGACTCCCTCATGAAGCTGGTTAAGATAATGACGATAAAGCTTCATCAAGGTAAACGCTAGGTGCTTTGAAAAATCTAAAGTATGAAAAATATATATTTTTAACACTTTTTTGTTTACCACATAATTCCTTATATGTTCCGTATGTTATTTCATAGCTTGTTCGTTCTACAATGTAGAAAGAGTCAAAATACAACAAACCTTAGAAATTAGTTGGTGTGTCAACACTTTTGACTGCTACTGTACGTGTAATCTTATCAACTTACAGAAAGCGATAACAGCTGAACAGGAACCATGCACAGGTGCCAAATAATGGATTTGGAAGACAGGGATTACTGCTGCTTCCTCTATATGCAAATTCAGGAACTGTCTGTTAAGCAGGATGTTTGAGCAGCGTGACTGAACTTATACTATGACTAGAAAGAATATGGCAGAGGCATCGTGGCTCAGGTGGATAAGGCGCCATACCATAAATCCGGGGACCCGGGTTCGAGTCTGACCCGAGGTCATTTCCTGATCCCTCCCTGTCTCTCTCTCTTGCTCATTTCCTGTCTCTACACTGTTCTATCCAATAAATGTGAAAAAAGCCCAAAAAATATCTTAAAAAAAACAAAACAAGGAAGAATATGGCAGTAACTGATAACAGGGAGAGTGTACGGACTGTCTCACGCCTGCAAGTCATATTTTATGGTTGTTTAACTATATACCTGTATATACAGTGTTCTAAAGTATTCATCCCCCTTGGTGTTTGTCCTGTTTCGGCGCATTACAAGCTGCGACACTGTACACACACACACACAAAATTCAATGCTCTGTAGAGCCACCTTTTGCTACGATTACAGCTACAAGTCTCTTGGGGTATGTCTCTATTAGCTTAGCACATCTAGCCACTGGGATTTTTGCCCATTCCTCAAGGCAAAACTGCTCCAACTCCTTCAAGTCAGATGGGTTGCGTTGGTGTACAGCAATCTTCAAGTTATGCCACAGATTCTCAATTGGATTGAGGTCTGGACTTTGATTAGGCCATTCCAAGACATTTAAATGTTTCCCTTTAAACCACTCCAGTGTAGCTTTAGCAGTATGTCTAGGGTCATTGTCCTGCTGGGACGTGAACCTTCATCCCAGTCTCAAAGCTCTGGCTGACTCAAACAAGTTTTCCTCCAGAATTACCCTGTATTTAGTGCCATCCATCTTTCCTTCAGTCCTGACCAGCTTTCCTGTCCCTGCAAATGAAAAATATCCCCACAGCATGATGCTGCCACCACCATGCTTCACTGTAGGAATGGTGTGTTCTCAGGGTGTTGGGTTTGCACCACACATGGTGTTTCCCATGATGGCCATAAAGTTCAGTTTTAGTCGCATTTGACCAAAGAATCTTCTTCCATGTGTTTGGGGAGTCTGCCACATGCTGTTGGGCAAACTCCAAACAGGTGTTCTTTAAGCAATGGCTTTTTTCTGGCCACTCTTCCATAAAGCCCTGCTCTATGGAGTGTACGGCTTAAAGTGGTCCTATGGACAGATGCTCCCATCTCCGCTGTGGATCTTTGCAGCTCCTTCAGTGTTATCTTTGGTGTCTTTGTTGCATCTCTGATTAATGCCCTCCTTGCCTGGTCTGTAAGTTTTGGTGGGTGGCCTTCTCTTGTCAGGTTTGTAGTGGTGCCATATTCTTTCCATTTTGCTATAATGGATTTAATGGTGCTCCCTGGGATATTCAAAGTTTGGGATATTTTTTTATAACCCAACCCTGATCTATACTTCTCCACAACTTTGTCTCTGACCTGTTTGGAGGCTCGTTGGTTTTCATGTTGCTTGTTTAGTAGTGTTGCAGAGTCAGGGTCCTTCCAGAACAGGTTGATTTATACAGACATCATGTGATGGATCATGTGACACTTGATTGAACACAGGTGGATCTTAATCAACTAATTATGTGACTTATGAAGTGAATTGGTTGGACCAGCTCTTATTTAGGAGTTTCATACGAAAGGGGGTGAAAACCTATGCACTGTCCAGATTTCTGTTTTTTGATCTTAATTATTGTTTGTGTCACAAAAAAAAAAAAACAATTTTCACCTTTAAAGTGGTTGGCATGTTGTGTAAACCAAATTGTGCTAACAGTCCAAATATCCATTTTAATTCCAGCGTGTAATGCGACAATTCAGGACAAACACAAAGAGGAATGAATACTTTTGCAAGATGCTATTATCATGTTATACTTTCCCTGACAACATGTTAAACTTCAAACTTAATTTTCCACACTGGACGCTTGTTCCTTGCGCCACAGGAAGTGGCTGTAATTCACACTTACGCCAGGAGTTTCTTGCGAGCCAGGTCGGCTTTGAGCTTGTGAATATGTTCCATCAGCATCCGCTTGTTCTTGAACACGTTTCCCTTTACCTTTAAATACAGGATGTGGTACCTGAGAGGAGAATTACACAGACAGGAGTGTCCACATATTATAGTCTCGCTGGGAGCAAAGCAGGTTAGAAAAATATTCAGAATCATTGCGTTACCTGAAAATAAATTCCATAAGGAACATTATTCTTAAGTCAACAAGCACAAGACAAGACAGACTGTCTCATCACATTCTAATCATTCAAAACAAACGTGCATTCATGACATCATGGCAAATGAGTTGAATCTCTTTTTCAACAGATTTGACTGTGCCACCCCACCCTCCCCCACTCACCATAGTCCTGACCTATCTGTGTTATCACTCCACCACCCCCCCTCTCCCCTCATAATACCTCTGACACCAACAGCTCCCTCCTCACATCACACCACCCCCCTCCGCTCCCTGCCAGACCAAGCCACACACTCCACCCCGACCTCACTCTACAGGGAGTCACACCTCGGCTACACCCCTCGCCTCTCCATAACAGCTGATCAGGTGTTGAAGGAGCTGAGGAGGATCAAGACGAGGAAAGCTGCTGGCCCTGATGGTATCAACACCAGACTGCTTAAGGACTGTGCAGATCAGCTCTGTGGGATTCTTCTGTACATTTTCAACCTGAGCCTCAGTCTGGAGAAAGTTCCACTTCTGTGGAAAACATCATGTGTGGTTCCAGTTCCCAAGACTGTGTACCCCAGGGAGCCCAACCACTTCCGGCCAGTAGCTTTAACATCTCACCTCATGAAGATCATGGAGAGGATTGTTCTCTCCCACCTGCAACACCTGGTGAACAGTGAGATGGACCCCCTGCAGTTCGCATATCGACCGGGCATTAGTGTGGATGTCGCTGTCATTTACCTGCTACACCGGTCACTGTTGCACCTGGAGGGCACTGGGAGCATTGTGAGAATCATGTTCTTTGACTTCTCCAGTGCTTTCAACACAATCCAGCCATCACTGCTTAGGGGGAAGCTGGAGGGAGCTGGTGTCGACTGCCACCTGGCTGCATGGATCATCGACTACCTCATTAACAGACCACAGTATGTGAGGCTCTGCGACTGCGTGTCTGATGTGGTAGTCTGCAGCACAGGGGCTCCACAGGGTACAGTGCTCTCTCCTTTCCTCTTTACACTTTACACATCTGACTTCAGCTACAACACGGACAGCTGCCACCTCCAGAAGTTCTCTGATGATACAGCCATCGTTGGATGCGTGTCAGAGGGGGACGATCTGGAGTACAGAGAGGTCATCGCCAAATTTGTCGCCTGGTGCGAACTGAACCACCTGCGCATCAACGCCAGCAAGACAAAGGAGGTGGTGATCGATTTCAGAAGGACGGTTTCCCAAATTGCACCAGTGAACATCCAGGGTTTGGACATTGAGATCGTGGAGGAGTACAAATACCTGGGTGTTCACCTCAACAACAAACTGGACTGGACTAACAACACAGATGTCCTGTACAAGAAGGGCCAAAGTCGTCTCCACCACTTGAGAAGACTGAGGTCTTTTGGTGTGTGCAGGACACTGCTTAGGACTTTTTATGACTCTGTGGTAGCATCAGTGATTTTCTACGCTGTGGTCTGCTGGGGCTGTGGAAGTTCAGAGAGGGACAGGAAGAAACTTAATAAACTGGTCAGAAGGGCTGGCTCAGTCTTGAACTGTCCTCTGGACTCCATTGAGGTGGTGGGTGAGAGGAGGATGTTAGCCAAGCTGACCTCAATCATGGATAACCCCTCTCACCCCCTACATGAGGCTGTGAGGGCTTTAAGCAACTCTTTTAATAGTAGACTGCTACACCCACGGTGTAAGAAGGAGAGATACTGCAGGTCATTCATACCGGCTGCTGTCAGACTGTATAACACCCACAACTTGTAAGGTAGCACCAATAACCTGTTTGTCGTTATATTTGCACTACTTCACCACTACTACCTCTGCCATCTCTCATCGATGCAATTATTATGTGCAATAATATAGGCCTTAAACTATTTTTAGGCATACTTACATTATATATATATATATATATAATGTATGTTATTTATAAAATGTATGTTATTTATATATATATATATATGTGCGTATATATACAGAGTCTACCTGTAATGTGCAATTTTTCCGAGCCTCTCAATAAGGCAATTTTTTCTTTTCTATACTTTTTCACGGTAGATGATGCAAATAGCCCTCTGTATTTAATCCTTCGTTAGGCCTAATTTTTATTTCAGTTTTATTTGTTATCGGTTTGACTTTTTCTTGCTACTGTAACACGTGCATTTCCCCTATGCGGGATGAATAAAGTGAATCTAATCTAATCTAATTTAATCTCATCTAAATACATTCCTTTGCTTTCTGTTGCCAAGAAAAACAATCAGCTTCCTTGTTGTCATACTTAATGTTGCAGTCTCGAATTACCCAGCAACACGAAGTACGCAAAAAGGTTTTACGTACAACAACAAGCAGTACACTTTGCAAACATGATCCAGAATAAATCCAGAAGAGATTATTCAACTTATTGAAATATAGTGCTGTGCAAAAATCTTAGACAAATGCCATAGACCAAAAATGGATAAAAAAAAATTGAAATGAAATGTTTTAACATAAAAAATAATAATGTAAACAGTAAGGGCCTTTCTGTGCGGAGTTTGCATGTTCTCCCCATGTCCGCATGGGTTTCCTCCGGGTGCTCCGGTTTCCCCCACAGTCCAAAGACATGCAGGTTAGGTTAACTGGTGTCGCAAACCTATATACACTATATATAGAAGCTATATACACCCTAGGAATACTGACATATTTGCAAGAAGGAATCCAAAACAGCAAGGAATTGCCAAGAAGAAGCGATTTTTGTTGAACTGCTCATTAAGGCTTAATTAGTCCATTACTTCATTAATAATTGTAATGAAGCAAATCTGGGTAAAAGTTATAGGCACCCTATACACCCTAGGATTACCGACATATTTGCAAGAAGGAATCCAAAACAGCAAGGACTTGACCAAGAAGAAGCAATTTTTGTTGAACTGCTCATTAAGGCTTAATTAGTCCATTACTTCATTAATAATTGTAATGAAGCAAATCTGGGTAGAAGTTATAGGCACCCTAGGTACCCCTACCTTCATGCCAGAAAGAATCAAAATCGGTGAAGAATTGAGGGAGAAGAAGCGATTTGTGTGGAAACTGCTCATTAGGGTGTAATTACTCCATATCTTCATTATTAATTGCAATTATGCAAATTTGGGTAGAAGCAATATACACTCCAGGCAGACCTACCTTCCTGCCAAGAAGAATAAAAATCAGTGAAGAATTGAGAGAGAAGACGCGATTTTCATGAAATGTGAACGACGCTGGACAGACGACGGACGACACATGATGGCATAAGATAATAATAATAATAATTATTATTATTATTATTATTATTATTATTATTATTATTTACTGTTTGCAAGACTAAGACCTTATTAATTAATTAACTAACTAATTAATTTTTAATTAATTAGTTAACAAATGCTGGAGAAGGTACTTCTTAGTATAAAGAATCTGAGCTCAAAGCCATATGGCTTTCTTTCTCAAAAGCACTGTGACTATTATAGAGGAAATACTACTTTTATGTCCTGTTTAATGGTGATCATGTTGTGGTAAAACATGAAATCCCTTGGAGTTGTAAACGACTGAATGTTTCCAGTTAGTAGAAAGTAGCCGAGGTGGTAACTATGTGATAATCTAGCTGCTGGATAACTCTTGCATTCTGAAAAAAGGAGATCTTTAATGGATTATTTATCTAGTTAAGGGTTCTTCGCTTCCTGAGAAGGTTCAAACTTGGAAAACTTTCTGATGGTGAAACTCACTGGACATAATGAAGTAGCATTTAATGATTAATGAAATATTTTGGCCAATTAATTTTCTCAAGGTGCTTGAATCCAAATCCCAGAAGACCACGATACAGCACTGAGTAATGTTTTTCATATTGGAACAGTCATTACTGTATAAAATATCCGTCAGTGAGTGGATTTGCCAGACTGTATGTATTACTGACTGAGTATGTTAATATTTGTATGAATGAATATGGCTATTTTAGTAAAATGTAACTAAAACATTAAACCATACACCCTCTATTAAAAATGTATCAGCGTGAAGCGTTTTTGCTTTTTGTTTTTTTGAGAATGCTAGTCACCCTGTCACCTCAACATAGGGTAGACATTATTGCTAGATAAAATAAAAGGATAGCTAGTTGTGATAAGTCAAATAATAAGTATTCTATCCACATTCACTGGATATAAGTAATCGCTCACTCTAATTGGCAACGCTACAACTAGAATATCAGCATAAATATCATGAGTAGAGAAAAACAAAATGGCGGCACGTGTTGCTGAGCTGACTGAGGATGAAATAAAAACTCTACTCGAAAACAAAACCCCCAAAATTATCAAGTATTTAAAAGAAACAGAAATAGCTTTTTTTTTTCTCCCCTCAATATTGCTTGCTCCACACTCCAGCCCAGTCGATGGCAGTAATGCACCTTTTAGTTGGTTTGTCAACCGCCAAAAAAACCCTGAAGAAGAAAAAGAAAACCCCCAAAATACCAAAAAAAGCAACAAAATATGGAATAAAGTATTTGATGATACGAACGTATTTTTTTTGTTTTAAAATAATTATTCTTATAGCATTTTTCACAAATTGCTCCTGTCATTTTGCCAGTTTGTTTACATTCTAAGCGGAAATGATTTTGTCGGATGCTTTGTTCAAAGTTTTTATTTATTGAATTTGTAAAAATATAAAAAGGCTCTGTTTCTCAAAATCTAGTGAATGTGGATTGAAAAAAATATTTCACTCAATCTCATTATACACTACCGTTCAAAAGTTTGGGGTCACTTTGAAATTTCCTTATTTTTGAAAGAAAAGCACTGTTCTTTTCAATGAAGATCACTTTCAACTAATCAGAAATACTCTCTATACATTGCTAATGTGGTAAATGCCTATTCTAGCTGCAAATGTCTGGTTTTTGGTGCAATATCTCCATAGGTGTATAGAGGCCCATTTCCAGCAACTATCACTCCAGTGTTCTAATGGTACAATGTGTTTGCTCATTGCCTCAGAAGGCTAATGGATGACTAGAAAACCCTTGTACAATCATGTTAGCACAGCTGAAAACAGTTTAGCTCTTTAGAGAAGCTATAAAACTGACCTTCCTTTGAGCAGATTGAGTTTCTGGAGCATCACATTTGTGGGGTCGATTAAATGCTCAAAATGGCCAGAAAAATGTCTTGACTATATTTTCTATTCATTTTACAACTTATGGTGGTAAATAAAAGTGTGACTTTTCATGGAAAACACAAAATTGTCTGGGTGACCCCAAACTTTTGAACGGTAGTGTACATGGCTTATAGTCGTATGACTCGACTTTGTGGAATAATTGTTAAATAGCTTGCCATAATATGAAACTTCCATTATGCAGAAGGAACTGACTTGTTGCTAAAGATTGTATCCTGTCACAGTTAATTGTAGTGTGCCAACCAGAGGCTCAGTTGTACAAGAAGCACTGTACTCTCTGAAAGGCTTTCATTTTAAGCATACATTGTAATGTACCAAGGGGCCCAGGTGTTACGCTTAATGTACGCACCAAGGGGCCTGGGGCCCCTAGTGGTCAGCGTTAAGCACCAGGGGGCCTCACGTTAGGCATTTTTAGTCCAGAGGAATGTTTTCAAAGTTCTTAGAACTGCAGGAACTCTGAACAATTGTAGTTTTTAGAACACTTTTGAAGGACTTTTTTCGCTCCTACTTCAGAGTAGGTGCTCTCCCAAGCACAAGAGGAACCATGAGTGGCATAAGTGTACACTGATTGGTCCAGATGATGGTTCGAACACCTGAGGCAAAGGAGGCTGCAGTATGCAGCACTGGCAACCAGCAGTTTTAAAAAGTTGTGTAAAATGTGAGCCAACAGCTCTTAATGTCAGCATTAAAAAATAGAGGGGGAAATGGACAAACAGTTTACTGACAAAAAGCTTTACTGAACTGATATGCAATTGAGGAAAAACAGTATCTCAGTGAAATATGAACATCTTAATTAAACTAAATGGTCTTGTCCCTGGGTTTTTTAGCCGTCACGTAAGAAAACCCTTAGCCTATGAAATAATAATTCACACCAACATGTTAGGTAAACATATATTAAGCAATCACCAACTATGGATTTGCTTTTTATAATGTAAAATAAAGAATTTACTGTGGCATGAAACACTTCCTTATCTCCTCCATTCTACAGCGCAGTGGAATGATCGGTTTCTATAGAAACATATCTGAAATACAACACATGGAACTGTGGGTGGTAGAAATGCGCAACTGGACTTGCTTGAAAATTCTTGAAAACGTTTCACCTCTCGTCCAAAAGGCTTCCTCAGTTCTGAATCTCCACAAACACATGGAACTGGACAAGTTGAAATCTTAATGTTGCTCATTTGCTGTTTTCACAGCAAAACAAGAACACTGATGGACAGGACACACACAAGTTCATATGAAAGCTAGTGACGTCACTATAGCGAACATCGGCCAGCTTGCATCACTTCAGCCTTCTTTCTGGGGTGCAAATACAAACAGAAAAAGCCCTTTAAGATATATATTTTTCAGGGGAGCTCCCCAGGAGGTGGCTTCTCTCAGTGAATTCTGAGAACTGTTTTGTCTGAAAGCGCCTATTGTAACACTGTGAGGGCTCCTTCAACACAACGATAGCACGACGATATTTAGTTGTGCTAACACAAGTACACAAGGGTTTTCTAATGATGAATTAGCCTTTCATCATGATAAGATTAACTAATACAATGTGCCACGGGAACAAAGGAGTGATGGTTGATGAGAATGGGCATTTGGTATGCCTATGTACAACCCCGATTCCAAAAAAGTTGGGACAAAGTACAAATTGTAAATAAAAATGGAATGCAATGATGTGGAAGTTTCAAAATTCCATATTTTATTCAGAATAGAACATAGATGACACACCAAATGTTTAAACTGAGAAAATGTATCATTTAAAGAGAAAAATTAGGTGATTTTAAATTTCATGACAACACCACATCTCAAGTTGGGACAAGGCCATGTTTACCACTGTGAGACATCCCCTTTTCTCTTTACAACAGTCTGTAAACGTCTGGGGACTGAGGAGACAAGTTGCTCAAGTTTAGGGATAGGAATGTTAACCCATTCTTGTCTAATGTAGGATTCTAGTTGCTCAACTGTCTTAGGTCTTTTTTGTCGTATCTTCCGTTTTATGATGCGCCAAATGTTTTCTGTGGGTGAAAGATCTGGACTGCAGGCTGGCCAGTTCAGTACCCGGACCCTTCTTCTACACAGCCATGATGCTGTAATTGATGCAGTATGTGGTTTGCCATTGTCATGTTGGAAAATGCAAGGTCTTCCCTGAAAGAGACGTCGTCTGGATGGGAGCATATGTTGCTCTAGAACCTGGATATACCTTTCAGCATTGATGGTGTCTTGCCAGATGTGTAAGCTGCCCATGCCACGCACTAATGCAACCCCATACCATCAGAGATGCAGGCTTCTGAACTGAGCGCTGATAACAACATGGGTCGTCCTTCTCCTCTTTAGTCCGAATGACACGGCGTCCCTGATTTCCATAAAGAACTTCAAATTTTGATTCGTCTGACCACAGAACAGTTTTCCACTTTGCCACAGTCCATTTTAAATGAGCCTTGGCCCAGAGAAGACGTCTACGCTTCTGGATCATGTTTAGATACGGCTTCTTCTTTGAACTATAGAGTTTTAGCTGGCAACGGCGGATGGCACGGTGAATTGTGTTCACAGATAATGTTCTCTGGAAATATTCTTGAGCCCATTTTGTGATTTCCAATACAGAAGCATGCCTGTATGTGATGCAGTGCCGTCTAAGGGCCCGAAGATCACGGGCACCCAGTATGGTTTTCCAGCCTTGACACTTACGCACAGAGATTCTTCCAGATTCTCTGAATCTTTTGATGATATTATGCATTGTAGATGATAATATGTTCAAACTCTTTGCAATTTTACACTGTCGAACTCCTTTCTGATATTGCTCCACTATTTGTCAGCGCAGAATTAGGGGGATTGGTGATCCTCTTCCCATCTTTACTTCTGAGAGCCGCTGCCACTCCAGGATGCTCTTTTTATACCCAGTCATGTTAATGACCTATTGCCAATTGACCTAATGAGTTGCAATTTGGTCCTCCAGCTGTTCCTTTTTGGTACCTTTAACTTTTCCAGCCTCTTATTGCCCCTGTCCCAACTTTTTTGAGATGTGTTGCTGTCATGAAATTTCAAATGAGCCAATATTTGGCATGAAATTTCAAAATGTCTCACTTTCGACATTTGATATGTTGTCTATGTTCTATTGTGAATACAATATCAGTTTTTGAGATTTGTAAATTATTGCATTCCGTTTTTATTTACAATTTGTACTTTGTCCCAACTTTTTTGGAATCGGGGTTGTACTTGTATTATGGCAATATATTATGGGGATCTACTTATAAAACAAATCTTAATAGACTGATTGTTTTGCAAAAGCATGTCGTACAAATTATCACTAAATCCTCATATGAAGCACATACTGGTCCTTTATTTTATAGATATACAGTGGTGCTTGAAAGTTTGTGAACCCTTTAGAATTTTCTATATTTCTGCATAAATATGACCCAAAACATCCTCAGATTTTCACACAAGTCCTAAAAGTAGATAAAGAGAACCCAGTTAAACAAATTAGACAAAAATATGATACTTGGTCATTTATTTATTGAGGAAAATGATCCAATATTACATATCTGTGACTGGCAAAAGTATGTGAACCTCTAGGATTAGCAGTTAATTTGAAGGTGAAATTAGAGTCCGGTGTTTTCAATCAATTGGATGACAAATCAGGTGTGAGTGGGCACCCTGTTTTATTTAAAGAACAGGGATCTATCAAAGTCTGATCTTCACAACACATGTTTGTGCAAGTGTATCATGGCACGAACAAAGGAGATTTCTGAGGACCTCAGAAAAAGCGTTGTTGATGCTCATCAGGCTGGAAAAGGTTACAAAACCATCTCTAAAAAGTTTGGACTCCACCAATCCACAGTCAGACAGATTGTGTACAAATGGAGGAAATTCAAGACCATTGTTACCCTCCCCAGGACTGGTTGACCAACAAAGATCACTCCAAGAGCAAGGCGTGTAATAGTTGGCGAGGTCACAAAGGACCCCAGGGTAACTTCTAAGCAACTGAAGGCCTCTCTCACATTGGCTAATGTTAATGTTCATGAGTCCACCATCAGGAGAACACTGAACAACAATGGTGTGCATGACAGGGTTGCAAGGAGAAAGCCACTGCTCTCCAAAAAAACTTGCTGCTTGTCTGCAGTTTGCTAAAGATCGCATGGAAAAGCCAGAATGCTATTGGAAAAATGTTTTGTGGATGGCTGAGCCCAAAATTGAACAATTTGGTTTAAATGAGAAGCGTTAAGTTTGGAGAAAGGAAAACACTGCATTCCAGTATAACAACCTTATCCCATCTGTGAAACATGGTGGTGGTAGTATCGTGTTTTGGGCCTGTTTTGCTGCATCTGGGCCAGGACGGCTTGCCATCATTGATGGAGCAATGAATTCTGAATTTTACCAGGGAATTCTAAAGGAAAATGTCAGGACATCTGTCCACGAACTGAATTTCAAGAGAAGGTGGGTCATGCAGCAAGACAACGACCCTAAGCACACAAGTCGTTCTACCAAAGAATGGTTAAAGAAGAATAAAGTTCATGTTTTGGAATGGCCTAGTCAAAGTCCTGACCTTAATCCAATCAAAATGTTGTGGAAGGACCTGAAGCGAGCAGTTCACGTGAGGAAACCCACCAACATCCCAGAGTTGTAGCTGTTCTGTACGGAGGAACGGGCTAAAATTCCTCCAAGCCAGTGTGCAGGACTGATCAACAGACACCGGAAACATTTAGTTGCAGTTATTGCTGCACAAGGGGGTCACACCAGATACTGAAAGCAAAGGTTCACATACTTTTGCCACTCACAGATATGTAATATTGGATCATTTTCCTCAATAAATAAATGACCAAGTATAATATTTTTGTCTCATTTGTTTAACTGGGTTCTCTTTATCTACTTTTAGGACTTGTGTGAAAATCTGAGGATGTTTTATGCCATATTTTTGCAGAAATATAGAAAATTCTAAAGGGTTCACAAACTTTTAAGCACCACTGTAATTTGCTAAATTTGAATAACATTCACTCTTTACAAGTAGGACTAGTCATGTACTCTGTTCATTTTAATACTATACCAGAAACATTTAAAAGTATTTTTTGTAAAAAAATTTCAAATTAATCAACATGCTACTAGATACTCAAGCAATTATAGAGTTAAGCTTTGCAGAAACTCCTGTGGATGTTCTATCAGTCTTGACTTGAAGTCGCCAGTGTCCTGTTTTACACTGTGGTGTGTGTGTGTGGGGGGGCAGCACATCCAAGAAGGA
This sequence comes from Neoarius graeffei, assembly GCF_027579695.1. NCBI lineage: Eukaryota > Metazoa > Chordata > Actinopteri > Siluriformes > Ariidae > Neoarius > Neoarius graeffei. The sequence continues at coordinate 51,392,491 of NC_083588.1, read as the reverse complement.
CCCATCCAGGCTGGACAAACTGATCAGGCCGGCCGGCTCTGTGGTTGGCGTGAAGCTGGACTCTCTGGTGATGGTGGCAGAGAAGAGGACTAGGGATAAAACTCCTTTGTCCATCACGCCATCAGACTGTACAACTCCTCTCTGGGGGGGGGGAGGGGTAACAGGAGGACAGAGGACAGGAAGGAGCAGTAGCCGAGCCTAACAATAAGCAATACTGGACAATGTGCAATATAATGTGCAATATCTCTACTGCTGCCCTGCCTGTTCCTCTCTTCCCAATATCTTATTCTTTTTTATTTGTATATGTAAATACTTAATTTAATTTATCTAGAAGTTTTTTCTCTAATTTCTATTCTCTGTTTATCCTGTCATGATACTGCTGGAATTTTAATTTCCCTGAGGGAACCCACCCAAAGGGATCAATAAAGTTCTATCTAATCTAATCTAATCTAATCTCTACAAATTTACTCTTGCCGCTAATGGGCCTAAATTATGGAATTCCCTTAGTCTGGTTAACACCAGACCATATCACAAGTGAAATATGGTCTGGAATCCGCCTATTGAATTTCTCGTAGGGGAGGTGTGGTTTACGATTGTCAACGGCCATTTATTGGACTTTGCGAATGTCTATCATTTGGCGTATACGTAGCCCATGGCCAATCATGGCAGTTGTACCCGGTGACGTAGTTAGAGCGACGAAGAAAGACTGTAACGCCAAACGCTGTTCTTTTTTAAAAACAAACTTTTGCTCTAAACTATTCAGAACAGTGTCTAAAGCTTGATCAAAAGTTTGGTTCGTATCGCTCACCGCCATGTTAAATATGATCCGTAAACAGTCAAACTACAAGCTTCCGTTTGTCGAGTAGTACGCGTCACCGTCTTTCCACCCCTCCCCACTCTCTGATTGGCTCCCTAACTCTTGCGAGCCTTTAGACCATAGTTTCCAGGCTGTCTTTTCAGATCGGAACGATTGTGCAAAGCAGCATGGGATTTCCCAGGCTAGAATTCCCTCCTGAAGGAACTTAAATCTGAGTCAACCATCATTAAATTAAAAAAAAAAAACTTGAAGCAATATTTACTCAGTTTAGCAAAACCTTAGGAAGTTTGTATTTAAAGTGTCAAATGTTATTGAAATTGTTGTTTTACTGTTTACAGTTTATTTAGCAATTGTTACTCAGTTAATTGAGGATTACTTATTTTTGGCATACATGTCAACCTATACGGAATGTCCGTATTTTATACGGATTTGATTCAATAAACGTAGTATATGGGCGTACAAATAAAGTTATATGGATTCTTTAAAAAAACTTCAATATTTATTTAAAGCTATAATCAATTCCCACAATGATAAAAGAGCGCATAACATTTACAAACGTACTGTACACCACAGAAAGCACAGCCAGCCAGTAAAGAGTCTTATGAAATTGCGCATTATCTCGTGGTAGCGAGACTTCGTTCCACTTTTGATCATGCGCACACCGCATTGCGAGAATCCCGCCAACCGTGAAGTAACATTTTGTTTGAAAAGTGTATTTCCACCTGAGCCGCGACTGAAAAGATTCTGAATGGGCACTCCGGCAAAGAAATTCAAAACACAATACAGTGTTTTTGTCGGGACTTTCTGTCAACACCATAAGATTTTTCTAAAAACGCAAAAAATCAGGCATTATAGTGGCCAACTCACATTCTAAGGACCCCTTTTCTGCTCCCTGTGTGGTGGACATGCCATGAGGGCTCTGCTCTGGTAAGTTAATATTTCACATATTTGTCTTAAATTATCTTCTTTTACAAAACCACCTATGTCACAACCATAGAGTGTCAACACCATGGTCGATAAAATTCAAGGTTTATGTGATTTTATTCAGAAATAAAAGTTTAATCTAACTTTATTTTGGAGGCCATAAGCAGCTGGTGAAAAACAAGATGGCTCCTGCAAAGAAAACACATGTTATGATGAAAAGTTGAAGATTTCGTCAACTCCGTAAGACTCCATCAGACGTCAACTCCATAAGAAAATTTGTCTTATGGATTTGACCACTTAACTTATGGTGTTGACAAATGGGACTTGAATGTATTATTTACCCATTTAATTAAATTTTATACATTGACATTGTAGTTTTATTATTTTATATTTTAATAACATACATTCATTCAATATGAAATACACAGAAGATAATTATTTCTTTTGTAATACTGAATTCAGTCTGTATGTACTGTGTGTGTGCGCGCACGTGCGTGCGTGCGTGTGTGTGTGTGTGTGTGTTCATTATGTGAGAAATAAGTAAGTTACAATACAATACACGTTATGTTTTCCATTTAAGGTGCTTAAATAACGAAGAGCTTTTGTATTATTTGAACAATCATATTTGTTGAATATGGTATAATTATTATTATGCTGATTTCAATCTGTCTATTATAAGGAAAGTAAGTCAAGTACACACATGTATACATTTCATCAGCTTGTGTCCAGCAAGCTAAGTGGAGTCCACCTACACTATGTCAGCAATGATGATTTCCTGACTTATGATGCTGTTCTCCCCCAGTCCCTACGATCCATCCCGGGAACAAGAAAGGTTCATCAAGTTGTAGCTCAGGGCAATATGATCTACTGTAGGCATATTTCATGCTTTTGTAATGAGCCACAAATCTGCCGCTGTTTTAATCCAGTTGCACACCACCACACTCAGCATGCAGATGAACATGGGGCTGTTCAGAGTCCTCTTGCGATGTTGGTAGAAGCAATGGAGAAGGAGCCATCCAGAGCACCTGAGGGCTTAATGTCAGCAGTGGGGCTGAGTGATCTCCACACAGGAGATTGGCTCTCTGTGGTTTACGACTACAATTGGTGGCTGGCTAAAGTGCTTAAAACCGATCAAGAACAAAGGGATGTCCAAGTAGAATTTTTTCACCCTCATGGGCCAAGCAGTCGTTTCCAGAGGAAACAAGGGGGTCAGGATGTCTGCTATGTCCCATTTGCTGACATCATAGTCAAACACCAATCATCACCAGTTCGTACAAGCCGCTCCAGAGAAATCTATCAGCTCTCCCCAGAAGTCATGGACTTCATAGATGAAGAACTTTTCAATCGGTTGTTGCCAGGTCTTTAAATTCATGCCATGACATTGGATGAGTTCAAGATTTTCAGAGATGTTTACATTCAAAGGCTGAATTACTGAATGTTCTGAATGTTCTTTGTCCATGATCCACATATTTGATGAGATGGACTGTTCAAGAGATTAGAAAAGTCTACTGCCCAGTTACTGTTTTTAAAGTGGGTGTGAGTGCAAAAAAAATGAGTTTTTGAAGTTCAATGGTCATGGTAAATGAAGTTATACCCTGTTCTCTTCTAATCCGTCAACACCGTAAGATGTGTGTCAACTCCATCAACAGCTCGTCAACTCCATAAGATGAGTTTTCTTTTCATTTTTGTTTTTAAAAGGAGATTTTATTATATTGTCTCAGATTATCTCTATAAAAACACTGCATTTCCTAAATGAATTTGTAATTTTTATATAGCTGAATACCATTGTCTGTTTTTTAGATTAAAAACTAAATGTGAAAATGTATATTTCCCCACTAATAATAAGCGATAGCTCCATAATTTATTTATTTTAAGTAATCGTAGTAGTTTGAAAATGTGGATAGATCAGCGCAGATTAAAATTATCTCCAATATTCAAAAGAACTGCAATAATTTTATTCAAAATACATATTTTCTAGGTTTCTGTGTGTCTTATGGTGTTGACAAAATTCCATGCTTGTCCAGCAATCATGACAAAAATGTTAAAAATGTTAAACCTGGGAGATTGTATTTTGACAGCATTAAAAGGCCAACATCTGGGGCAACTATAATATATAAATATATTTTGGAAAAATCAACATTTTATTTTTAGAAACTAAAAACCCATTTTATCCCTTGTCTCAAGAATCCCTGACATATATATATATATAATGTATGTTATTTATATATATATGTGCGTGTATATATACAGAGTCTACCTGTAATGTGCAATTTTTCCGAGCCTCTCAATAAGGCAATTTTTTCTTTTCTATACTTTTTCACGGTAGATGATGCAAATAGCCCTCTGTATTTAATCCTTCGTTAGGCCTAATTTTTATTTCAGTTTTATTTGTTATCTGTTTGACTTTTTCTTGCTACTGTAACACGAGAATTTCCCCGATGCGGAATGAATAAAGTGAATCTAATCTAATCTAATTTAATCTCATCTAAATACATTCCTTTGCTTTCTGTTGCCAAGAAGAACAATCAGCTTCCTTGTTTTCATACTTAATGTTGCAGTCTCGAATTACCCAGCAACACGAAGTACGCAAAAAGATTTTACGTACAACAACAAGCAGTATACTTTGCAAACATGATCCAGAATAAATCCAGAAGAGATTATTCAACTTATTGAAATACAGTGCTGTGCAAAAATCTTAGACAAATGCCATAGACCAAAAATGGATAAAAAAAATTTAAATGAAGTGTTTTAACATAAAAAATAATAATGTAAACAGTAAGGGCCTTTCTGTGCGGAGTTTGCATGTTCTCCCCATGTCCGCATGGGTTTCCTCCGGGTGCTCTGGTTTCCCCCACAATCCAAAGACATGCAGGTTAGGTTAACTGGTGTCGCAAACCTATATACACTATATATAGAAGCTATATACACCCTAGGAATACCGACATATTTGCAAGAAGGAATCCAAAACAGCGAGGAATTGCCAAGAAGAAGCGATTTTTGTTGAACTGCTCATTAAGGCTTAATTAGTCCATTACTTCATTAATAATTGTAATGAAGCAAATCTGGGTAGAAGTTATAGGCACCCTAGTTACCCCTACCTTCATGCCAGAAAGAATCAAAATCGGTGAAGAATTGAGGGAGAAGAAGCGATTTGTGTGGAAACTGCTCATTAGGGGGTAATTACTCCATATCTTCATTATTAATTGCAATTATGCAAATTTGGGTAGAAGCAATATACACTCCAGGCAGACCTACCTTCCTGCCAAGAAGAATAAAAATCAGTGAAGAATTGAGAGAGAAGACGCGATTTTCATGAAATGTGAACGACGCTGGACAGACGACGGACGACACATGATGGCATAAGATAATAATAATAATAATAATAATAATAATAATTCTTTACCGTTTGCAAGACTAAGACCTTATTAATTAATTAACTAACTAATTAATTATTAATTAATTAGTTAAAAAATGCTGGAGAAGGTACTTCTTAGTATAAAGAATCTGAGCTCAAAGCCATATGGCTTTGTTTCTCAAAAGCACTGTGACTATTATAGAGGAAATACTACTTTTATGTCCTGTTTAATGGTGATCATGTTGTGGTAAAACATGAAATCCCTTGGAGTTGTAAACGACTGAATCTTTCCAGTTAGTAGAAAGTAGCCGAGGTGGTAATTATGTGATAATCTAGCTGCTGGATAACCCTTGCATTCTGAAAAAAGGAGATCTTTAATTGATTATTTATCTAGTTAAGGGTTCTTCGCTTCCTGAGAAGGTTCAAACTTGGAAAACTTTCTGATGGTGAAACTCACTGGACATAATGAAGTAGCATTTAATGATTAATGAAATATTTTGGCCAATTAATTTTCTCAAGGTGCTTGAATCCAAATCCCAGAAGACCACGATACAGCACTGAGTAATGTTTTTCATATTGGAACAGTCATTACTGTATAAAATATCCGTCAGTGAGTGGATTTGCCAGACTGTATGTATTACTGACTGAGTATGTTAATATTTGTATGAATGAATATGGCTATTTTAGTAAAATGTTACTAAAACATTAAACCATACACCCTCTATTAAAAATGTATCAGCGTGAAGCGTTTTTGCTTTTTGTTTTTTTGAGAATGCTAGTCACCCTGTCACCTCAACATAGGGTAGACATTATTGCTAGATAAAATAAAAGGATAGCTAGTTGTGATAAGTCAAATAATAAGTATTCTATCCACATTCACTGGATATAAGTAATCGCTCACTCTAATTGGCTACTCTACAACTAGAATATCAGCTTAAATATCGTGAGTAGAGAAAAACAAAATGGCGGCACGTGTTGCTGAGCTGACTGAGGATGAAATAAAAACTCTACTCGAAAACAAAACCCAAAAAATTATCAAGTATTTAAAAGAAACAGAAATAGCTTTTTTCTCCCCCCAATATTGCTTGCTCCACACTCCAGCCCAGTCGATGGCAGTAATGCACCTTTTAGTTGGTTTGTCAACCGCCAAAAAAACCCTGAAGAAGAAAAAGAAAACCCCCAAAATACCAAAAAAAGCAACAAAATATGGAATAAAAGTATTTGATGATACGAACGTATTTTTTTTGTTTTAAAATAATTATTCTTATAGCATTTTTCACAAATTGCTCCTGTCATTTTGCCAGTTTGTTTACATTCTAAGCGGAAATGATTTTGTCGGATGCTTTGTTCAAAGTTTTTATTTATTGAATTTGTAAAAATATAAAAATGCTCTGTTTCTCAAAATCTAGTGAATGTGGATTGAAAAAAATATTTCACTCAATCTCATTATACACTACCGTTCAAAAGTTTGGGGTCACTTTGAAATTTCCTTATTTTTGAAAGAAAAGCACTGTTCTTTTCAATGAAGATCACTTTAAACTAATCAGAAATACTCTCTATACATTGCTAATGTGGTAAATGACTATTCTAGCTGCAAATGTCTGGTTTTTAGTGCAATATCTACATAGGTGTATAGAGGCCCATTTCCAGCAACTATCACTCCAGTGTTCTAATGGTACAGTGTGTTTGCTCATTGCCTCAGAAGGCTAATGGATGATTAGAAAACCCTTGTACAATCATGTTAGCACAGCTGAAAACAGTTTAGTCCAGATAAATAGGTAGTGGGCGTTTTAGTTCAAGTTAGACAGTGCTCTGTTTACCCCAAAGTAATGCTGACTGTGAGAGAGTTTTCTCTCAAGTCAGGAAGATACACACAGAGAGCAGAAAGAACCTGAATGCAGACACACTGACCTAGCCTACTGCAGTGTAAGATCAACACAGACACTTGCTGTGGCATGCAGCCTAGTGAGGTATTGGTGCAGAGTGCTAAAAAAGCTGTCATGGAGTACAATTCAGAACATTAGAGTGACACTTTGTGTTTTTGTCAAACATTGGAGCTTTGTATTCATTCTGAAGGTTTATTGTTATTAATATTGAATAAAAAGTAACTGGGATATATCATTGTTAATTATCATTCAAATTTTAGGTAAATTATTTTAATTTGCATCTTATAAGGATTTTATGAGGGAAATAAGGATTTTGGAGGTTGGTTATACAGGTCTGGTTGACCAAAGGTTGACATGTATGTTTTGGCATCTTTCCTTATATTTTTTCTATTGTTGCAACTAATCTTATGTCTTGAATATAATTTGAGACAGTACAAAAGTATAAGCCTGTGGCTTCTTTTTGAATACTGTCTCACCATTAGAGATGCATTACATTTGAATTACATTTAACTTTAATTAAAATTACAGATTCATTGATTCATAAAAATATTATACCTTGTCGAGAATTTGGGAGGAATTTGGGTCGTTTAAAAAAAAATCAAATCCATTTCACGGCACCCAAGAGGAAGTTCTAAATACTCCTCCTGGAAGGTTCATTCCATTCAGGTCAGGTCAGGTTAGGATGATGGCAAGATATAGTTGATATCTCATCTCATCTCATTATCTCTAGCTGCTTTATCCTGTTCTACAGGGTCGCAGGAAAGCTGGAGCCTATCTTGCAAAGGAAATTTTGAAACAGTGCTGTCATTGTGATCTATTGAACCACCACACAACCAAGAAACAAAGACCTACGGTAATTCCACTGCATATTGTATACATGCTTGGTTTTTTTTCCATAAGTAGACAAGGTTATAAATTACAAGGTCGGCGGTGCATGGCTCAGGGAAATTGGAACAAAATCTTTAAATGTGATTTTCTTCTTTTTCACTTTTAAGCATAACCAGACTTGACAATGCTCGAACTTTACTTCTGGTTGTGATCCACACACACCCCTACATACACAGGAATCACAGTTCAGTTCAGGCCTGAATTTTTTTTAGAACTATACACAGTAGAAAATATTGATTATGGAAAGGTGTTTCTCGGCTGCCAAACACATTTTCCATTACTGATGTGATAATTATGAACAATTATGCAACAGTGGCCTATTGTCTATTGTAAAATCTCATCTCATCTCATTATCTGTAGCCGCTTTATCCTGTTCTACAGGGTCGCAGGCAAGCTGGAGCCTCTCCCAGCTGACTATGGGCGAAAGGCGGGGTACACCCTGGACAAGATAATAATAATAATAATAATAATAATAATAATTCTTGAAAAAAAAAACGATATGTTCTTACCATCAAATACTTTCATTCCATATTTTGTTGCTTTTTTTGTATTTTTGCGGGTTTTGTTTTCGAGTAGAATTTTTATTTCATCTTCAGTTGGTTCAGCAACACGCGCCTCCATTTTGTTTTTCTCTACTCACAGTATATGAGCTGATATCCTAGTAGTAAAGTAGCCAATCAGAGCGAACGATTGCTCATATCTGGTGAATGTAGATAGAATAATATCCGTTTATTGCTCGGGAATTTGCTTTAGACTGGCTTCTTATACGGTATTTGTTCAAAAGTGTATTAGCTAGTATTACAGCATTTAGCTACATGAGATCCAACATATAAAATAAATGTGACAATAAAATAAAAATTAAAAGTAAAATAAATGATACACAAAAACACAACACTACTGAATCAATCTAATCACTGAATGGTAGCATCATGAAGTGTTTGGGAGCTGTTGAGAGTACTTGTGCACCTTACACATTTATATTTACAATAGCAGTCAAAAGTTTGGGCACCTCATGCAATTTCTCATCTCATCTCATACTCATCTCATCTCATACTCTCTAGCCGCTTTATCCTTCTACAGGGTCGCAGGCAAGCTGGAGCCTATCCCAGCTGACTACAGGCGAAAGGCGGGGTACACCCTGGACAAGTCGCCAGGTCATCACAGGGCTGACACAGAGACACAGACAACCATTCACACCTACGGTCAATTTAGAGTCACCAGTTAACCTAACCTGCATGTCTTTGGACTGTGGGGGAAACCGGAGCACCCGGAGGAAACCCACGCGGACACGGGGAGAACATGCAAACTCCGCACAGAAAGGCCCTCGCCAGCCACGGGGCTCGAACCCGGACCTTCTTGCTGTGAGGCGACAGCGCTAACCACTACACCACCGTGCCGCCCCCCCATGCAATTTTTTTTTCTATATTGTTTTTATTCATTAAAAGACACTTCATGTCTGAAAGTAATGATGGATGCTGTTTCTGTTTACTTCGTTGAGAGGTTCTTGGCATAATATGGATTACTACAGGTGTAGTATGAATAGGGCTATTGACTGTGTTTTCATTATAATTATCATTTACTGTTTGATCTCAAACACGGTAACAATGCAAGAAATTGCACTAGGTGACTCCCTCATGAAGCTGGTTAAGATAATGACGATAAGGCTTCATCAAGGTAAACGCTAGGTGCTTTGAAAAATCTAAAGTATGAAAAATATATATTTTTTAGCACTTTTTTTGTTTACCACATAATTCCTTATATGTTCCGTATGTTATTTCATAGTTTGTTCGTTCTACAATGTAGAAAGAGTCAAAATACAACAAACCTTAGAAATTAGTTGGTGTGTCAACACTTTTGACTGCTACTGTACGTGTAATCTTATCAACTTACAGAAAGCGATAACAGCTGAAGAGGAACCATGCACAGGAGCCAAATAATGGATTTGGAAGACAGGGATTACTGCTGCTTCCTCTATATGCAAATTCAGGAACTGTCTGTTAAGCAGGATGTTTGAGCAGCGTGACTGAACTTATACTATGACTAGAAAGACTATGGTGGGGGCATCGTGGCTCAGGTGGATAAGGCGCCATACCATAAATCCGGGGACCTGGGTTCAAGTCCGACCCGAGGTCATTTCCTGATCCCTCTCCGTCTTTCTCTCCCGCTCATTTCCTGTCTCTGCACTATTCTATCCAATAAATGTGAAAAAAGCCCAAAAAATATCTTTACAAAAAAAAACAAGAAAGAATATGGCAGTAACTGATAACAGGGAGAGTGTACGGATGGTCTCACGCCTGCAAGTCATATTTTATGGTTGTTTAACTATATACCTGTATATACAGTGTTCTAAAGTATTCATCCCCCTTGGTGTTTGTCCTGTTTTGACATATTACAAGCTGCAACACTGTACACACATACAAAATTCAATACTCTGTAGAGCCACCTTTTGCTACGATTACAGCTACAAGTCTCTTGGGGTATGTCTCTATTAGCTTAGCACATCTAGCCACTGGGATTTTTGCCCATTCCTCAAGGCAAAACTGCTCCAACTCCTTCAAGTCAGATGGGTAGCGTTGGTGTACAGAAATCTTCAAGTTATGCCACAGATTCTCAATTGGATTGAGGTCTGGACTTTGATTAGGCCATTCCAAGACATTTAAATGCTTCCCTTTAAACCACTCCAGTGTAGCTTTAGCAGTATGTTTAGGGTCATTGTCCTGCTGGGACGTGAACCTTCATCCCAGTCTCAAAGCTCTGGCCGACTCAAACAAGTGTTCCTCCAGAATTGCCCTGTATTTAGTGCCATCCATCTTTCCTTCAGTCCTGACCAGCTTTCCTGTCCCTGCAAATGAAAAATATCCCCACAGCATGATGCTGCCACCACCATGCTTCACTGTAGGAATGGTGTGTTCTCAGGGTGTTGGGTTTGCACCACACATGGTGTTTCCCATGATGGCCATAAAGTTCAGTTTTAGTCACATTTGACCAAAGAATCTTCTTCCATGTGTTTGGGGAGTCTGCCACATGCTGTTGGCCAAACTCCAAACAGGTGTTCTTTAAGCAATGGCTTTTTTCTGGCCACTCTTCCATAAAGCCCTGCTCTATGGAGTGTACGGCTTAAAGTGGTCCTATGGACAGATGATCCCATCTCCGCTGTGGATCTTTGCAGCTCCTTCAGTGTTATCTTTGGTGTCTTTGTTGCATCTCTGATTAATGCCCTCCTTGCCTGGTCTGTAAGTTTGGTGGGTGGCCTTCTCTTGTCAGGTTTGTAGTGGTGCCGTATTCTTTCCATTTTGCTATAATGGATTTAATGGTACTCCCTGGGATAGTCAAAGTTTGGGATATTTTTTTATAACCCAACCCTGATCTATACTTCTCCACAACTTTGTCTCTGACCTGTTTGGAGGCTCGTTGGTTTTCATGTTGCTTGTTTAGTAGTGTTGCAGAGTCAGGGTCCTTCCAGAACAGGTTGATTTATACAGACATCATGTGATGGATCATGTGACACTTTGATTGAACACAGGTGGATCTTAATCAACTAATTATGTGACTTATGAAGTGAATTGGTTGGACCAGCTCTTATTTAGGAGTTTCATACGAAAGGGGGTGAAAACCTATGCACTGTCCAGATTTCTGTTTTTTCATCTTAATTATTGTTTGTGTCACAATTTAAAAAAAAAAAACAATTTTCACCTTTAAAGTGGTTGGCATGTTGTGTAAACCAAATTGTGCTAACAGTCCAAATATCCATTTTAATTCCAGCTTGTAATGCGACAATTCAGGACAAACACAAAGAGGAATGAATACTTTTGCAAGATGCTATTATCATGTTATACTTTCCCTGACAACATGTTAAACTTCAAACTTAATTTTCCACACTGGACGCTTGTTCCTTGCGCCGCAGGAAGTGGCTGTAATTCACACTTACGCCAGGAGTTTCTTGCGAGCCAGGTCGGCTTTGAGCTTGTGAATATGTTCCATCAGGATCCGCTTGTTCTTGAACACGTTTCCCTTTACCTTTAAATACAGGATGTGGTACCTGAGAGGAGAATTGCACAGACAGGAGTGTCCACATATTATAGTCTCGCTGGGAGCAAAGCAGGTTAGAAAAATATTCAGAATCATTGCGTTACCTGAAAATAAATTCCATAAGGAACATTATTCTTAAGTCAACAAGCACAAGACAAGACAGACTGTCTCATCACATTCTAATCATTCAAAACAAACATGCATTCATGACATCGTGGCAAATGAGTTGAATCTCTTTTTCAACAGATTTGACTGTGCCACCCCACCCTCCCCCACTCACCATAGTCTTGACCTGTCTGTGTTATCACTCCACCACCACCCCCTCCCCTCATAATACCTCAAACACCAACAGCTCCCTCCTCACACCACACCACCCCCCTCCGCTCCCTGCCAGACCAAGCCACACACTCCACCCCGACCTCACTCTACAGGAGTCACACCTCGGCTACACCCCTCGCCTCTCCATAACAGCTGATCAGGTGTTGAAGGAGCTGAGGAGAATCAAGACGAGGAAAGCTGCTGGCCCTGATGGCATCAACACCAGACTGGTTAAGGACTGTGCAGATCAGCTCTGTGGGATTCTTCTGTACATTTTCAACCTGAGCCTCAGTCTGGAGAAAGTTCCACTTCTGTGGAAAACATCATGTGTGGTTCCAGTTCCCAAGACTGTGTACCCCAGGGAGCCCAACCACTTTCGGCCAGTAGCTTTAACGTCTCACCTCATGAAGATCTCATCTCATCTCATCTCATTATCTCTAGCCGCTTTATCCTTCTACAGGGTCGCAGGCAAGCTGGAGCCTATCCCAGCTGACTACGGGCGAAAGGCGGGGTACACCCTGGACAAGTCGCCAGGTCATCACAGGGCTGACACATAGACACAGACAACCATTCACACTCACATTCATACCTACGGTCAATTTAGAGTCACCAGTTAACCTAACCTGCATGTCTTTGGACTGTGGGGGAAACCGGAGCACCCGGAGGAAACCCACGCGGACAACAAGCAAACTCCACACAGAAAGGCCCTCGCCGGCCCCGGGTCTCGAACCCAGGACCTTCTTGCTGTGAGGCGACAGCGCTAACCACTACACCACCGTGCCGCCCTCTCATGAAGATCATGGAGAGGATTGTTCTCTCCCACCTCCAACACCTGGTGAACAGTGAGATGGACCCCCTGCAGTTCGCATATCGACCGGGCATTGGTGTGGATGACGCTGTCATTTACCTGCTACACTGGTCACTGTTGCACCTGGAGGGCACTGGGAGCATTGTGAGAATCATGTTCTTTGACTTCTCCAGTGCTTTCAACACAATCCAGCCATCACTGCTTAGGGGGAAGCTGGAGGGAGCTGGTGTCGACTGCCACCTGGCTGCATTGATCATTGACTACCTCATTAACAGACCGCAGTATGTGAGGCTCCGCGACTGCGTGTCTGATGTGGTAGTCTGCAACACAGGGGCTCCACAGGGTACAGTGCTCTCTCCTTTCCTCTTTACACTTTACACATCTGACTTCAGCTACAACACGGACAGCTGCCACCTCCAGAAGTTCTCTGATGATACAGCCATCGTTGGACGTGTGTCAGAGGGGGACGATCTGGAGTACAGAGAGGTCATCACCAACTTTGTCGCCTGGTGCGAACTGAACCACCTGCGCATCAACGCCAGCAAGACAAAGGAGGTGGTGATCGATTTCAGAAGGACGGTTTCCCAAATTGCACCAGTGAACATCCAGGGTTTGGACATTGAGATCGTGGAGGAGTACAAATACCTGGGTGTTCACCTCAACAACAAACTGGACTGGACTAACAACACAGATGTCCTGTACAAGAAGGGCCAAAGTCGTCTCCACCTCTTGAGAAGACTGAGGTCTTTTGGTGTGTGCAGGACACTGCTTAGGACTTTTTATGACTCTGTGGTAGCATCAGTGATTTTCTACACTGTGGTCTGCTGGGGCTGTGGAAGTTCAGAGAGGGACAGGAAGAAACTTAATAAACTGGTCAGAAGGGCTGGCTCAGTCTTGAACTGTCCTCTGGACTCCATTGAGGTGGTGGGTGAGAGGAGGATGTTAGCCAAGCTGACCTCAATCATGGATAACCCCTCTCACCCCCTACATGAGGCTGTGAGGGCTTTAAGCAACTCTTTTAGTAGTAGACTGCTACACCCACGGTGTAAGAAGGAGAGATACCGCAGGTCATTCATACCGGCTGCTGTCAGACTCTATAACACCCACAACTTGTAACGTAGCACCAATAACCTGTTTGTCATTATATTTGCACTACTTCACCACTACTACCTCTGCCATCTCTCATCGATGCAATTATTATGTGCAATAATATAGGCCTTAAACTATTTTTATGCATACTTACATTATATATATATATATCAGGGATTCTTGAGATGAGGGACAAAACCTGTCCGGGAGATAAAACTCATTGTAATGATTAAAATGTGTTTAGAAAATGTCAAATAACTTGATTAAACAATAAAACAACAACATATATATACACTACAAAATGTTAATTAATGTTTTTTTACACATATATTGTATTTTAAATAGCCTAGTGTGCTGCCTGAACCTAAAAATACCCATGTCCGAAAGCACGTTTCATGACTTCACAATACTTAAATAATTGTTTAAAGTACATTAAAACAAACAAAATTGCTACGGTGATCATGTATTTTAAATGAATATTCAACCTGCGTAGGAACCAACCATTTAAAAAATATATTTCTGTACTTTTTACGGGATTGAAATCGTGTCCGGACTTTCTGTCAACACCATAAGAATTTTCTAAAAACGCAAAAAATCAGGCATTATAGTGGCCAACTCACATTCTAAGGACCCCTTTTCTGCTCCCTGTGTGGTGGACATACCATGAGGGCTCTGCTCTGGTAAGTTAATATTTCACATATTTGTCTTTAATTATCTTCTTTTACAAAACCACCTATGTCACAACCATAGAGTGTCAACACCATGGTCGATAAAATTCAAGGTTTATGTGATTTTATTCAGAAATAAAAGTTTAATCTAACTTTATTTTGGAGGCCATAAGCAGCTGGTGAAAAACAAGATGGCTCCTGCAAAGAAAACACATGTTATGATGAAAAGTTGAAGATTTCGTCAACTCCGTAAGACTCCATCAGACATCAACTCCATAAGAAAATTTGTCTTATGGATTTGACCACTTAACTTATGGTGTTGACAAATGGGACTTGAATGTATTATTTACCCATCTCATCTCATCTCATCATCTCTAGCCGCTTTATCCTTCTACAGGGTCGCAGGCAAGCTGGAGCCTATCCCAGCTGACTACGGGCGAAAGGCAGGGTATACCCTGGACAAGTCGCCAGGTCATCACAGGGCTGACACATAGACACAGACAACCATTCACACTCACATTCACACCTACGGTCAATTTAGAGTCACCAGTTAACCTAACCTGCATGTCTTTGGACTGTGGGGGAAACCGGAGCACCCGGAGGAAACCCACGCGGACACGGGGAGAACATGCAAACTCCACACAGAAAGGCCCTCGCCGGCCCCGGGGCTCGAACCCAGGACCTTCTTGCTGTGAGGCAACAGCGCTAACCACTACACCACCGTGCCGCCCGTATTATTTACCCATTTAATTAAATTTTATACATTGACATTGTAGTTTTATTATTTTATATTTTAATAACATACATTCATTCAATATGAAATACACAGAAAATAATTATTTCTTTTGTAATACTGAATTCAGTCTGTATGTACTGTGTGTGTGCGCGCACGTGCGTGTGTGTGTGTGTGTGTGTGTGTGTGTGTGTGTTCATTATGTGAGAAATAAGTAAGTTACAATACACGTTATGTTTTCCATTTAAGGTGCTTAAATAACGAAGAGCTTTTGTATTATTTGAACAATCATATTTGTTGAATATGGTATAATTATTATTATGCTGATTTCAATCTGCCTATTATAAGGAAAGTAAGTCAAGTACACACATGTATACATTTCATCAGCTTGTGTCCAGCAAGCTAAGCGGAGTCCACCTACACTATGTCAGCAATGATGATTTCCTGACTTATGATGCTGTTCTCCCCCAGTCCCTACGATCCATCCCGGGAACAAGAAAGGTTCATCAAGTTGTAGCTCAGGGCAATATGATCTACTGTAGGCATATTTCATGCTTTTGTAATGAGCCACAAATCTGCCGCTGTTTTAATCCAGTTGCACACCACCACACTCAGCATGCAGATGAACATGGGGCTGTTCAGAGTCCTCTTGCGATGTTGGTAGAAGCAATGGAGAAGGAGCCATCCAGAGCACCTGAGGGCTTAATGTCAGCAGTGGGGCTGAGTGATCTCCACACAGGAGATTGGCTCTCTGTGGTTTACGACTACAATTGGTGGCTGGCTAAAGTGCTTAAAACCGATCAAGAACACAGGGATGTCCAAGTAGAATTTTTTCACCCTCATGGGCCAAGCAGTCGTTTCCAGAGGAAACAAGGGGGTCAGGATGTCTGCTATGTCCCATTTGCTGACATCATAGTCAAACACCAATCATCACCAGTTCGTACAAGCCGCTCCAGAGAAATCTATCAGCTCTCCCCAGAAGTCATGGACTTCATAGATGAAGAACTTTTCAATCGGTTGTTGCCAGGTCTTTAAATTCATGCCATGACATTGGATGAGTTCAAGATTTTCAGAGATGTTTACATTCAAAGGCTGAATTACTGAATGTTCTGAATGTTCTTTGTCCATGATCCACATATTTGATGAGATGGACTGTTCAAGAGATTAGAAAAGTCTACTGCCCAGTTACTGTTTTTAAAGTGGGTGTGAGTGCAAAAAAAATGAGTTTTTGAAGTTCAATGGTCATGGTAAATGAAGTTATACCCTGTTCTCTTCTAATCCGTCAACACCGTAAGATGTGTGTCAACTCCATCAACAGCTCGTCAACTCCATAAGATGAGTTTTCTTTTCATTTTTGTTTTTAAAAGGAGATTTTATTATATTGTCTCAGATTATCTCTATAAAAACACTGCATTTCCTAAATGAATTTGTAATTTTTATATAGCTGAATACCATTGTCTGTTTTTTAGATTAAAAACTAAATGTGAAAATGTATATTTCCCCACTAATAATAAGCGATAGCTCCATAATTTATTTATTTTAAGTAATCGTAGTAGTTTGAAAATGTGGATAGATCAGCACAGATTAAAATTATCTCCAATATTCAAAAGAACTGCAATAATTTTATTCAAAATACATATTTTCTAGGTTTCTGTGTGTCTTATGGTGTTGACAAAATTCCATGCTTGTCCAGCAATCATGACAAAAATGTTAAAAATGTTAAACCTGGGAGATTGTATTTTGACAGCATTAAAAGGCCAACATCTGGGGCAACTATAATATATAAATATATTTTGGAAAAATCAACATTTTATTTTTAGAAACTAAAAACCCATTTTATCCCTTGTCTCAAGAATCCCTGACATATATATATATAATGTATGTTATTTATATATATATGTGCGTGTATATATACAGAGTCTACCTGTAATGTGCAATTTTTCCGAGCCTCTCAATAAGGCAATTTTTTCTTTTCTATACTTTTTCACGGTAGATGATGCAAATAGCCCTCTGTATTTAATCCTTCGTTAGGCCTAATTTTTATTTCAGTTTTATTTGTTATCTGTTTGACTTTTTCTTGCTACTGTAACACGAGAATTTCCCCGATGCGGAATGAATAAAGTGAATCTAATCTAATCTAATTTAATCTCATCTAAATACATTCCTTTGCTTTCTGTTGCCAAGAAGAACAATCAGCTTCCTTGTTTTCATACTTAATGTTGCAGTCTCGAATTACCCAGCAACACGAAGTACGCAAAAAGGTTTTACGTACAACAACAAGCAGTATACTTTGCAAACATGATCCAGAATAAATCCAGAAGAGATTATTCAACTTATTGAAATACAGTGCTGTGCAAAAATCTTAGACAAATGCCATAGACCAAAAATGGATAAAAAAAATTTAAATGAAGTGTTTTAACATAAAAAATAATAATGTAAACAGTATGGGCCTTTCTGTGCGGAGTTTGCATGTTCTCCCCATGTCCGCATGGGTTTCCTCCGGGTGCTCTGGTTTCCCCCACAGTCCAAAGACATGCAGGTTAGGTTAACTGGTGTCGCAAACCTATATACACTATATATAGAAGCTATATACACCCTAGGAATACCGACATATTTGCAAGAAGGAATCCAAAACAGCGAGGAATTGCCAAGAAGAAGCGATTTTTGTTGAACTGCTCATTAAGGCTTAATTAGTCCATTACTTCATTAATAATTGTAATGAAGCAAATCTGGGTAGAAGTTATAGGCACCCTAGGTACCCCTACCTTCATGCCAGAAAGAATACAAATCGGTGAAGAATTGAGGGAGAAGAAGCGATTTGTGTGGAAACTGCTCATTAGGGGGTAATTACTCCATATCTTCATTATTAATTGCAATTATGCAAATTTGGGTAGAAGCAATATACACTCCAGGCAGACCTACCTTCCTGCCAAGAAGAATAAAAATCAGTGAAGAATTGAGAGAGAAGACGCGATTTTCATGAAATGTGAACGACGCTGGACAGACGACGGACGACACATGATGGCATAAGATAATAATAATAATAATAATAATAATAATAATAATAATAATTCTTTACCGTTTGCAAGACTAAGACCATATTAATTAATTAACTAACTAATTAATTATTAATTAATTAGTTAAAAAATGCTGGAGAAGGTACTTCTTAGTATAAAGAATCTGAGCTCAAAGCCATATGGCTTTGTTTCTCAAAAGCACTGTGACTATTATAGAGGAAATACTACTTTTATGTCCTGTTTAATGGTGATCATGTTGTGGTAAAACATGAAATCCCTTGGAGTTGTAAACGACTGAATGTTTCCAGTTAGTAGAAAGTAGCCGAGGTGGTAATTATGTGATAATCTAGCTGCTGGATAACCCTTGCATTCTGAAAAAAGGAGATCTTTAATTGATTATTTATCTAGTTAAGGGTTCTTCGCTTCCTGAGAAGGTTCAAACTTGGAAAACTTTCTGATGGTGAAACTCACTGGACATAATGAAGTAGCATTTAATGATTAATGAAATATTTTGGCCAATTAATTTTCTCAAGGTGCTTGAATCCAAATCCCAGAAGACCACGATACAGCACTGAGTAATGTTTTTCATATTGGAACAGTCATTACTGTATAAAATATCCGTCAGTGAGTGGATTTGCCAGACTGTATGTATTACTGACTGAGTATGTTAATATTTGTATGAATGAATATGGCTATTTTAGTAAAATGTTACTAAAACATTAAACCATACACCCTCTATTAAAAATGTATCAGCGTGAAGCGTTTTTGCTTTTTGTTTTTTTGAGAATGCTAGTCACCCTGTCACCTCAACATAGGGTAGACATTATTGCTAGATAAAATAAAAGGATAGCTAGTTGTGATAAGTCAAATAATAAGTATTCTATCTACATTCACTGGATATAAGTAATCGCTCACTCTAATTGGCTACTCTACAACTAGAATATCAGCTTAAATATCGTGAGTAGAGAAAAACAAAATGGCGGCACGTGTTGCTGAGCTGACTGAGGATGAAATAAAAACTCTACTCGAAAACAAAACCCAAAAAATTATCAAGTATTTAAAAGAAACAGAAATAGCTTTTTTTTTTCTCCCCCCAATATTGCTTGCTCCACACTCCAGCCCCGTCGATGGCAGTAATGCACCTTTTAGTTGGTTTGTCAACCGCCAAAAAAACCCTGAAGAAGAAAAAGAAAACCCCCAAAATACCAAAAAAAAGCAACAAAATATGGAATAAAAGTATTTGATGATACGAACGTATTTTTTTTGTTTTAAAATAATTATTCTTATAGCATTTTTCACAAATTGCTCCTGTCATTTTGCCAGTTTGTTTACATTCTAAGCGGAAATGATTTTGTCGGATGCTTTGTTCAAAGTTTTTATTTATTGAATTTGTAAAAATATAAAAATGCTCTGTTTCTCAAAATCTAGTGAATGTGGATTGAAAAAAATATTTCACTCAATCTCATTATACACTACCGTTCAAAAGTTTGGGGTCACTTTGAAATTTCCTTATTTTTGAAAGAAAAGCACTGTTCTTTTCAATGAAGATCACTTTAAACTAATCAGAAATACTCTCTATACATTGCTAATGTGGTAAATGACTATTCTAGCTGCAAATGTCTGGTTTTTAGTGCAATATCTACATAGGTGTGTAGAGGCCCATTTCCAGCAACTATCACTCCAGTGTTCTAATGGTACAATGTGTTTGCTCATTGCCTCAGAAGGCTAATGGATGATTAGAAAACCCTTGTACAATCATGTTAGCACAGCTGAAAACAGTTTAGTCCAGATAAATAGGTAGTGGGCGTTTTAGTTCAAGTTAGACAGTGCTCTGCTTACCCCAAAGTAATGCTGACTGTAAGAGAGTTTTCTCTCAAGTCAGGAAGATACACACAGAGAGCAGAAAGAACCTGAATGCAGACACACTGACCTAGCCTACTGCAGTGTAAGATCAACACAGACACTTGCTGTGGCATGCAGCCTAGTGAGGTATTGGTGCAGAGTGCTAAAAAAGCTGTCATGGAGTACAATTCAGAACATTAGAGTGACACTTTGTGTTTTTGTCAAACATTGGAGCTTTGTATTCATTCTGAAGGTTTATTGTTATTAATACTGAATAAAAAGTAACTGGGATATATCATTGTTAATTATCATTCAAATTTTAGGTAAATTATTTTAATTTGCATCTTATAAGGATTTTATGAGGGAAATAAGGATTTTGGAGGTTGGTTATACAGGTCTGATTGACCAAAGGTTGACATGTATGTTTTGGCATCTTTCCTTATATTTTTTCTATTGTTGCAACTAATCTTATGTCTTGAATATAATTTGAGACAGTACAAAAGTATAAGCCTGTGGCTTCTTTTTGAATACTGTCTCACCATTAGAGATGCATTACATTTGAATTACATTTAACTTTAATTAAAATTACAGATTCATTGATTCATAAAAATATTATACCTTGTCGAGAATTTGGGAGGAATTTGGGTCGTTTAAAAAAAAATCAAATCCATTTCACGGCACCCAAGAGGAAGTTCTAAATACTCCTCCTGGAAGGTTCATTCCATTCAGGTCAGGTCAGGTTAGGATGATGGCAAGATATAGTTGATATCTCATCTCATCTCATTATCTCTAGCTGCTTTATCCTGTTCTACAGGGTCGCAGGAAAGCTGGAGCCTATCTTGCAAAGGAAATTTTGAAACAGTGCTGTCATTGTGATCTATTGAACCACCACACAACCAAGAAACAAAGACCTACGGTAATTCCACTGCATATTGTATACATGCTTGTTTTTTTTCCGTATGTAGACAAGGTTATAAATTACAAGGTCGGCGGTGCATGGCTCAGGGAAATTGGAACAAAATCTTTAAATGTGATTTTCTTCTTTTTCACTTTTAAGCATAACCAGACTTGACAATGCTCGAAATTTACTTCTGGTTGTGATCCACACACACCCCTACATACACAGGAATCACAGTTCAGTTCAGGCCTGAATTTTTTTTAGAACTATACACAGTAGAAAATATTGATTATGGAAAGGTGTTTCTCGGCTGCCAAACACATTTTCCATTACTGATGTGATAATTATGAACAATTATGCAACAGTGGCCTATTGTCTATTGTAAAATCTCATCTCATTATCTGTAGCCGCTTTATCCTGTTCTACAGGGTCGCAGGCAAGCTGGAGCCTCTCCCAGCTGACTATGGGCGAAAGGCGGGGTACACCCTGGACAAGATAATAATAATAATAATAATAATTCTTGAAAAAAAAACGATATGTTCTTACCATCAAATACTTTCATTCCATATTTTGTTGCTTTTTTTGTATTTTTGCGGGTTTTGTTTTCGAGTAGAATTTTTATTTCATCCTCAGTTGGTTCAGCAACACGCGCCTCCATTTTGTTTTTCTCTACTCACAGTATATGAGCTGATATCCTAGTAGTAAAGTAGCCAATCGGAGCGAACGATTGCTCATATCTGGTGAATGTAGATAGAATAATATCCGTTTATTGCTCGGGAATTTGCTTTAGACTGGCTTCTTATACGGTATTTGTTCAAAAGTGTATTAGCTAGTATTACAGCATTTAGCTACATGAGATCCAACATATAAAATAAATGTGACAATAAAATAAAAATTAAAAGTAAAATAAATGATACACAAAAACACAACACTACTGAATCAATCTAATCACTGAATGGTAGCATCATGAAGTGTTTGGGAGCTGTTGAGAGTACTTGTGCACCTTACACATTTATATTTACAATAGCAGTCAAAAGTTTGGGCACCTCATGCAATTTCTCATCTCATCTCATTATCTCTTGCCGCTTTATCCTTCTACAGGGTCGCAGGCAAGCTGGAGCCTATCCCAGCTGACTACGGGCGAAAGGCGGGGTACACCCTGGACAAGTCGCCAGGTCATCACAGGGCTGACACAGAGACACAGACAACCATTCACACCTACGGTCAATTTAGAGTCACCAGTTAACCTAACCTGCATGTCTTTGGACTGTGGGGGAAACTGGAGCACCCGGAGGAAACCCACGCGGACACGGGGAGAACATGCAAACTCCGCACAGAAAGGCCCTCGCCAGCCACGGGGCTCGAACCCGGACCTTCTTGCTGTGAGGCGACAGCGCTAACCACTACACCACCGTGCCGCCCCCCTCATGCAATTTTTTTTTCTATATTGTTTTTATTCATTAAAAGACACTTCATGTCTGAAAGTAATGATGGATGCTGTTTCTGTTTACTTCGTTGAGAGGTTCTTGGCATAATATGGATTACTACAGGTGTAGTATGAATAGGGCTATTGACTGTGTTTTCATTATAATTATCATTTACTGTTTGATCTCAAACACGGTAACAATGCAAGAAATTGCACTAGGTGACTCCCTCATGAAGCTGGTTAAGATAATGACGATAAGGCTTCATCAAGGTAAACGCTAGGTGCTTTGAAAAATCTAAAGTATGAAAAATATATATTTTTTAGCACTTTTTTTGTTTACCACATAATTCTTTATATGTTCCGTATGTTATTTCATAGTTTGTTCGTTCTACAATGTAGAAAGAGTCAAAATACAACAAACCTTAGAAATTAGTTGGTGTGTCAACACTTTTGACTGCTACTGTACGTGTAATCTTATCAACTTACAGAAAGCGAAAACAGCTGAAGAGGAACCATGCACAGGAGCCAAATAATGGATTTGGAAGACAGGGATTACTGCTGCTTCCTCTATATGCAAATTCAGGAACTGTCTGTTAAGCAGGATGTTTGAGCAGCGTGACTGAACTTATACTATGACTAGAAAGACTATGGTGGGGGTATCGTGGCTCAGGTGGATAAGGCGCCATACCATAAATCCGGGGACCTGGGTTCAAGTCCGACCCGAGGTCATTTCCCGATCCCTCCCCGTCTCTCTCTCCCGCTCATTTCCTGTCTCTGCACTATTCTATCCAATAAATGTGAAAAAAGCCCAAAAAATATCTTTACAAAAAAAACAAGAAAGAATATGGCAGTAACTGATAACAGGGAGAGTGTACGGACGGTCTCACACCTGCAAGTCATATTTTATGGTTGTTTAACTATATACCTGTATATACAGTGTTCTAAAGTATTCATCCCCCTTGGTGTTTGTCCTGTTTTGACATATTACAAGCTGCAACACTGTACACACACACAAAATTCAATACTCTGTAGAGCCACCTTTTGCTACGATTACAGCTACAAGTCTCTTGGGGTATGTCTCTATTAGCTTAGCACATCTAGCCACTGGGATTTTTGCCCATTCCTCAAGGCAAAACTGCTCCAACTCCTTCAAGTCAGATGGGTAGCGTTGGTGTACAGAAATCTTCAAGTTATGCCACAGATTCTCAATTGGATTGAGGTCTGGACTTTGAGTAGGCCATTCCAAGACATTTAAATGCTTCCCTTTAAACCACTCCAGTGTAGCTTTAGCAGTATGTTTAGGGTCATTGTCCTGCTGGGACGTGAACCTTCATCCCAGTCTCAAAGCTCTGGCCGACTCAAACAAGTGTTCCTCCAGAATTGCCCTGTATTTAGTGCCATCCATCTTTCCTTCAGTCCTGACCAGCTTTCCTCTCCCTGCAAATGAAAAATATCCCCACAGCATGATGCTGCCACCACCATGCTTCACTGTAGGAATGGTGTGTTCTCAGGGTGTTGGGTTTGCACCACACATGGTGTTTCCCATGATGGCCATAAAGTTCAGTTTTAGTCACATTTGACCAAAGAATCTTCTTCCATGTGTTTGGGGAGTCTGCCACATGCTGTTGGCCAAACTCCAAACAGGTGTTCTTTAAGCAATGGCTTTTTTCTGGCCACTCTTCCATAAAGCCCTGCTCTATGGAGTGTACGGCTTAAAGTGGTCCTATGGACAGATGATCCCATCTCCGCTGTGGATCTTTGCAGCTCCTTCAGTGTTATCTTTGGTGTCTTTGTTGCATCTCTGATTAATGCCCTCCTTGCCTGGTCTGTAAGTTTGGTGGGTGGCCTTCTCTTGTCAGGTTTGTAGTGGTGCTGTATTCTTTCCATTTTGCTATAATGGATTTAATGGTACTCCCTGGGATAGTCAAAGTTTGGGATTTTTTTTATAACCCAACCCTGATCTATACTTCTCCACAACTTTGTCTCTGACCTGTTTGGAGGCTCGTTGGTTTTCATGTTGCTTGTTTAGTAGTGTTGCAGAGTCAGGGTCCTTCCAGAACAGGTTGATTTATACAGACATCATGTGATGGATCATGTGACACTTTGATTGAACACAGGTGGATCTTAATCAACTAATTATGTGACTTATGAAGTGAATTGGTTGGACCAGCTCTTATTTAGGAGTTTCATACGAAAGGAGGTGAAAACCTATGCACTGTCCAGATTTCTGTTTTTTCATCTTAATTATTGTTTGTGTCACAATTTAAAAAAAAAAACAATTTTCACCTTTAAAGTGGTTGGCATGTTGTGTAAACCAAATTGTGCTAACAGTCCAAATATCCATTTTAATTCCAGCTTGTAATGCGACAATTCAGGACAAACACAAAGAGGAATGAATACTTTTGCAAGATGCTATTATCATGTTATACTTTCCCTGACAACATGTTAAACTTCAAACTTAATTTTCCACACTGGACGCTTGTTCCTTGCGCCACAGGAAGTGGCTGTAATTCACACTTACGCCAGGAGTTTCTTGCGAGCCAGGTCGGCTTTGAGCTTGTGAATATGTTCCATCAGGATCCGCTTGTTCTTGAACACGTTTCCCTTTACCTTTAAATACAGGATGTGGTACCTGAGAGGAGAATTGCACAGACAGGAGTGTCCACATATTATAGTCTTGCTGGGAGCAAAGCAGGTTAGAAAAATATTCAGAATCATTGCGTTACCTGAAAATAAATTCCATAAGGAACATTATTCTTAAGTCAACAAGCACAAGACAAGACAGACTGTCTCATCACATTCTAATCATTCAAAACAAACATGCATTCATGACATCGTGGCAAATGAGTTGAATCTCTTTTTCAACAGATTTGACTGTGCCACCCCACCCTCCCCCACTCACCATAGTCTTGACCTGTCTGTGTTATCACTCCACCACCACCCCTCTCCCCTCATAATACCTCAAACACCAACAGCTCCCTCCTCACACCACACCACCCCCCTCCGCTCCCTGCCAGACCAAGCCACACACTCCACCCCGACCTCACTCTACAGGAGTCACACCTCGGCTACACCCCTCGCCTCTCCATAACAGCTGATCAGGTGTTGATGGAGCTGAGGAGAATCAAGACGAGGAAAGCTGCTGGCCCTGATGGCATCAACACCAGACTGCTTAAGGACTGTGCAGATCAGCTCTGTGGGATTCTTCTGTGCATTTTCAACCTGAGCCTCAGTCTGGAGAAAGTTCCACTTCTGTGGAAAACATCATGTGTGGTTCCAGTTCCCAAGACTGTGTACCCCAGGGAGCCCAACCACTTTCGGCCAGTAGCTTTAACGTCTCACCTCATGAAGATCATGGAGAGGATTGTTCTCTCCCACCTCCAACACCTGGTGAACAGTGAGATGGACCCCCTGCAGTTCGCATATCGACCGGGCATTGGTGTGGATGACGCTGTCATTTACCTGCTACACTGGTCACTGTTGCACCTGGAGGGCACTGGGAGCATTGTGAGAATCATGTTCTTTGACTTCTCCAGTGCTTTCAACACAATCCAGCCATCACTGCTTAGGGGGAAGCTGGAGGGAGCTGGTGTCGACTGCCACCTGGCTGCATGGATCATTGACTACCTCATTAACAGACCGCAGTATGTGAGGCTCCGCGACTGCGTGTCTGATGTGGTAGTCTGCAGCACAGGGGCTCCACAGGGTACAGTGCTCTCTCCTTTCCTCTTTACACTTTACACATCTGACTTCAGCTACAACACGGACAGCTGCCACCTCCAGAAGTTCTCTGATGATACAGCCATCGTTGGACGTGTGTCAGAGGGGGACGATCTGGAGTACAGAGAGGTCATCGCCAACTTTGTCGCCTGGTGCGAACTGAACCACCTGTGCATCAACGTCAGCAAGACAAAGGAGGTGGTGATCGATTTCAGAAGGACGGTTTCCCAAATTGCACCAGTGAACATCCAGGGTTTGGACATTGAGATCGTGGAGGAGTACAAATACCTGGGTGTTCACCTCAACAACAAACTGGACTGGACTAACAACACAGATGTCCTGTACAAGAAGGGCCAAAGTCGTCTCCACCTCTTTCAGTTTTATTTGTTATCTGGTTGAATTTTTCTTGCTACTGTAACACGTGAATTTCCCCGATGCGGAATGAATAAAGTGAATCTAATCTAATCTAATTTAATCTCATCTAAATACATTCCTTTGCTTTCTGTTGCCAAGAAGAACAATCAGCTTCCTTGTTTTCATACTTAATGTTGCAGTCTCGAATTACCCAGCAACACGAAGTACGCAAAAAGGTTTTACGTACAACAACAAGCAGTACACTTTGCAAACATGATCCAGAATAAATCCAGAAGAGATTATTCAACTTATTGAAATACAGTGCTGTGCAAAAATCTTAGACAAATGCCATAGACCAAAGATGGATAAAAAAAATTTAAATGAAGTGTTTTAACATAAAAAATAATAATGTAAACAGTAAGGGCCTTTCTGTGCGGAGTTTGCATGTTCTCCCCATGTCCGCATGGGTTTCCTCCGGGTGCTCTGGTTTCCCCCACAGTCCAAAGACATGCAGGTTAGGTTAACTGGTGTCGCAAACCTATATACACTATATATAGAAGCTATATACACCCTAGGAATACCGACATATTTGCAAGAAGGAATCCAAAACAGCGAGGAATTGCCAAGAAGAAGCGATTTTTGTTGAACTGCTCATTAAGGCTTAATTAGTCCATTACTTCATTAATAATTGTAATGAAGCAAATCTGGGTAGAAGTTATAGGCACCCTATACACCCTAGGATTACCGACATATTTGCCAGAAGGAATCCAAAACAGCAAGGAATTGACCAAGAAGAAGCAATTTTTGTTGAACTGCTCATTAAGGCTTAATTAGTCCATTACTTCATTAATAATGGTAATGAAGCAAATCTGGGTAGAAGTTATAGGCACCCTAGGTACCCCTACCTTCATGCCAGAAAGAATCAAAATCGGTGAAGAATTGAGGGAGAAGAAGCGATTTGTGTGGAAACTGCTCATTAGGGGGTAATTACTCCATATCTTCATTATTAATTGCAATTATGCAAATTTGGGTAGAAACAATATACACTCCAGGCAGACCTACCTTCCTGCCAAGAAGAATAAAAATCAGTGAAGAATTGAGAGAGAAGACGCAATTTTCATGAAATGTGAACGACGCTGGACAGACGACGGACGACACATGATGGCATAAGATAATAATAATAATAATAATAATAATAATAATAATAATTCTTTACTGTTTGCAAGACTAAGACCATATTAATTAATTAACTAACTAATTAATTATTAATTAATTAGTTAACAAATGCTGGTGAAGGTACTTCTTAGTATAAAGAATCTGAGCTCAAAGCCATATGGCTTTGTTTCTCAAAAGCACTGTGACTATTATAGAGGAAATACTACTTTTATGTCCTGTTTAATGGTGATCATGTTGTGGTAAAACATGAAATCCCTTGGAGTTGTAAACGACTGAATGTTTCCAGTTAGTAGAAAGTAGCCGAGGTGGTAACTATGTGATAATCTAGCTGCTGGATAACTCTTGCATTCTGAAAAAAGGAGATCTTTAATGGATTATTTATCTAGTTAAGGGTTCGTCGCTTCCTGAGAAGGTTCAAACTTGGAAAGCTTTCTGATGGTGAAACTCACTGGACATAATGAAGTAGCATTTAATGATTAATGAAATGTTTTGGCCAATTAATTTTCTCAAGGTGCTTGAATCCAAATCCCAGAAGACCACGATACAGCACTGAGTAATGTTTTTCATATTGGAACAGTCATTACTGTATAAAATATCTGTCAGTGAGTGGATTTGCCAGACTGTATGTATTACTGACTGAGTATGTTAATATTTGTATGAATGAATATGGCTATTTTAGTAAAATGTTACTAAAACATTAAACCATACACACTCTATTAAAAATGTATCAGCGTGAAGCGTTTTTGCTTTTTGTTTTTTTGAGAATGCTAGTCACCCTGTCACCTCAACATAGGGTAGACATTATTGCTAGATAAAATAAAAGGATAGCTAGTTGTGATAAGTCAAATAATAAGTATTCTATCCACATTCACTGGATATAAGTAATCGCTCACTCTAATTGGCTACTCTACAACTAGAATATCAGCATCAATATCATGAGTAGAGAAAAACAAAATGGCGGCACGTGTTGCTGAGCTGACT
This sequence comes from Neoarius graeffei, assembly GCF_027579695.1. Lineage (NCBI taxonomy): Eukaryota > Metazoa > Chordata > Actinopteri > Siluriformes > Ariidae > Neoarius > Neoarius graeffei. The sequence goes on along the minus strand of NC_083588.1, from coordinate 51,363,562 downwards.
GAGGATGAAATAAAAACTCTACTCGAAAACAAAACCCCAAAAATTATCAAGTATTTAAAAGAAACAGAAATAGCTTTTTTTTCTACCCCCAATATTGCTTGCTCCACACTCCAGCCCAGTTGATGGCAGTAATGCACCTTTTAGTTGGTTTGTCAACCGCCAAAAAAACCCTGAAGAAGAAAAAGAAAACCCCCAAAATACCAAAAAAAGCAACAAAATATGGAATAAAAGTATTTGATGATACGAACGTATTTTTTTTGTTTTAAAATAATTATTCTTATAGCATTTTTCACAAATTGCTCCTGTCATTTTGCCAGTTTGTTTACATTCTAAGCGGAAATGATTTTGTCGGATCCTTTGTTCAAAGTTTTTATTTATTGAATTTGTAAAAATATAAAAATGCTCTGTTTCTCAAAATCTAGTGAATATAGATTGAAAAAAATATTTCACTCAATCTCATTATACACTACCGTTCAAAAGTTTGGGGTCACTTTGAAATTTCCTTATTTTTGAAAGAAAAGCACTGTTCTTTTCAATGAAGATCACTTTAGAAAATTGATTAGAAAATTGATTAGAAAACCCTTGTACAATCATGTTAGCACAGCTGAAAACAGTTTAGCTCTTTAGAGAAGCTATAAAACTGACCTTCCTTTGAGCAGATTGAGTTTCTGGAGCATCACATTTGTGGGGTTGATTAAGTGCTCAAAATGGCCAGAAAAATGTCTTGACTATATTTTCTATTCATTTTACAACTTATGGTGGTAAATAAAAGTGTGACTTTTCATGGAAAACACAAAATTGTCTGGGTGACCCCAAACTTTTGAACGGTAGTGTACATAGCTTATAGTCGTATGACTCGACTTTGTGGAATAATTGTTAAATAGCATGCCATAATATGAAACTTCCATTATGCAGAAGGAACTGACTTGTTGCTAAAGATTGTATCCTGTCATAGTTAATTGTAGTGTGCCAACCAGAGGCTCAGTTGTACAAGAAGCACTGTACTCTCTGAAAGGCTTTCATTTTAAGCATACATTGTAATGTACCAAGGGGCCCAGGTGTTACGCTTGATGTACGCACCAAGGGGCCTGGGGCCCCTAGTGGTCAGCGTTAAGCGCCAGGGGGCCTCACGTTAGGCATTTTCAGTCCAGAGGAATGTTTTCAAAGTTCTTAGAACTGCAGGAACTCTGAACAATTGTAGTTTTTAGAACACTTTTGAAGGACTTTTTTCGCTCCTACTTCAGAGTAGGTGCTCTCCCAAGCACAAGAGGAACCATGAGTGGCATAAGTGTACACTGATTGGTCCAGATGATGGTTCGAACACCTGAGGCAAAGGAGGCTGCAGTATGCAGCACTGGCAACCAGCAGTTTTAAAAAGTTGTGTAAAATGTGAGCCAACAGCTCTTAATGTCAGCATTAAAAAATAGAGGGGGAAATGGACAAACAGTTTACTGACAAAAAGCTTTACTGAACTGATATGCAATTGAGGAAAAACAGTATCTCAGTGAAATATGAACATCTTAATTAAACTAAATGGTCTTGTCCCTGGATTTTTTAGCCGTCACGTAAGAAAACCCTTAGCCTATGAAATAATAATTCACACCAACATGTTAGGTAAACATATATTAAGCAATCACCAACTATGGATTTGCTTTTTATAATGTAAAATAAAGAATTTACTGTGGCATGAAACACTTCCTTATCTCCTCCATTCTACAGCGCAGTGGAATGATCGGTTTCTATAGAAACATATCTGAAATACAACACATGGAACCGTGGGTGGTAGAAATGGGCAACTGGACTTGCTTGAAAATTCTTGAAAACGTTTCACCTCTCGTCCAAAAGGCTTCCTCAGTTCTGAATCTTCACAAACATATGGAACTGGACAAGTTGAAATCTTAATGTTGCTCGTTTGCTGTTTTCACAGCAAAACAAGAACACTGATGGACAGGACACACACAAGTTCATATGAAAAGCTAGTGACGTCACTATAGCGAACATCGGCCAGCTTGCATCACTTCAGCCTTCTTTCTGGGGTGCAAATACAAACAGAAAAAGCCCTTTAAGATATATATTTTTCAGGGGAGCTCCCCAGGAGGTGGCTTCTCTCAGTGAATTCTGAGAACTGTTTTGTCTGAAAGCGCCTATTGTAACACTGTGAGGGCTCCTTCAACACAACGATAGCATGACGATATTTAGTTGTGCTAACACAAGTACACAAGGGTTTTCTAATGATGAATTAGCCTTTCATCATGATAAGATTAACTAATACAATGTGCCACGGGAACAAAGGAGTGATGGTTGATGAGAATGGGCATTTGGTATGCCTATGTACAACCCCGATTCCAAAAAAGTTGGGACAAAGTACAAATTGTAAATAAAAATGGAATGCAATGATGTGGAAGTTTCAAAATTCCATATTTTATTCAGAATAGAACATAGATGACACACCAAATGTTTAAACTGAGAAAATGTATCACTTAAAGAGAAAAATTAGGTGATTTTAAATTTCATGACAACACCACATCTCAAAAAAGTTGGGACAAGGCCATGTTTACCACTGTGAGACATCCCCTTTTCTCTTTACAACAGTCTGTAAATGTCTGGGGACTGAGGAGACAAGTTGCTCAAGTTTAGGGATAGGAACGTTAACCCATTCTTGTCTAATGTAGGATTCTAGTTGCTCAACTGTCTTAGGTCTTTTTTGTCGTATCTTCCGTTTTATGATGCGCCAAATGTTTTCTATGGGTGAAAGATCTGGACTGCAGGCTGGCCAGTTCAGTACCCGGACCCTTCTTCTACGCAGCCATGATGCTGTAATTGATGCAGTATGTGGTTTGGCATTGTCATGTTGGAAAATGCAAGGTCTTCCCTGAAAGAGACGTCGTCTGGATGGGAGCATATGTTGCTCTAGAACCTGGATATACCTTTCAGCATTGATGGTGTCTTTCCAGATGTGTAAGCTGCCCATGCCACGCACTAATGCAACCCCATACCATCAGAGATGCAGGCTTCTGAACTGAGCGCTGATAACAACATGGGTCGTCCTTCTCCTCTTTAGTCCGAATGACACGGCGTCCCTGATTTCCATAAAGAACTTCAAATTTTGATTCGTCTGACCACAGAACAGTTTTCCACTTTGCCACAGTCCATTTTAAATGAGCCTTGGCCCAGAGAAGACGTCTGTGCTTCTGGATCATGTTTAGATACGGCTTCTTCTTTGAACTATAGAGTTTTAGCTGGCAACGGCGGATGGCACGGTGAATTGTGTTCACAGATAATGTTCTCTGGAAATATTCTTGAGCCCATTTTGTGATTTCCAATACAGAAGCATGCCTGTATGTGATGCAGTGCCGTCTAAGGGCCCGAAGATCACGGGCACCCAGTATTGTTTTCTGGCCTTGACCCTTACGCACAGAGATTCTTCCAGATTCTCTGAATCTTTTGATGATATTATGCACTGTAGATGATAATATGTTCAAACTCTTTGCAATTTTACACTGTCGAACTCCTTTCTGATATTGCTCCACTATTTGTCGGCGCAGAATTAGGGGGATTGGTGTTCCTCTTCCCATCTTTACTTCTGAGAGCCGCTGCCACTCCAAGATGCTTTTTTTATACCCAGTCATGTTAATGACCTATTGCCAATTGACCTACAGTAATGAGATGCAATTTGGTCCTCCAGCTGTTCCTTTTTTGTACCTTTAACTTTTCCAGCCTCTTATTGCCCCTGTCCCAACTTTTTTGAGATGTGTTGCTGTCATGAAATTTCAAATGAGCCAATATTTGGCATGAAATTTCAAAATGTCTCACTTTCGACATTTGATATGTTGTCTATGTTCTATTGTGAATACAATATCAGTTTTTGAGATTTGTAAATTATTGCATTCCGTTTTTATTTACAATTTGTACTTTGTCCCAATTTTTTTGGAATCGGGGTTGTACTTGTATTATGGCAATATATTATGGGGATCTACTTATAAAACAAATCTTAATAGACTGATTGTTTTGCAAAAGCATGTCGTACAAATTATCACTAAATCCTCATATGAAGCACCTACTGGTCCTTTATTTTATAGATATAATTTGCTAAATTTGAATAACATTCACTCTTTACAAGTAGGACTAGTCATGTACTCTGTTCATTTTAATACTATACCAGAAACATTTAAAAGTATTTTTTGTAAAAAAAATTTCAAATTAATCAACATGCTACTAGATACTCAAGCAATTATAGAGTTAAGCTTTGCAGAAACTCCTGTGGATGTTCTATCAGTCTTGACTTGAAGTCGCCAGTGTCCTGTTTTACACTGTGGTGTGTGTGTGGGGGGGGCAGCACATCCAAGAAGGACCCATCCAGGCTGGACAAACTGATCAGGCGGGCCGGCTCTGTGGTTGGCGTGAAGCTGGACTCTCTGGTGACGGTGGCAGAGAAGAGGACTAGGGATAAAACTCCTTTGTCCATCACGCCATCAGACTGTACAACTCCTCTCTGGGGGGGGAGGAGGGGTAACAGGAGGACAGAGGACGGGAAGGCACAGTAGCCGAGCCTAACAATAAGCAATACTGGACAATGTGCAATATAATGTGCAATATCTCTACTGCTGCCCTGCCTGTTCCTCTCTTCCCCAAATCTTATTCTTTTTTATTTGTATATGTAAATACTTAATTAAATTTATCTAGAAGTTTTTTTTTTTCTATTTTCTCTTCTCTGTTTATCCTGTCATGATACTGCTGGAATTTTAATTTCCCTGAGGGAACCCACCCAAAGGCATCAATAAAGTTCTATCTAATCTAATATAATATAATCTCTTCAAATTCACTCTTGCCGCTAATGGGCCTAAATTACGGAATTCCCTTAGTCTGGTTAACACCAGACCATATCACAAGTGAAATATGGTCTGGAATCCGCCTATTGAATTTCTCGTAGGGGAGGTGTGGTTTATGATTGTCAACGGCCATTTATTGGACGTTGCGAATGTCTATCATTTGGCGTATACATAGCCCATGGCCAATCATGGCAGTTGTACGCAGTGACGTAGTTAGAGCGACGAAGAGGCGAAGAAAGACTGTAACGCCAAACGCTGTTCTTTTTTTAAAACAAACTTTCGCTCTAAACTATTCAGAACAGTGTCTAAAGTTTGATCGAAAGTTTGGTTCTTATCGCTCGCCGCCATGTTAAATATGATCCGTAAACAGTCCCAAATAAACTACAAGCTTCCGTTTGTCGAGTAGTATGCGTCATCGTCTTTCCACCCCTCCCCACTCTCTGATTGGCTCCCTAACTCTGGCGAGCCTTTAGACCATAGTTTCCATGCTATCTTTTCAGATCGGAACGATTGTGCAAAGCAGCATGGGATTTCCCAGGCTAGAATTCCCTCCTGAAGGAACTTAAATCTGAGTCAACCATCATTAAATTAAAAAAAAAAAATACTTGAAGCAATATTTACTCAGTTTAGCAAAACCTTAGGAAGTTTGTATTTAAAGTGTCTGCAGGTATCATGCCGCCATTTTGTCTCTAAGAACTACAACTCCCAGTCCTCTTCCGCGTGACCTATGTCACGCGTGGGCGGGATCATCTACGTCAGTCCGCCATGCGCGCATAAGTCCAGGCGGAAGCTCCGCTCTTTGTCTCTCGTGTCCGGATTCCAAGGAATCTAGACGCACAAAAGAGATGCTCTCAAACCCGAAAACACTTCCTTCTTGCAAGATTCACCATCCAGGTCGTTCTGTGCTTAACCACTGGCCAAGGTAAAAGTCCAGAATAGCGCGATCTTTAAACTCAAACTGAGTTACAACCGGTTTATTCGTATTAGAAGTGACGTCACGACTGCAGCTCAAACGCAGTTTTAATTTGTAATTAGGAGCGACCAGAATTCCTCCTGATTGAAGTTCTGTGCACATTAATCAGAGACTTTCCTTTCATCACGAACGCTGAAGTTCGGACCAAGAATCCTCTGCCTTCACGGAAACGACCCAAGTGATCCGCTGGACCAGGAAGCTCTCCGCGCTTTCTACATGAGCGGTTCACGTGCTTCAAGAACAGTGAAGCTCTGCAACGGCGAACATCTTCTCAGAACTTTGCTAGAGGCAAGATATTGCGTAAAATATATTTGGGCATAATAATTAAGCTAGTTTTAAGAAGTTGCTTTATTGAAAGTGTGAATTTAAACCCAGGTTTATTCATTACACTATTAGACACACAGCGTGTCAAATTGAATTGTTCTGTTTGTTTAATCTCATTTGTTTTAATAGGCTGTGCATGTCTCTCTCTCTTTCTCTTATTCTTCTTACTAACATAATTCTCTTAACACACATTTTGATCTTATTAAGAGTTCAGGAGTTTGGTAATGTTATGAGTGTGGAATCCTTTGGTTACTTAGAAACACGTGCTCAACAGGCCTGACCAGGCCTGATACACTTTAGATAGCTTCCCTTTTGTCTTAGCTTAGCAACACGAAGCTAATCTGGGCCTACCTCGTGCTCAAACACATTTTGGTTAGCTATACAGAACTAGCCTTTTGTCTAAACACATGGTCAAGCCCCTCCGTCACACTCAACATACCAAGACATCAGATAAGAACATTCCAAATTTTATAGCTCCCTCATACACACACCTTGGCTCAGGCCTAGGGGCCTAACACACACACACACACACACACACACACACACACACACACACATAAACACACACATATATATACACACCTCACTGCTTGTATATATTGATTATTATTTTTATCTTTGTATAATAAATTCATTTATTATCAAAGCTGTGTGTATTCATCTTGTTGGTGTGAACAATATCTGAAGTCCCCAATCGCAAAGAATTCAAAAAGGTGCAGATTTATGTAATGTAGTAAGTGATCAATAATAATTTGGAAATATACCATAATCTAGCTGTTTGGTAATTTATCCAGGATTAATGGTATGATTCACTAAATGATTCATTGAATGATTCACTAAATGATTCACTGAATGATTCACTAAATGATTCACTTCAAATGAGACTGATTCAATGGTATGATTCATTTTAATGAGTCAAAGTAAACGATTCAATGGGATTGATTCATTTTAATTATTAACCTTCAAATTTAATGAGACTGATTTAATGAGATTGATCACTTAATTTCAATAATTCACTGATTGCACCCACAGTAAATTGGTGCCCCGTGTGAGGAGATTGGTTTGTTAACTTCTGGAATATTGTTCAACAAATAAACTATCAGTTGATTCAGCAACTGCTAAGATATTCTCAGGTGTGTTAAAACGGTTAACAGTAGTGTGATAACCATATCACAAATACTCATAACCTATTCTTAATTTAGGATGAGAGAGCATTTCCAAACCAATAAACCTTAATTAATTAATTACATAGTTAATGTTAATTAATAATGATTAATTAATAATTAACTCATTGATTAATTATCTAGTATCCAGCCTAAGTAAAATGGCATCCCCTCGTGTCTCAAAAATGGAAGACAACTCTCAAGACGTGTCTCTCCTTGAGGTCATCGCAGATCTCATTCACTGCTCTGCCTCCGGAAAGGCAAACATTAAGAGCATGAGTGAGAGTGAATGCCAAAACAACATAGACAATTCAAACAAACATATGAGAGATCCAAAAAGAACAACTTTTAGTGTCCAAGCGGCACTAGGTAAGCTATTCCTATCATACTTCCAAGATGCTGATTCAGAAATCAGACGCCTCCACGGAGAGGTTGAAAGGCTGACTACCAGCAACACCGAGCTGACAGCCGATAATAATGATTTACATAGGGAGCGTGAGCTCTTGAAGACCTCCCTTGATGATTGCACCGAACGGCTAGAGAAAGCCGAAATGGTTGCTAAGAGGGCTGCCCAGGAGCAGACCCCCCAAAAGCAGCACGAGGGGCGTGAAAGACCCCCAACAATGCGCCAAAGCTCAGAGCGGGAAGAGGCGTCCGAACCGGACACCGTAAATGATCTGGTCGAGGACCAGACCCCCCGCCAAACTCCATCAACTCGCTACTCGACTCCGTCGTTTAGCCAAGATGGAGCCATCCTGTGCTCATCCGGAGCCCAGGACCCTAGCACACCCAGGTCAGTGTGCTACAGTACCCCTGATCAATCTTCAGATGAATCAGACTATGAATCTAGTGCGAAACGGGAACAACACCAGAGTAGCTTAGATAGTGAGTGCTCAGAAGAGCCAAGAAGGTCACACAAGGATGTGCACCAAACCCTTCGCTTACGGCAAATTGACTTACTTGCCAAAGATGTCGAACAATTCGATCCCGACAATCAAAGAACTAATGTAAATGACTATTTACGAGAAATTGATCGATGCCTGATGGACCTGCCGAACGCCACAACATGTGAAAAACTTAGACTAATCTGGAAGACCTCCAGTAGTAGCGTTTGTGCCTGTTTAGAGACACTACCCCCAAACATTCGCGATAGTTATTCGAAACTTCGCAATTACATGAGGGAAGAATATGCGCCATACACGGACAAAACCTCCGCGACATTGTGTGCATTACAAATCAAACAAAAACAGTCTGAGGCGCCTCGTGAATATTACAGATGGCTACGTACTGCCTATTTCCAAGGTAGTAGCGCACCAGGGTTGGAAGAAGATAGAGGTTTCAAATCTCTCTTCTTACATAACCTCCACCCAAGCGTGCGGACCCATGTCACACTGACATGTCGACGAGGTCGCTATTCGATGAGGGAAATTAGACGACGAGCCCAAATGACCTGGGAGACCATTGTCAAAACCGCAAACGGAAACAATGATGACCCCAGAGTCCTTAGGCTCCAGGATGCAAATGGGCCCCCGCTAACCTTAGAAGGAGGCGAAGCTCCAAAAGGGGGACCCCCCTGGAGAAATCCCGGTCCGAACCACCCCTTGCCGAACCATCACAAGGGTGAGTGGAAAAATCGACAAGGTAAGGCCAGGAGGGACTGAGGGCGAGTCCACAGTGACTATGGCAATCGCCCATCACATGAAAAGGGACGTAGGGAACAAAACGGTTGGCAGCAAAACCGTCATCCCCGCTCTGACCAGAAACGGCAGAAGCGTTCCGACCATAGCTTTAAACGTAAGGGTAGAGACGACCAACACAGTGACTCAGACCAACCTGGTGAGTTCCCCTCAGAGCTGGACTCTTTAAAAGCCCAGTTGGCTGAGATTAAAGAACTGTTACAGGAGAGGTCAGACCCCTCAACAGATAAAACAAAAGAGCCCAAGAAAAATGACAAAAAGCTATTCGCTGGCATGACTAGGCCAGGAACCACGGGTATATCTCGTGAAAGGGGGAGGAGATCCCTCTGAAACAGCAGGCGAGGGTCAGGATGTAGGGCCCCCCCTGGTGGCGAAGGCAAACACACAAAACGCACCTCTCATGTGCACTAAAGTCTTCACCACCATCTCTCAGACACACGGCTCTCACAAGGCGACCCAATCCCAACCAAGCCCTGCGACATAAACTTAGTCAACTTCACACAAAACAAAACCGTTCCCCGCCGCGTATCGCATTAGGACATCTAGGCCTAATCAAACATTTTCATATCGATTTCCATGATAATCGAATTAAACCTTGTTGAACAGTCCTCACTCCAAAAGGGGGTGGACGACAGCTAGGCCCATCCTGTCCACCTAGCTTGTACGCATCACTCAACCATAAGCGTACACTAACATTCCCGGTCAGACTTCACCAACCCAATGAAGTAATAACCCTTCAGTATAACATGGTAGATAAAATACTAAAATCCGCTATTATTACTAGTGTGTATTCATCGCAAATACACCTGGCATATAGTCTTGGCAGTGCTATCCTCATTTTTGTGAATCCACAAGACTTAGAGATATGCACCCCCACTAAAGACATCCACTGGGTCTGCCCAGGCAACCCATACATAACACTATGCCAAGTTAGATAAGATGGTCTGTGTCTCTGACAGCTTTAGCCGCAGTAGCGCACGCTCTCTGGCCAGACCACCCACTGCTATTACCAAACACAGAAGATGTCTAGAAGATTAGGTTTGCCAACCCAAACACTAATACTTCTTTCCTTCCTTCATTTCTTCTCTTTTCGTTTTTTTTATGCATAAGAAATTGAACACTACATGTTCAATGTTTAATATTTTTTTTGATGTGGTTTTGATCTAGTTAGTTAGATAGTGATTATATGCCCATAGTGATTATATGCCCAAAATGCCTCTGTCTCCAACTGTCTTACTGGAACTCACAAGTTTACACAGTCTTCACAGGACACCATGAACTGTGCAGAACAAGTCTACCTCAAGGACTATGGACACGGCGATGATACGATATGGTGCTCTCAGTGCTACGACTCCGTCATACCCCTGAGACCAAAAGGGGGAATGTAGGTATCATGCCGCCATTTTGTCTCTAAGAACTACAACTCCCAGTCCTCTTCCGCATGACCTATGTCACGCGTGGGCGGGATCATCTACGTCAGTCCGCCATGTGTGCATAAGTCCAGGCGGAAGCTCCGCTCTTTGTCTCTCGTGGCCGGATTCCAAGGAATCTAGACGCACAAAAGAGATGCTCTCAAACCTGAAAATACTTCCTTCTTGCAAGATTCACCATCCAGCGCGTTCTGTGCTTAACCACTGGCCAAGGTAAAAGTCCAGAATAGCGCGATCTTTAAACTCAAACTGAGTTACAACCGGTTTATTCGTATTAGAAGTGACGTCACGACTGCAGCTCAAACGCAGTTTTAATTTGTAATTAGGAGCGACCAGAATTCTTCCTGATTGAAGTTCTGTGCACATTAATCAGAGACTTTCCTTTCATCACGAACGCTGAAGTTCGGACCAAGAATCCTCTGCCTTCACGGAAATGACCCAAGTGATCCGCTGGACCAGGAAGCTCTCCGCGCTTTCTACACGAGTGGTTCACATGCTTCAAGAACAGTGAAGCTCTGCAATGGCGAACATCTTCTCAGAACTTTGCTAGAGGCAAGATATTGCGTAAAATATATTTGGGCATAATAATTAAGCTAGTTTTAGGAAGTTGCTTTATTGAAAGTGTGAATTTAAACCCAGGTTTATTCATTACACTATTAGACACGCAGCGTGTCAAATTGAATTGTTCTGTTTGTTTAATCTCATTTGTTTTAATAGGCTGTGCATGTCTCTCTCTCTTTCTCTTATTCTTCTTACTAACATAATTCTCTTAGCACACATTTTGATCTTATTAAGAGTTCAGGAGTTTGGTAATGTTATGAGTGTGGAATCCTTTGGTTACTTAGAAACACGTGCTCAACAGGCCTGACCAGGCCTGATACACTTTAGATAGCTTCCCTTTTGTCTTAGCTTAGCAACACGAAGCTAATCTGGGCCTACCTCGTGCTCAAACACATTTTGGTTAGCTATACAGAACTAGCCTTTTGTCTAAACACATGGTCAAGCCCCTCCTCCACACTCAACATACTAAGACATCAGATAAGAACATTCCAAATTTTATAGCTCCCTCATACACACACCTTGGCTCAGGCCTAGGGGCTTAACACACACACCACACATAAACACACACACACACATATATATATACACATATATATACATATATACACATATACACATATATACACATATATATACACACATTATATATATATATATATATATATATATATATATATATATATATATATACACACACACACAACTCACTGCTTGTATATATTGATTATTATTTTTATCTTTGTATAATAAATTCATTTATTATCAAAGCTGTGTGTATTCATCTTGTTGGTGTGAACAATTTCTGAAGTCCCCAATCACAAAGAATTCAAAAAGGTGCAGATTTATGTAATGTAGTAAGTGATCAATAATAATTTGGAAATATACCATAATCTAGCTGTTTGGTAATTTATCCAGGATTAATGGTATGATTCACTAAATGATTCATTGAACGATTCACTAAATGATTCACTGAATGATTCACTTCAAATGAGACTGATTCAATGGTATGATTCATTTTAATGAGTCAAAGTAAACGATTCAATGGGATTGATTCATTTCAATTATTAACCTTCAGATTTAATGAGACTGATTTAATGAGATTGATCACTTAATTTCAATAATTCACTGATTGCACCTACAGTGTCAAATGTTATTGAAATTGTTGTTTTACTGTTTACAGTTTCATTAGCAATTGTTACTCAGTTAATTGAGGATTACTTATTTTTGGCATACATGTCAACCTATACGGAATGTCCGTATTTTATACGGATTTGATTCAATAAACGTAGTATACGGGCATACAAATAAAGTTATATGGATTCTTTAAAAAAAATTCAATATTTATTTAGAGCTATAATCAATTCCCACGATGATAAAAGAGCGCATAACATTTACAAACGTACTGTACACCACAGAAAGCACAGACAGCCAGTAAAGAGTCTTATGAAATCGCACGTTATCTCGTGGTAGCGAGACTTCGTTCCACTTTTGATCATGTGCACACCGCATTGCGAGAATCCCGCCAACCGTGAAGTAACATTTTGTTTGAAAAGTATTTCCACCTGAGCCGCGACTGAAAAGATTCTGAAAGGGCACTCTGGCAAAGAAATTCAAAACACAATACAGTGGTAGGTTTCTCCCTGAATGGAAGGACTTTTTCAATGGCATAATCCAACCGGCAGCCTCCAAAAACGAAGAATACGCACACTGCACACTGTGTGTGCGTGACATCAAAGTTGCAGCATCAGGAGTGTATGATGTGAAAGAACATTTCAAATCGAAACTACATCAGCGGAATGCAAGCCAAAGGCAAAATCAGCCACTGATGACAGTATTTGCGCGCTCAAAAACTGATATGCCAACAACTGGAAAAGACAGAAAACACAAGGTAGTGGGCGTTTTAGTTCAAGTTAGGCAGTGCTCTGTTTACCCCACAGTAATGCTGACTGTGAGAGAGTTTTCTCTCAAGTCAGGAAGATACACACAGAGAGCAGAAAGAACCTGAATGCAGACACACTGACCTGGCCTACTGCAGTGTAAGATCAACACAGACACTTGCTGTGACATGCAGCCTAGTGAGGTATTGATTCAGAGTGCTAAAAAAGCTGTCATGGAGTACAATTCAGAACATTAGAGTGACACTTTGTTTTTTTGTCAGACATTGGAGCTTTGTATTCATTCTGAAGGTTTATTGTTATTAATATTGAATAAAAAGTAACTGGGATCATTGTTAATTATCATTCAAATTTTAGGTAAATTATTTTAATTTGCATCTTATAAGGATTTTTTGAGGGAAATAAGGATTTTGGAGGTTGGTTATACAGGTCTGATTGACCAAAGGTTGACATGTATGTTTTGGCATCTTTCCTTATATTTTTTCTATTGTTGCAACTAATCTTATGTCTTGAATATAATTTGAGACAGTACAAAAGTATAAGCCTGTGGCTTCTTTTTGAATACTGTCTCACCATTAGAGATGCATTACATTTGAATTACATTTAACTTTAATTAAAATTACAGATTCATTGATTCATAAAAATATTATACCTTGTCGAGAATTTGGGAGGAATTTGGGTCGTTTAAAAAAAAAAATCAAAACCATTTCACGGCACCCAAGAGGAAGTTTTAAATACTCCTCCTGGAAGGTTCATTCCATTCAGGTCAGGTCAGGTTAGGATGATGGCAAGATATAGTTGATATCTCATCTCATCTCATTATCTCTAGCTGCTTTATCCTGTTCTACAGGGTCGCAGGAAAGCTGCAGCCTATCTTGGAAAGGAAATTTTGAAACAGTGCTGTCATTGTGATCTATTGAACCACCACACAACCAAGAAACAAAGACCTAATTCCACTGCATATTGTATACATGCTTGTTTTTTTTCCGTAAGTAGACAAGGTTATAAATTTCAAGGTCGGCGGTGCATGGCTCAGGGAAATTGGAACAAAATCTTTAAATGTGATTTTCTTCTTTTTCACTTTTAAGCATAACCAGACTTGACAACGCTCGAACTTTACTTCTGGTTGTGATCCACACACACCCCTACATACACAAGAATCACAGTTCAGTTCAGGCCTGAATTTTTTTTAGAACTATACACAGTAGAAAATATTGATTATGGAAAGGTGTTTCTCGGCTGCCAAACACATTTTCCAGTACTGATGTAATAATTATGAACAAGTATGCAACAGTGGCCTATTGTCTATTGTAAAATCTCATCTCATCTCATTATCTGTAGCCGCTTTATCCTGTTCTACAGGGTCGCAGGCAAGCTGGAGCCTATCCCAGCTGACTATGGGCGAAAGGCGGGGTACACCCTGCACAAGATAATAATAATAATAATAATTCTTGAAAAATTAAAAAAAAACGATATGTTCTTATCATCAAATACTTCCATATTTTGTTGCTTTTTTTTGTATTTTTGCGGGTTTTGTTTTCGAGTAGAATTTTTATTTCGTCCTCAGTTGGTTCAGCAACACGCGCCTCCATTTTGTTTTTCTCTACTCACGGTATATGAGCTGATATCCTAGTAGTAAAGTAGCCAATCAGAGCGCACGATTGCTCATATCTGGTGAATGTAGATAGAATAATATCCGTTTATTGCTCGGGAATTTGCTTTAGACTGGCTTCTTATATGGTATTTGTTCAAAAGTGTATCAGCTAGTATTACAGCATTTAGCTACATGAGATCCAACATATAAAATAAATGTGACAATAAAATAAAAATTAAAAGTAAAATAAATGATACACAAAAACACAACACTACTGAATCAATCAATCTAATCACTGAATGGTAGCATCATGAAGTGTTTGGGAGGTGTTGAGAGTACTTGTGCGCCTTACACATTTACATTTACAGTAGCAGTCAAAAGTTTGGGCACCTCATGCAATTTTTTTTTTCTATATTGTTTTTATTCATTAAAAGACACTTCATGTCTGAAAGTAATGATGGATGCTGTTTCTGTTTACTTCGTTGAGAGGTTCTTGGCATAATATGGATTACTACAGGTGTAGTATGAATAGGACTATTGACTTTTCATTATAATTATCATTTACTGTTTGATCTCAAACACGGTAACAATGCAAGAAATTGCACTAGGTGACTCCCTCATGAAGCTGGTTAAGATAATGATGATAAAGCTTCATCAAGGTAAACGCTAGGTGCTTTGAAAAATCTAAAGTATGAAAAATATATATTTTCAACACTTTTTTTGTTTACCACATAATTCCTTATATGTTCCGTATGTTATTTCATAGGTTGTTCGTTCTACAATGTAGAAAGAGTCAAAATACAACAAACCTTAGAAATTAGTTGGTGTGTCAACACTTTTGACTGCTACTGTACGTGTAATCTTATCAACTTACAGAAAGCGATAACAGCTGAAGAGGAACCATGCACAGGAGCCAAATAATGGATTTGGAAGACAGGATTACTGCTGCTTCCTCTATATGCAAATTCAGGAACTGTCGCGGCCAGTGTTGCCAGATTGGGCGGTTTTAAGTGCATTTTGGCGGGTTTTGAACATATTTTGGCTGGAAAACGTCAGCAGTATCTGGCAACGCTGGTCGCGGCGACCTGCCGCAAGGAGTGTCTGAACGCAGGTTCACATGATTGACAGCTGCCTCCGCCACTCCCTGCTATGCTGAATCACAGTGCTGCGCTACCAGCGCACGGCTTGACAGCACACTGCGCTGAACAGGCAGCCAATCACAACGCTAATTAGCAGGGCAGCAGTCGTTCTAGAACGATAGGCAGAATTGACATTCAGTTTGTAACGAAGCAGCAGCACAGCAGTTGCAAAGAGAATTCGCTACTAACACAAACTTTACAGTACATCGGGGAAAAAAGGACAAAAAAGGCTACCGCTTCTACTTCTGCTTCTACTTCTGATTCTAGTTCTGGTTCTACTTCTACCTTTTCTTCTGGAAAACCCTACTATATACAATTTTACTACAACGTCAGCTCCACTGAAAACCAATAAAACACAAGACGAGTGGAATCCTGTGTCCGAGTCCTTCCCTTTCAAGTGTGGGAAACCCATGATGCTCATATACACTTGACAGTGAAAAACCGATGCACCAGTGAAAACTGATGACTGCCAGACGACTGCTAGTGAATCACCGCCTAACCAGAGCATCATACCGAAACCAGTGACCAAGAAGCAAGACTCCACTTGTGCCACAACCCAACAGAGAGGGAAGACACTTCACCTGGGGGCCTGGAGGATAAAGCTTGAAGTCATCTGGAAAAAAGAAACAAAATGGCGAAGTCATTAGAAGAACTGAAAACAGAGCGAACCACAGCCAAAAGACTTTTCTCCCGTCTTGCTAACTGCATTACAAGAACACACTCAGAGATGACTGTGGAGGAGCTAAAGCAAAACTTCAACAAGCTTACAGCAGAAAGCTCAAGACTCATGGAGGCGAACGAAGAGATTGAGGCCGCCTACATGGCAGAAGCAGACACAGCCGCTGTAGAGGACCTGGGCGCCAAGAAGAAAGCCGACCTGGAGAAGATAGAGGCATACTGTAAGCAGAGGACTAAAGAAGCAAAGCTCCTAATTCAACAAACACTCTGGGAATCGTATGGGGAGAAAGAGCTGCCCCTTGCCCTACACATCGCTGAAGCTGACTGCAAGAACGTCTCCTCTGCCCAGCTTGACGTGACTCTGGAGGCATATGAGTTCATGCTGAAGCACTTTGAGACGTTGGTGCTGAAGGCAAAAGAAGCGCACCGTGACTGGAACCGCTGGGCTCCCGCTGCAGAGCAAAGAGACTTTGATCACCGCATGACAGAGCTCAAAGTGCAACTTCCCCGGCTGGTGTCGTGCAAGGCTGCCTTCATCAAAGCTGCAAAAATCAAGACAGACTCTGAAGAGCCCACTGTCCACTGTACAGCTCCAGTGCCAGCAATAAAGCTGAAAGCCACAGCCCTCCCAAAGTTTGCTGGCAACCAGCAAAGTTACTACAGGTGGAAGAAGGAGTGGGAAGCTCTACAGAAGTAGGGTGAACCGACAGGGTCTAGAGAGGTCAAGAAATTCCAGCTGCTCGACAGCATCGATGAGAAGGTGGCTGGAAACCTACACCTGTCGACCTAAAGCTCCTCAAACGAAATATTCAGAGTCCTGGATAACCAGTTTGGGAACCAAGCCAACATCGCTCTCAAGATCATTGAAGATCTACAAGCAACTCCTCCAGTCAAAGCCGGCCAGCCAAGAAAAGTCATCGAGCTCATCCAAACAGTGGAAAAAGCTCTCTACGACTTAAATGAACTGGACAATGCCGAGGCCATAAAGAACCCCATTGTGACCAAATCCATTGAGGGCAAGCTTCCAGAAACGTTAAAGAAAGACTGGCTCACCTATGCTGCTGACGTGAGTAATGCTGTGGACCGTCACAATCGCTTTGACAAGCTGCTGGCTTACCTAAAGTCACAGGAAGCCATATATGACGAACTTGACCAGCTGAAAGATGGCGTTGAACCTGTCAAGGACAAGACCAAGTTCCTGAAGCAAGCCAGAACAAAAGCAACCAACAGTCCGGCAGTGTCGTCCAACAGTGACGCAGCAGGCTGCATTGTCTGTGGTGACCCAAAGCACAGAAGAAAACTGTACTTCTGCAGAAAGTTTAGAACCAACATAAAACCATCAGAGAAGAGGGATGCAGCACAACAGCTTGGTGCCTGCAAAAGATGCCTTGAAGTCCACACTGGTGAAAGCTGCAAGAAAACCACTTACCTGTGCGGGAATCCAGAATGCAAAGATCAACACCACTACCTCCTCTGTCCAGTTGCCAGACCCCAGTCCCAAAGAACACCCAAGTTCAGTCCAGTGAGGGCTGAGGGCAGAAGACTCACTGAAACCCAGGAGCAGTTCCTCTCCAAACTCACACCAGAGCTGGCACAGCAGTGTCGAGATGCCTTCTGCAACATAGCGTCCAGGGCATTCAACTCCAGTGCTGCTGAGAGAGGTCTTCTAGATGAACACTGCCTCACTGAGTACCCAGTCATCTTAATGCTCCTCAATGTCACTGCCAATGATGGACAGAGTGTCGGGACCCTCATCGACCTGGCATCAGACACAGACTACATAACGCACAAAGCTGCAAGCAAGTTGAACCTGAGAAGTGAAGACGTTACGCTGGAGGTTCATGGCGTTGGAGGGATGAAGGTATCTGTTGCAACCAAGCACTACCTGCTTAAGATACGAGTCAGCACCCCAAGAGGGACACTCAAAGCACACCAACTCATCTGCTATGGACTTGACAAAATAGCAGAAGTCCACAGACATGTCCCAGCAGAAAAACTGCAGAAAATCTTCTCAAACATCTCCCTGGAAGACCAAAGGAGATCCAACTCCTTATCAGCCACAAAGAAGGGTGGCTGGTACCCCAGAAGGTTCGTTCCATCGGTGACTTGGTGCTCTGGGATGGCCCGCTTGGCAAGACCATTGGAGGCACACACCCGGACCTCTTTGAAGAAGTCACCTTAATGGCCCACACCTCCAAGACTCACTTCGCAAGATCCATGCACACTGCAGCTGTCAGATACACTGAACTCACCTGCAAAGTCCCAGTCTCCCGCCAGTCTCCCAGACACCCCAGCTCCCAGTCCAACACAGCCACTAGCAACAGAGACTTCCTGAAGTGGTGGAAATGGGAAAGCATTGGAGCAGCTTGCGAACCGAGATGCAGAGGATGTCGCTGTGGGAACTGTCAGCCTGGTGGGAAATAAATGATGCTGGCCGAAGAAAGGGAGATGGAGATGGTGAGGGACGGCTTGACTTATGTGGCCGGAGACCACCACAGCCCTGAACCACACTGGCACGCCAAGTACCCATGGAAAGAAGACCCAGCATCTCTTCCCAATAACAAGAGAGCAGTTGAAGCCACGTTCCGCAGAACTGAGAGGCAGCTGGCGAAGGAACCGGAGTGGAAAGTGGCCTACGCCTCACAAGTCCACGAAATGGTGAACCGAAGAGCTGCAGTGAAGCTGTCCAAAGAGGTTCTGCAGAGCTGGACTGGACCAGTGTGGTATATAAGTCACCTGACAGCCCCAAATCCACATTCAGTCTCCACCCCAGTGAGACTGGTATGGAACAGCAGCCAGAAGTACAGTGGCCTCAGCCTAAACGACATCCTGATCAAAGGCCCTGACATCCTGAACCCAGTCAGAGGTGTCCTGCTGTCCAGTCAGAGGTGTCCTGCTGCGCTGGTGTCTTCACAGCTTTAGGGGACATCCGCAAAATGTATAACTCTGTCTGGCTTGAGGAAAGAGAAGTCCACCTGCACAGATTTCTGTGGCGTGACACAGAAGACGCAGAGATCGAAGAATTCACCATAACAAGAGTCAACATTGGAGACAAACCTGCTGGTTGCATAGCCCAAGTTGCCATGCGAGAGACCGCCAACCTGCCTTCATTCAATCATTTCAAAGAGGAGAGACATGTCCTCGAAGAGGATGCCTATGTCGATGACATATTGACTTCCCACAACAACCTCGACCACCTGAAACGCCTTACATCCGACATTGAGCAGATCCTTCAAGCAGGAGTGTTCTTCATGAAGCCCTGGATCTACTCGGATCAAAGTGGGAGGAGCGAGTCGAGAGGTGAGAAGATTGAGTCAAACACCATGATCCTGCCAAACCAACTCACTGAAGAGGATAACAAAGCCCTGGGCCTCGGCTACACCGTCGACGACGACAAGTTACATGTCATTGGTTGCGGTGAACTTCTCCAAGTAGAGGAAGAAAATGCGCCTCGGCCAGGACTTGTTGAAAGAACAAGAGAGAACAAACCCCTGACCCACTCACCAGAAGAGAGTTGTTAAGCCAAGTCTCTGGTCTCTATGACCCTCTCGGCCTTGTGGCCCCAGCAAAACAGAAGGGAGCCATCCTGATCTGCAGGGCCTTCCAAGAGGCAAAAGTCATGTACTGCGTAGAAGACACCTGGGATGCCGCCTTGTCCAGAGAGCTCAGAGACGATGCCATAAAGCTCCTTGAAGAGTATGCTGAGCTGAGCCAAGTTAGATTCCCCAGAGCTCTCACACCGCCAGATCCAGCTGAAAGACCATGTGCAATCACCTTCTCTTATGGCAGTGAGCATGCATATGGTGCCGTGCTGTACCTGCGTTGGAGCTGCAGCCATGGTGTCGTCATAAGGCTAGTTGAGGCCAAGGCTAAGCTGACCCCCCTCGACCATAAAGGTGACCCTGTGAAAGCAGAAACATGCGGAGCAGTCTTTGCAGCACGGCTGAAGAATTACTTCCAAAAGCACTGCCGAATCGAGGTCAAGAGGTGGTATCATCTAGTTGACAGCCAGACCATCTTGGGTGCCATACAGTGTGAAAGTTATGGATACCAAACCTTCTACGCAAACAGAATTGGTGAGATCCAGAGCAGCACTGACATCCAAGATTGGTGGTGGATTCCAGGTGCCGAGAACATTGCAGATATTATCACCCGAGGGGCCAGTCCTGATGACCTAATCGAGAAATCCAAGTGGCAGTCAGGTCCGCAGTTCCTTCAGCTTCCTGAGGGTGAGTGGCCAAAAAAGTCAGCGAAAGATGTTGCTGCACAGGCAAGAGACAACGTCAGAAAAATGCAGAAGAAAACATTCACTGCTGTACTCACCCAAAGTCAGCTGAAGACACAAAGCCCAATTGCAGTCCAGGACGAAGCACAATCCAAGTCCAGAAACCCACCACCAACAGTAGCAGCAGTCCAAAATCTACTGGACGAAAGGCGCTTCAGCAGTCTAAGACGGCAGGTCGAGACGGTTGCATGGACTTGGAGGGCGGCTAAGAAGTTCTTGCATGCCAAGAGTGGAGATGAAGCAAAGTGGGAGGCAATACCTTCACCTGGCGTCATCACTGTCAGCGAAAGGAAAAACGTGTTCCAGAAACTATGTCTGGCAGTGCAAGAAGGTGTGAACTTCCCAAATATAACTACTGACAGGTTTGTTGTATACAAAGATCAAGTAACTGGAACCCTGATGTGTGGAGGGTGGATACAGGCCTTCAAAGAGGACCGCATCAACTATGTAACCCCAAATACACTGTTGCTTGGCCGAGCCACACAAACTGGAGACTTCAAAACAGTAGACTACACCACCTACCCCTCCAAGAGACTGCAAGAAATGCAAACACAAGTTAGCCACTTCTGGAGGTCCTGGAGCCAACTTGCAGGTCCGAACCTGTTCATCCGCAGCAAGTGGCACACTGCAAAAAGAAATGTTGCCATCGGAGACAGTGTGGCTCTGCGACCAAAACGCGCTGAGGGGGCAATTCAAGCTTGCAAGAGTGGTCAGCGTGAATGCAGACTCCAAAGGCATTGTCCGGGATGTCCATGTGAAAGTCCCCCTAGGTGGACGTGCTCAGATGAAGACTCCAAAGCCAACCAAAAAGTCCTGGGACCCACAGGGTACCACACTGCATCGGGATGTGTGATGCCTCATCGTCCTCCTCCCAGTGGAGGAACAAGTTAGCAGAGACCAGCTCGCCTGATGGGTGCGATCTTCCCGTGTCACGCCACGCCAAGATCGAGTGGGAGGTGTCGCGGCGACCTGCCGCAAGGAGTGTCTGAACACAGGCTCACATGATTGACAGCTGCCTCCGTCACTCCCTGCTACGCTGAATCACAGTGCTGCGCTACCAGCGCATGGCTTGACAGCATGCTGCGCTGAACAGGCAGCCGGTTGTTCTAGAACGATAGGCAGAATTGACATTCAGTTTGTTACGAAGCAGCAGCACAGCAGTTGCAAAGAGAATTTGCTACTACAGTAACACAAACTTTACAGCACATCGGGGAAAAAAGGACAAAAAAGGCTATCGCTTCAACTTCTGCTTCTACTTCTGCTTCTACTTCTGGTTCTACTTCGACCTTTTCTTCCGGAAAACCCTACTATATACAATTTTACTACAACATCAGCTCCACTGAAAACTAATAAAACACAAGACGAGTGGAATCCTGTGTCCGAGTCCTTCCCTTTCAAGTGTGGGAAACCCATGATGCTCATATACACTTGACAGGAACTGTCTGTTAAGCAGGATGTTTGAGCAGCATGACTGAACTTATACTATGACTAGAAAGAATATGGCAGTAACTGATAACAGGGAGAGTGTACGGACGGTCTCGCGCCTGCAAGTCATCTTTTCTGGTTGTTTAACTGAATACCTGTATATACAATGTTCTAAAGTATTCATCCCCCTTGGTGTTTGTCCTGTTTTGTCGCATTACAAGCTGCGACACTGTACACACACACAAAATTCAATACTCTGTAGAGCCACCTTTTGCTACGATTACAGCTACAAGTCTCTTGGGGTATGTCTCTATTAGCTTAGCACATCTAGCCACTGGGATTTTTGCCCATTCCTCAAGGCAAAACTGCTCCAACTCCTTCAAGTCAGATGGGTAGCGTTGGTGTACAGAAATCTTCAAGTTATGCCACAGATTCTCAATTGGATTGAGGTCTGGACTTTGATTAGGCCATTCCAAGACATTTAAATGCTTCCCTTTAAACCACTCCAGTGTAGCTTTAGCAGTATGTCTAGGGTCATTGTCCTGCTGGGACGTGAACCTTCATCCCAGTCTCAAAGCTCTGGCCGACTCAAACAAGTTTTCCTCCAGAATTGCCCTGTATTTAGTGCCATCCATCTTTCCTTCAGTCCCGACCAGCTTTCCTGTCCCTGCAAATGAAAAATATCCCCACAGCATGATGCTGCCACCACCATGCTTCACTGTAGGAATGGTGTGTTCTCAGGGTGTTGGGTTTGCACCACACATGGTGTTTCCCATGATGGCCAAAAAGTTCAGTTTTAGTCGCATTTGACCAAAGAATCTTCTAACATGTGTTTGGGGAGTCTGCCACATGCTGTTGGGCAAACTCCAAATGGGTGTTCTTTAAGCAATGGCTTTTTTCTGGCCACTCTTCCATAAAGCCCTGCTCTATGGAGTGTATGGCTTAAAGTGGTCCTATGGACAGATGCTCCCATCTCCACTGTGGATCTTTGCAGCTCCTTCAGTGTTATCTTTGGTGTCTTTGTTGCATCTCTAATTAATGCCCTCCTTGCCTGGTCTGTAAGTTTTGGTGGGTGGCCTTCTCTTGTCAGGTTTGTAGCGGTGCCGTATTCTTTCCATTTTGCTATAATGGATTTAATGGTGCTCCCTGGGATATTCAAAGTTTGGGATATTTTTTATAACCCAACCCTGATCTATACTTCTCCACAACTTTGTCTCTGACCTGTTTGGAGGCTCGTTGGTTTTCATGTTGCTTGTTTAGTAGTGTTGCAGAGTCAGGGTCCTTCCAGAACAGGTTGATTTATACAGACATCATGTGATGGATCATGTGACACTTTGACTGAACACAGGTGGATCTTAATCAACAAATTATGTGACTTATGAAGTGAATTGGTTGGACCAGCTCTTATTTAGGAGTTTCATACGAAAGGGGGTGAAAACCTATGCACTGTCCAGATTTCTGTTTTTTCATCTTATTAATTATTGTTTGTGTCACAATTAAAAAAAACAATTTTCACCTTTAAAGTGGTTGGCATGTTGTGTAAACCAAATTGTGCTAACAGTCCAAATATCCATTTTAATTCCAGCTTGTAATGCGACAATTCAGGAAAAACACAAAGAGGAATGAATACTTTTGCATGACGCTATTATCATGTTATACTTTCCCTGACAACATGTTAAACTTCAAACTTAATTTTCCACACTGGATGCTTGTTCCTTGCGCCACAGGAAGTGGCTGTAATTCACACTTACGCCAGGAATTTCTTGCAAGCCAGGTCGGCTTTGAGCTTGTGAATATGTTCCATCAGGATCCGCTTGTTCTTGAACACGTTTCCCTTTACCTTTAAATACAGGATGTGGTACCCGAGAGGAGAATTACACAGACAGGAGTATCCACATATTATAGTCTCGCTGGGAGCAAAGCAGGTTAGAAAAATATTCAGAATCATTGCGTTACCTGAAAATAAATTCCATAAGGAACATTATTCTTAAGTCAACAAGCACAAGACAAGACAGACTGTCTCATCACATTCTAATCATTCAAAACAAACGTGCATTCATGACATCATGGCAAATGAGTTGAACCTCTTTTTCAACAGATTTGACTGTGCCACCCCACCCTCCCCCACTCACCATAGTCCTGACCTGTCTGTGTTATCACTCCACCACCCCCCTCTCCCCTCATAATACCTCTGACACCAACAGCTCCCTCCTCACACCACACCACCCCCCTCCGCTCCCTGCCAGACCAAGCCACACACTCCACCCCGACCTCACTCTACAGGAGTCATACCTCGGCTACACCCCTCGCCTCTCCATAACAGCTGATCAGGTGTTGAAGGAGCTGAGGAGGATCAAGACGAGGAAAGCTGCTGGCCCTGATGGTATCAACACCAGACTGCTTAAGGACTGTGCAGATCAGCTCTGTGGGATTCTTCTGTACATTTTCAACCTGAGCCTCAGTCTGGAGAAAGTTCCACTTCTGTGGAAAACATCATGTGTGGTTCCAGTTCCCAAGACTGTGTACCCCAGGGAGCCCAACCACTTTTGGCCAGTAGCTTTAACGTCTCACCTCATGAAGATCATGGAGAGGATTGTTCTCTCCCACCTCCAACACCTGGTGAACAGCGAGATGGACCCCCTGCAGTTCGCATATCGACCGGGCATTGGTGTGGATGACGCTGTCATTTACCTGCTACACCAGTCACTGTTGCACCTGGAGGGCACTGGGAGCATTGTGAGAATCATGTTCTTTGACTTCTCCAGTGCTTTCAACACAATCCAGCCATCACTGCTTAGGGGGAAGCTGGAGGGAGCTGGTGTCGACTGCCACCTGGCTGCATGGATCATCGACTACCTCATTAACAGACCGCAGTATGTGAGGCTCCGCGACTGCGTGTCTGATGTGGTAGTCTGCAGCACAGGGGCTCCACAGGGTACAGTGCTCTCTCCTTTCCTCTTTACACTTTACACATCTGACTTCAGCTACAACACAGACAGCTGCCACCTCCAGAAGTTCTCTGATGATACAGCCATCGTTGGACGTGTGTCAGAGGGGGACGATCTGGAGTACAGAGAGGTCATTGCCAACTTTGTCGCCTGGTGCGAACTGAACCACCTGCGCATCAATGCCAGCAAGACAAAGGAGGTGGTGATCGATTTCAGAAGGATGGTTTTCCAAATTGCACCAGTGAACATCCAGGGTTTGGACATTGAGATCGTGGAGGAGTACAAATACCTGGGTGTTCACCTCAACAACAAACTGGACTGGACTAACAACACAGATGTCCTGTACAAGAAGGGCCAAACTCGTCTCCACTTCTTGAGAAGACTGAGGTCTTTTGGTGTGTGCAGGACACTGCTTAGGACTTTTTATGACTCTGTGGTAGCATCAGTGATTTTCTACGCTGTGGTCTGCTGGGGCTGTGGAAGTTCAGAGAGGGACAGGAAGAAACTTAATAAACTGGTCAGAAGGGCTGGCTCAGTCTTGAACTGTCCTCTGGACTCCATTGAGGTGGTGGGTGAGAGGAGGATGTTAGCCAAGCTGACCTCAATCATGGATAACCCCTCTCACCCCCTACATGAGGCTGTGAGGGTTTTAAGCAACTCTTTTAGTAGTAGACTGCTACACCCATGGTGTAAGAAGGAGAGATACCGCAGGTCATTCATACCAGCTGCTGTCAGACTGTATAACACCCACAACTTGTAACGTAGCACCAATAACCTGTTTGTCGTTATATTTGCACTACTTCACCACTACTACCTCTGCCATCTCTCATCGATGCAATTATTATGTGCAATAATATAGGCCTTAAACTATTTTTATGCATACTTACATTTTTTATATATATATATATATATATATATATATATATATATATATATATATATATATATATATATATGTTATTTATGTATATATGTGCGTGTGTATATATACAGAGTCTACCTGTAATGTGCAATTATTCCGAGCCTCTCAATAAGGCAATTTTTTCTTTTCTATACTTTTTCACGGTAGATGATGCAAATAGCCCTCTGTATTTAATCCTTCATTAGGCCTAATTTTTATTTCAGTTTTATTTGTTATCGGTTTGACTTTTTCTTGCTACTGTAACGCGTGAATTTCCCCGATGAGGGATGAATAAAGTGAATCTAATCTAATCTAATTTAATCTCATCTAAATACATTCCTTTGCTTTCTGTTGCCAAGAAAAAAAATCAGCTTCTTTGTTGTCATACTTAATGTTGCAGTCTCGAATTACCCAGCAACACGAAGTACGCAAAAAGGCTTTACGTACAACAACAAGCAGTACACTTTGCAAACATGATCCAGAATAAATCCAGAAGAGATTATTCAACTTATTGAAATACAGTGCTGTGCAAAAATCTTAGACAAATGCCATAGACCAAAAATGGATAAAAAAATCTTGAAATGAAGTGTTTTAACATAAAAAATAATGTAAACAGTAAGGGCCTTTCTGTGCGGAGTTTGCATGTTCTCCCTGTGTCCGCGTGGGTTTCCTCCGGGTGCTCCGGTTTCCCCCACAGTCCAAAGACATGCAGGTTAGGTTAACTGGTTGCTTTAAATTGACCATAGGTGTGAATGTGAGTGTGAATGGTTGTCTGTGTCTATGTGTCAGCCCTGTGATGACCTGGCGACTTGTCCAGGGTGTACCCCGCCTTTCGCCCGTAGTCAGCTGGGATAGGCTCCAGCTTGCCTGCAACCCTGTAGAACAGGATAAAGCGGCTAGAAATAATGAGAATGAGTAAGCCATAATAAACGAAACAAAGTCAATATTTGGTGTAACAGAACCAGAATCGACATCTGTGTAAAAGGGACAGTCAGAATGGCACGGTGATGTTTCTGACATTTGCCATTCTTCTTTCTGAGACCAGCACGAATTCAGACATCTCCATTTACGTTGTCAAAGGTCTGCATACCTTTCTGCCTCAAACCGCTTTTTACTTCTCTTCACTTTCTCCTCCAACATAATTCTGATCGCACAAACATGTTGCTCTCCTTTCACGAGTCTCTCCTCTTCCTTCTTACCTTTCATTCTGATTCTCTCTCTCTCTCTCTCTCTCTCAAAAGTCTTGGGCACATGTAAAGAAATGCTGTTGACCAAAAATGGCTAAAAACTAATTAAATTAAATGTTTTAACATCAAAAAATACTATAAACAGTCAGCCATAATAAATGAAACAGTCAATATTTGGTGTGAGACGAAATTCCCTTTGCTTTAAAAAAAAATAGTAGTCTGAGGTACAGTGAGTGCAGTTTTATGCGGAAATGAGCTGTAGGTTTTACTGAGCATCTTCCAGAACCAGCCACAGTTCTTCTGGACACTTTGTCACACTCGCTGCTTCATTTTGCCACAAAACCCAGTAGCCTTCATTATGTTTTCTTTTATAATCTGAAAAGTGCTCTCTTATGTGGGCGTTGTACCGGTCCGTTGTGGTAAAGAAAAAGCTGAGCCAAAAGGCAAAGCTTTCGATTTCCCAGTCGATCTACGTTCCAATCCTCACCTATGGTCATAAGATTTGAGTAGCAACCGAAAAGATGATGAGATCGCAGATAAAAGCAGCTGAAATGAGCTCTCTCCATAGGGTGGCTGGGCTCACCCTTAGAGATACGGTGAGGAACTCAGACATCCGGAGGGATCTCGGAGTAGAGCGGCTGCTCCTTCGTGTTGAAAGGAGTCAGCTAAGGTTTTCCGGGCACATCTAACTGAGAGGAGAGCTCGGGGTAGACCTAGAACACGCTGGAGAGATTTTATATATATATATATATATATATATATATATATATATATATATATATATATATATATATATATCTTATCTGGCCTGGGAGTGCCTTGGGATCCTCCAGAAAGAACTGGAAAGCGTTGCTGGGGAGAGGGACGCCTGGAATACCCTGCTGCCACCGGGACCTGACTTCGGATAAGTGGAAGAAGATGGATGGATGTGGTCTCTTATGTAATATACTGCTCAGATACAAACATTTTTTTTTCTGTAACTTTTAATTTTGTGCTGGAAAACGAACGTTTGGACTCTAAAATGTTTTTGTACTGACTCGGTAATGTAGAAGTCATAAAACAGAAATCTAACAAAGTTTGTATGAAAAAAATACTGTGTGTAGGACTTTTCCACAGTACTGTATATCAATAAGGTTCTGGGATTTCATAGTGAGAGCAATTATCTCCTAAACAAACTAAAATCTCAGGCACTGCAGACCTCGTTCACTTCCGATAAGATCAGCGTTCATGGTTCCACCATTAGAAAGAGCAAATATGGTATCTGTGGATGAGTTTCAAGGAGAAAAAAAAACCTCTGCTGACCCAGAGGAACATAATAAGGGCTCGTCTCACACCGACCAAAAAACGCATCTTGAAGCCTTTTGAGATCATATTCTGTGGACTGAGGAGTTGAAAGTGGAACATTTTTGAAGACCTGTGTCCCATTACAACACAGCATTCGACAATAAGGGCATCATCCTAACAGTCATATACGCTAATCAGTCCGTGAGTTGCGTGACCTTCCTTCAATAAATAAATATAAAATGATCTTATAAAACCTGTGCTTGGTGCTTACTCATGTTCTGCCTATAATGTCATTATTTCTTATAAGAACCTGAAAACGTTTCATGTCACAAATGTGCCAAAATGGAGGAAGTCAGGCAGGATGGGGAAAACGCTTTTTCATGGCATTGTACAACAATTTACAGGACAAAGGGGAAAAAAAAAGTCAAGCAAAAAAGCAACAAAACTTGTTTCAAGTCAAGTCAAGTCAACTTTATTGTCAAATATGCTATACATGCTCGACATACAGCACAGATGAAATTACAGTCCTCTCTGACCCACGGTGCAAACAGGCAACGCAATAAATAAAAAATAGAATAATTGAAATAAACAATACAAACAGTATAAACACTCGAGATAAGAACTGGACATAGACTAAACACTCAGCTTCATTCTCCGACTCTTTAGCACAACAGAGGGCACAGAGCAGGCGGTCCTTACACTCGACCTTCAGAGATAAACTCCCTCATAAGCCAGATATTCTGGATTTATTCTGTCCACATTCACTGGATATGAGCAATCGCGTGCTCTGATTGGCTACTCTACTACTAAGCTATCAGCTCATATCCCGTGAGTAGAGAAAAACAAAATGGCGGAGCGTGTTGCTGAACCAACCGAGGATGAAATAAAAACTACTTGAAAAACTCTACTTGAAAACAAAACTTCAAAAAATACAAAAAAAAAGCAACAAAATATGGAATGAAAGTATTTTTTTTATTTTTCAAGAATTATTATTATCGCAGGGCAGCATGGTGGTGTAGTGGTTAGCGCCGTCGCCTCACAGCAAGAAGATCCGGGTTCAAGCCCCGTGGCCGACAAGGGCCTTTCTGTGCGGAGTTTGCATGTTCTCCCCGTGTCGGCGTGGGTTTCCTCCGGGTGCTCCGGTTTCCCCCACAGTCCAAAGACATGCAGGTTAGGTTAACTGGTGACTCTAAATTGACCGTAGGTGTGAATGTGAGTGTGAATGGTTGTCTGTGTCTATGTGTCAGCCCTGTGATGACCTGGCGACTTGTCCAGGGTGTACCCCGCCTTTCGCCCGTAGTCAGCTGGGATAGGCTCCAGCTTGCCTGCGACCCTGTAGAACAGGATAAAGCGGCTAGAGATGAGATGAGAAATTTGCAAAAAAATTAAAATGCTATGTTTCTCAAAATCCAGTAAAGGTGGATAGAATAAAACAGTTATTCCACTCAATCTCGTCACACATGGCTTATAACTATCAGCTTATGTACGACTCGATTTCGTAAATAAGGCCCTTCAATATTCCAGCTTTAGTGATTTACATGGATCCAAACAAAGCTGGCATGAAGTCGTGTTAGTGTGTGTTGTGCAACCAGAGGCGATGACACACTGCAAGAGAGTGAAGGCATCTAGGGTGACAAAAACACACATCGGAAATATGAATAACCCGGGAATACCGGTGCTGCTTTAAAAACAGTGGCAGGTGAACTGAGTGTTCAGGTGCTTTTGTTCACTGAGTACTGTACATTTTATTCCACTCTTCAGACACAAGGAATGTTGCTGGGCATCATATGCAACATGTACAGTAATCACTTCCATTAAATTATTGACATTTAAGGGAAGTAACAGCACACATTATAATAAGCACAAACAGTTCTGTACAAAAGACTTGGCACCGGTTTTTGTTTTTCTTACAAACTTTGTTATAGATTTCTATTTTATGACTTTGGAGTCAGTCCAAAAACATTTTAGAGTCCAAACGTTCGTTTTCCAGCACAAAATTAAATGTTACAGGAAAAAAAATTTTTGTATCTGAGCAGTACATTACATCAGAGATGACTTTTCAGATTAAAAAAGAAAACATAATGAAGGCTGCTGGGTTTTGGTGCAAAATGAAGACGCGAGTGTAACAGTCAAAGTGTCCAGAAGAACTGTGGCTGGTTCCGTAAGATGTTCAGTCAAACCTACAGCTCATTTCCACATAAAACTGCACTCACTGTACCTCAGACTACTATTGTTTTAAAGGAGAACTGAAGGCAAATTTTTTATTATCAAAATTCTATTTCTCTCATTTTATTAAATATAGGAATGCATTTTTGATCGCTATTTTGTCACTGCTATGGCAAGTTATGAGTGTTTGAAATATGCTCTGTAATATATCAGTCGGCGGCACGGTGGTGTAGTGGTTAGCACTGTCGCCTCACAGCAATATATATATATATATATGTTATTTATGTATATATGTGCGTATATACAGAGTCTACCTGTAATGTGCAATTATTCCGAGCCTCTCAATAAGGCAATTTTTTCTTTTCTATACTTTTTCACGGTAGATGATGCAAATAGCCCTCTGTATTTAATCCTTCGTTAGGCCTAATTTTTATTTCAGTTTTATTTGTTATCGGTTTGACTTTTTCTTGCAACTGTAACGCGTGAATTTCCCTGATGAGGGATGAATAAAGTGAATCTAATCTAATCTAATTTAATCTCATCTAAATACATTCCTTTGCTTTCTGTTGCCAGAAAAACAATCAGCTTCTTTGTTGTCATACTTAATGTTGCAGTCTCGAATTACCCAGCAACACGAAGTACGCAAAAAGGCTTTACGTACAACAACAAGCAGTACACTTTGCAAACATGATCCAGAATAAATCCAGAAGAGATTATTCAACTTATTGAAATACAGTGCTGTGCACTGTAGAAGGATAAAGCGGCTAGAGATAATGAGATGAGATGAGATGAGATGAGAATATATCAGTCCATATGTCAAAGCAATGGCCGTAAACGAGATGCGTTGAGACCTGTGCGAGACATTGTAGGACGGAAATAAAACGTACAGCGGAAATCAAAGTGACCAACATCTGCCGACGTTGTCAAAAGACGCGCGCGCCCTCTTTTGGTTTTCCGGGCCAAAACCAGCAGGCTCAAGAACAGTTTCTTTCACCGGGCGGTCAGGAGGCTCAACTCCCTCCCTGTTCTGCACCTCCTCCCCCCTCTGCCACAGATTCTGCTCGCACCCCCCCCGTCCCCCCTTCAGCATCTGACATGTCACCCTCACAGTCCCCCCCCCCCCCAACACACACACACACACACACGTCATCGTTCATTAACACACTGAACTCAGGGACCGCACATCTCACTTTACCTCGCTCATTTGCACTATTCCGCACTACCTCATCTTAACAGCTGCTAGTTTGTTTATTCTGCTTATTTCATGTTTCATAGTGCCCTTGACTGTTTGCTTATTTGAACCAATTTATGTGTGTGTGTGTGTGTGTGTGTGTGTGTGTGTGTGTGTGTGTGTGTGTGTGTGTTTAGTCTACATCTAGTTCATATCTAGAGTGTTTATACTGTTTATATTGTCTGAGTGTTTAGTCTTTGTCTAGTTCTTATCTAGTGTTTATACTGTTTATATTGTTTGTCTGAGTGTTTAGTCTATGTCTAGTTCCTATCTAGAGTGTTTATACTGTTTATATTGTTTGTTTTTTCAATTATTCTATTTTTATTTTTATTTATTGCATTGCCTGTTTGCACCGTGGGTCAGAGAGGACTGAAATTTTATCTGTGCTGTATGTCGAGCATGTATAGCATATTTGACAATAAAGTTGACTTGACTTGACTTTATACAGAACACGAGGCGGAATAAAAGTGGAAGAATTCCGCCATGAACAGTTTGTGTAACAGGGGAAATGGGATCATGAACAACTTTCTCCAACACACTGATTTGTCTTGAAAACGAACTACTCTTGTGTTTTGTCTGCCATCTAATGGCAGGAATAATTAAATGTTCCGACATAAAATGCTACATAATAAATAGTTTGGCATAATTTGTCAATCCCTGATATGGACAGACATTCTCAAAAACAACACAAACTGTAGATTATTAACTGTAGTAATAATAATAATAAATTCCTTTAGAAATTTGGAAATGTACCTGCTTTGTTCATTTCTGCCCAGTAACCAGAATTACTCTTACCTGTTGAGCAATTTGTTGCTCTGGTGTCTGGGGTTCCCAGGGGGAGCGGGAAAACACACACACACACACACACACACACACAGAGCTCTCTAATTCCCAAGTGGATAACAGTTTGAGTCAAAACTTGCCATCGAATATGGTGTCATATCCAAATAATTTCATCACGAGAAGCGTTGCAAGGGGGGTGGCACAGTGGTGTAGTGGTTAGCGCTGTCACCTCACAGCAAGAAGGTCCGGGTTCGAGCCCTGTGACCGGCGAGGGCCTTTCTGTGCGGAGTTTGCATGTTCTCCCCGTGTCGGCGTGGGTTTCCTCCGGGTGCTCCGGTTTCCCCCACAGTCCAAAGACATGCAGGTTAGGTTAACTGGTGACTCTAAATTGACCGTAGGTGTGAATGTGAGTGTGAATGGTTGTCTGTGTCTATGTGTCAGCCCTGTGATGACCTGGCGACTTGTCCAGGGTGTACCCCGCCTTTCGCCCGTAGTCAGCTGGGATAGGCTCCAGCTTGCCTGCGACCCTGTAGAACAGGATAAAGCGGCTACAGATAATGAGATGAGAATGAGACAATTTACGGTGTGGGGGCTGGGACAGTTTTAAAACTGCCATCATGTCTGTTTCTGTCAAAAACATCAGCGCTGAGTTTAACATGACAGTTAATGGGAGTTTTACTCAGCACGCTCTGCCCTTCCAGGTGATTTAAAGAAAAAAAAACTGAGTCAGTTGACAATGAGAGCAACGCTGAGGGAGGCAACAAATTTATCAATGTTTTGATACAGAAATTTTCCATGTAGGTTAGAAATTGTAGGGATTATGAGAGGTTGTTTGACATTTTTTCATAAAATTTTCAGAGTAGGAGTGACGTCACTCACTGTAGCTCTGAACATTCTGCTCCATACAGTCACATTGTTTAAAAAGAAACAGTCCAAAAAAAAGGATAAAATTTAAACTGTGATTTTGTAGAAACCGTAATAGCTACCAAAACACCGAGTTAACCCAAAAAAGTCTCAAGTCTTATGACCCTTTTAAAGTTTCAACCGTATCTTTTTGTTGAGTCATGACGCCACAGTGTGGCTCCAAACAGGAATGGGTTTGATCAATTTTGATGACGACTCCCCATTCATTCCTCTAGGAAATTAATTTTTGTGCTTTTTTTTGCCATTTACGTCAACATGGTTACTCGAAACGCTGGCATGGCACACCATTTCCGATCAAAGTGCACGTTTTGATATATAATTTGTGGGGGTTCTCTCAGCTGCGGGACTAGTTATGCGCTGAAATGCTGGCGGAAGGAAAAATCAGAAAAAGAAGACTGCAGAGCAGACACTTACTAATAGAGCGATTATAATATATGCCTTGCTTTGTATTGCAAAGCTGGGTGCATGCCTCTTTGAGAATATGACCAAAGTAGGCAACAAGATGTTATCTTTTCTAATACATCACAAAACCAACATTGTTTTCATGTTGTTTCTTCCTTCTTCTTTTTCTATTCATCAAAGGTAGTGCTGTAGTCAAGGCCAAGTCATGACCGAGACCAGAGTGTATCGAGACCAAGGCAAGACCACGACTTTAAGGGGTTGCAATCAAGTCAAGACCAGGACCAAGGCAGGGCGAGAGCGAGTTAAGACTAGGACCAGATCAGTGTGTATCTCTGTGTGTGTGTGTGTGTGTGTGTGTGTGTGTGTGTGTGTGTGTGTGTGTGTGTGTGTGTGTGTGTGAGAGAGAGAAGTGGGATGAGGGAGAGGTGACGGCCATTAAAAGGGAACTGAAGGCAAGTTTTTTAAGATCAAAATTCTATTTCTCACATTTTATTAAATATCGGAATGCATTTTTGATCACTTTTATGTCACTGCTATGGCAAGTTATGAGTATATGAAATATGCTCTGTAATATACAACCCCGAGTCCAAAAAAGTTGGGACAAAGTACAAATTGTAAATAAAAATGGAATGCAATAATTTACAAATCTCAAAAACTGATATTGTATTCACAATAGATCATAGACAACATATCAAATGTCGAAAGTGAGACATTTTGAAATTTCATGCCAAATATTGGCTCATTTGAAATTTCATGACAGCAACACATCTCAAAAAAGTTGGGACAGGGGCAATAAGAGGCTGGAAAAGTTAAAGGTAAAAAAAAGGAACAACTGGAGGACCAAATTACAACTCATTAGGTCAATTGGCAATAGGTCATTAACATGACTGGGTATAAAAAGAGCATCTTGGAGTGGCAGTGGCTCTCAGAAGTAAAGATGGAAAGAGGATCACCAATCCCCCTAATTCTGCACTGACAAATAGTGGAGCAATATCAGAAAGGAGTTCGACAGTGTAAAATTGCAAAGAGTTTGAACACATCATCATCTACAGTGCATAATATCATCAAAAGATTCAGAGAATCTGGAAGAATCTCTGTGCGTAAGGGTCAAGGCCGGAAAACCATACTGGGTGCCCGTGATCTTCGGGCCCTTAGACGGCACTGCATCACATACAGGCATGCTTCTGTATTGGAAATCACAAAATGGGCTCAGGAATATTTCCAGAGAACATTATCTGTGAACACAATTCACCGTGCCATCCGCCGTTGCCAGCTAAAACTCTATAGTTCAAAGAAGAAGCCGTATCTAAACACGATCCAGAAGCGCAGACATCTTCTCTGGGCCAAGGCTCATTTAAAATGGACTGTGGCAAAGTGGAAAACTGTTCTGTGGTCAGACGAATCAAAATTTGAAGTTATTTATGGAAATCAGGGAAGCCATGTCATTCGGACTAAAGAGGAGAAGGACGACCCAAGTTGTTATCAGCGCTCAGTTCAGAAGCCTGCATCTCTGATGGTATGGGGTTGCATTAGTGCGTGTGGCATGGGCAGCTTACACATCTGGAAAGACACCATCAATGCAACATATGCTCCCATCCAGACGACGTCTCTTTCAGGGAAGAACCTGCATTTTCCAACATGACAATGCCAAACCACATACTGCATCGATTACAGCATCATGGCTGCGTAGAAGAAGGGTCCGGGTACTGAACTGGCCAGCCTGCAGTCCAGATCTTTCACCCATAGAAAATATTTGGCGCATCATAAAACGGAAGATATGACAAAAAAGACCTAAGACAGTTGAGCAACTAGAATCCTACATTAGACAAGGATTGGTTAACATTCCTATCCCTAAACTTGAGCAACTTGTCTCCTCAGTCCCCAGACGTTTACAGACTGTTGTAAAGAGAAAAGGGGATGTCTCACAGTGGTAAACATGGCCTTGTCCCAACTTTTTTGAGATGCGTTGTCATGAAATTTAAAATCACCTAATTTTTCTCTTTAAATGATACATTTTCTCAGTTTAAACATTTGATATGTCATCTATGTTCTATTCTGAATAAAATATGGAATTTTGAAACTTCCACATCATTGCATTCCGTTTGTATTTACAATTTGTACTTTGTCCCAACTTTTTTGGAATCGGGCTTGTATCAGTCCATATGTCAAAGCGATGGCCGTACACAAGATTCGCTGAGACCTGTGTGAGACATCGTAGGATGGAAGTAAAACGTACAGCGGAAATCAAAGTGACTGACATCTGCCAACGTTGTCAAAAGACGCACGCGCCCTCTTTCGAATGCTGACGGAAACAAGCCGGAAGTTTTGTTTGTTTTGATAGCAATCAGGAAAGTTTGAAAAAAGTAGGCAGTAATCGTCATTTAAACTTGTGTTTGTGCAATACTTCATTTGGAAAACAGTTTTCAAAATGACAGCACTGACACCTGGCTGACACTTCACGCTTCGAAGTCTCGCACAAGTCTCGTGAAGATCGTGCAGATAAGCGACGCCTGCCGTGGACCAAACGAACTAAATTCAACATGGCTAAAAACCAAATAGGCCGATAAGTTATATTTAACTGGAATTAGTTCCCAATACGAGTCACGATATAAGGTTACTAAAACCGAAAACGTAATTGAATAACACGTTAATTAAGAAATAAAGCAAGTTTAAAAATGACTTCAGTTCCCCTTTAACAGGAAGAAAAATTTCAAATTAGGAACGAGTCACGTTACTGGTTGCATTTGAAGCAGGAAATTTTACATCCAAATCACAGTAACGATGTTAAGAAATAAATCAGACAATGCACAGGCAGTTTAGTGAAATCCCTACAGTTGTGGTCTTGACTGGACTTGAAATAAAATCCGACGTCTCTACGTCTGAGACCGAGACAAGACCGAGTAAAAATGCGGTCGATTCCGAGATGAGCCCAAGACCTTCAAAAAGTGGTCCTGAGACCAGTCTCAAGTACTACAACCGTAGCCAAAGGTATGGTTAAGGTTTTGGATATATTAGGAAAAGCTTTAAGTAATGTGAACATTTAGAAACTGTAGCACAAACTGCGGAAAAAGTTAAACAGAAAGGTGTCAGCAGTACTTTTTTCCGCAGTTTGTGCTACAGTAACTCTTCTGTAAGATTGGACCATATGGACTAGCCTTCGTGCCCTATGCAAACCAATGAGCCTTCGACACCCATGACCTTGTCCTTCCTTGGACCGCTTTTGTTTGGTACTAGCCACTGCATACCGGGAACCCCCTACAAGATGTGCCATTTTGGAGATGCTCAGTCGCAGTCATCTCGCCATCACAATTTGTCCCTTGTCAAAGTCGTTCACTTACACTTGCCCATTTTTCCTGCTTCCAACATATCAACTTCAAAAACTGACTGTTCACTTGCTGCCTAATATATCCCACCCGTCAACGTGTGCCATTGTAATAAGACACTCAACGTTATCCACTTCACCTGTCAGTGTTTTTAATGTTATGTCTCATCGGCGTACGTGAACATGAATAAATAAATAAACCCCTTCTGAATAAAAAACAAACCCCTCAGCTCGATTTTAACTTAACTACAATAAACTCTAAAAATGTTCTCACTCAGTTTGTGTTTTAATTCTTGCTTCTATGAATCTATATTTTTATACTACCGTTCAAAAGTTTGGGGTCACCCAGACAATTTTGTGTCTTCCATGAAAAGTCACACTTTTATTTACCACCTTAAGTTGTAAAATGACCTATGGTCATGAGCTTTGGGTAATGACAGAAAGAACAAGATCGCGGATACAAGCGGCTGAAATGAGTTTCCTTCGCAGGGTGGCTGGGCGCTCCCTTAGAGATAGGGTGAGAAGCACAGTCACTCGGGAGGAGCTCGGAGTAGAGCCGCTGCTCCTCCACATCGAGAGGAACCAGCTGAGGTGGCTCGGGCATCTTTTTCGGATGCCTCCTGGACGCCTCCCTGGGGAGGTGTTCCAGGCATGTCCCCCCGGGAGGAGGCCCCGGGGAAGACCCAGGACACGCTGGAGGGACTATGTCTCTCGGCTGGCCTGGGAACGCCTCGGTGTTCTTCCCGAGGAGCTGGCCGAGGTGTCTGGAGAAAGGGAAGTTTGGGCTTCCATGCTTAGACTGCTGCCTCCGCGACCCGGTCCCGGATAAGCGGAAGAAGACGAGACGAAGTTGTAAAATGAATAGAAAATATAGTCAAGACATTTTTCTGGCCATTTTGAGCATTTAATCGACCCCACAAATGTGATGCTCCAGAAACTCAATCTGCTCAAAGGAAGGTCAGTTTTATAGCTTCTCTAAAGAGCTAAACTGTTTTCAGCTATGCTAACATGATTGTACAAGGGTATTCTAATCATCCATTAGCCTTCTGAGGCAATGAGCAAACACATTGTACCATTAGAACACTGGAGTGAGAGTTGCTGGAAATGGGCCTCTATACACCTATGGAGATATTGCACCAAAAACCAGACATTTGCAGCTAGAATAGTCATTTACCACATTAGCAATGTATAGAGTGGATTTCTGATTAGTTTAAAGTGATCTTTACTGAAAAGAACAGTGCTTTTCTTTCAAAAATAAGGACATTTCAAAGTGACCCCAAACTTTTGAACAGTAGTGTAAATGTAGATTACTGTAGTTAATCACAAAAATAGAAAGGTAAGCAAAAGCCATGACTCACGTGTCTGTCGATCTTCTTGCCGTCTCGGTAGCGTGTGAGCAACCTGCGCAGAACCCGCATCCGTCTCATCCAGCACAGCTTCTCTGGCATGCGAGCGTTTGCTGTGCCCTTCCTCTTACCTGTTCATTCCACATCAAATCATATAGAAATATGCATTGTCAGACAAAGAGATACAATTCTTGGGTTTCAATCACGTGACGTTTCTTAGCTGGTGGTCGAGCAAACCAAAACAGCTGCCGTAGTGCAAAAACTAGCGATAACTTATCAGAGTACGCTTGTAATCTAGAAGCCACTGCTCATTTTAGATCTATTCAGAAGATCGCTATGTGCAATGGAATCGACCCCTACAGTCTGGGAAAGAAGGATCTCGAAAACTACCCTTCAGTCAAGTTCCCCGACATCTCAAACTATTTGGTGTTGCAGATGTCCTTCTACACCGCAAAACAGATGGAAGCGTGGAAGAGTATGGAGGCTTACAACTCTTTTTTTTTTTTTTGCATGTGGCTGGGTAAGGCGACTCATTTTAGATTTTTCAGATCACGTATCCGCCAACGGCAGTTAAATACTAAAAGTTTTTATTTGAACCGCCGAAACGTACAAAAAGAAATGACAAAATTTTGGGGTCACATTTTTCTTGCAACAGCATTGTATCCCCAGTACTAGATCCTACTTGTCACAAGTAAAAAGGAAAAATCGTAAATACAAACGACGTGTGTTGTATATATCCACTGCAGCCAAGTCAGAAAACGAAACTATTTACGACATTGCGTATTCACTTGAATGTTAGATTCGAATGTTGTAAATTCTACGGGGTGATTTACGACCGCTTTACGACAGTATAAACCTCGTGGCTGATGCTGACAGCATGGCTTCCGAGCCATCGACTCAACTCTATGCAAGCATAATGT
The DNA here is from genome assembly GCF_027579695.1 of Neoarius graeffei. Classification (NCBI taxonomy): domain Eukaryota; kingdom Metazoa; phylum Chordata; class Actinopteri; order Siluriformes; family Ariidae; genus Neoarius; species Neoarius graeffei. The sequence continues at coordinate 51,324,155 of NC_083588.1, read as the reverse complement.
GGTAAACAAAAATCTTTTCATTGTCTCACCGACCAAAACGTGGGCGATTTCGTCTCTCAAGTGTTGAAGATAAACAATGAAAAGATCAAAACGATCTTTGGTTCACAGAGAGAAGGTAGCGATTCAACCAGGGCCGTGCTGAACATGCCTGCAGTAACGTTAGTTAGAGATTTTGGCTGCAGGTATCTGACTGTAGAATTAGAAGAGGACGGTGCCGGAGAGAGTCCTATCGAACCGAGTATCACGAAGGTATCAGCCCTCGATGTGCTAATGAGAGCTTGTAATGGAAATTTCTAATAAACACTTCAGAACGCTTAACAGTTGTCTTTGCAGTCATTTATTATAGTAGATCATATAAAGATATAAAATAGGAAAGGAAAGAGAAGAATAGAAGAAGACATCACTTCTGATGATGCCGAGAGTACGCGCACTCTGAGTTGTGTTTTAGGAATGTTATCTATTATACTCTGAAAGCATTCGCTCACTGCTTGTGTCTTCACGTGATTGGCTCAAGATTTTCTATGAAGCTTTGTTAGAGCGTGCACCTGGCGTGCGGGTGGATGCGTAGTTATGAGAACTCAGGCACCCTGCTTATCACCACCAAGGTCAGGAAAGGTGGTTACATCATGAAAAGATGCAAGCTAGGATGAACTCAAGCACCCTGCTCATTACCACCAAGGCCACAGAAAAGCGATTACAACATAGGAAAAAACATCTTTCTCAGTATAGGCCACTTGAGCTCAACACACAGAAACACAGAGAATAATAATGTTCATCCATTAAAAATTCCCTCACATTCCCCCCTTTTTATCCTATAGGATAAATTACTAAAAGGAAAGAAAAGAACTGTACACAGTTTCAGTGATAAGAGTTCTCAGAGAGATTCAACTTAACACGTCATTGAGTGTACAGGGATAATGCTAAGGCTGTTTTTATAAGACATAGACATCTTAAATAAATGCTAGCAAGCCATATACATAGATCAGGAATAACAGAACAGGAAACAATCATAATGAAAGTGTTTTAAGTCAGGACTAGTTTCATGTCAACTGTGCTGATGTCATCGAACGGTGGGTTATAGTCTTCGTGTGAGTTTGGAGGCCAGTCAGGCAAGTCGTCTGAGTCTATTTTCACCATCTGGTAACCAATATTTGTCAGCTGCCTCTGAAACACAGACATACAACATTGACAGAAAACAGGGAGCAAACATAGCATCACAATCGCTAAGCCCAGGACCGGTACGGTGGATAGAATCAGAGTCTTCCATCCACTGAACTAACACGATCAGCTGTCTTCAACTCCTCCATGTTCATCTGCTTATGATTGTTCAGCAACCTTGCGCATCTTGTTCAGTGCCTCAATGATGTTACCGAGTTAACCCTTGCCCTTCTTGACGTGTATTGGTGCTCAGAGGGCGTGCACGCCCTATCAGCCCTCGTCCCACCTCACCGGGACTTGGAGGAAACTCAAAACCCTAAGACTTATCTATCAGCTAGACACAAATACTCTTCCCTATTGAGGGTGCGTGCGTGATTGATGTGATACTCGCACTGTTCCATGCAGTGATGCCTTTCTTCCTCACAAGCTTTAGTCAGCGTCTGGTCACTTAGGCCTTCCTTTTCCTCCTGCTCAGCCGGTTCAGGAACCCTCCTGCAGTGGCTAGCATGGATCCACATCACTCTGCCTGTGACTTTCACTGCCGTTGGGGTCGTGAGCAGGACCTGGAATGGGCCGTTCCACCGTGGCTTGTTCCACTTGGTTCGTCGGAAGTCCTTTACCACGATCCAATCCCCTGGTTGTAGATCGTGCAGAGGTCCCTCAGCGGGTTTGGGAAGTGCTTCTTTTACCTGTTTGTGGATAGATTTCAAAGCAGAGGACAACATTGCACAGTAATTCAACATTGCATCATCACACAGTGTGGTGTCCGGCAGTGTTCCTTGAGCTGGCCCTATCCCCATGTTGAGTACTCGTCCAAACAGAATTTCGAATGGGCTTAACCCATGTTTAGGCCTAGTTTGCATCCTCATTTGTGTGAGTACTACAGGGAGGACCTTTGTCCATCTTAGCCCTGTTTCTGCACAAGCTTTGCTTAGTTTATTTTTAAGGGACCCATTTTCCCTCTCTACTGCTCCTGCACTGGCAGGATGATAGGCACAATGTTGTTTCAGGTCTATCCCTAGGAATGCTCCTATTTTCTTTAGGGCTGCATTAACAAATGGTGTTCCACTGTCACTTGAGATTTTGCTAGGTATACCCCACCTAGGAATTACATCTCTCAGGAGTGCTTTGACTACCGCCTCTGAGTCTTGTTTAGCTGTGGGGAATACTTCTACCCATTTTGAAAACATGTCAACTATTACCAGGCAGTACCTTTTCCCTTCACTAGGTGTCAGTTCAATAAAGTCCATTTGGAGGTGATCAAATGGTTTGTCTGGTATTGGGTGTGCTGCTTGAGTTAGTCTGATACCTTGACCTGCATTATGTTGTGCACATATCAAGCATTGCTTGCAAAATTTTGCAGCATAATTTGAAAACCCCTCTGTGAACCATCTCTTTGTTACTTCTGCTACCATCCCCCCTTTTGACACATGGGTGAGCCCATGTGCCAATTTCGAATAGAAAGGGAACATGTATTTTGGTAGACAGGGACAGCCCGAGGGACAAACCCAGACCAAGTTTGCAAGGATACAGCCTGCCTATTTCCAGACTCGTCTCTCGTCCTGGATGGCAGTGCTCTGAAGGTCCGCTAGCTGTAAACAAGGGGTAGAAGCCTGAGGAAAGGCAAGGTTAGAGGGTGAACTGGAAGCCGAGGCTGCACACTTAGCTGCCACGTCCGCCCTGGCATTCCCTTGAGACACAAGATCAGTATTGTTAGTATGGGCAGCACACTTACACACAGCAATGGCTCTAGGGAGTAGAACAGCATCCAACAACTCAGAGACCAGTTTATGATGTGCAATGGGAGATCCTGTGCTAGTGAGAAAATTTCTGTGTTTCCAAATAGTGCCAAAATCGTGCACAATGCCAAACGTGTACCTACTGTACGTAAAAATATAGACAGATCACCCTGCAGCCAATTTGCATGTCTCGATAAGGGCACAGAGCTCTGCGGCCTGTGCTGACAGGTTTGAGGGCAGACACGACGCCTTGAGGACCTCGTGATCTGAGACTATGGCAAAACCTACTTTGTTCTTTCCCGTCTCTGGGTCTCTGGAGGCTGAACCATCCACATAGAGGATCATGTCTGGATTTTCCAAAGGGTCGCTCTTTAAGTCTGCCCTGAGGGAACAAAAATCGTTAGTGAGAGCAACACAGTCATGTGGCTCTCCATCGTCCTCTGTAGGTAGAAGAGAGGTAGGATTCAGAACAGTACAACGTTTCACAGTGATGTTAGGCATATCAAGTATGACTGTGTTATACTTCAACCATCTCTGTGCTGACAAATGTGACGTCTTTTTCTCCAACAGAAGCAGGGAGACAGCATGTGGGACCAAAAGGGTGAGGTTAGAATACCCCACAATATTTCTGGAGGCAGTTACCGCCTTTTCAGCTGCAGCAACTGCACGCAGGCAAACAGGAAGTCCAGCCGCCACTGGATCCAGCCTGCTGGAGAAGTAGGCTACAGGTCTCAATCTATCCCCGTGTTTCTGCAAAAGAACAGAGGTCATAAAACCCTTCTTTTCATTGACAGTTTGAACAAATGGTTTATTGGGGTCAGGCAGTCCCAGAGTGGGTGTGGTCTGCAGAGCGCTCTTTAGGGACGTCAGGCGTGTGCGGGACAGCCGCAGCATTGACTGCTTGCAGATCTTGGACAAACCTCCACTCATCAGGCTGGGACGGTTTTCTTCCTTCTTAACTGGAAAAATAGGAGTGCGCACTGGAGAGTCCTGGCAAGGGACAATTACATCTGCCTTCAGCAACGAATCAAAGACCGGTTTTATACCTGCAATTGCTTCTGGTTTGAGTGGGTACTGGGTCTGTTTAGGACTGAAATCTGATTTGGGGGTGATCACCACTGGTTCAGCATTCTTTATTAGGCCCACATCACGTTTACCCTTTGCCCAAACGGAATTTGGAACTCCCACCAATTTGGGGTGCACCTCTGCTGGAGTTATGCCTGTGGAAACAGAGACAAACAGGCCACTATGGCTGGGGTCCCCAGGACCCTGGTCATCAGTGGCTAGTATTACGCTGCGCTTAACATGCACACACATAGCATGACTTTGTTTGTAGACCCCAAGCCTTTGACAAAACAACACACTAGGGTCCTCTGTTTGGGACCATTCATTGCCATCGACTGCGCACTTCTTGACCCATTTCCCCACGTCTTTCCAATAGGTGGCTCGTGGCCTTGCTAATGAGACATGGGGAATAGAATTAATGATGTCTAAGAAATCATGTTGGCAGCAGTCAACCTCAAAGTCCTCTGTTCTGAGGCTGCTTATAACATGTTTGAGAACACTGCGATGAGCATTGATGCAGCTGTTTGGACAATGAGTAAAATGGACCTGCACAGCGCAATAATGTTTAGACCAATACATAGTTTGAGGGTCAATCTTTCACGTGCATGGGGGTCTGCAAACCAAGTCTTTTCAAACTCTACATCTTGACCTTGGTGAACATGTGCTGTACAATGCAAATCTTCCTCTTTCATATAATCTGTGTCAACTGATGAGGTGTTCAAGTGTGCGAGCTGTACAAGGTGTTTTGGAGTTTGTGTGAACTGATCTGAGCAGAGCTGCCAGACATACACATACAGGGGGCTTCCAAATCCATACTGCACACCGCACATTTCACTTACTTCAATAGTTAGTCCATCTGGAGTGGATGTGAGATTTACTTCTAATTTGCACATTAAATCACGTGCTAACAAATTTACTGGACATGTATGTGAGATGAGGAATGAGTGGGACGTAACTATTCCTCCCTCGCTTTTACACGGGAGGTTGACTGAGAAAGTTTCGGTTACAGGTCGTCCTGAGATGCCCATCGTCTGAATAGAATTTGAGCTGAGCGGTGGGTCTACTGGAAGTACCCCATGTTGTATCACTGAGTGTCCTGCTCCAGAATCTACTAGAAAGGCTAACACATGCCCACACACAGTGAGGGGCATACAAGGGAGTTTAGAAAAGGGAGTAGTTGTGTATTTTAACAAACTTAATGCAACTTCAGGTGCATCTATCTGGACTGGTGTATCGGGCATTTCTGTGTAGTCTTGCTGTTGCATGCAGGTGCTGCTACTAATGTGTTTAACGTTATGTGAATGCTCCTGTCTATGTGTATGTGTATCATCAGGTGTGTGTGTGTGTTACCTCCCCTGTTCTCTGTGTGGGGCCCGTTCCCGGAGGCCGCCCATCAGTCTGCTTTGCTGTACTCCTCACAGGGCTTCTGCCTGTTACTGTGGAGACAATTTCGAGCAATGTGTCCCTTTTGATTGCAGTTGTAGCAGGTTGCACCTTTTATCCAGGACGAGTCACTCCAGGTTGTCCTGTCTTGGCCCTTACTTCGACCTCTTCCTCCTCTTGTTCCTTTTTCTCCAGGCTGAACAGTCTGGAAAGAGTGAGAGTGGCGGCGTGTAGATCTTGGTCTCTTTGTGTCGACTTTGTCTTCTTCTCTTTCAGCAGCTTTTCTGCATGCACAGCATACTGCTCGATCTTGGTGAGGCTCAGGAGTGCCCTCCACTGCAGCCAGGTTCACGGGTCTGGTCAGGCCACTGTTTTCTCGTGCGTGGCGGTGAGACGGGTGAGAAATGCTGACACCACTTCTCCATCTTCTTGCTTACACATACTGATCTTAGTCATGTCTGTGTTCAAAGGAAAAGCACTATCCAGACGAGCACAGAGAGCAGTGATGGTATCTCTATACTCACTATTGCCAGCCGCGCTCCAGTCTGGTGTAGTCATTCGCTGGTCAGCTTCCGGCCACTCTTTGGAAACTTTGTTCCAATCTACACCCATCTTGGTCATGATTAGGCAGCGAAGTTCATGGGTGGTCGGTCGGAATTTTCTGCAAAATATCAACAGTTCGTTACCAAATCTCTTTCCTCCTACCTCTCTCACATTGGGAAGAGAAGCCATGCTTTCCTTGATATCAGCTGTCATCCAGGGTCTGTGGACTAAAAGCACGCTGTCAGCTCCAGCCACTTCCACCATTGGAAGATGAAGAACTTCAGACTTTAGGTTACAGCCTTGTGGACCCACTGGTGAGCACGTGGTCAGGTCCAGGAGAGTGTCTTTTCCATCGCCATATGTAAGACCGGATCTCATGTGTGATGGAGAAGCGAGGGGAGGTGCTGATGCTGGAGGCAGCTGGTAGGCTGGGGGAGATTCCAGAGGCTCAGTTTTTTCCTTCGTCTCAACTTCTCCCCTTCTCTGTGGGTGAGGCGCTTGTGGGAATGATGCTCTGCCTTGCTGAGGAGGCAGTGTGTGTCGGGGTGGTGGGGCAGACTCCAGGTCAGGGTCCATCTGAAATTTCAAACCCTGAGAAGAGGGTGAGAGCCCTGCCTGTTGTCTCTCTCTTTTGTACTCTCTCTTAAGTGTTTCTTCTTTCCATGCAGAAAACGCCCTCCAGTCCCCTAAGAACTTAACATTATCTGCAGACTCTTCTTTTTCCTTCTGTTTCAACTTTCTTCTAACTGTCCTATCTGCCTGGGACTAAAACTGCCCTTCTCAGGGAATCCTAAGTCCTTTACCCATATATCAAACTGTGCCAAATAATCCTCGCCATACGAGGTTTTCATAAACTGGATGTTTGGGCTGTCATAGGAACATCCAATTCTTATTATAGCACATGTAGCTTCACACTTACTTGCTTTTTCTTTTCTTTCCCTAACTTACTGTTTCTGTTCCTCATTGTACACTGTTATATCAATAAGTTATGACAACAATGGCTGAGTTTTTTTGTTTTTTTTTTTCAGAATCACAAGAAGAGCAAGTTGGACTATGTCCAAAAATGCAACACAATAATCTTTTAGGTGTGTTCTTATTAGTAAACAATTTATCTGACATTTGCCTTAAACCAAAGTAGGTATCATTTAACACAACCTCAAAGACAACTCGCGCATGTGTACACAATCTGTTTCTCTGTTTCAGAATTTGGAGGAGGACAGTACTCTGTTGATTCATCAATATTTTGCGTGCACACCGGTGTGTCTTTGCGTTTTCGCGATCGAACCTCTCTATCCCGTTCCCCAGACGGGCCAGTTGCTCACACAGAACAAAGGGAGCAAGATTCAATTCCCACGAATCGCTGAACGTGAATCCGTCGAAACACGCACCCGTACTTCCCCTCCTCAAGTAGGCGAGCGATTACCCAGTCGTCACTTAGGCGGATAATTCTCTAACACAACCCAATAAACTACTCGCGGTTTATTGTCTCAAAATTGTGTTTTATCCGTTGTCTGCAAACATATTGATGGTACCACAGTTTAGCAGTCCTCCTGGGCTCGGACAAACTTCTGTCCGTCTCTTATATCAGTCTTCCTTGACTGGGACAATCTCTGTCCATCTCTTATATCATTCTTTAAATACTAGGACAAATCTCTGTCCATTTCTTGTATCATTCTTTAAATACTGTTTCCACTAATTTCTTTACACAAGAATGCAAAGTTATCACTTACTGGTTCGGTGCAGGGGCGTCACTAGACCCAAGACCATACTGGGGCACAGGAAATGTATGCGAGCGCGCGAAGCGCGCGAGCTAAAAATTTTGCACTATATTTATATTTATATTTATATTTTTTATATAATATATATTACATTTTATGTAATATATATTATATTTTATGTAATATATATTTATATATTGATATTTATATTTAGAAACGGCCTGCTTAAAACTAGTCACTAGAGCTGTAAAACTCAAAATGATTACGAGGACACTGAATCCAGGTCAATCATTTAATAATAACAGTATGAATATTTGCAACATTTGTGATAATAGCAATGTAATACTTATACTGTTGGTAATATTGTAAAAGAACATATTAACATACAATACAACACCGCCGAGTTTTTAAACTCAACCAAGAGTACTTAATGGCCAACAGTATTCACACTTGATACCTTTTAAATCACCAAACATATCTTTGTAAGCACACGCATTTTCAGCATTGAACATCTCTAAACACAATCCAAAAGCCTCTAAAAGCACCACTGTGTGTGTGTGTGTGTGTGTGTGTGTGTGTGTGTGTGTGTGTGTGTTACAAAAATGACAGTGGAATTACTGTCTACTAACCTGTAAACAGCTGAAAAACACGGAGAGATGGTTTCCCCTGCTCTGAATTTCATTGCATCTGAGGGCTGCTGGAGTCTGCGGTCCCCATAGCAACCAAGATGTTACTCATGTCACGCGCACACTTTTTTCACATTGCTTAGTGTGCGCGAGGCCAGCCAAAACTACCAATGTAAAAGCATTGTAGATGGTCTTCTTCGCGCATCGGTTAGCCTACCCCACGTTATGAATTAATTAAATTGCAGCTATTCCCAAGTTTAAAATTCAGAGCGTTTCGTCACTGGATTTTTTTTACTGGGGCACTACAGATCTATACTGGGGCACGTGCCCCAGTAAAATACCCCTGGCGACGCCGATGGTTCGGTGAGCCCTGACGGTCTGGTCTCTCGTCCGAGTTCTCAGCTCCGCACCGTAGCCTTGAGAGTGTTCCGTCGTCCGAGGATCAGACGCATAGGGCCCACCCAGAGGACGCCAAATTGTAATGGAAATTTCTAATAAACACTTCAGAACGCTTAACAGTTGTCTTTTCAGTCATTTATTATAGTAGATCATATAAAGATATAAAATAGGAAAGGAAAGAGAAGAATAGAAGAAGACATCACTTCTGATGATGCCGAGAGTACGCGCACTCTGAGTTGTATTTTAGGAATGTTATCTATTATACTCTGAAAGCATTCGCTCACTGCTTGTGTCTTCACGTGATTGGCTCAAGATTTTCTATGAAGCTTTGTTAGAGCGTGCACCTGGCGTGCGGGTGGATGCGTAGTTATGAGAACTCAGGCACCCTGCTTATCACCACCAAGGTCAGGAAAGGTGGTTACATCATGAAAAGATGCAAGCTAGGATGAACTCAAGCACCCTGCTCATTACCACCAAGGCCACAGAAAAGCGATTACAACATAGGAAAAACCATCTTTCTCAGTATAGGCCACTTGAGCTCAACACACAGAAACACAGAGAATAATAATGTTCATCCATTAAAAATTCCCTCACAAGCTCAACGGTCATATGACCACACACCTTCAGAGAAGTAAGTACTGGAATACTTATATATTACACACACACGTGTTGTGTGCCTACTTAGGATTTGCGCATTCTTAAGAATTGTCATTGGGAATGCCACGCTAGCACTAGGATTTCAAATTGATTAGCCACATTACAGTAAATCAAAAGAAGAAATATATTTTTGGCGAATTTGTATTATATTTTTCAAGATTTTCTTTAAGTGGCTGATGGCTAGCGATAGCCTCATGAGCATATGTATGGTACTTGTACAGGTATAAGTTGATGGTGTTACACCTGCTGGCTCAAACAAGTGCAACATAAAGGGAGACCACACGTAGTAATGTAATTTAATATAGAAATTTATTCAAGTAAAAATCAATAGTATGAAAAATAAAAATATAATGTACGAAGGACTATGTCCAAACGACAAACCAAAACCCCAAAAATGCCTGGAAGGAGGAAGCCTCTCTCCTCCTGGCCAACTGATCTCCTTAAAAGGCCAGGCCCCTTGTTAAACCGACTCTCCACGCCTGCACCCCAATCACCTGCTGATTAAACACATAACAAGGAGACAGGGAACAGGGCGGAGCTAAGGGCTCCTAACTAATGCCGCTTTTCCACTACAAACGCGGCTGAGCCGTGCCGTGCCGAGTCGAGCTGAGCGGGGCTGTTGAAGTTGCATTTCGACTACAACCGCGCTGAACCGTGCTGGCTGGAAGTGGGTGGACACATTGGGTGGAGTTAGCGAAAGTGGGTGGACGTCACGTGATGTCGTTAAGCAGCGCAAACAGTGACATCAGTGACAGTGGCGGAACAAGTCAGAGCCGGGCCGGGGGCGGGGCAAATGACCGGGCCCTTTATTAAAGCTTATCATAACATCATTTTAGGTTACAAAATGTCCGCAACTGCGGTGTTTACCAATTTCAACACTACCGGGTGCAACTATGTTATTTAGTACATCAAGTCCTTCAAACGAACATGTAACTCAGAAACAAAAAACATTAGGATACTGTACATGGCTCATAATAAAACATCAATAGTCTATACTGCGCACATTATCTGAAGGGCATACGAATGAGCGCTCAGAGGTTGCAGCGCTGACAGGAAGAGTCAGAAATAAAAGGAGGGCGGTGCAAACCTCACTGAATGCACTGTGTTTACCAATTTCAACACTACGGGGTGCAACTATGTTATTTTGTACATTAAGTCCTTCAAACGAACATGTAACTCAAACAAAAAAAACATTAGGCGACATACTGTACATGGCTCATAATAAAACATCAATAGTCTACTGCGCGCATTATTTGAAGGGCATACGGCGAGCCTTGCGCTCCGCGAACTCGTCCACGATGCTCTGTATGTCACTGATTCAGTGAGCTTTTAAGTGGTAGTCTCACGACCCGAATAGTAAACAATAAACATGGAGGACATGGAGTCGTTAGTGTTGCTGGTCTTGGTGCTGTGGCTTGTTGTCACCTACAACGCGGACAGATACTGGCAAGAGCGTATAGATGAGGCGAGGCGCATAAGGCTTCAGAAATTCTCGTAATTCGTAATTATTCTTCTTCCGGGTTTGCGGTGTTTACAGATCCCAGCGTGCTCGCGGGGCGTGTGTGGGCATGTGAGGACACTCCTCCTCACCAATCAGTGCACAGGGGAGTGTCTGCTCATGCCCCCAACCTCAGTCGGCTCGCTTTGGCTCGCTTCAGCCCCACTCCAAAACGGTGCGAGTTTTAGGGGCTAAGCAGGGCTGAAACGAGCTGAGTCGTGCTGGTTTTTGGTAGTCGAAACGCGAGCCGTGTCGGGCTGAAGTGAGCTGAAGCGAGCTGAAGTGAGCTGAAAAAGGGTAGTGGAAAAGGGCCATAAGACAGGGTCGTGACAATGGTGTATAGAAAAATAGCTCTGATATATGTGGATCAATGTTTTTGAGATCAGACAAGTACATGTATCTGTGGTACAAAATATCTCTTGCTGTACGGTTAAGAAATGTTGAAACTGATTTTTTTGAAGGTGTTCGTTTAAAAAATATATAAATATACTATTCATGATAAATATTGATACCGGTATGTAGGAAAACAGAAATTGGACAATATGGTCAGGTAGGTTTATTTTTTCTTGTATTGGTGATGGTAGCATTTCTATTTTGTGCTGGTAGCATGCAAGCTTGCCTGCAGATAGAATGAACTGATGATTTAGATTTTTTTTATGTCTATATAGAATGATGTGAACACGTATTTTATTCAAACAAATACATCTGATATAATGATAGGGCCATTGAGATTTTGCCATGCAAAAAAAAAGAAAAAATAGACAAGGACACTTTTTTTTTTTTTTTTATTTCGACCGACATTATCAGAAATATGTTGAAAAAAATCCGTGAACCTAAAAATAGAAAATGGGTGGCGTAAAGGACCTCGGTATCAAGTCGCTGCCAAATGAATCCTGTATTGTTTTTGCCCGTGTAAGTCTGTTTTTTCGTTCGCGTCTTTACAACGAAGCGCTGCGAGTTGAAGTGTAAACAAACAACAGTTCACTTAATTCTCACTTGTGTTGGCTCTTACCTCTCGGGTAAATCATTCACAAAGATCATCAGAAACCCCTTTAAAGACCTGGATCTTAGTTAAACAAGACGGAGAAGTTATCACGGAGCATTGTAACTGTATGGCTGGGTAAGAATTTTGTCGTGACCGTCATGCATATGGACTTTGTGAGGAGTAAACAAAGAAACAGCTGAGGACTTTAGAGCTTCGTGACTAAAAAAAAAGGACCGTAAAATAACGACACGTAGCAAGAAAAGTACTTGGAAAACACTAAGGACCACGGGCGCAGATAGAGGGGGGGATTCGTCCCACCCAGATTTAAATTCACCTCGTTCGGTCCCCCCCACTTATAGGGAGGAAAAAATGTCTATGCTGTCTTTCTTTGCATAAGGCAAACCTCACGGAAAAATCAAAAGACAAATTACCATTCGGTTTATTGAGGTGCACGGCAGTGTATACATAGTTGCAAGTGCGCAGACTGCACGGGTTGCGAGCTCGAGCTTGGTTGCTATGGTTACCCACAACAAGTTTGACAGGCATATCGGGGATAGCGCCTCCTAGTTCACGACCCCAACACGGCATGATGAAGGGTGCCAAAAGGCAGAAAATGATTGCATCATTTTTTCAAAAAAAAAGACTGTAAGTAAACTGTGCCTTACTTTATCATATCACCTTGCAATTTTTTGATAGTCTGTTCAAAGTAATGTCGTAGTGAAAGTAAAATCGTACGGAGTAGAGATGCCTTTCTGGTAGCCTCCTTCTTTCGGTGGTAGCCTGTAGATACAGTGCTCAGAAGGCAGTTTTAATGTTTAATCTGGCGTTCCCTGCCATAATTTCAGCGAGCATATTGTTTCATAAGGAAACTTTGCGAAGAGTTGTTGACTGACTGCCGCTCACGCAACACACAGGCATAGTTAGAAAGTCAGGATGCGCTGGTTTACACTTTACACACACACACGTAGCCCAGCCTCTCGCTATGTTTAACAGTTGGAACTTAGCGGTTTTAAAACTAGTTTTGCAATTTCTCTGCGTGATGATAATGTGTAAACTTTGGATTTCCATAGGCTATGTTAAAATGTTATCATTGTCCTGGCCTGCAGGTAGTTCCTGGTGATGGCAGTGAGGGAGGTGAAATAACATGTATACACACTACCGTTCAAAAGTTTGGGGTCACCCAGACAATTTTGTGTTTTCCATGAAAAGTCACACTTTTATTTCCCACCATAAGTTGTAAAATGAATAGAAAATATAGTCAAGACATTTTTCTGGCCATTTTGAGCATTTAATCGACCCCACAAATGTGATGCTCCAGAAACTCAATCTGCTCAAAGGAAGGTCAGTTTTATAGCTTCTCTAAAGAGCTAAACTGTTTTCAGCTGTGCTAACATGATTGTACAAGGGTTTTCTAATCATCCATTAGCCTTCTGAGGCAATGAGCAAACACATTGTACCATTAGAACACTGGAGTGATAGTTGCTGGAAATGGGCCTCTATACACCTATGGAGATATTGCACCAAAAACCAGACATTTGCAGCTAGAATAGTCATTTACCACATTAGCAATGTATAGAGTGGATTTCTGATTAGTTTAAAGTGATCTTCATTGAAAAGAACAGTGCTTTTCTTTCAAAAATAAGGACATTTCAAAGTGACCCCAAACTTTTGAACGGTAGTACACACACACACACACACACATATATATATATATATATATATATATATATATATATATATATATATATACATATATATATATATATATATATATATATATATATATATATATATATATACACAAAATGGAATCATTTGCTGACAGCTCAGTCCCCCCCAGTTCAAAAATCCTATCTGCGCCCCTGCTAAGGACAGAGCTGAGAGGGAGAAGTGATGACTGCAAACTCGAGCATGCTTCGACTCAACTCCCTTCGATTTCACTGAGAGGTTCAAAAGCCACCTTTTTCGATGTCTTTTTGTGAAATCCTGTGTTCATTCACCCTTTTTTATTCGTTCACAGGGAACCCTGAAGAAACTTTTATCAGTTTCACGGTTTGATCGATTCGAACAACCTAAGGCATTTTTCATGACAGCAATGCACCTTCTCCGTACAAACGCTTTGTCAACTGAGTTTTGGTAGACCACCAGCTAAAGCTTTGAATAACTAATGAGGCGGACGTGACGTCACGTGAAACCCAAGAATACAGACGAGACCGTCTTAAAATTGCAACAGCAACCATAATATGTTTACATTGTCAATAAAATTCCTAATAATCCACTGGAATGCACTTGTGTGTGTTTTTCTGAACTATAAGGCCAATTGCATCTAAGGTAGTTAAATATATCTGCATCTGACCCACATGGTCACCTGGTGATCTGCTTTCGCTTCCCAACAGTACAGGTGCTATAAAATGTCACCTGTACTTGCAGTTAATGACCACTAGATGGAGCACTGTGCTCTGAAGTTACGTAGCACGAAAGGCTACAACAAATGACAAAATCTGACGTGTATTTAATATGGAATTTTATTTATATTTTATGTCAAATACTGTCTACACCTTCCCATTTTGTTTTGGATCATCAATATGGAGGTACCACACTTACCGGCCACTTTATTCGGAACACCTGTACACTCTGCACGCTCAGATTCCACATCTATCAACCAAGAACAAGAATCTGACGCTATCATGAGCACAGAGTCACTTTGCTTTAATAGGAATGACTAAAGAACCTAACCTTTACCTCAGTAACAAAAAGGAAACATTTAGGCTGTTTTGGTTGGTTGGTTGGTTGGTTGGTTGTCTGTCTGTCTGTTTGTTTATTCAATTTTTGTTAAAAAAACACAACAGGAATTTCCTTGTGGGGACCATGCAAATGTCCCCACAAGGTCAAAATTGTCAGATTTTACTGTCCTTGTGGGGACATTTGGTCCTCGGTAGTATATAAAAACATGCGCGTGCTCACACACACACACACACACACACACACACACACACACACACACACAGTCACTTTGTATGAATTCATGCTCAGTATAATTGTGTCTGCACAATAAGAAGTTGTCCATAAACATAAAGAGGGGCAACCTTTCTGTTTGTCGTGTGTGTGTGTGTGTGTGTGTGAGAGAGACACAGACTGAGTTCTGATGCAGCTGGAACCATGGAGTAACATTTTGAGGAACCTTTATTGATTTTTGTTCAGGAAGAGATTTATTTTCCTTGTTTGTATTGAGGCAGTTCCTTTTCTCACACACTCAGGATGAAACAGTGATGTGAACCAAACACCCGAGGCCTCGTCTGTCGTCAGTCACTTGGTTTTCTGCTAAGCAATACACGCTTCGAAGTGGGGCTTCATCTGACACGCCCCCTTTTACTCGATACGCACTTCAGACCCTCGGCTTCAGAGAGACCATCACTACCTCCCATTCGAGAGTGTCTTCCATGAGCTAATTCAGATACAGTGGTGCTTGAAAGTTTGTGAACCCTTTAGAATTTTCTATATTTCTGCATAAATATGACCTAAAACATCATGAGATTTTCACACAAGTCCTAAAAGTAGATCAAGAGAACCCAGTTAAACAAATGAGACATAAATATTATACTCTGTCCTTTATTTATTGAGGAAAATGATCCAATATTACATATCTGTGAGTGGCAAAAGTATGTGAACCTCTAGGATTAGCAGTTAATTTGAAGGTGAAATTAGAGTCAGGTGTTTTCAATCAATGGGATGACAATCAGGTGTGAGTGGGCACCCTGTTTTATTTAAAGAACAGGGATCTATCTAAGTCTGATCTTCACAACACATGTTTGTGGAAGTGTATCATGGCACGAACAAAGGACATTTCCAAGGACCTCATAAAAAGCATTGTTGATGCTTATCAGGCTGGAAAAGGTTACAAAACCATCTCTAAAGAGTTTGGACTCCACCAATCCACACTCAGACAGATTGTGTACAAATGGAGGAAATTCAAGCCCATTGTTACCCTCCCCAGGAGTGGTTGACCAACAAAGATCACTCAAAGAGCAAGGCGTGTAATAGTCAGTGAGGTCTCAAAAGACCCCAGGATAACTTCTAAGCAACTGAAGGCCTCGCTCACATTGGATAATGTTAATGTTCATGAGTCCACCATCAGTAGAACACTGAACAACAATGGTGTGCATGGCAGGGTTGCAAGGAGAAAGCCACTGCTCTCCAAAAAGAACATTGCTGCTTATCCGCAGTTTGCTAAAAATCATGTGGACAAGCCAGAAGGCTACTGGAAAAATGTTTTGTGGACAGATGAGACCAAAATAGAACTTTTTGGTTTAAATGAGAAGCGTTATGTTTGGAGAAAGGAAAACACTGCATTCCAGCATAAGAACCTTATCCCATCTGTGAAACATGTTGGTGGTAGTGTCATGGTTTGGGCCTGTTTTGCTGCATCTGGGCCAGGATGGTTTGCCGTCATTGATGGAACAATGATTTCTGAATTATACCAGCGAATTCTAAAGGAAAATGTCAGGACATCTGTCCATGAACTGAATCTCAAGAGAAGGTGGGTCATGCAGCAAGACAACGACCCTAAGCACACAAGTCGTTCTACCAAAGAATGGTTAAAGAAGAATAAAGTTCATGTTTTGGAATGGCCAAGTCAAAGTCCTGACCTTAATCCAATCGAAATGTTGTGGAAGGACCTGAAGCGAGCAGTTTATGTGAGGAAACCCACCAACATCCCAGAGTTGAAGCTGTTCTGTACGGAGGAATGGGCTAAAATTCCTCCAAGCCGGTGTGCAGGACTGATCAATGGTTACCGGAAACGTTTCGTTGCAGTTATTGCTGCACAAGGGGGTCACACCAGATACTGAAAGCAAAGGTTCACATACTGTACTTTTGCCACTCACAGATATGTAATATTGGATCATTTTCCTCAATAAATAAATGACCAAGTATAATGTTTTTGTCTCATTTGTTTAACTGGGTTCTCTTTATCTACTTTTAGGACTTGTGTGAAAATCTGATGATGTTTTAGGTCATATTTATGCAGAAATATAGAAAATTCTAAAGGGTTCACAAACTTTCAAGCACCACTGTAATTGACGACGGACAACACATGGTGGCATAAGCGCATCACCTGTTGGCTGGATAAGCTAAAAATAATGCAATGTGGCAGAACACTGACATGATGTAGAAATTAAAACATGCTGTACATTTCTCTTAGCAGTAGGTGTTGCTAGTGAACTGTGTTGAGTGTGACTCTGACCCTCAAGCCTGAAAGACCGTAAGATTAGATTAGATTAGATTAGATTAGATTAGATTAGATTAGATTAGATTAGATTAGATTAGATTAGATCGAACTTTATTGATCCCTTTGGCAGGTTCCCTCAGGGAAATTAAAATTCCAGTAGCATCATTATAGGATAAACAGAGAATAGAAATAGAGAAAAACTTCTAGATAAATTAAATTAAATTAGGCATTTGCATATACAAATATAAAAAAGAATAAGATATGGGGAAGAGGAAGGAGGGAAAAAAGGCCAACAGAAGAAGTATTGCATATTATATTGCATATTGTCCAGTATTGCTTTTTGTCGGGCTAGGCTACTGCTCCTTCCTATCTTCTGTCCTCCTGTTACCCCTCCTCCCCCCCAGAGAGGAGTTGTACAGTCTGATGGCGTGAGGGTCAAAGGAGTTTTTGAGTCTGTTCATCCTGCACTTGGGAAGGAGCATTCTGTCACTGAACAGGCTCCTCTGGTTGCTGATGACGGTGTGCAGAGGGTGACTGGCATCTTCCATGATGTTCAGTAGTTTGTCCATAGTCTTCTCTGCCACCGTCACCAGAGAGTCCAGCTTCACGCCGACCACAGAGCCAGCCCGCCTGATCAGTTTGACCTTATTTATCTCTTAAAGAGATAAATAAGGAACAGTTCTGGTATGAAAAAGCTGGATATGTTGTGTACTATCCCATTTCCTGGTTGTCAAACTGTATTGACACTAAGAACATGCTAAGTGGCAGTCTTATGCAATTCTGACAAGCCTTCATAACTGGTTTTTAAACATTGCTATTATTTCACACTTCTGACATCTTGATACCATCTTCTACATGCATGAATAGCAAGAACGCACATCTCAGCTCATTTCATCTCATTATCTCTAGCCACTTTATCCTGTTCTACATGGTCACAGGTAAGCTGGAGCCTATCCCAGCTGACTACGGGCGAACGGCGGGGTACACCCTGGACAAGTCGCCAGGTCATCACAGGGCTGACACAAAGACACAGACAACCATTCACACTCACATTCACACCTACGGTCAATTTAGAGTCACCAGTTAACCTAACCTGCATGTCTTTGGACTGTGGGGGAAACCGGAGCCCCCGGAGGAAACCCACGTGGACACGGGGAGAACATGCAAATTCCACACAGAAAGGCCCTCGCCAGCCATGGGGCTCAAACCCAGACCTTCTTGCTGTGAGGCGACAGCACTAACCACTGCACCACCGTGCCGCCCGAACGCACAACAAAGTCACAAAAACAGTTCTCATGTAGTACTTGCAATAAATACCATCATGATTTCCCTTATGGTCAGCACGGTGGTGTAGTGGTTCACGCTATCACCTTACAGCAAGAAGGTCTGGGTTCGAGCCCCGTGGCCGGTGAGGGCCTTTCTGTGTGGAGTTTGAATGTGTACCCTGCCTTTCGCCCATAGTCAGCTGGGAGAGGCTCCTGCGACCCTATAGAACAGGATAAAGCAGCTAGAGATGATGAGATGAGAATTTCCCTTACTTCTTAAATTTGCATTTAGAAGATGCCCTTATGCAGAGCAATTTTTACCTCCGCCAGATTTGTTGGAGGAGGTTATGTTTTCACCTCTGTTTGTTTGTTTGTTTGTTTGTTCATCTGTTCCCAATGTAACTCAAAAAGTAGTCAACGGATTTTGATGGAATTTTGAATAAAAGTGGGTAATGGGCCAAGGAACAAATGTTTAGATTTTGATGCAAATCTGAATATGTGGCTTGGTGGAGGTATGCACTCTACCGAGTGTCTCATCTCATTATCTCAAGCCGCTTTATCCTTCTACAGGGTCGCAGGCAAGCTGGAGCCTATCCCAGCTGACTACGGGCGAAAGGCGGGGTACACCCTGGACAAGTCGCCAGATCATCACAGGGCTGACACATAGACACAGACAACCATTCACACTCACATTCACACCTATGGTCAATTTAGAGTCACCAGTTAACCTAACCTGCATGTCTTTGGACTGTGGGGGAAACCGGAGCACCCGAAGGAAACCCACGCGGGGAGAACATGCAAACTCCACACAGAAAGGCCCTCGCCGGCCCCGGGGCTCGAACCCAGGACCTTCTTCCTGTGAGGCGACAGCGCTAACCACTACACCACCGTGCCGCCCCTACCGAGTGTCCTTCTAGTTATTTATGTTAACGCTGGAGACACTTACGTAATTTGCTTTAATAGGAATGACTGAAGAACCTAACCCTAACCTTTACATCAGTAACAAAAAGGAAACATTTAGGCTCTTTTGTTTGTTTGTTTAGTTGGTTGTCTGTCTGTTTGTTCAATTTTTGTTAAAAAAAACACAACAGCAATTTCCTTGTGGGGACCATGCGAGTGTCAAAATTGTCAGATTTTACTGTCCTTGTGGGGACATTTTGTCCTAGGTAGTATATAAAATCATGCGCGCGCACACACGCACAGTCACTTTGTATGAATTCATGCTCAGTATAATTGTGTCTGCACAACAAAAAGGTGTCTATAAACATAAAGGGGGCAACCTTTCTGTTTGTCTTCAGTGTGTGTGTGTCATATTGTGAGTTCTGCTGCAGCCGGAACCACGGAGTAACATTTTGAGGAACCTTTATTGATTTTTGTTCAGGAAGAGATTTATTTTCCTTGTTTTTGTATTGAGGCAGTTCCTTTTCTCACACACTCAGGACGAAACAATGATGTGAACCAAACGCCCGAGGCCTCGTCTGTCGTCAGTCACTTGGTTTTCTGCTAAACGATACATGCTTCGAAATGGGGCTTCATCTGACACACCCCCTTTTACTCGATATGTGCTTCAGAGCCTTGGCTTCAGAGAGACCATCACTACCTCCCAGTCGAGAGTGTCTTCCATGAGCTAATTCAGTCCCAAGCACTCATGTTACTGAAGTGAGAGATGGAGCAGTGGGCTAAAATGGGGTCAGGGGGTGCAACAGCTTGCTATTTCAACAGGAATAGACCAACACAGTACGGCAGGCCAAGCCATAAAAGAGGAAGAATAGAGACACTGTCAGAGAATAAAGGAAGAATGAGAGAGAGAAAGAGAGAGAGAGAGAGAGAGACAGAGAGAGAGAAACAGAGAATAGATTAGGCTGGCAAGCTGAAAAGGAGTTTGCCTGAACATGAGGGTACACAGTGGACAGATGGACAGAACTGTACAAAGAAGTAAACAGAGAGAAAGAGAGAGAGAGAGCGCTTCAGATATGAAAGACAGGTTGAAACTAATGAAAGCGAGAAAAGGGGGTGGTGTTAAAGAAAGAATAAATGGAATGAGGAAAAGCAAGACTGTCAATATAAGGGTGTGCAATTATATGCTGAGAACAAGTGATTTCAAGACCGTGCCGGCACAGATATGAATTTGCTTTTCATCAGGCTCGTATACCTGCTATCTATCATCTTATTCGTGTCCTTCAGCAGTGTGCTGCTTTGGGACAACTTTTCCAAGAGGTGAGTGTCTGATCCTGATCTTTTTTAAAAGATTAAAACACACACACACACACACACAATGGCTGCTAACATTGAGTAGTTTATTTTTTGCAGTCATGCCTTAACTCAGAAATTAAAATGAATAAATCAAAACATGGAGTGGCACGGTGGTGTAGTGGTTAGCACTGTCGCCTCACAGCAAGAAGGTTCTGGGTTCGAGCCCAGTGGCCAACAGGGGCCTTTCTGTGTGGAGTTTGCATGTTCTCCCCATGTCCGTGTGGGTTTCCTCCGGGTGCTCTGGTTTCCCCCACAGTCCAAAGACATGCAGGTTAGGTTAACTGGTGACTCTAAATTGACCGTAGGTGTGAATGGTTGTATGTGTCAGCCCTGTGATGACCTGGCGGCTTGTCCAGGGTGTACCCCGCCTTTCGCCCGTAGTCAGCAGGGATAGGCTCCAGCTTGCCTGCGACCCTGTAGAACAGGATAAGTGGTTACAGATAATGGATGGATGGATGAGTGTTTTGCTGGGAAATACATCACTCGTATTTTTCATATGAGCTCCACGTGGGACATGGAGAACCAAAATGGTGAAATAAATCTCTATTTTTTTTGCGGTCAAAATCCTGCTCTCTGATTGGCTGGTGAGCGGGTCCATATCCTACGATACGGACCCTGGTTACAGACCCCGGTTACGGACCTCTGGCGACTCGCTCATTCACCATAACAATAAACATAGTAGCATTTTTTGTCAACATTTATCTTTTTTTATAAGATTTATTTATAAGATTATCAAAAATCTTATAAATATTTGCCAGCATTTCTCAGGAGAATAGCATTAATTTTATAGCATGGATAGTGATAATGACAGTCTTCACAGCGAAAGCGAGTTTTACTACCCTGAGGAAGAAGAAATAAAAGAAAACATTTCAGGAGGAAGCTAAAAACCTGTAACTGTTGCTAACACAGTGCAAAAACATGGCTGAATCCTGAATGACTCTTATTTGTATAAATAGGGGACTACATAGGTGGCAAAATGTAGTTTTTTTTCTGCCATGGAAGTGCACTTGTATACCGAGGAGGAAGCAATGTGCATTACAGCCGTGAATGAGAATTCAAAATGGCAGTTTGGCTCTGTTTTCCCTTTCGGGCGCTCTTGTTTTCTGTTAGAATTTGGCAAAGAAAAAAATAAATATATTATTTACCAGCTTCAGGTTGGCCCATATGGTGAAATACCGTGACCTCGGCCCAGAGGGCCTCGCTCAGTACTTTCAAGACCTCGGTCACGGTATTTCACAATACCTCCCAGCTGGTAAATAACATTATATATATATATATATATATATATATATATATATATATATATATATATATATATATATATATATATATATGTTACTCATGAAGAAATCAATGAATTATTTTGATAAATTTGGGGAGTTTTTGTTTGTAAATGTGTCTATATAATCAAAAGAAAATCACACACTGGCCTGAAGATATGAAGTTTATCTTCTAATGTTGAAAAAGTTGAGTTTTTCATATGAAATAAATCCTGGACCTGAGTAACATATTTCCTGATATTTCACTCTGATGATGTCACCGTTGGTGTTTTCCCACTGACTTGATCCACATTGTCAAAATGGCAAACAGGCTCAAAATTAAAATTCTTTTGATTAGCTTGCGTTTTTTGTGGGGGGTTTTGTGGATATGTCTATATAATAAAAGGAATATTACACAGTGATGCAAAGATATGAAGTTTATCTTCTGATGTTGAAAAATATTTCACTACACTCACTCGTGATATATCCATTCACCACTCGAAGATAAACTTCATATCTTTGTGCCACCATGTAATATATATCCCATTTCCAGTATCATGAACCTTGATTGGAAAAGTCCACCTTGAATTGAAAATCAGTTGTAAATGAATATGATGAATGTTGATGGAAGGGACCGGAGTGACCTGCTTAAGGGACATAATCATCTGCCAATTTATGATGTGTTTGCCTTGTCCCCTTCTCAAGGCTGCATCCCAGTCGTGCGTCCTAACCACTTTTCCTTGACCTTGATGGAAAACATCATGAGGTCAAGGAAAGATGTGAAGGAGAATTCATAAGGTCGTAGGTGGTATTAAGAGAATCTGACTGCACAGGACGGTCCAGTGTATCCGATGGTAAAGGAGATAGGAAAGGAAGCACTGAAGCACCTTTCCTTAACATAGCGCACTGGTTCTTAATCATGCTCATGGGGTCTCCTGCTCTGCATGTTTTCCAACTTTCCCTGCTCTACCTACACAGTTAGAAATAGGGGTACAGCAGGAGTCCATTTCTGTTCCCCAAGGTACAATCTACACTAACGTACCCCTACGGCTCATTATTGGACTTCAAGGTTACTATGTGTACCTTTTTAGGGCCAAAAAGGTACATATACTGTATGTTCTCAATCAGTATATAAAGAGTATAAATAAGTACCCGAGAGAGTACTGTGCTGGTGACAAGCCATTGTACCCATATGATGTGGTTTGTTTTTTGAGTGTACCTGACTGAACTCCTCAGTGGCATTTTCAATTTGGCATTTCAAAGAAAAATAAATCTTAAAGCGCTCATGGGTGGATTAATAACGTCTAGAGACATGAAAGAATGTGCTCACATGCATGACTTTGGTTCTTTTGTACGGTCTATTATTGAGCTAGTATCATATCATATCACCTTGGCACGGAACATGTTCATATGTACGTCCAAGGTACACTCACATGACTCATGGTTTAGTTCCTTCTCTTCCATTTACACAAGTATTTCCATTACAGGCATTCTGGTATGTTATTAAGACTAAACCTGCATGTCTTATTGTGCTTGTACTTTAAACCAGCTGACATTTAGCTTTGTAGTGTCATTATTTTATCAGTTTGTCTTGAAGTATTGAGTTGCAATAAGAGCATGCTATTGCAATATTCATTATTATGTGGCTCCTTAACGTTATTTATTCTATCAAGATTGCATCTTCAGGTGAATCTAGAAGTTGATCTAAATTTTATCGATGAAAATACATGCAAAGTCAAAATTGACCTGAATAAGTTAAGTAAATAAAAAATAATCATATATTTCTTATGATATAGCAGTTAGATGTATAATAACAGATAAGCTTCTTATCTTTTCTATTCTTATCATTGAAATCAAATAGATAAAACCAGCCCAGCTTGGCAGGTTACCAAGAAAGTGGAAAGTGCAATGTCGTTCGTCCTGTAGATCTTCTTGTTTTGGAAAATCTACTGTTGTCGTTGTTGTTTTACAAAGCTGACACTCATAAATGTTAAATGTCTCCTGACAGAAAGCTTCACCATTTCGAGAATGCTTCTTTGTTTAATAATAGTGCATTATTTAATCCCTTTATTATTAATCTTCGATTAAATGGCGCATCAACCACACCATGTAAATTAATTGTTGTTTCTAAAGAAATGATAATATACTGGAATGAGCACATTAGTATAAACTTGTCATTTGAATCATATCAGGAACGACAGTCAAAATCTGCTGTTATAGAAAATTAATCAACACCACCTGAATCAGAGTCGAGATTACAACAGTGCTGTGGCATAAAACACTTTTTATACTGCAGCAACTGTAGGTAATTTAGGTCAGTAAATAATTTATTCAGAAATATAACGGTAATTATTTTTAATTATTTCTAATTACGTTAACACACCACTGCGGAAAAAAAATAATGGAATAACATGGAACTGGAAAAAGAAACTTTTTTCCCCCTCAGGTGAGGCTGTATTGTAAGGTTTGCCTGTCGACATGGGGGAAAAATGTTTCATCATGTACGTAAAGAATAAAAATTTTATAGACTCCTTTTCAGATATGCCTTTGTTGTTTTAGATCAAAAACATATAACTCTTACCACTGCTTTTTTTTTTTTGTCTTTCCTTGTTACACCTACAGTGTATGGATTCATAACTTTGCAAAGCACATCTTTGGTGACAAATAAGACAAAGCTCTGACACGTTTTCATTAGCAGCACTAAAGATTTTTATTTTTCACATTTCTTCTGCGTTTGAATGATTTGTCGTCTAAAAAAAAAAAATCATGTCAATAAAGCAAATAAATAATAAATTCACCAGGGGATATTTCCGCCTGTAAATATATATACACTATAGAGGTAAATGAATATGAACACATTATTCAGAATGAACAGATCATGTGTTTGAATCAGATGGATGCGACTAGGGTGTGCACATGATTTATTATTATTATTATTATTATTATTATTATTAAAGAAAGCTTGCCATGGCATTTGGTTATTTGGTTGTGACTTTAGGTGTGGTTAGGGACTGGGATCCCACAGCATGCAACAAAAAAGTGAGGTAAGCAATAGGTTTTTGCTTTCTTGTAGTCAAAGTCTATATTTATGGTTATGTTTATTGGCATGCGTTTAGAGTATTCATTTATTCATCCCAGGTTACCGTTTGGTCAGGATGGTTTAAATTCAGCTATTGGTTTGTTCATAGATAGATAGACTGGGAAATTGTTTTGTTGCAGTAGATATGCAAAAAGAAAAAGACACACTGTACAACATAAAATAGAATTTAAAAAAAGATCCCAAGAACAAGCTGACGATTCAATATACAGATAAAAATGTAATGATAAAAAATATATATCTATATAGGTACTTTGAACGTGTGAATGTGCATTAATAGAGCTAAAAACAAGAATTGTGATAAATGAAATAAAAACTGCAAAAGTGGCAATATTAAACGGAAGATAGATAGATAGATAGATAGATAGATAGATAGATAGATAGATAGATAGATAGATAGATAGATAGATAGATAGATAAAAATTAACTCTAACAGTGCAAATGACAGTAAATAAATAAGCTCTGGTGGTGCAAAAGTTACGGAGGACCAGGGTCATAAACAGGACTATACAGCAGAGAGGTCAGAGTTATTGTACAGGATGATGGCTTGGGGCAGGAAAGATTTCATGTTCGTATTTTGGAAAGTAGGCGGCATGGTGGTGTAGTGGTTAGCACTGTTGTCTCACAGCAAGAAGGTTCTGGGTTCCTCCGGGTGCTCCGGTTTCCCCCACAATCCAAAGACATGCAGGTTAGGCTAATTGGTGGCTCTAAACTGACCATAGGTGTGAATGTGAGTGTGAGTGGTTGTTTGTCTCTATGTGTCAGCCCTGCGATGACCTGGCAGCTTGTCCAGGGTGTACCCCGCCCCTCACCCATAGTCAGCTGGGATAGGCTCCAGCTTACCTGACACCCTGCACAGGATAAGTGGCTACAGATAATGGATGGATTTTGGAAAATAGAACCAACTAAATATCGCAAGTACGTACAAGCAAGGATCTCCTTGTGGTTCACATTAGATTTACAGATCAATATTCTCCATACCACCATCTCATTTAATCTGTCTCTAATTGATGCTTCCCCTACCTATTATACTTTTTCTCATTTCTCTCTGTCCTCACTGAATTGCTTTGGGTCCAACACAGAACACAGTGTTATTTGTCTTCAGAAACCTACTTATAGATCAGATATCCCCTCCATAAACCATCCATCCATCCATTATCTGTAGCCGCTTATCCTGTGCAGGGTCACAGGCAAGCTGGAGCCTATCCCAGCTGACTATGGGTGAGAGGCGGGGCACACCCTGGACAAGTCGCCAGGTCATCACAGGGCTGCACATAGACACACACAACCATTCACACTCACATTCACACCTACGGTCAATTTAGAGTCACCAATTAGCCTAACCTGCAATGTCTTCGGACCGTGGTTATGTTTGGACTATGTGTTAATGTTAGCCGTGGACAAGGCTACGGCAACTTGGCAAGCAAATCCATAGAAAGTTATTTGACTAACCAGATTGTGTCGCTATCGCAACATTATCACTAGCTCTAAAAGCACAGATAACTTTGTTGCAAGCTTTCTCTTGGAATAAAATGTTTGCAGACCTCAATATGCTTCCGCCGGTTGGATGGCGAGTTTTTGTAGGCCGTGATGTGGTTCGTTTTCGGCAAACAAAGTAAACATTTAAAACAAAATGAATCTTTATTCCTTTCAGAAAACTGAAACATGGGTTCTAGGTCAAGCCATGAGTGTGTGCATTCTCCAGAAGAACCGCCTCCTTACATTCTGCCATCAACTGATCGTGTTAAATAACGCTGTTGAGAAATCATTGAACATGATTTTATCCAGTCTATGGACGTGAAATGACCCTAGTGATTACTGATAGGCTGTCTCAGTGTCACCTGCGAAAAAAAACCAATCACATTTTAGAAAAGAAAAAAACATCCACTTTCAAAGCTGCTTCATAGTAACGAGTAACGAGGACCTTGATAGAAATGTAGTGGAGTGAAAAGTACGATATTTGCCTTTCAAATGTAGTGAAGTTAAAGTCATAAGTTTCCCCCAAAAAAATACTTAAGTAAAAGTACAGATACTCAAAAAGTGTACTTAAGTACAGTACTCAATTAATGTATTGTTACTGTCCACCTCTGGCTATAAGCTATGTACGACGAGATTGAGTGGAATAACTGTTTTATTCTATCCACATTCACTGGATTTTTTTTTTTCAAATTCAATAAATAAATAAAAACTTTATACAAAACGTTAGACGAAATAATTTCCGCTTAGAATGTAAACAAACCGGCGAAATGACAGTAGAAATCTGTGAAAAATGTGATAATAATAATTCTTGAAAAATAAATAAAAAGATACGTTTTTACCATCAAATACTTTTATTCCATATTTTGTTGCTTTTTTAATTTTTATTTTTTGGGGTTTTGTTTTCGAGTCAAGTTTTTATTTCGTCCTCAGTTGGTTCAGCAACACGCTCCGCCATTTTTTTTCTCTACTCACGGTATATAAGCTGATATCGTAGTAGTAGAGTAGCCAATCAGAGCGCATGATTGCTCATATCCAGTGAACGTGGATAGAATAATAGTGATTATACTTTAACTTAAAAAAAAAGAAACTGAGATTTTTAACAACGTAGACCCTATTACTGTTGCTTGATATTTCATTATTATTGCCGAATCTTCAAGTGATTTGGAAATAATAATGAAAGTTAAATGAAAGTGTCTCATATCCTCTTCTTCCATCGATCTTGTTACACCTCCAGCTCATTTGATTACCATGGGGTTTAGAGCCTTCAGTCATGTTACTACTCGCCTCTGGAACTCCCTCCCACTTTGTAATACTGATTCTCATCCAACCTTCAAATCTCACCTTAAACACACCTTTTCAGACTTTCCTATTCTGTCTGACTTCAGCGCAAATGACTTTTGCCATTTTATTTTATTATTTTGCATTGTATGCCTTGTTGCATTGTTGCTACTGTATGTTTGATTTTTATCATGTGTTGTAATGTGTCCTTGAGTGCCTTGAAAGGTGCCTATAAATAAAATGCATTATTATTATTTTTCTGTCTCCTCACAGTGCTTTGACTCTCAGCGATCCACGCATCATACGGTAAGCAGGTCACCCAACTCAAATCCTACAAAGGACAAGTGAGAATGCAATACAGTTCATATATACAGTGGTGCTTGAAAGTTTGTGAACCCTTTAGAATTCTCTATATTTCTGCACAAATATGACCTAAAACATCATCAGATTTTCACACAAGTCCTAAAAGTAGATAAAGAGAACCCAGTTAAACAAATGAGACAAAAATATTATACTTGGTCATTTATTTATTGAGGAAAATGATCCAATATTACATATCTGTGAGTGGCAAAAGTATGTGAACCTCTAGGATTAGCAGTTAATTTGAAGGTGAAATTAGAGTCAGGTGTTTTCAATCAATGGGATGACAATCAGGTGTGAGTGGGCACCCTGTTTTATTTAAAGAACAGGGATCTATCAAAGTCTGATCTTCACAACACATGTTTGTGGAAGTGTATCATGGCACAAACAAAGGAGATTTCTGAGGACCTCAGAAAAAGCGTTGTTGATGCTCATCAGGCTGGAAAAGGTTACAAAACCATCTCTAAAAAGAGTTTGGACTCCGCCAATCCACAGTCAGACAGATTGTGTACAAATGGAGGAAATTCAAGATCATTGTTACCCTCCCCAGGAGTGGTTGACCAACAAAGACCACTCCAAGAGCAAGGCGTGTAATAGTCAGTGAGGTCACAAAGGACCCCAGGGTAACTTCTAAGCAACTGAAGGCCTCTCTCACATTGGCTAATGTTAATGTGCATGAGTCCACCATCAGGAGAACACTGAACAACAATAGTGTGCATGGCAGGGTTGCAAGGAGAAAGCCACTGCTCTCCAAAAAGAACATTGCTGCTCGTCTGCAGTTTGCTAAAGATCATGCGGAGAAGCCAGAAGGCTATTGGAAAAATGTTTTGTGGACGGATGAGACCAAAATAGAACTTTCTGGTTTAAATGAGAAGCGTTATGTTTGGAGAAAGGAAAACACTGCATTCCAGCATAAGAACCTTATCCCATCTGTGAAACATGGTGGTGGTAGTATCATGGTTTGGGCCTGTTTTGCTGCATCTGGGCCAGGACAGCTTACCATCATTGATGGAACAATGAATTCTGAATTATACCAGCAAATTCTAAAGGAAAATATCAGGACATCTGTCCATGAACTGAATCTCAAGAGAAGGTGGGTCATGCAGCAAGACAACGACCCTAAGCACACAAGTCGTTCCACCAAAGAATGGTTAAAGAAGAATAAAGTTCATGTTTTGGAATGGCCAAGTCAAAGTACTGACCTTAATCCAATCAAAATGTTGTGGAAGGACCTGAAGCAAGCAGTTCATGTGAGGAAACCCACCAACATCCCAGAGTTGAAGCTGTTCTGTATGGAGGAATGGGCTAAAATTCCTCCAAGCCGGTGTGCAGGACTGATCAACAGTTACCGCAAACGTTTAGTTGCAGTTATTGCTGCACAAGGGGGTCACACCAGATACTGAAAGCAAAGGTTCACTTACTTTTCCCACCCACAGATATGTAATATTGGATCATTTTCCTCAATAAATAAATGACCAAGTATAATATTTTTGTCTCTTTTGTTTAACTGGGTTCTCTTTATCTACTTTTAGGACTTGTGTGAAAATCTGATGATGTTTTAGGTCATATTTATGTAGAAATAAAGAAAATTCTAAAGGGTTCACAAACTTTCAAGCACCACTGTACATATGAAAACACTAATCTTTGATATCAAATGGACTTTTAATAATTTGAGTATGTTTTTAGGAATAGATTCCGCTCTTAGTCGGCAAAACATGTTGGCAAGCAGGGCAAGAGACGTAATTTCTCGGTTAATTAATTAGGCAAGCGTGTAATTATTGACAGTCAGTTGAATTTGTAATATGATCAGAAGTGACTGAAGTTATCTCTGAAGGTGCCCACAATTCAAGGTTTGCTATGGCTTAACTACAAATATCCAAAAACACCAAAGAATCAGATTTTCAGTCCACGTTTCAGGGATCAACAACTGATCCTTAATATGCACAGCAGCAGAAATTCCGGCTTCCAGTCCCTAAGCAATTAATAATAAACCCCTTCATATATCAAAATGAGTAGGTTTTTTTATTATTGTGACCATAATCCAGAGTTGTGCAAAAGAACATAGAGTTATGCTAAGAAACTTCAGAACTTGTGCTAAAAGACTTTAGATTTGTGCTAAAACACTTGTG
The DNA here is from genome assembly GCF_027579695.1 of Neoarius graeffei. NCBI lineage: Eukaryota > Metazoa > Chordata > Actinopteri > Siluriformes > Ariidae > Neoarius > Neoarius graeffei. Next base: position 51,294,037 of record NC_083588.1, on the reverse strand, counting down.
CTAAAAGGATATGAACCTATATTGAACTGACAAAAGTAGGAAGAAAAGATTTTCAGTAATTTTACTGGCCAACTTAATTGTATTTTGTAAATATAAACAAACTTAGAAATTGATGCCTGCAACAAGCTCAAAAAAGTTCAGAGTCATTATTACCATTGTATTGCATCACCTTTCCTTTAATAAGACTTTTTAATTCTCTGGGAACTGAGGACACTAATAGTTACAGTTTTGCAATTGGAATTTTTGTCCATTCTTGCTTGGTACCAGACTTCAGCTGCTCAACAGTCCGTGGTCGCCGTTGTCCGATTCTCTTCTTCATGCTGCCACATATATTCTTAATAGGAGACAGAGCTGGACTGGCAGCAGGCCAGTCAAGCATGTGCACTCTGCATCTACAAAGTCACTCTGTTGTAGCCCATGCAGAATAAGGCCTGGCATTGTCCTGCTCAAATAAGCATGGACTTCCCAGGAAGAGACATCGCCTTGACAAAAATGTCTCTCTAAAATCTGAATATATGCCCCAATATATCAATGGTATCTTCACATACACATGAAACTCACCCATTCTGCGGGCACTGATGCCCCATATCATCACAGATGCTGGCTTTTACACCTTTCTCTGATAACAAACTGGATAGTTGTGTTCACCTTTGGCATGGAGAACTCAACGTCCGGTTTTCCCAAAAACAAGCTGAAATGTGGAGTCATTTGACTGCAGCATGTTTCTAAGGGGGCAGCACGGCAGTGTAGTGGTTAGCACTGTTGCCTCACAGCAAGAAGGTCCAGGTTCAAGCCCCATGGCCGGCAAGGGCCTTTCTGTGCGGAGTTTGCATGTTCTCCCCATGTCCGCGTGGGTTTCCTCCGGGTGCTCCGGTTTCCCCCACAGTCCAAAGACATGCAGGTTAGGTTAACTGGTGACTCTAAATTGACCGTAGGTGTGAATGTGAGTGTGAATGGTTGTCTGTGTCTATGTGTCAGCCCTGTGATGACCTGGCGACTTGTCCAGGGTGTACCCCGCCTTTCGCCCGTAGTCAGCTGGGATAGGCTCCAGCTTGCCTGCGACCCTGTAGAACAGGATAAAGTGGCTAGAGATAATGAGATGAGATGTTTCTACTGTCTTCCAGTCCGAGATGAGTTCGGGCCCAGAGGAATCATCAGAGTTTCTGCATCGATTTGGTGAATTGCTTCCTGCTTGCGTAATACCATTTCATGTTGCATTTCTGGATGCAGCAGTGGGCTGTGTTGAGTGACGACAGTTTTCCAAAGTACTCCTGAGCCCCTGTGGCTATATTTGTCACATTAGAATGACGGTTTCTCAGGCAGTGCCACCTGAGGGCTCAAAGGTCACGCACATTTAACAGTGGTTTCCAACCTTGCCCTTTATGCACTCAGATGTCTCCAAATTCCCTGAATCTTTTCACAATATTATGTACTGTAGATTTTGAAAGACCAAATTCTCTTCAACCTTGCATTGAGAAATGTTCTTTTTGAATTGACTAAAAATTCTCACGAATTTTGGCACAAAGGGGTGAGCCACATTCCATCCTTGCTTGCAAAGACTGAGCCTTTGGTGCATGCTCGTTTTATACCCAATCATGTTACTAATTAACCTTCTTATTGTGGAATCTTCCAAAATGGTGTTACTTGAATATCCTATAAATGTTTCAATCTTATTTTGCCTCTGTCCCAACTTTTTTTTTGAGTGTGTTGCAGGCATCAAATTCTAACTTCATTTATATTTACAAAATATAATTAAATTGGTCAGCAAAACTATTGAAAAATCTTTTCTTTGTACTTTTGTCAGTTAAAAAAGGTTCACATGAATTAACAAAATCAAAGATTTTTGTTTTTATTGCATTTTGGAGAATATCCCAACTTTTCTGGAAATGGGGTTAGTAGAGAGGATCAAAAATTAGCAGATAGCACCGATTCACAACTATTCACAAATGTTTCTTTATGGAAAAAACCTGACTGTAAATCTGAATTTTGAGAAAATAAGTCAAAATTTTTAGAAAATAAATAAAAAAATCTGACACACTGCTGCTGCCATAAATAAACTGAAAAACTGGTTTGCATTTTTCCTTTTTCTACCTAGTATAAATGATCTTCCATTCAATCTGGATCTAATTTAATCTTTTTTTAATAATCATTTTTAAATCATTTATAGTAATTTTTTACTTACATTGAATTTAATACTGAGATTGTAGATTTGAAGATATGAGTTTTGCCTAGAATGTATATTAAACATTTTAGTACAGAATTAACATTTTATCATGTATATATTTAATATTATAGATTTGAGTATATAGTTATTTGATATTTCCTTCATATCTATTTATTTATATTCCATTCTAATCAAGGATCTTTTTTTTTTTTTTGGTCGAGAATAACAATTAAGATTTTCTTTCTAAGTTTTATAATATACATTTAAGATTTAAAATTCATCATTTATATTTAAGATTATAGATACGTATAAGTATATATTTCAGATTTCATTAATGTTTATTTATCTATAGCTAGTGTCCCCAGTTAGTAGGCTACTTGTGTCCAGCTATAAGTTTGACACTTGAATAAAGTTGTTGATTGATTGATTGATTGATTGATTGATTGATTGATTTTAATCCTAAAATGTCAAAATTGTTATCATCGTAATTAAGTTATTAATTTACAGTTAATACCAGCACTGTCTAAGTGCTTTATTTTTGGTCTTGGCATGCCTTCAAGTGATTCTTTGGATGTTCCTTCACAGTGATGAAGCTGCCACCAGCAAACCACTCAAAGTTGAGCAAAATCCTGCAAACAAAAAGTAAGAATGCAACATGGTTCAAAGAAACATCGCGACATTTGCTATTATATACACTGATGCTTGAAAGTTTGTGAACCCTTTAGAATTTTCTATATTTCTGCATAAATATGACCTAAAACATCATGAGATTTTCACACTTGTCCTAAAAGTAGATCAAGAGAACCCAGTTAAACAAATGAGACAAAAATATTATACTTGGTCATTTATTTATTGAGGAAAATGATCCAATATTACATACCTGTGAGTGGCAAAAGTATGTGAACCTCTAGGATTAGCAGTTAATTTGAAGGTGAAATTAGAGTCAGCTGTTTTCAATCAATGGGATGACAATCAGGTGTGAGTAGGCACCCTTTTAAAGAACAGGGATCAATCAAAGTCTGATCTTCACAGCACATGTTTGTGGAAGTGCACGAACAAAGGAGATTTCCGAGGACCTCAGAAAAAGCGTTGTTGATGCTCATCAGGCTGGAAAAGGTTACAAAACCATCTCTAAAGAGTTTGGACTCCACCAATCCACAGTCAGACAGATTGTGTACAAATGGAGGAAATTCAAGACCATTGTTACCCTCCCCAGGAGTGGTCGACCAACAAAGATCACTCCAAGAGCAAAGTGTGTAATAGTCGGTGAGGTCACAAAAGACCCCAGGGTAACTTCTAAGCAACTGAAGGCCTCTCTCACATTGGCTAATGTTAATGTTCATGAGTCCACCATCAGGAGAACACTGAACAACAATGGTGTGCATGGCAGGGTTGCAAGGAGAAAGCCACTGCTCTCCAAAATGAACATTGCTGCTCATCTGCAGTTTGCTAAAGATCATGTGGAGAAGCCAGAAGGCTATTGGAAAAATGTTTTGTGGACAGATGAGATCAAAATACAATTTTTTGGTTTAAATGAGAAGCGTTATGTTTGGAGAAAGGAAAACACTGCATTCCAGCATAAGAACCTTATCCCATCTGTGAAACATGGTGGTGGTAGTATCATGGTTTGGGCCTGTTTTGCTGCATCTGGGCCAGGACGGCTTGCCGTCATTGATGGAACAATGAATTCTGAATTATACCAGCGAATTCTAAAGGAAAATGTCAGGACATCTGTCCATGAACTGAATCTCAAGAGAAGGTGGGTCAAGCAGCAAGACAACGACCCTAAGCACACAAGTCATTCTACCAAAGAATGGTTAGAGAAGAATAAAGTTAATGTTTTGGAATGGCCAAGTCAAAGTCCTGACCTTAATCCAATCGAAATGTTGTGGAAGGACCTGAAGCGAGCAGTTCATGTGAGGAAACCCACCAACATCCCAGAGTTGAAGCTGTTCTGTACGGAGGAATGGGCTAAAATTCCTCCAAGCCGGTGTGCAGGACTGATCAACAGTTACCAGAAACGTTTAGTTGCAGTTATTGCTGAACAAGGGGGTCACACCAGATACTGAAAGCAAAGGTTCACATACTTTTGCCACTCACAGATATGTAATAAATAAATGACCAAGTATAATATTTTTGTCTCATTTGTTTAACTGGGTTCTCTTTATCTACTTTTAGGACTTGTGTGAAAATCTGATGTTTTAGGTCATATTTATGCAGAAATATAGAAAATTCTAAAGGGTTTACAAACTTTCAAGCACCACTGTAGAAACCTTAGAACTACCCAAGAATCAGACTTCAGAGGCAGTAATATAAGGATTTTATACTACTGTAACATATCACTGCTTTCTTATTGTGCATTTGTGGATTTATGTTCCAGGAAAAATGCCATTATTGAGAAACTGCTGGCAAGTTACTCAACCAGCTGGGAAAAGCAGAAGGATGCCTTTAAAAAATATAGGTAACAAAATCACAGGTCATAACACATGCATACTTGACAACCTCCAGAGAATGAAAAGCAGCTGATCAGACTGCATGACACATCCGTGCCCTACTGTGGGGGTCTGGGGGAAATTTAAAAAAAAAAAAGTATAAAATGGTGGACTCTCCTGTATTTTGAGTGCCATTTTTGAAAAAAATTGATTGAGAAATCGGACCGACGTACTTCACAAAATGCTGCCCTCGATGCTTTGATGATCCGATTACCAAGTCACCTTAAACTTGCTGTCATCACAAATCTTTTTTCCTTTGGAGTTTTCATTGGTCGCGATCACCAGAGTGTGTTTGGTTTTTACAAATACTGGTGTGATTTGTTGTAGTATGCGAGTTCTTTGCAAACTGGCTGCAAGCCCAATTCCAAAAAAGTTACGATTATGTGACAATTTACAAACTATGGAAACCCTATATTCCATTTTACAATAGTATATTTAAAAAAAAAACAATAAAAATTCTCAGTTTCAACATTTGATATATTGTTTTTGTCCTATTTTCAATGAAAAATAGGGTTTCCATGATTTGCAAATTATTGTATTTTGTTTTTATTTACCGTTTACACAGCATCCCAACTTTTTTGGAATTGGGGTTGTAGAACTATAATGAGAACCATTGGAATGATACGATAGAGCAATACAATTTAGATTCAACATCATTATCGCACCATTCCATTGGAACTAAAATCAACAGGTGGTTTTCATCTGTGGAAATGGGTAGACTACCGCGTGAATCTGTAGAGTTGGCAAGTATGCACACGACAGCGATATCTGATAAATCGGGGTGGAAAAGTACTGAGAAATTACACTTAAGTGAACGTATGGTATAAATAATGTCAAGCTTTCTCAATTAAAAGTGAAAATAAAGAAGTCGCTCATTAAATGTACTCAAGTAGTATTGGAGTAAAAAGTCAATGTTTTTAAGTGATGAATTTTAGTTCATGTCATATTTTCATGTAAAAAGTTTTATTACTTATGCAAAACTGTTATAAGCAAGCTGTTTTGCCTTAAAACATAATTCAGTCTTTGTAGATTTGCTGGTCATATGCATAACTTGACACTTATACTGTATTAGCTTTCTAATGAATTGATTGGAAGTAAAATATCCTGTAAGTAATCAATATTTACCATTCAGTGAAATTTGGCATGCTGCCTAACCAACTTTGTTAGTTAATAGAGTTGATGCTAGTCTAACCAATTAGCAAAGAAAACAGGCTAACTTACTTCAACAGAGCCAGTTAACCAGTGTTGTAGTCGAGTCACTAAACCTCGAGTCCAAGTCCAGTCTTGAGTCTCCAGTGTTCAAGTCCAAGTCATTAAAGAAAATTTCAAGTCCAGTCCACTATTGAGCCAAGGCAAGTCTGAGAACAAGACCCCAACCGCACCATTTGATGGTGGCTGTTACTGCCTTTATGTGAAACAGTCTCTGCTACTGTGTTAGACTAACGTTCCTGCTCGACTGCCCCATTTTAGTTGATAGGCTACAGATAAAAAGCTTGTTCATCGCTCAGCAAGCCCCGCCCACTATCAACAGGGCAAATAACATGAGAGAGGGTTAACACTAGCTAGTTCATCGCTCAGCAAGCAAGCCCCGCTATCAACAGAGCAATGAACATAGCATGTCTCTTCCTTCTCTGGGTGGAGTCTTACCAAATGACGATTGAAGTTTGAGGTTGTCCCCGTCGTCTCCTCGATAGTTCTTCTACATATGGAACACATAGCAGTGCATTTTTTCCCCACTGCACGAAAAGTCTGTATAAGCAAACAGACAATCCTAGGGGCTTCTCTCCAGGCATTTTAGCGCCATTAACGTTAGTTTGTTCCTGAACATGACGTATGAACAGGTGAAAATGCATTCTCTTGCACAAAATTAGTATACAAATTAATGTAGATATAAATATCTTATGCCAAATTATTATGGCATGTTACAAAAAAATAAAGAAAAAAAATCCAAGTCCTCGTGTCTAGTTTACAAGTCCGAATGCAGTTCATGCACAAGTCCGAGTCATCAGTGCTCAAGTCCAAGTCAAGTCACAAGTCCTTAAAATTAGGACACGAGTCAGACTCGAGTCCGAGTCCTGGACTTACCATTAGCAAAACTAGTTAACATTAGCAAAACTTGCCTCAGCTTGCTTTTTCAAATTAGATGGAGTTCCTGCCTCCAAAGGAAGCAAAGGAGACGCTGCATTTTCTATGAGTCTTTGCTTACTTGACCAAAATGAAACATTACTGAGGGCCAGGGGCACTCACACTGCAGTCCAGTGGCTTATCCATATTCAGATGCACACAAATGGCTATAGCATTAATGAATACACTGCAGCCCATGCAATTGATGTATAGTACACAGACCAATGGCCTAGTGGTTAGCGTGTCTGCCTCTGTACTAGGAGATTGCGAGTTCTACTCCCAGTCGGATCATACCAAAGACCGTCGTAAAAATGGTACCTTCTGGCAAGGTATGCTGCAATACAGATCAAACCCTCATGGTTACCAAAGGACTAGCCTCCCACTGTAATTTTAGCTGTATAGGCAAGAGGCCGAGGGCTACAGAAATCGGCGCCGCACCCATACACCTCAAAGAGCTGGTTAGTACTGGGACAGGAGACTGCCTAGGAAGATCAGATCCTGGCGTGGGAGGGACTTTGACTTGACTTGACTTGACACAGTCCTATACATAGCAGGATGAGAGAAAAGACCTTTGAGGTTATTTAATGAGTACTGATGTTACTGTATAGGCAAGAGGCCGAGGGCTACAGAAATCGGCGCCGCACCCATACACCTCAAAGAGCTGGTTAGTACTGGGACAGGAGACTGCCTAGGAAGATCAGATCCTGGCGTGGGAGGGACTTTGACTTGACTTGACACAGTCCTATACATAGCAGGATGAGAGAAAAGACCTTTGAGGTTATTTAATGAGTACTGATGTTCAAAATAAAAACATAGAAGTGAACACACCCCGCTAAAATGATAGGTTTTTCTGATGAAAAAAATGAGATCACACTAAATAACTTCAAAACATTTCCCACCTTTAATGTGATCTATAACCTGTACAATTCAATTGAAAAACAAACAAATCTGTTAGGGGGAAAAAAAATAAAAACCTACAATAAGCTGGTTGCATAAGTATGCACACCTAGCCTGGCTAACGCGACTTCAAAGCTCTCAGAGCATTTGGTCTGGCCAAGCTACTAAGCCAAACCGTTTCCCAGAGCCTGTGGTTGACCCGCCTCCCTGAAATGCCTCAGTTTGCTACTGGTCGAAGCCAGAAAAGGCTGTGACGAAACTTAAACCAATCACATCACTCTTTCCTCTGACGTATGCGATGCGACGGGGCTAACTGGTAGATTAAACTCTTACCGAAGCCGGTCAGGAGCAAGGCGAAAATGTCCTTCCTTTCAATAAATACCTCCAGGGTTGCTCTTTGCTCCGTTTTCAATGAGAACTTCCCGTTGAATGCTCTCAATACAGCATCTACCTCTGTGTTAAAGGCTTGCCGCTGCTCCATGTTCGTGATGTGAATGAAGCGCTTCCGGCATAGATTCTGTAAACAATCTATGGCTTCCGGTCGCAGTTCTACTACGTCACTGCCTTGAACATGCCTCTACCCAGGGCCGTTGGAGATGCTCAAAGTTGATTGGTTCCCGATTTTTTGGGAGCTTGGAAATGCTGTAGATAGCCTGCCTGGCCAGACTAAGCTCGGAACAGGCCCTCATGTTGCGTCATGCTTAGGATGGGCGGGCCCAGGCTAGTGCACACCCTTAAACTAATACTTTGTTGAAGCACCTTTTGATTTAATTACAGCATTCAGTCTTTTTGGGTTGGCGTCTATCAGCCTGCCACATCTAGACGTGGCAATATTTGCCCCCTCTTCCTTGCAAAAGCGCTCCAAATCTGTCAGATTGCAAGGGCATCATTTGTGCACAGCCCTCTTCAGGGTCACCCCACAGATTTTAAATTGGATTTAGGTCTGGGCTCTGGCTGGGCCATTTCAAAACTTTTTTGGGGTCATTGTCATCCTGAATGATGAAATTCCTCTTCATCTTCAGCTTTCTAGCAAACACCTGAAGCTTTTGGGCCAAAATTGACTGGTATTTAGAACTGTTCATAATTCCCTCCACCTTGACTAAAGCCCCTGTTCCAGCTGAAGCAAAACAACCCCAAAACATGATGCTGCCACCACCATGCTTCACCCTGGGTGTGGTGTTCTTTTGGTGATGTGCAGTGTTGTTTTTAAGCCAAACATACCTTTTGGAATTGTGGCCAAAAAGTTCAACCTTGGTTTCATCAGACCATAACACATTTTCCCACATGCTTTTGGGAGAGTTGATGTATTTTTTTGCAAAATTTAGCCAGGCCTGGATGTTATTCTTTGACCCTACCTCATAGTCCAGACATATGAAGAAGATTGTCACATGTAGTATACAACCAGTACTTGCCAGAAATTCCTGCAGCTCCTTCAGTGTTGCTGTAGGCCTCTTGGCAGCCTCCCTGACCAGTTTTCATCTTGTCTTTTCATCAATTTTTGGAGGGAAGTCCAGTTCTCGGTAATGTCACTGTTGTCCCATATTTTCTCCACTTGATGACTGTCTTCACTGTGCTCCATGGTGTATCTAATGCCGTGGAAATGTTTTTGTACCCTTCTCCTGACTGATACCTTTCAACAGTGAGATCCCTTTGATGCTTTTTAAGCTCTCTGTGAACCCTGGCTTTTGCTGGAGGATGCAACTGAGTAAATGTCTGAACTTTATTTGGGGTTCATCAGAGTCATGCTGTAATTAAATCAAAAGGTGCTTCAACAAAGTATTAGTTTAAGGGTGTGCACACTTACGCAACCAGCTTATTGTACGTTTTTTTATTTTTGATGTTTTTCTCCTGAACAGATTTGTTTGTTTTTCAATTGAATTGTGCAGGTTATAGGTCACGTTAAAGGTGGGAAAAGTTTTGAAATTATTTATCATGGTCTCATTTTTTTACATCAGAAAAACAGATCATTTCAGCGGGGTGTGTACACTTTTTATATCCACTGTATGTTTTAAGTCTTGGAAAAGTAAATGAAATTACGAAAGACTATAAGTATTCTGTTTCAATAACACTCGTTATTTTCCACCATTGATGATCAATGTGTATAAATACAAGATTCAGAATTCATATTTCAACCAAAAAAAAATACAACCACAAAAGTGATTTTGTTGTTGTTTTTGTTGTTCTCAGGTCATTGCTCGGGAGCACTTGCAATGCCATTTCCAATGCAGTGGTTACACAGAGTAACTCACCTGTCGGGACAAATATTACTTATGATGGACTAAAAAAAAATATAAAAGTGGTGACACCAGACCTGTTCAGTATATTTCCCAAGGTATGATGTGCACAATATGCACAATATGCAGAAATAAGTTAATATTAGTGCTAATACTCTCTGTACTGTGTGTACGTGTGTGTAGGAGAGCCCTTTTCAAAAAGCACCATATGACACGTGTGCTGTCGTGGGCAATGGAGGCATCTTAGCCAACAGCAGCTGTGGAAAACAAATCGACTCTGCTACATTTGTCATCAGGTCTGATTCTGATTTCACACAACAGACAAAACCAGAAAAAAGAATTTGACTGAATAATCTAAAACACACACAATGACACACAATAAACATCGACTCGCTCCTAATGTTTCACTGGGTACTACTTCTCCATTTTGTTTTGCAGGTGTAATCTTCCACCACTGACCGATGTACATAAGCTAGACACAGGACAAAAAACAAACCTTGTCACAGCCAATCCAAGCATCCTCTTTCAAAGGTGAGTTTGTTGTGTGTCTGCACGCTTATGGAAATTATGTGAGACAAGTAGATGCAGGCGGCGGCACGGTGGTGTAGTGGTTAGCGCTGTCGCCTCACAGCAAGAAGGTCCTGGGTTCGAGCCCCGGGGCCGGCGAGGGCCTTTCTGTGCGGAGTTTGCATGTTCTCCCCGTGTCCGCGTGGGTTTCCTCCGGGTGCTCCGGTTTCCCCCACAGTCCAAAGACATGCAGGTTAGGTTAACTGGTGACTCTAAATTGACCGTAGGTGTGAATGTGAGTGTGAATGGTTGTCTGTGTCTATGTGTCAGCCCTGTGATGACCTGGCGACTTGTCCAGGGTGTACCCCGCCTTTCGCCCGTAGTCAGCTGGGATAGGCTCCAGCTTGCCTGCGACCCTGTAGAAGGATAAAGCGGCTAGAGATAATGAATGAATGAATGAATGAATGAATGAAGTAGATGCAGGCAGGAATATCATCATTTCATATGTATTTCAATACTGCTGGTATAAATGGTTATTAGTATAAATACGGAGGTGATTACAGAAAATCATGCTCGCTGATTGGTCAAGAAATTCAGACTATTTCTCGATAATTACCTCGAGTAACTCGGCAAAATGGCGCCCAAGTGCTTCATCAACGTAAGTGAGGAAGAATTACAAATGATGAAAGAAAATGCTGTTCCTAAAAGCACTAAAGATGCTACGAAGTTTGGTCTAAAACTACTCAAAGGTAAGGTGGAATTGTGATTTATTTTATCCATTTCAAAACAAAGTATTTTATGTGACTCGGCACAGATAAGTGACACAAGTCTGCGCATGCTGTTATTACATTTACATGCCGCTTCTGAAGTTTGAAATAAATTATTTTTTTAACCCGAATTTTTACATTTTTTTTAAATAATCACCTGTGTATTTATACTCAAACAATTATCCACCTCAGGCTCAGTGAATACTGGTGAATAATAACCTCAATTTCGTCTCGCTTATCATTCACCGATATTCACTTCGCCTTCAGTGAATAATTATTATTCTATCCACATACACTGGATATGAGCAATCTCATGCTCTGATTGGCTACTCTACTACTAGGATATCAGCTCATATACTATGAGTAGAGAAAAACAAAATGACGGAGCGCATCAAATCAGATATATCACTTTGTTATCAAGTATTTAAAAGAAACAGAAATAGCTAAAAGAATATAGTGTCGTCATTCCCCCCACCCACAAATATCTCCTGTTCCACACTCCAGCCCAGTCAGTGGCAGTAATGCACCATTAAGTTGGTTTGCCAACCACCAAAAAAAGACAAAAGAAGAAGAAAATGGCGAAAATGAAGAAAATTACTGAACCACCTGAGGATGAACTAAAAACTCTACTTGAAAACAAACCCCAAAAAATTCAAAAAACAAAAAAACAAAATATGGAATGAAAGTATTTGATGGAAATAACTTTTTTTCAAGAATTATCACATTTTTCACAAATTGATCCTGTCATTTCTATGGTTTGTTTACATTCTCAGCAGAAATTATTTTGTCTGATGTTTTGGATAAAGTTTTTATTTACTGAATTTGCAGAAAATAAAAATACTCCGTTTCTCAAAATCCAGTGAATGTTGATAGAGTAAAACAATTATTCCACTCCATCTCGTCATACATGGCTTATAGCCAACTTGGTGCAACACGCCTCATTGGCTATCAGCTCATGTATGACTCGATTTTTATGGAATAACTTAAATATTCAGATGATGCCATGGGTGGCATGGTGGTGTAGTGGTTAGCACTGTCGCCTCACAGCAAGAAAGTCCTGGGTTCGAGCCCAGCGGCCGGCGAGGGCCTTTCTGTGTGGAGTTTGCATGTTCTCCCCGTGTCCGCGTGGGTCCCCTCTGGGTGCTCCGGTTTCCCCCACAGTCCAAAGACATGCAGGTTAGGCTAATTGGTGGCTCTAAATTGACCGCGAGTGTGAATGGTTGTCTGTGTCTATATGTCAGCCCTGCGATGACCTGGCGACTTGTCCAGGGTGTACCCCGCCTCTCGCCCATAGTCAGCTGGGATAGGCTCCTGTTATGAATGACGAGATGTTGTGAGTTAGGATCCAAAAGCAGAAACACAAACCAGAAAATCCAATGAAATAAAAACAGATTTAATTGAAGTCCAAAAAAGTAAATGAACAAAATTAGCAAAATAGTCCAGACAAAAACAAGGTAGGCAAAGACAAAACGCTGGTATGAAAAAAACATGAAAAACAGTCCTGACAAAAACTGGAGACAAAAAACATGAAGAAAAGATAAAACGTGAGTGCAAAAAAACTGTGGCAAAGACTAGGCAAAACAGAGAGCAAAAATCCAGGAAGCAATAATGGCACAGAGACACCTTGAAAAACAGGCAAGACGTTCTGACAAATTCCCCTTCTGAGAAGGGCCTAGTTGTATACAGCAGACCAGACCAGGACCTGAATGCTGGAAAGATGGAAGTCCCGTCCTGGATCCAGATTGCGCTGAACTGGGAGATAATAAATCTCTGGAATGGAAGTCTGGGGCGGATCATGACAGGCTCCAGCTTGTCTGCAACCCTGTAGGACAGGATAAGTGGCTACAGATAATGGATGGATATTCAGATGATCTGATAATAAAAGTATGGATGACATTAAGTGCATGAATTAACATGAACATTGTCTCTCAGTCTCTGATAAACTGATAGTCCATTCAGGAGTGAGCTAATTGTGGAAGGTAGCACAATAGTTTGAATTTGGGGGGGGAACACTTAGCTTACAAGCTCAATTTTCCAGTATGACTGCAATCAAACTCCTTAAAATCTTCCAAAATCCTTTAAGAAACAGACAGAATTAAAGAATATATAAATGATGCCGGGTGGCACGGTGGTGTAGTGGTTAGCGCTGTCGCCTCACAGCAAGAAGGTCCGGGTTCGAGCCCTGTGGCCGGCGAGGGCCTTTCTGTGCGGAGTTTGCATGTTCTCCCCGTGTCCGCGTGGGTTTCCTCCGGGTGCTCCGGTTTCCCCCACAGTCCAAAGACATGCAGGTTAGGTTAACTGGTGATTCTAAATTGACCGTAGGTGTGAATGTGAGTGTGAATGGTTGTCTGTGTCTATGTGTCAGCCCTGTGATGACCTGACGACTTGTCCAGGGTGTACCCCGCCTTTCGCCCGTAGTCAGCTGGGATAGGCTCCAGCTTGCCTGCGACCCTGTAGAACAGGATAAAGCGGCTAGAGATAATGAGATGAGATGAGATAAATGATGCCATCTTGTAGTGATGGTGGATGGATGATATTCATATAACTATTGAACAACATTTAGAATCATCAGTCCATGGCAACAAAGTGTTTCCTTCACACAGCGTAAATGTATGGCTGGGCAAAGCAAGATCGATGATAATGGTAAACCAAATAGGCATGACACTGAAAAGACTGGTTTGTCGAGTTAGGCATGGCAAAGTTAATATTTGGATGTAGACATGGTAGATGCTATACTATGCACAATGTACTTTCTTCTTTTACCTGCTCAAAACCAACAAACCCAAAATAATCTCTGCTCATCAACAAGTATTTCAGGAGAACACCAAAGGCATGCAGCTCCTTATTTCTCTTTCTGATGCTCTGCAGGTACCAAGCACTAAATGAGCGCCGGAGGTCATTTGTGGAGGATGTGCAGGTGTATAGGGATGCTCTACTCCTGTTGCCTGCCTTCTCATTTCGGCAGAACACAGCTGTGTCTCTGCGTGTTCTCTACTCACTGGAAGACTTCAACAAGTCTTGCCCAAGACCCGTCTTCCATAACCAGACGTATCTAAACAACCTGGCAACCTTTTGGCATAACCAAGGAATTCCGGCAAAACGCCTCAGCACTGGTATGATGATGGTCAGCTTGGCACTGGAGCTCTGTAACAACGTCCACCTGTATGGTTTCTGGCCCTTTGAAACACACCCATACACCCACCAGGAACTCCCCAACCACTATTATGATGGCCATCGATCAAACAAGAGAGTACACGCCATGCCAGCTGAGTTTGAGTCCTTGCTAAATCTTCATAAAAAGGGTGTGATCCATTTGCACCTAGGGGAGTGTGCAAATTAAACTAGGTGGCATGTTCACCAACACTGTCCCTCAATTTAATGAATGAATGAATGAACGAACCCTTTATTGTCACTAGTCACAAGTACCAGCGAAATTGGCCATCACCCCATCCGTACATATACACATACATACAATTGACACAGGGGGAGTAGACAGGACAGGAAGACAGGGATGAAAAATACAGAGTAACATGAGGGGAGGGGAGGAGAAAAAAGCAACCCCCACACTATGCTCCTGTGGGGAGTACAGTGTGGGAACATTGAAAAAAACACCTCAGCACATAAGCACAAAATAATACAGTACACTTTACAACATGAAAACTCGGGACTCGAGGGGGGGGGGGGCGATCATGGGAGGGGGGTAAGGGGGAGGGGGAGGGGCAGAGGTATAGGTAACCCAGCGCAAACAAGCAGCCCGGTCTGCAGCCATGACGGCGCTCCCCCAGCTTGTCACACTGGGGGTAAAAAGCAGCGACCATGGGAAGTGGGGGAAGGAATGCAAGAGCGTCTCACTGCAGTGATCTTCAGGGGGAGTTGTTGTTCCAGCAACGGCCTTGGCCAAGGCCGGTGCTGTCTGAGGGAGCTGAAAGCAGATAAGATTGGGATTGTTTGGTCTTGGGGCGAGTAGACACATTCTTTTACACGACTACTCTATTTGTCCATTCTGGTCTCCAAATCGATCCAGACTGTATAACACCCACAACTTGTAACGTAGCACCAATAACCTGTTTGTCATTATATTTGCACTACTTCACCACTACTACCTCTGCCATCTCTCATCGATGCAATTACTATGTGCAATAATATAGGCCTTAAACTATTTTTATGCATACTTATATTTATATATATATAAAATGTATGTTATTTATGTACTGTATATATATGTGTGTGTGTGTGTGTATACAGAGTCTACCTGTAATGTGCAATTTTTCCGAGCCTCTCAATAAGGCAATTTTTTTCTTTTCTATACTTTTTCACAGTAGATTATACAAATAGCCCTCTGTATTTAATCCTTCATTTGTCTAATTTTTATTTTAGTTTTATTTGTTATCTGTTTGACTTTTTCTTGCTACTGTAACACATGAATTTCCCCGATGTGGGATGAATAAAGTGAATCTAATCTAATTTAATCTAATCTAAATACATTCCTTTGCTTTCTGTTGCCAAGAAAAACAATCAGCTTCCTTGTTGTCATACTTAATATTGCAGTCTCAAATTACCCAGCAACACGAAGTACGCGAAAAGATTTTACATACAACAACAAGCAGTACACTTTGCAAACATGATCCAGAATAAATCCAGAAGAGATTATTCAACTTATTGAAATACAGTGCTGTGCAAAAATCTTAGACAAATGCCATAGACCAAAAATGGATAAAAAAAATATTGAAATTAAATCTCGTCTCGTCTCGTCTTCTTCCGCTTATCCGGGACCGGGTCGCGGAGGCAGCAGTCTAAGCATGGAAGCCCAAACTTCCCTTTCCCCAGACACCTCAGCCAGCTCCTCAGGAAGAACACCGAGGCATTCCCAGGCCAGCCGAGAGACATAGTCCCTCCAGCGTGTCCTGGGTCTTCCCCGGGGCCTCCTCCCAGGGGGACATGCCTGGAACACCTCCCCAGGGAGGCGTCCAGGAGGCATCCAAAAAAGATGCCCGAGCCACCTCAGCTGGTTCCTCTCGATGTGGAGGAGCAGCGGCTCTACTCCGAGCTCCTCCCGAGTGACTGTGCTTCTCACCCTATCTCTAAGGGAGCGCCCAGCCACCCTGCGAAGGAAACTCATTTCAGCCGCTTGTATCCGCGATCTTGTTCTTTCTGTCATTACCCAAAGCTCATGACCATAGGTGAGAGTCGGAACATAGATCGACCAGTAAATTGAGAGCTTCGCCTTTTGGCTCAGCTCCTTCTTCACCACGACGGACCGGTAAAGCAACCGCATCACTGCGGAGGCTGCACCAATCCGCCTGTCGATCTCACGCTCCATCCTTCCCTCACTCGTGAACAAGATCCCGAGATACTTAAACTCCTCCACTTGAGGCAGGACTTCTCCACCAACCTGGAGAGGGTAAGCCACCCTTTTCCGGTCGAGAACCATGGCCTCGGACTTGGAGGTGCTGATTCTCATCCCAGCCGCTTCACACTCGACTGCAAACCGCCCCAGTGCATGCTGAAGGTCCTGGTTTGAAGAAGTCAACAGGACAACATCATCCGCAAAAAGCAGAGATGAAATCCTGTGGTTCCCAAACAGGATTCCTTCCGGCCCCTGGCTGCGCCTAGAAATTCTGTCCATAAAAATTATGAACAGAACCGGTGACAAAGGGCAGCCCTGCTGGAGTCCAACATGCACTGGGAACAGGTCTGACTTACTGCCGGCAATGCGAACTAGACTCCTGCTCCATTCATACAGGGACCGGACAAAGCCCTTAGCAAAGAGCCCCGAACCCCATACTCCCGAAGCACCCCCCACAGAATACCACGGGGGACACGGTCGAATGCCTTCTCCAGATCCACAAAGCACATGTGGACTGGTTGGGCAAACTCCCATGAACCCTCGAGCACCCTATGAAGGGTATAGAGCTGGTCCAGTGTTCCGCGACCAGGACGAAAACCGCATTGTTCCTCCTGGATCCGAGGTTCGACTATTGGTTGAATTCTCCTCTCCAGTACCCTGGAGTAAACTTTCCCTGGGAGGCTGAGAAGTGTGATTCCCCTATAATTGGAGCACACTCTCCGGTCCCCTTTCTTAAAAAGAGGGACCACCACCCCAGTCTGCCACTCCAGAGGCACTGTCCCCGACCGCCACATGATGTTGCAGAGGCGTGTCAACCAAGACAGCCCCACAACATCCAGAGACTTGAGATACTCAGGGCAGATCTCATCCACCCCCGGTGCCTTGCCACCAAGGAGCTTGCAAACCACCTCAGTGACTTCGGCTTGGGTAATGGACGAGTCCACCTCTGAGTCATCAGCCTCAGTCTCCTCAGTGGAAGACATGACGGTGGGATTGAGGAGATCCTCAAAGTATTCCTTCCACCGCCCGACAATGTCCCCAGTCGAGGTCAACAGCTCCCCACCCGCACTATAAACAGTGTTGGCAGAGTACTGCTTCCCCCTCCTGAGGCACCGGACGGTTTGCCAGAATTTCTTCGAGACCGACCGATAGTCCTTCTCCATGGCCTCCCCGAACTCCTCCCAGTTCCGAGTTTTTGCATCCGCAACTGCCCGAGCTGCAGCATGCCTGGTCTGCCGATACCCGTCAGCTGCCTCAGGAGTCCCGGAGGTCAACATGGCCCGATAGGACTCCTTCTTCAGCTGGACAGCATCCCTTACTTCCGGTGTCCACCACCGGGTTTGGGGATTGCCGCCACGACAGGCACCGGAGACCTTGCGGCCACAGCTCCGAACAGCTGCGTCCACAATGGAGGTAGAGAACATGGTCCACTCAGACTCAATGTCCCCCACCTCCCTCGGAAGCTGGGAAAAGCTCTCCCGGAGGTGGGAGTTAAAGACCTCCCCAACAGAGTGCTCGGCCAGACGTTCCCAGCAAACCCTCACCATACGTTTGGGCCTGCCAGGTCTGTCCAGCTTCCTCCTCCGCCAGCGGATCCAACTCACCACCAGGTGGTGATCAGTTGACAGCTCAGCCCCTCTCTTCACCCGTGTGTCCAAGACATAGAGCCGGAGATCAGATGAAACGACTACAAAGTCGATCATCGACCTCCGACCTAAGGTGTCCTGGTGCCACGTGCATTTATGGACACCCCTATGCTCGAACATGGTGTTCATTATGGACAAACCGTGACTAGCACAGAAGTCCAATAACAAAACACCACTCGGGTTCAGATCGGGGAGGCCGTTCCTCCCAACCACGCCCCTCCAGGTGTCACTGTCGTCGCCCACGTGAGCATTGAAGTCCCCCAGTAGCACAATGGAGTCCCCAGTCTGAGCAGCCCTCAGTACCTCTCCCAGGGACTCCAAGAAGGCCGGATACTCTATACTGCTATTTGGCCCATAGGCACAAACAACAGCAAGAGCCCTCTCCCCAATCTGAAGGCGCAGAGAGGCGACCCTCTCGTTCACTGGGGTAAACTCCAACACATGGCGGCTGAGCTGGGGAGCTTTAAGCAAGCCCACACCAGCCCGCCGCCACTCACCACGGGCGACTCCAGAGAAGTGGAAAGTCCAGCCCCTCTCGAGGAGCTGGGTTCCAGAGCCCAAGCTGTGCGTGGAGGTGAGCCCGACTATCTCTAGCCGGTACCTCTCAACCTCCCGCACAAGCTCAGGCTCTTTCCCCCCCAGCAAAGTGACATTCCATCTCCCAACAGCCAGCCGCTGTGTCCGGGGATCAGGTCGTCGAGGGCCCTGCCTTCGACTGCCACCCAATCCACACTGCACCAAACCCCTACTGCTACCTCTGTGGGTGGTGAACCCACAGGAGGTCGGGCCCACGTCACCTCTTCAGGCTGAGCCCGGCCGGGCCCCATGGGCAAAGGCCCGGCCACCAAGCGCTCGCATACGAGCCCCAACCCCGGGCCTGGCTCCAGGGTGGGGCCCCGGCTGCGTCATACCGGGCGATGTCACGGTCCTGGATTTTTTCTCCATAGGGGTTTTTGGTGAACTGCTCTTGGTCTGGCCTGTCACCTAGGACCTGTCTGCCTTGGGAAACCTTAACAGGGGCATAATGCCCCCGACAACATAGCTCCTAGGATCATTCAAGCACACAAACCCCTCCACCACAATAAGGTGGCAGTTCTAGGAGGGGTTGAAATTAAATGTTTTAACATAAAAAAATAATAATGTAAACAGTAAGGGCCTTTCTGTGCGGAGTTTGCATGTTCTCCCCGTGTCCGTGTGGGTTTCCTCCGGGTGCTCTGGTTTTCCCCCACAGTCCAAAGACATGCAGGTTAGGTTAACTGGTGACTCTAAATTGACCGTAGGTGTGAATGTGAGTGTGAATGGTTGTCTGTGTCTATGTGTCAGCCCTGTGATGACCTGGCGACTTGTCCAGGGTGTACCCCGCCTCTCGCCCATAGTCAGCTGGGATAGGCTCCAGCTTGCCTGCAACCCTGTAGAACAGGATAAAGAGGCTAGAGATAATGAGAATGAGTAAGCCATAATCAATGAAACAAAGTCAATGTTTGGTGTAACAGAACCAGAATCGACATCTGTGTAAAAGGGACAGTCAGAATGGTGCGGTGATGTTTCTGACATTTGCCATTCTTCTTTCTGAGACCAGCACGAATTCAGACATCTCCATTTACGTTGTCAAAGGTCTGCACACCTTTCTGCCTCAAACAGCTTTTTACTTCTCTTCACTTTCTCCTCCAACATGATTCTGATCGCACAAACATGTTGCTCTCCTCTCACGAGTCTCTCCTCTTCCTTCTTACCTTTCATTCTGATTCTCTCTCTCTCTCTCAAAAGTCTTGGGCACATGTAAAGAAATGCTGTAGACCAAAAATGGCTAAAAACTAATGAAATTAAATGTTTTAACATAAAAAAATACTATAAACAGTCAGCTATAATAAATGAAACAGTCAATATTTGGTGTGAGACGAAATTCCCTTTGCTTTAAAAAAAAATAGTAGTCTGAGGTACAGTGAGTGCAGTTTTATAAGGAAATGAGCTGTAGGTTTTACTGAGCATCTTACAGAACCAGCCACAGTTCTTCTGGAAACTTTGTCACACTCGCTGCTTCATTTTGCTGCAAAACCCAGTAGCCTTCATTATGTTTTCTGTTATAATCTGAAAAGTGCTCTCTTATGTGGGCATTGTACCGGTCGGTTGTGGTAAAGAAAGAGCTGAGCCAAAAGGCAAAGCTTTCGATTTCCCAGTCAATCTACGTTCCAATCCTCACCTATGGTCATAAGATTTGAGTAGCAACCGAAAAGATGATGAGATTGCAGATAAAAGCAGCTGAAATGAGCTCTCTCCATAGGGTGGCTGGGCTCACCCTTAGAGATACGGTGTGGAGCTCAGACATCCGGAGGGATCTCGGAGTAGAGCGGCTGCTCCTTCGTGTCAAAAGGAGTCAGCTGAGGTTTTCCGGGCACATCTAACTGGGAGGAGAGCTCAGGGTAGACCTAGAACACGCTGGAGAGATTATATATACATATCTTATCTGGCCTGGGAGTGCCTTGGGATCCTCCAGAAGGAACTGGAAAACGTTGCTGGGCAGAGGGACGCCTGGAATACCCTGCTGCCACGGGGACCTGACTTCGAATAAGTGGAAGAAGATGGATGGATGTGGTCTCTTATGTAATATACTGCTCAGATACAAACTTTTTTTTCTGTAACTTTTAATTTTGTGCTGGAAAACGAACGTTTGGACTCTAAAATGTTTTTGTACTGACTCGGTAATGTAGAAGTCATAAAACAGAAATCTAACAAAGTTTGTATGAAAAAAAATACTGTGTGTAGGACTTTTCCACAGTACTGTATATCAATAAGGTTCTGGGATTTCATTGTGAGAGCAATTATCTCCTAAACAAACTAAAATCTAAGGTACTGCAGACCTCGTTCACTTCAGATAAGATCAGCGTTCATGGTTCCACCATTAGAAAGAGCAAAAATGGTATATGTGGTTGAGTTTCAAGGAGAAAAAAAACCTCTGCTGACCCAGAGGAACATAATAAGGGCTCGTCTCACACCGACCAAAAAACGCATCTTGAAGCCTTTTGAGATCATATTCTGTGGACTGAGGAGTTGAAAGTGGAACATTTTGGAAGACCTGTGTCCCATTACAACACAGCATTCGACAATAAGAGCATCATCCTAACAGTCATATACGCTAATCAGTCCGTGAGTTGCGTGACCTTCCTTCAATAAATAAATATAAAATGATCTTATAAAACCTGTGCTTGGTGCTTACTCATGTTCTGCCTATCCTGTCATTGTTTCTTATAAGAACCTGAAAACGTTTCCTGTCACAAATGTGCCAAAATGGAGGAAGTCAGGCAGGATGGGGAAAACCCTTTTTCATGGCACTGTACAATTTACAGGACAAAGGGGGAAAAAAAGTCAAGCAAAGAAGCAACAAAACTTGTTTCAACTATCTATTTGTACAACCCCAATTCCAAAAAAGTTGGAACAAAGTACAAATTGTAAATAAAAACGGAATGCAATAATTTACAAATCTCAAAAACTGATATTGCATTCATAATAGAACATAGACAACATATCAAATGTTGAAAGTGAGACATTTTGAAATTTCATGCCAAATATTGGCTCATTTGAAATTTCATGACAGCAACACATCTCAAAAAAGTTGGGACAGGGCCAGTAAGAGGCTGGAAAAGTTAAAGGTAAAAAAAGGAACAGCTGGAGAACCAAATTGCAACTCATTAGGTCAATTGACAATAGGTCATTAACATGACTGGGTATAAAAAGAGCATCTTGGAGTGGCAGCGGCTCTCAGAAGTAAAGATGGGAAGAGGATCACCAATCCCCCTAATTCTATCAGAAAGGAGTTTAACAGTGTAAAATTGCAGAGTTTGAACATATCATCATCTACAGTGCATAATATCATCAAAAGATTCAGAGAATCTGGAACAATCTCTGTGCGTAAGGGTCAAGGCTGGAAAACCATACTGGGTGCCCGTGATCTTCGGGCCCTTAGACGGCACTGCATCACATACAGGCATGCTTCTGTATTGGAAATCACAAAATGGGCTCAGGAATATTTCCAGAGAACATTATCTGTGAACACAATTCACCGTGCCATCCGCCGTTGCCAGCTAAAACTCTATACTTCAAAGAAGAAGCCGTATCTAAACACGATCCAGAAGCGCAGACATCTTCTCTGGGCCAAGGCTCATTTAAAATGTATTGTGGCAAAGTGGAAAACTGTTCTGTGGTCAGATGAATCAAAATTTGAAGTTCTTTATGGAAATCAGAGACGCCGTGTCATTCGGACTAAAGAGGAGAAGGACGACCCAAGTTGTTATCAGCGCTCAGTTCAGAAGCCTGCATCTCTGATGGTATGGGGTTGCATTAGTGCGTGTGGCATGGGCAGCTTACACATCTGGAAAGACACCATCAATGCTGAAAGGTATATCCAGGTTCTAGAGCAACATATGCTCCCATCCAGACGACGCCTCTTTCAGGGAAGACCTTGCATTTTCCAACATGACAATGCCAAACCAAATACTGCATCAATTACTGCATCATGGCTGCGTAGAAGAAGGGTCCGGGTACTGAACTGGCCAGCCTGCAGTCCAGATCTTTCACCCATAGAAAACATTTGGCACATCATAAAACGGAAGATACGGCAAAAAAGACCTAAGACAGTTGAGCAACTAGAATCCTACATTAGACAAGAATGGGTTAACATTCCTATCCCTAAACTTGAGCAACTTGTCTCCTCAGTCCCCAGACGTTTACAGACTGTTGTAAAGAGAAAATGGGATGTCTCACAGTGGTAAACATGGCCTTGTCCCAACTTTTTTGAGATGTGTTATTGTCATGAAATTTAAAATCACCTAATTTTTCTCTTTAACCTCCTAAGACCCAAGCTGTTTTTTTACATGCATTTTTTATTTCTTTTTGCTATTTGGGCTTATTAGAACCTGATTAGAATAAAAACTAAGCATCATCTTTGATAAGATGTACGTTTTGAGAAAAAGTATGTCCACATATGTGGATTCTTGTTCTGAATTTCTAAAAAGTGCTGTCCACGTATGTGATCGCTAGGCCCTAGGAGTTTAAATGATACATTTTCTCAGTTTAAACATTTGATATGTCATCTATGTTCTATTCTGAATAAAATATGGAATTTTGAAATTTCCACATCATTGCGTTCCATTTTTATTTACAACTTGTACTTTGTCCCAACTTTTTTGGAATCGGGGTTGTAAAATCTGACCGTTTTTCCACCACAAACATTTGCTAAAAAGAAAACAGCAGTGTTTTTATTATAGAAGAGTGAGACATTTTAGCACAAAACAAGCACAAAATAATACAGTACACTTTACAACATGAAAACTCGGGACTCGAGGGGGAGGGAGGGAGGGTGGGGGCGATCATGGGAGGGGGATAAGGGGGGAGGGGCAGAGGTATAGGTAACCCAGCGCAAACAAGCAGTCCGGTCTGCAGCCATGACGGCGCTCCCCCAGCTTGTCAGACTGGGGGTAAAAAGCGGCGACCGTGGGAAGTGGGGGAAGGAATGCAAGAGCGTCTCACTGCAGTGATCTTCAGGGGGAGTTGTTGTTCCAGCAACGGCCTTGGCCAAGGCCAGTGCTGTCTGAGGGAGCCGAAAGCAGATGAGATTGGGATTGTTTGTTCCTGGGGCGAGTAGACGCATTCTTTTACACGACTACTCTGTTTGTCCATTCTGGTCTCCAAATCGATCCATTTTCCTTTGCAAAGCCAAAAGCTTCTCCATGATGTTATCCATGTTGCGGTTCAAGTTCTGAATAGCCACAGTCTGAGTGCCGACAGCTCTGCCCACTGCTTCAATCATGTCGGGCAGCTTTATGGGGCTATGGACAGCTGTCACCATTTTCTGATTTCCTCAATACACCAGGGCAATGCCTAATCCAATCAGCAAAAGTCCTGTAATCATGGTTCCGAATAGGTAGATGTCTTCAATGTCCTCCACAGAAAGGACCGCCAGGCACACGACCCGCCACCTCTCCCCCCCATCCATCGTGTAGCCAGCTGCGAACGTTCCGGCAGGGCAGGCTGGTTCCCCAGAACCCAGGCTTCTCGTCAAGAAAATTGTGTCAATTACGTGAAGAGACCAGTTTATCAATTCCATGATTTTTAGTTTGGAAAGCAGTGCGGATAGAGTCTCTCAAAAGTATAGACAATAGACAGACGAGACAGAGAAGCAGAAGCAGGGAAGATAAGGGAAGGAGAGCCAGAGAAATGCGACCGCCTTCCGTGAGAGCACGGAGCAAAAAAAAAACAATTTTGTATTGTATCAGAAGCTCACATATGGTAAATTTTTTTTCAGGTTAACTATCCCAAGTTTTTCATCTACCCTCAATAATAACAACAATAATAATAATAGTAATAATAACAATGAGACTGTCAATGATGGCGTAGCTCACTCTGGCCCTGTCTAGTCCAGAAGGAACGATCTAAAGTGGGCCACCTTGCGCAATAAATGTCGCAACCTATATACACTATATATAGAAGCTATATACACCCTAGGAATACCGACGTACTTGCCAGAAGGAATCCAAAACGGCGAGGAATTGACCAAGAAGAAGCGATTTTTGTTGAACTGCTCATTAAGGCTTAATTAGTCCATTACTTCATTAATAATTGTAATGAAGCAAATCTGGGTAGAAGTTATAGGCACCCTAGGTACCCCTACCTTCAAGCCAGAAAGAATCAAAATCGGTGAAGAATTGAGGGAGAAGAAGCAATTTGTGTGGAAACTGCTCATTAGGGGGTAATTACTCCATATCTTCATTATTAATTGCAATTATGCAAATTTGGGTAGAAGCTATATACACTCCAGGCAGACCTACCTTCCTGCCAAAAAGAATGAAAATCAGTGAAGAATTGAGAGAGAAGATGCGATTTTCATGAAATGTGAACGATGCTGGACAGACGATGGATGACACATGATGGCATAAGATAATAATAATAATAATAATAATAATAATAATAATAATAATAATTCTTTACAGTTTGCAAGACTAACACCTTATTAATTAATTAACTAACTAATTAATTATTAATTAATTAATTAGTTAACAAATGCTGGAGAAGGTACTTCTTAGTATAAAGAATCTGAGCTCAAAGCCATATGGCTTTGTTTCTCAAAAGCACTGTGACTATTATAGAGGAAATACTACTTTTATGTCATGTTTAATGGTGATCATGTTGTGGTAAAACATGAAATCCCTTGGAGTTGTAAATAACTGAATGTTTCCAGTTAGTAGAAAGTAGCCGAGGTGGTAACACTCTGATAATCTAGCTGCTGGATAACTCTTGCATTCTGAAAAAAGGAGATCTTTAATGGATTATTTATCTAGTTAAGGGTTCTTCGCTTCCTGAGAAGGTTCAAACTTGGAAAGCTTTCTGATGGTGAAACTCACTGGACATAATGAAGTAGCATTTAATGATTAATGAAATGTTTTGGCCAATTAATTTTCTCAAGGTGCTTGAATCCAAATCCCAGAAGACCACGATACAGCACTGAGTAATGTTTTTCATATTGGAACAGTCATTACTGTATAAAATATCTGTCAGTGAGTGGATTTGTCAGACTGTATGTATTACTGACCGAGTATGTTAATCTTTGTATGAATGAATATGGCTATTTTAGTAAAATGTGACTAAAACATTAAACCATACACCCTCTATTAATAATGTATCAGCGTGAAGCGTTTTTGCTTTTTGTTTTTTTGAGAATGCTAGTCACCCTGTCACCTCAACATAGGGTAGACATTATTGCTAGATAAAATAAAAGGATGGCTAGTTGTGATAAGTCAAATAATAAGTATTCTATCCACATTCACTGGATATAAGTAATCGCTCACTCTAATTGGCTACTCTACAACTAGGATATCAGCTTAAATATCGTGAGTAGAGAAAAACAAAATGGTGGCGCGTGTTGCTGAGCTGACGGAGGATGAAATAAAAACTCTACTCAAAAACAAAACCCCAAAAATTATCAAGTATTTAAAAGAAACAGAAATAGCTTTTTTTTTTCTCCCCCCAATATTGCTTGCTCCACACTCCAGCCCAGTTGATGGCAGTAATGCACCTTTTAGTTGGTTTGTCAACCGCCAAAAAAACCCTGAAGAAGAAAAAGAAAACCCCCAAAATACCAACAAAAGCAACAAAATATGGAATAAAAGTATTTGATGATAGGAACGTATCTTTTTTGTTTTGAAATAATTATTCTTATAGCATTTTTCACAAATTGCTCCTGTCATTTTGCCAGTTTGTTTACATTCTAAGCAGAAATTATTTTGTCGGATGCTTTGTTCAAAGTTTTTATTTATTGAATTTGTAAAAATATAAAAATGCTCTGTTTCTCAAAATCTAGTGAATGTGGATTGAATAAAACAGTTATTTCACTCAATCTCATTATACACTACCGTTCAAAAGTTTTGGGTCACTTTGAAATGTCCTTATTTTTGAAAGAAAAGCACTGTTCTTTTCAATGAAGATCACTTTAAACTAATCAGAAATACACTCTATACATTGCTAATGTGGTAAATGACTATTCTAGCTGCAAATGTCTGGTTTTTGGTGCAATATCTCCATAGGTGTATAGAGGCCCATTTCCAGCAACTCTCACTCCAGTGTTCTAATGGTACAATGTGTTTGCTCATTGCCTCAGAAGGCTAATGGATGATTAGAAAACCCTTGTACAATCATGTTAGCACAGCTGAAAACAGTTTGGCTCTTTAGAGACGCTATAAAACTGACCTTCCTTTGAGCAGATTGAGTTTCTGGAGCATCACATTTGTGGGGTCGATTAAATGCTCAAAATGGCCAGAAAAATGTCTTGACTATATTTTCTATTCATTTTACAACTTATGGTGGTAAATAAAAAGTATGACTTTTCATGGAAAACACAAAATTGTCTGGGTGACCCCAAACTTTTGAACGGTAGTGTACATGGCTTATAGTCGTATGACTCGACTTTGTGGAATAATTGTTAAATAGCTTGCCATAATATGAAACTCTTCCATTATGCAGAAGGAACTGACTTGTTGCTAAAGATTGTATCCTGTCACAGTTAATTGTAGTGTGCCAACCAGAGGCTCAGTTGTACAAGAAGCACTGTACTCTCTGAAAGGCTTTCATTTTAAGCATACATTGTATGTACCAAGGGGCCCAGGTGTTACGCTTGATGTACGCACCAAGGGGCCTGGGGCCCCTAGTGGTCAGCGTTAAGCGCCAGGGGGCCTCACGTTAGGCATTTTCAGTCCAGAGGAATGTTTTCAAAGTTCTTAGAACTGCAGGAACTCTGAACAATTGTAGTTTTTAGAACACTTTTGAAGCACTTTTTTAGCTCCTACTTCAGAGTAGGTGCTCTCCCAAGCACAAGAGGAACCATGAGTGGCATAAGTGTACACTGATTGGTCCAGATGATGGTTCGAACACCTGAGGCAAAGGAGGCTGCAGTATGCAGCACTGGCAACCAGCAGTTTTAAAAAATTGTGTAAAATGTTAGCCAACAGCTCTTAATATCAGCATTAAAAAATAGAGGGGGAAATGGACAAACAGTTTACTGACAAAAAGCTTTACTGACCTGATATGCAATTGAGGAAAAACAGTATCTCAGTGAAATATAAACATCTTAATTAAACTAAATGGTCTTGTCCCTGGGTTTTTTTAGGGGTCACGTAAGAAAACCCTTAGCCTATGAAATAATAATTCACACTAACATGTTAGGTAAACATATATTAAGCAATCACCAACTATGGATTTGCTCTTTATAATGTAAAATAAAGAATTTACTGTGGCATGAAACACTTCCTTATCTCCTCCATTCTACAGCGCAGTGGAATGATCTGTTTCTATAGAAACATATCTGAAATACAACACATGGAACTGGACCACGGGCGATTGCTCTAAGACAACGAGGGAGGCTCAGCCTCCTCTAAAAATGACGAACATTGTGTAGGATGAATTGCGCTAGGCTTATGTTATAGCCGACCTTATAACATTGCTATTTCAGATCCAGAATCATAGAAATATATGTGCTCAACCCAACTACAGTGCGAAATCATTCCGTTATAACTTTCCCCAGTTCGCCTAATGTGTGCGTGAGTTTTTCCCCCTCGTGACAGCGCGATGCAGCCCACCCTCAGTGGACTTCAATGGCATTTGGGAGCTATGCGCTTTTCAGTATCAAAATGCAAGACGGTTATTGGACAAATACTGCGAAAACGCCCGCCCACGGACTCCCACGGACTCCCAGCCTCACAGTGGGAGGGGCATGGCAAAGCTTTCCGCGAGGAGACTGGTGATTGGTGAAAGCGGCCGGATATTTTCTTTGATTGACAGCTCGTTTCAAATATAGACAGGCAGCAGTGAATTTCAGTTCAGTCCCATGCGGATTCGCAAGTACTGTGGTGTATTGTAAGAGATCAGCTTACATTTCGATTTCATTCATTACATACGATTTCTACCAGCTTTTTTAGTTTGTATATATTTTCATTGTAAATAAAGTGTAAATATTAGTGTTGTCAAGTTTGCTATCTTAGTTCCAGAAATTTCGTTTATTTGAGTGACTGAACTTGAACTTGAGGGGGCTAGTCAGCTAGCAAGAAAGCTGCGCACGGATGCCAAACATTGCTGATTTAATTCTGGCGAAGCCATTTGCCAGTCTTCCATTCAAGGAAAAAATTAAAATTAAAGAGCAGGGTAGACCAACGCCTCAAATTGACTTGGTGAATGTAGTAGTTCAATGCTGGTGGGTGGAGCACAGAGGACGGCAGGACAGAGATCAGGTCCAACTTAGCGTTTATTGTCACACTTTTCAGTCTAACAATTCAAACAGACACACACATGACGAGTGTCTCGTTCAGGGTTGAGCTCCTCTGCTGTCTGCTCTCCCTCCTTATATAGGGCGCAGTCACTGGGAAGACACACAAACACAGGTTAATTGCTCTCAGGTGTAGGGATTCTGCCACTCACCTTCCCTGACTCCGCCCTCCTGTCACAGACCGGCGCTTGACCACGCCCCCGCTGCCACATACCCCCACCGCCCGACTCAGGCCGGGCAGCCGTCCGGCCTGCAGCCGACTCCCCCCCCCCCCTTGACGGGAGAGGAAGTCCGCCACAACCATCTGCGCCCCCGGCCTGTGGACCACCTTGAAATCGAAGGGCTGGAGTGCCAGATACCAACGGGTGATCCGCGCGTTGGCATCCTTCATGCGGTGGAGCCACTGGAGGGGCGCGTGGTCCGAACAGAGGGTGAAAGGGTGCCCCAGCAGGTAGTAACGGAAGGCGAGGACCACCCACTTGATCGCTAGACACTCTTTTTCGATTGTGCTGTAGCGCCCCTCACGCACTGACAGCTTCCTGCTAATGTACAGGACGGGGCGGTCCTCCCCCTCCCCCTCCTGGGACAAAACCACCCCCAGCCCTCTGTCCGACGCATCGGTCTGCAACACAAAAGGGAGAGAAAAGTCAGGGGAGTGTAATAGTGGCCCCCCACACAGTGCAGCCTTTACCTCAGAGAAAGCCCGCTGGCATTGCTCCGTCCACTGGACCGGATCTGGTGCCCCCTTTTTAGTGAGATCAGTCAGCGGGCTGGTGACGTCCGAATAATTAGGTATAAACCTACGATAATAGCCAGCCAGCCCCAGGAACTGTCTCACCCCCTTTTTGGTCTTGGGCCTCGGGCAAGCCGCAATCGCTGCTGTCTTATTAATTTGGGGATGCACCTGCCCGTTGCCCAAGTGGAAGCCCAGATACCGTACTTCCACCCGCCCAATCGCACACTTCTTTGGGTTGGCTGTGAGACCCGCTCGCCTCAGCGACCTAAGGACGGCCCTGAGGTGTTCCAGGTGCCTCGGCCAGTCATTACTATATATGATGATGTCATCAAGATAAGCGGCCGCATAGGTGGCGTGGGGGCGGAGGACCCGGTCCATCAGCCGCTGAAATGTAGCGGGCGCCCCAAACAGCCCAAACGGAAGTGTAACGAATTGGTGTAACCCAAACGGTGTGGAAAAGGCCGTTTTTTCTCAGGATAGTGGAGTCAAGGGGATCTGCCAATATCCCTTCGTCAAATCCAGTGTCGAATAAAAGCGAGCCGTGCCTAGTCGATCGAGCAACTCATCAATACGAGGCATTGGGTACGCATCGAATTTAGACAACGCGTTGACTTTTCTATAGTCCACACAGAACCGGACCGACCCGTCAGCCTTGGGTACCAAGACCACCGGGCTGCTCCAGTCACTGTGGGACTCCTCGACGATGCCCATTTCAAGCATGGTCTCAAGTTCTTCCCGAACCACCTTTTTTTTGTGTTCGGGTAGCCTGTAAGGGCGGCTACGCACTACCACCCCCGGGGGCGTCTCTATGTGGTGCTCTATGAGGTTAGTGCGACCAGGCAGGGGCGAGAACACGTCCGAAAACTCGGTCTGCAACTGGGCAACCTCCGCGAGTTGGGTTGGGGAGAGGTGGTCCCCACAGGGGACCAGAGAGGGATGTGATGCTAATGTTCCTTTTTGAACCTCCGGCCCCAGCTCCGCCTTCTCCGGAACCACCGACACCAACGCCATGGGGACCTCCTCGTTCCAGAGTTTGAGTAGGTTGAGGTGGTAAATCTGTAGCGCCCCACCCCCGTCCGTTTGCTTCACCTCATAGTCGACGTCCCCGACTCGCCGTGTGACCTCAAAGGGTCCTTGCCACTTGGCGACTAATTTAGAGCTCGATGTGGGCAACAGTACGAGTACTTTCTCTCCCGGTGCGAACTCTCTAAGGCGCATACCCTTGTCGTACAGGCGGGTTTGCCGTTCTTGGGCCTGCCGCAAATTCTCCTGGGTTAGGTGTATGAGTGTGTGGAGTTTTGCATGCAGGTCAATAACGTATTGAATTTCATTTTTGCTTGGTGAAGGTCCCTCCTCCCAATTTTCTCGCAGCACATCTAAAATGCCGCGCGGCTTACGCCCATATAATAATTCAAATGGGGAGAACCCCGTGGAGGCTTGGGAGACCTCTCGCTCTGCAAAGAGCAAGGGTTCGAGCCATTTATCCCAGTTACGCGCGTCCTCACTTACAAATTTTTTAATTATGTTTTTAAGGGTGCGATTAAACCGTTCCACTAAACCGTCTGTTTGTGGGTGATACACGCTGGTGCAGATCGGCTTAATACCTAATAACCCATACAGTTCGTTCAGTGTTCGTGACATAAACGAGGTGCCTTGATCAGTCAGAATCTCTTTCGGGATTCCAACTCGGGAGATGACGTGGAAGAGTGCCTCCGCAATACTGCGTGCTGAGATATTGCGAAGAGGCACTGCTTCCGGGTATCGCGTTGCATAGTCCACTAGAACTAATATAAAGCGGTACCCTCGTGTTGACCGATCTAATGGCCCGACGAGATCCATCCCAATTCTTTCGAACGGGGTCTCGATTAACAGTAGAGGGCGCAAAGGCGCTTTTGGAATGGCCACTGGATTTACTAACTGGCATTCGCGGCATGCCGTACACCACCTACGGACATCGCCGCGAATCCCCGGCCAATAGAATCGGGCCATTATTCGGGCTAGTGTTTTATCCTGCCCTAAGTGTCCAGCCATGGGATTAAAGTGAGCCGCCTGGAATACCAATTCCCGGCGGCTCTTCGGAATTAAAAGCTGTGTGACTCGCTCTTTAGTTTGAGTGTCCTGCGTCACTCGGTATAACCTATCCTTCATAATCGCGAAGTAGGGGAAGGACGGGGTGGCGTTCGGCTGGAGCGTTTGACCATTGATTACTCTCACTTGGTCAAACGCATGCTGCAGAGTCTCGTCTCGTGACTGCTCTAATGGGAAATCCGCGAGGGATTCCCCAGTAGAGAGAGGAGGAGCCGGCGGCTCCTCACTCTGACGCGGAGATGATGTAGACATCTCTGCGACAGCTGCTCCCGCCAAAGCGACACCGGGACCTCCCCCTGTCAAATGGCAGGACCCACTCTTTACTAGGTGTGTCATTAAACCCCGAAATCCCGGCCAATCAGTCCCCAAAATTAAAGAGTGGGTAAGGCGAGGATTAACCGCAGCCTTCACTATGAATTTTTCCCCTCTGAAAATAATGTGGACCGACACCAAAGGGTAGCGGTGAACATCCCCGTGCACACACAACACCTTCACCCCTTGTGCTCCCCCCAATGCCTCGTTTTGAACCAGGCTTTGGCGAATTGAGGTCTGATTACAACCAGAATCCACCAACGCCTGATATGTAGCCCCTTGGATACTCACCGGTATGCGATACGCTCCGGCCCGATCGAGGGCGGCCTCTGGCGCATCAGGGATCCGAACCACCGCGCCCACTTCCATTGCCGTGCACTGCTGTTGAATGTGGCCCGGCTCCCCGCAGCGCCAGCAAACCGGCCCGGGCTTTCCCTCTGCACTGGTGATCTGGGGCTCACTCACCTGAGGTGGGGGAGAGACAGACACAGAAGGGAGAAACGGGAGGGCACCGCGGGTGCGGCGGGCCAGCTGGGGTGGTGCCGACCCCCGCCTCCGCGGTGGGGGAATGGGGCGAGGACGGGACACAGGAGGAGGGGGAGAGAGAGAGAGAAGAGGAGAGAAGAGAAGATGCCATCTGCTGTCCTGCTGCCGGGACAGCCGCCAAATGGTCCTCCGCTAGCTCGACTGCCTGATCCAGCGACGCCGGGCGGTGGCACCGGACCCACTCCGCAGTTCCTGCTGGCAAGCGAGCGACGAACTGTTCCAGCGCCACCTGGTCGATGATTCCTTCGGCGTTGCGGTTGTCAGCCCTCAACCACCGCCAGCAGGCGTCCCGGAGCTGCTGGCCAAACGCGAACGGCCGGCCGACTTCCTCCAAGCGCAGCGCGCGGAAGCGCTGGTGCTGCTGTTCTGGTGTGCGCCCCATGCACTGGAGGACAGCCCGGCGGAGGTCCGCGTAGGCCAGCCGGCGGTCGGCGGGGAGCTGTAGCGCGGCCAGCTGTGCTTCTCCCGTGAGCAGAGGGAGGAGGCGCGCCGCGCGCTGCTCCATCGGCCACCCTGAGGCTTCGGCGACTTGCTCAAAGAACGTGATGAACGCCTCAGGGTCGTCCTGCGGGCCCATCTTGGTTACGGTGAGGGGAGACGGGCCCGCGGTAGGAGCGCTGGTGGACCCCGCCGACGCGAGGAGGTGCCGGAACGCCTGTCTATCTTCTTGCTGGGCCAACACCAGGGCCTCGAACCGCTGTTCCTGCTCCTTTCGGAGGGTGAGTAGCGCCTGGTGCTGGCTTTGCTGGGCCGTGGCGTGGACCAGTTCAGCGAACGAGGAGGACTCCATGGGGCTGTGAGGCTGCTGTGCTCCAGATCCCGGGTTTCGGCACCACTGTAGTAGTTCAATGCAGGTGGGTGGAGCACAGAGGACGGCAGGACAGAGATCAGGTCCAACTTAGCGTTTATTGTCACACTTTTCAGTCTAACAATTCAAACAGACACACACACATGACGAGTGTCTCGTTCAGGGTTGAGCTCCTCTGCTGTCTGCTCTCCCTCCTTATATAGGGCGCGGTCACTGGGAAGACACACAAACACAGGTTAATTGCTCTCAGGTGTAGTGATTCTGCCACTCACCTTCCCTGACTCCGCCCTCCTGTCACAGACCGGTGCTTGACCACGCCCCCGCTGCCACAGTGAAAAAGGTAGGGAATAATACTCGTTCTTTTCAGCTCTCCTGGTACAAGAAAGTGAATTGGCTAACAGCAAGTGACCCACATCAACAACAGTAAATAGGCTACTTTAGTAATATGTCATGGATGGACCAAAAATATAGAATCTATTTAAAATGTTTATGCTGAGTATATTATATTGGAATATATATTTCTCTGGATATGAATTAAACACAGCTACAATTTGGAAAACATTTTTAAACAAAAACACAGCCGAGAACATTTCACACTACAGACCTGGATTAAAAGTGAAGGGTTATCAAAATTGTCAATAAAACATTTCTCAGTCAAAATAAGTAAAATATAGGGAAAGTGTCATTGAATGAAATGTGTGGCACCCAGCTCTATGTTTGGCTCCCCAAGGTCAGTGCTTGTGCCTATTCCAGAACACTCTGCTGTTACTGCTGAGGTTCCTGACAAAGAGCTGCTTTCAATAATGATCAATTTTTAAATAACATGCCACATGCCACAATTTTAAAATATAAAATGTTAAAATATACCCCCCCACACACACCACCATCATGTATATTGGACAGTAGGCTAATGGGCCAAAAGAACCTGTTATTTCACAGTTTGTGACCCTGCCAACAATCAGCCAGATCAGAGGCAAGAGTATGGGCAAAATTGATGTGTTTTTTCTTTTAAAATCTGGAAATATCGTAACCGACCAGCCTCCCCTGTTTGAAAGACTACCAGCCGCCACTGAACTGGACAAGTTGAAATCTTAATGTTGTTCGTTTGCTGTTTTCACAGCAAAACAAGAACACATGGACAGGACACACACAAGTTCGTATGAAAGCTAGTGACGTCACTATAGCGAACATCAGCCAGCTTGCATCACTTCAGCCTTCTTTCTGGGTGTAAATACAAACAGAAAAAGCCCTTTAAGATATATATTTTTCAGGGGAGTTCCCCAGGAGGTGGTTTCTCTCAGTGAATCCTGAGAACTGTTTTGTCTGAAAGCACCTATTGTAACACTGTGAGGGCTCCTTCAACACAACGATAGCATGACAATATGTGCTAACACAAGTACACAAGGGTTTTCTAATGATGAATTAGCCTTTCATCATGATAAGATTAACTAATACAACGTGCCACTGGAACAAAGGAGTGATGGTTGATGAGAATGGACATTTGGTATGCCTATGTACAACCCGATTTTCCAAAAAAGTTGGGACAAAGTACAAATTGTAAATAAAAACGGAATGCAATGATGTGGAAGTTTCAAAATTCCATATTTTATTCAGAATAGAACATAGATGACATATCAAATGTTTAAACTGAGAAAATGTATCATTTAAAGAGAAAAATTAGGTGATTTTAAATTTCATGACAACAACACATCTCAAAAAAGTTGGGACAAGGCCATGTTTACCACTGTGAGACATCCCCTTTTCTCTTTACAACAGTCTGTAAATGTCTGGGGACTGAGGAGACAAGTTGCTCAAGTTTAGGGATAGGAATGTTAACCCATTCTTGTCTAATGTAGGATTCTAGTTGCTCAACTGTCTTAGGTCTTTTTTGTCATATCTTCCGTTTTATGATGCGCCAAATGTTTTCTATGGGTGAAAGATCTGGACTGCAGGCTGGCCAGTTCAGTACCCAGACCCTTCTTCTACGCAGCCATGATGCTGTAATTGATGCAGTATGTGGTTTGGCACTGTCATGTTGGAAAATGCAAGGTCTTCCCTGAAAGAGACGTCGTCTGGATGGGAGCATATGTTGCTCTAGAACCTGGATATACCTTTCAGCATTGATGGTGTCTTGCCAGATGTGTAAGCTGCCCATGCCACAGCCACTAATGCAACCCCATACCATCAGAGATGCAGGCTTCTGAACTGAGCGCTGATAACAACTTGGGTCGTCCTTCTCCTCTTTAGTCCGAATGACACGGCGTCACTGATTTCCATAAAGAACTTCAAATTTTGATTCGTCTGACCACAGAACAGTTTTCCACTTTGCCACAGTACATTTTAAACGAGCCTTGGCCCAGAGAAGACGTCTGTGCTTCTGGATCATGTTTAGATACGGCTTCTTCTTTGAAGTATAGAGTTTTAGCTGGCAACGGCAGATGGCACGGTGAATTGTGTTCACAGATAATGTTCTCTGGAAATATTCCTGAGCCCATTTTGTGATTTCCAATACAGAAGCATGCCTGTATGTGATGCAGTGCCATCTAAGGCCCCGAAGATCACGGGCACCCAGTATGGTTTTCCGGCCTTGACCCTTACGCACAGAGATTCTTCCAGATTCTCTGAATCTTTTGATGATATTATGCACTGTAGATGATGATATGTTCAAACTCTTTGCAATTTTACACTGTCGAACTCCTTTCTGATATTGCTCCACTATTTGTCGGCGCAGAATTGGGGGATTGGTGATCCTCTTCCCATCTTTACTTCTGAGAGCCACTGCCACTCCAAGATGCTCTTTTTATACCCAGTCATGTTAATGACCTATTGCCAATTGACCTAATGAGTTGCAATTTGGTCCTCCAGCTGTTCCTTTTTTGTACCTTTAACTTTTCCAGCCTCTTATTGCCCCTGTCCCAACTTTTTTGAGATGTGTTGCTGTCATGAAATTTCAAATGAGCCAATATTTGGCATGAAATTTCAAAATGTCTCACTTTCGACATTTGATATGTTGTCTATGTTCTATTGTGAATACAATATCAGTTTTTTAGATTTGTAAATTATTGCATTCCGTTTTTATTTACAATTTGTACTTTGTCCCAACTTTTTTGGAATCGGGGTTGTACTTGTATTATGGCAATATAGTATGGGGATCTACTTATAAAACAAATCTTAATAGACTGATTGTTTTGCAAAAGCATGTCATACGAATTATCACTAAATCCTCATATGAAGCACATACTGGTCCTTTATTTTATAGATATAATTTGCTAAATTTGAATAACATTCACTCTTTACAAGTAGGACTAGTCATGTATTCTGTTCATTTTAATACTATACCAGAAACATTTAAAAGTATTTTTTGTAAAAATTTTCAAATTAATCAATATGCTACTAGATACTCAAGCGATTATAGAGTTAAGCTTTGCAGAAACTCCTGTGGATGTTCTATCAGTCTTGACTTGAAGTCACCAGTGTCCTGTTTTACACTGTGGTGTGTGTGTGGGGGGGGCAGCACATCCAAGGAGGACACATCCAGGCTGGACAAACTGATCAGGCGGGCCGGCTCTGTGGTCGGCGTGAAGCTGGACTCTCTGGTGACGGTGGCAGAGAAGAGGACTAGGGACAAAACTCCTTTGTCCATCATGCCATCAGACTGTGCAACTCCTCTCGGGGGGGGGGGGGGGGGGGGGGGGGACAGGAGGACAGAGGACGGGAAGGAGCAGTAGCTGAGCCTAACAATAAGCAAGACTGGACAATGTGCAATATAATGTGCAATATCTCTACTGCTGCCCTGACTGTTCCTCTCTTCCCCATATCTTGTTCTTTTTTATTTGTATATGTAAATACTTAATTTATCTAGAAGTTTTTTCTCTATTTTCTATTCTCGGTTTATCCTGTCATGATACTGCTGGAATTTTAATTTCCCTGAGGGAACCCGCCCAAAGGGATCAATAAAGTTCTAATCTAATCTAATCTAATCTAATCTAATCTAATCTAATCTAATCTAATCTAATCTAATCTCTACAAATTTGCTCTTGCCGCTAATGGGCCTAAATTATGGAATTCCCTCCTGAAGGAACTTAAATCTGAGTCAACCATCATTTAATTAAAAAAAAAAAAAAAAACTTGAAGCAATATTTACTAGGTTTAGCAAAACCATAGGAAGTTTGTATTTAAAGTGTCAAATGTTATTGAAATTGTTGTTTTACTGTTTACAGTTTCATTAACAATTGTTACTCAGTTAATTGAGGATTACTTATTTTTGGCATCTTTCCTTATATTTTTTCTATTGTTGCAACTAATCTTATGTCTTGAATATAATTTGAGACAGTACAAAAGTATAAGCCTGTGGCTTCTTTTTGAATACTGTCTCACCATTAGAGATGCATTACATTTGAATTACATTTAATTTTAATTAAAATTACCGATTCATTGATTCATAAAAATATTATACCTTGTCGAGAATTTGGGAGGAATTTGGGTCGTTTAAAAAAAAAAAATCAAATCCATTTCACGGCACCCAAGAGGAAGTTTTAAATATTCCTACTGGAAGGTTCATTCCATTCAGGTCAGGTCAGGTTAGGATGATGGCAAGCAGAGGTGGAAAAACAGGATTGACCAAGTAAAAGTCCTGCTTAGGTTTTCCTTCTGCCTGTGCTCTCAACACAGGTGATTTCACCAATTAGCTCATCAACCTGGCTTAGGGGATGTGGTAATTAGGATCAGCTGGTTCATTGAATTGGCTGGAGCAAAAATGTGGCAGGGTTTTTACTTTCTGCACCCGGGTTTTTCCACTTCTGATGGCAAGATATAGTTGTTATCTTGCAAAGGAATTTTTGAAACGGTGTTGTCATTCCGATCTATTGAGCCACCACACAACCAAGAAACAAAGACCTAATCCCACTGCACATTGTATACATGCTTGGGTTTTTTTTTTTTTTTTTTCCGTAAGTAGAAAAGGTTATAAATTTCAAGGTGCATGGCTCAGGGAAATTGGAACAAAATCTTTAAATGTGATTTTCTTCTTTTTCATTTTTAAGCATAACCAGACTTGACAATGCTTGAAGTTTACTTCTGGTTGTGATCCACACACACCCCTACATACACAAGAATCACAGTTCAGTTCAGGCCTGAATTTTTTTTTAGAACTATACACAGTAGAAAATATTGATTATGGAAAGGTGTTTCTCGGCTGCCAAACACATTTTCCCGTACTGATGTGATAATTATGAACAATTATGCAACAGTGGCCTATTGTCTATTGTAAAATCTCAACAAAAAAAAAATTAAAACCGTATCTAACCGTATGTTTATTTCAATCAATTTATTTTGTATAACACAGGAATACATGTAGAAAGAAAGCAAAACTTATTTTTTGGATTGGTTTCATTTTCTTTGGATGGGTTCTCTTCCTTCTTGGCCTGAAGTCTTTCTTCTCGCCATTTACGAGCCTCTCTCGTTTTTAAGCGACGAGCTTCTCCTTGGTGACTAAAGAAAGAAAGAAAGAATGAAAAAAAGCAGCTGTAAAACTATACCATCAGAAATGCTGTGCCATTTTAGAAAAAGGGAATATGGCTGCTTTTTTCCAAAACCTTAGCTTTCTTGTTCAACAATAATTAACGGTTATTCCACGAAATCGAGTCGTACATGAGCTGATAGCCGACGAGGCACGTAGCACCGAGTCAGCTATGAGCAATGTACAATGAGAAACAGCATTTTTATTTTTATTTCTTGCAAATTCGATAAATAAAAACTTTATACAAAACATCCGACAAAATCATTCCCGCTTAGAATGTAAACAAACTGGTGAAATGACAGGAGCAATTTGTGAAAAATGCTATAATAATCTCATCATCTGTAGCCGCTTTATCCTGTTCTACAGGGTCGCAGGCAAGCTGGAGCCTATCCCAGCTGACTACGGGTGAAAGGCGGGGTACACCCTGGACAAAATAATAATAATAATTCTTGAAAAATAAAAAAAAACCGATATGTTCTTACCATCGAATACTTTCATTCCATATTTTGTTGCTTTTTTTTGTATTTTTGCGGGTTTTGTTTTTGAGTAGAATTTTTATTTCGTCCTCGGTTGGTTCAGCAACACACTCCACCATTTTGTTTTTCTCTACTCACGGTATATGAGCTGATATCCTAGTAGTACAGTAGCCAATCAGAGCGCACGATTGCTCATATCCGGTGAATGTAGATAGAATAATATCCGTTTATTGCTCGGGAATTTGCTTTAGACTGGCTTCTTATACAGTATTTGTTCAAAAGTGTACTGTATCAGCTAGTATTACAGCATTTAGCTACATGAGATCCAACATATAAAATAAATGTGACAATAAAAAAAAATTAAAAGTAAAATAAATGATACACAAAAACACAACACTACTGAATCAATCTAATCACTGAATGGTAGCATCATGAAGTGTTTGGGAGCTGTTGAGAGTACTTGTGCGCCTTACACGTTTACATTTACAGTAGCAGTCAAAAGTTTGGGCACCTCATGCAATGTTTTTTTTTCTATATTGTTTTTATTCATTAAAAGACACTTCATGTCTGAAAGTGATGATGGATGCTGTTTCTGTTTACTTCGTTGAGAGGTTCTTGACATAATATGAATTACTACAGGTATAGTATGAATAGGGCTATTGACTGTGTTTTCCTTATAATTATCATTTACTGTTTGATCTCAAACACGGTAACAATGCAAGAAATTGCACTAGGTGACTCCCTCATGAAGCTGGTTAAGATAATGACGATAAAGCTTCATCAAGGTAAACGCTAGGTGCTTTGAAAAATCTAAAGTATGAAAAATATTTTGGTTTAACACTTTTTTTGTTTACCGCATAATTCCTTATACAACCCCGATTCCAAAAAAGTTGGGACAAAGTACAAATTGTAAATAAAAACGGAATGCAATAATTTACAAATCTCAAAAACTGATATTGTATTCACAATAGAACATAGACAACACATCAAATGTCGAAAGTGAGACATTTTGAAATTTCATGCCAAATATTGGCTCATTTGAAATTTCATGACAGCAACACATCTCAAAAAAGTTGGGACAGGGGCAATAAGAGGCTGGAAAAGTTAAAGGTACAAAAAAGGAACAGCTGGAGGACCAAATTGCAACTCATTAGGTCAATTGGCAATAGCTCATTAACATGACTGGGTATAAAAAGAGCATCTTGGAGTGGCAGCGGCTCTCAGAAGTAAAGATGGGAAGAGGCTCACCAATCCCCTTAATTCTGCGCCGACAAATAGTGGAGCAATATCAGAAAGGAGTTCGACAGCGTAAAATTGCAAAGAGTTTGAACATATCATCATCTACAGTGCATAATATCATCAAAAGATTCAGAGAACCTGGAAGAATCTCGGTGTGTAAGGGTCAAGGCCGGAAAACCATACTGGGTGCCCGTGATCTTCGGGCCCTTAGACGGCACTGCATCACATACAGGCATGCTTCTGTATTGGAAATCACAAAATGGGCTCAGGAATATTTCCAGAGAACATTATCTGTGAACACAATTCACCGTGCCATCCGCCGTTGCCAGCTAAAACTCTATAGTTCAAAGAAGAAGCCGTATCTAAACATGATCCAGCAGCGCAGACGTCTTCTCTGGGCCAAGGCTCATTTAAAATGGACTGTGGCAAAGTGGAAAACTGTTCTGTGGTCAGACGAATCAAAATTTGAAATTCTTTATGGAAATCAGGGACGCCGTGTCATTCGGACTAAAGAGGAGAAGGACGACCCGAGTTGTTATCAGCGCTCGGTTCAGAAGCCTGCATCTCTGATGGTATGGGGTTGCATTAGTGCGTGTGGCATGGGCAGCTTACACATCTGGAAAGACACCATCAATGCTGAAAGGTATATCCAGGTTCTAGAGCA
This sequence comes from Neoarius graeffei, assembly GCF_027579695.1. Classification (NCBI taxonomy): domain Eukaryota; kingdom Metazoa; phylum Chordata; class Actinopteri; order Siluriformes; family Ariidae; genus Neoarius; species Neoarius graeffei. Next base: position 51,252,668 of record NC_083588.1, on the reverse strand, counting down.
ACATATGCTCCCATCCAGACGATGTCTCTTTCAGGGAAGACCTTGCATTTTCCAACATGACAATGCCAAACCCCATACTGCATCCATTACAGCATCATGGCTGCGTAGAAGAAGGGTCCGGGTACTGAACTGGCCAGCCTGCAGTCCAGATTTTTCACCCATAGAAAACATTTGGCGCATCATAAAACGGAAGATACGACAAAAAAGACCTAAGACAGTTGAGCAACTAGAATCCTACATTAGACAAGAATGGGTTAACATTCCTATCCCTAAACTTGAGCAACTTGTCTCCTCAGTCCCCAGACGTTTACAGACTGTTGTAAAGAGAAAAGGGGATGTCTCACAGTGGTAAACATGGCCTTGTCCCAACTTTTTTGAGATGTGTTGTTGTCATGAAATTTAAAAATCACCTAATTTTTCTCTTTAAATGATACATTTTCTCAGTTTAAACATTTGATATGTCATCTATGTTCTATTCTGAATAAAATATGGAATTTTGAAACTTCCACATCATTGCATTCCATTTTTATTTACAATTTGTACTTTGTCCCAACTTTTTTGGAATCGGGGTTGTATGTTCTGTATGTTATTTCATAGTTTGTTTGTTCTACAATGTAGAAAGAGTCAAAATACAACAAACCTTAGAAATTAGTTGGTGTGTCAACACTTTTGACTGCTACTGTACGTGTAATCTTATCGCTTTCTGTAAGTTGATAACAGCTGAACAGGAACCATGCACAGGAGCCAAATAATGGATTTGGAAGACAGGGATTACTGCTGCTTCCTCTATATCCAAATTCAGGAACTGTCTGTTAAGCAGGATGTTTGAGCAGCGTGACTGAACTTATACTATGACTAGAAAGAATATGGCAGTAACTGATAACAGGGAGAGTGCACGGACGGTCTCGCGCCTGCAAGTCATCTTTTCTGGTTGTTTAACTAAATACCTGTATATACGATGTTCTAAAGTATTCATCCCCCTTGGTGTTTGTCCTGTTTTGTCGCATTACAAGCTGCGACACTGTACACACACACACAAAATTCAATACTCTGTAGAGCCACCTTTTGCTACGATTACAGCTACAAGTCTCTTGGGGTATGTCTCTATTAGCTTAGCACATCTAGCCACTGGGATTTTTGTCCATTCCTCAAGGCAAAACTGCTCCAACTCCTTCAAGTTAGATGGGTTGTGTTGGTGTACAGCAATCTTCAAGTTATGCCACAGATTCTCAATTGGATTGAGGTCTGGACTTTGATTAGGCCATCCCAAGACATTTAAATGTTTCCCTTTAAACCACTCCAGTGTAGCTTTAGCTGTATGTTTAGGGTCATTGTCCTGCTGGGACATGAACCTTCATCCCAGTCTCAAAGCTCTGGCCGACTCAAACAGGTTTTCCTCCAGAATTGCCCTGTATTTAGTGTCATCCATCTTTCCTTCAGTCCTGACCAGCTTTCCTGTCCCTCCAAATGAAAAATATCCCCGCAGCATGATGCTGCCACCACCATGCTTCACTGTAGGAATGGTGTGTTCTCAGGGTGTTGGGTTTGCACCACACATGGTGTTTCCCATGATGGCCATAAAGTTCAGTTTTAGTTTTAAGTTTAGTTTTAGTTTAGTTTTAAGACCAAAGAATCTTCTTCCATGTGTTTGGGGAGTCTGCCACATGCTGTTGGGCAAACTCCAAACGGGTGTTCTTTAAGCAACGGCTTTTTTCTGGCCACTCTTCCATAAAGCCCTGCTCTATGGAGTGTATGGCTTAAAGTGGTCCTATGGACAGATGCTCCCATCTTCGTTGTGGATCTTTGCAGCTCCTTCAGTGTTATCTTTGGTGTCTTTGTTAAATCTCTGATTAATGCCCTCCTTGCCCGGTCTGTGAGTTTTGGTGGGTGGCCTTCTCTTGTCAGGTTTGTAGTGGTGCCATATTCTTTACATTTTGCTATAATGGATTTAATGGTGCTCCTTGGGATATTCAAAGTTTGGGATACTTTTTATAACCCAACCCTGATCTATACTTCTCCACAACTTTGTCTCTGACCTGTTTGTAGGCTCGTTGGTTTTCATGTTGCTTGTTTAGTAGTGTTGCAGAGTCAGGTTCCTTCCAGAGCAGGTTGATTTATACAGACATCATGTGATGGATCATGTGACACTTTGATTGAACACAGGTGGATCTTAATCAATTAATTATGTGACTTATGAAATGAACTGGTTGGACCAGCTCTTATTTAGGAGTTTCATACGAAAGGGGGTGAAAACCTATGCACTGTCCAGATTTCTGTTTTTTCATCTTAATTATTGTTTGTGTCACAATTTAAAAACAAATTCACCTTTAAAGTGGTTGGCATGTTGTGTAAACCAAATTGTGCTAACAGTCCAAATATCCATTTTAATTCCAGCTTGTAATGCGACAACTCAGGACAAACACAAAAGAGGAATGAATACTTTTGCAAGACGCTATTATCATGTTATACTTTCCCTGACAACATGTTAAACTTCAAACTTAATTTTCCACACTGGGCGCTTGTTCCTTGCGCCACAGGAAGTGGCTGTAATTCACACTTACGCCAGGAGTTTCTTGCGAGCCAGGTCGGCTTTGAGCTTGTGAACATGTTCCATCAGGAGCCGCTTGTTCTTGAACACGTTTCCCTTTACCTTTAAATACAGGATGTGGTACCTGAGAGGAGGATTACACAGACAGGAGTGTCCACATATTATAGTCTCACTGGGAGCAAAGCAGGTTAGAAAAATATTCAGAATCATTGCATTAGCTGAAAATAAATTCCATAAGGAACATTATTCTTAAGTCAACAAGCACAAGACAAGACAGACTGTTTCATCACATTCTAATCAACTGAAACAAAAAAGTGCATTCATGACATTGTGATAAATACATTCCTTTGCTTTCTGTTGCCAAGAAAAACGATCAGCTTCCTTGTTGTCATACTTACCGTAATATTGCAGTCTCAAATTACCCAGCAACACGAAGTATGCGAAAAGGTTTTATGTACAACAAGCAGTACACTTTGCAAACATGATCCAGAATAAATCCAGAAGAGATTATTCAATTTATTGAAATACAGTGCTGTGCAAAAATCTTAGACAAATGCCATAGACCAAAAATGGATAAAAAAATATTGAAATGAAATGTTTTAACATAAAAAAATAATAATGTAAACAGTAAGGGCCTTTCTGTGTGGAGTTTGCATGTTCTCCCCGTGTCCGCGTGGGTTTCCTCCGGGTGCTCCGGTTTCCCCCACAGTCCAAAGACATGCAGGTTAGGTTAACTGGTGACTCTAAATTGACCGTAGGTGTGAATGTGAGTGTGAATGGTTGTCTGTGTCTATGTGTCAGCCCTGTGATGACCTGGCAACTTGTCCAGGGTGTACCCCGCCTTTCGCCCGTAGTCAGCTGGGACAGGCTCCAGCTTGCCTGCGACCCTGTAGAAGGATAAAGCGGCTAGAGATAATGAGATGAGATGAGAACCAGAATCGACATCTGTGTAAAAGGGACAGTCAGAATGGCGCGGTGATGTTTCTGACATTTGCCATTCTTCTTTCTGAGACCAGCACGAATTCATACATCTCCATTTACGCTGTCAAAGGTCTGCACACCTTTCTGCCTCAAACCACTTTTTACTTCTCTTCACTTTCTCCTCCAACATAATTCTGATCGCACAAACATGTTACTCTCCTTTCACGAGTCTCTCCTCTTCCTTCTTACCTTTCATTCTGATTCTCTCTCTCTCTCTCTCTCTCTCAAAAGTCTTGGGCACATGTAAAGAAATGCTGTCGACCAAAAATGGCTAAAAACTAATGAAATTAAATGTTTTAACATCAAAAAATACTATAAACAGTCAGCCATAATAAATGAAACAGTCAATATTTGGTGTGAGACGAAATTCCCTTTGCTTTAAAAAAAATAGTAGTCTGAGGTACGGTGAGTGCAGTTTTATAAGGAAATGAGCTGTAGGTTTTACTGAGCATCTTCCAGAACCAGCCACAGTTCTTCTGGAAACTTTGTCACACTCGCTGCTTCATTTTGCCGCAAAACCCAGTAGCCTTCATTATGTTTTCTTTTATAATCTGAAAAGTGCTCTCTTATGTGGGCGTTGTACCGGTCGGTTGTGGTAAAGAAAGAGCTGAGCCAAAAGGCAAAGCTTTCGATTTCCCAGTCGATCTACGTTCCAATCCTCACCTATGGTCATAAGATTTGAATAGCAACCAAAAAGATGATGAGATCGCAGATAAAAGCAGCTGAAATGAGCTCTCTCCATAGGGTGGCTGGACTCACCCTTAGAGATACGGTGAGGAGCTCAGACATCCGGAGGGATCTCGGAGTAGAGCGGCTGCTCCTTCGTGTCGAAAGGAGTCAGCTGAGGTTTTCCGGGCACATCTAACTGGGAGGAGAGCTCGGGGTAGACCTAGAACACGCTGGAGAGATTATATATATCTTATCTGGCCTGGGAGTGCCTTGGGATCCTCCAGACGGAACTGGAAAACATTGCTGGGCAGAGGGACGCCTGGAATACCCTGCTGCCACTGGGACCTGACTTCGGATAAGTGGAAGAAGATGGATGGATGTGGTCTCTTATGTAATATACTGCTCAGATACAAACATTTTTTTTTCTGTAACTTTTAATTTTGTGCTGGAAAACGAACGTTTGGACTCTAAAATGTTTTTGTACTGACTCGGTAATGTAGAAGTCATAAAACAGAAATCTAACAAAGTTTGTATGAAAAAAATACTGTGTGTACGACTTTTCCACAGTACTGTATATCAATAAGGTTCTGGGATTTCATAGTGAGAGCTATTATCTCCTAAACAAACTAAAATCTCAGGCACTGCAGACCTCGTTCACTTCAGATAAGATCAGCGTTCATGGTTCCACCATTAGAAAGAGCAAAAATGGTATCTGTGGATGAGTTTCAAGGAGAAAAAAAAAAACTCTGCTGACCCAGAGGAACATAATAAGGGCTCGTCTCACACCGACCAAAAAAAAAAAACGCATCTTGAAGCCTTTTGAGATCATATTCTGTGGACTGAGGAGTTGAAAGTGGAACATTTTGGAAGACCTGTGTCCCATTGCAACACAGCATTCGACAATAAGAGCATCATCCTAACAGTCATATACGCTAATCAGTCCGTGAGTTGCGTGACCTTCCTTCAATAAATAAATATAAAATGATCTTATAAAACCTGTGCTTGGTGCTTACTCATGTTCTGCCTATAATGTCATTATTTCTTATAAGAACCTGAAAACGTTTCATGTCACAAATGTGCCAAAATGGAGGAAGTCAGGCAGGATGGGGAAAACCCTTTTTCATGGCACTGTACAACAATTTACAGGACAAAGGGGGAAAAAAGGTCAAGCAAAGAAGCAACAAAACTTGTTTCAAGTCAAGTCAAGTCAATTTATTGTCAAATATGCTATACATGCTCAAAATACAGCACAGATGAAATTACAGTCCTCTCTGACCCACGGTGCAAACAGGCAACGCAATAAATAAAAAATAGAATAATTGAAATAAACAATACAAACAGTATAAACACTCGAGATAAGAACTGGACATAGACTAAACACTCAGCTTCATTCTCCGACTCTTTAGCACAACAGAGGGCACAGAACAGGCGGTCCTTACACTCGACCTTCAGAGATAAACTCCCTCATAAGCCAGATATTCTGGATTTATTCTGTCCACATTCACTGGATATGAGCAATCGCGTGCTCTGATTGGCTACTCTACTACTAAGCTATCAGCTCATATCCCGTGAGTAGAGAAAAACAAAATGGCGGAGCGTATTGCTGAACCAACCGAGGATGAAATAAAAACTACTTGAAAAACTCTACTTGAAAACAAAACCTCAAAAAATACAAAAAAAAAGCAACAAAATATGGAATGAAAGTATTTTTTTTATTTTTCAAGAATTATTATTATCGCAGGACAGCACGGTGGTGTAGTGGTTAGCGCCGTCGCCTCACAGCAAGAAGGTCCGGGTTCGAGCCCCGTGGCTGGCGAGGGCCTTTCTGTGTGGAGTTTGCATGTTCTCCCCGTGTCCGCGTGGGTTTCCTCCGGGTGCTCCGGTTTCCCCCACAGTCCAAAGACATGCAGGTTAGGTTAACTGGTGACTCTAAATTGACCGTAGGTGTGAATGTGAGTGTGAATGGTTGTCTGTGTCTATGTGTCAGCCCTGTGATGACCTGGCGACTTGTCCAGGGTGTACCCCGCCTTTCGCCCGTAGTCAGCTGGGATAGGCTCCAGCTTGCCTGCAATCCTGTAGAACAGGATAAAGCGGCTAGAGATGATGAGATGAGATGAGAAATTTGCAAAAAAATAAAAATGCTATGTTTCTCAAAATCCAGTAAAGGTGGATAGAATAAAACAGTTATTCCACTCAATCTCGTCACACATGGCTTATAACTATCAGCTTATGTACGACTCGATTTTGTAAATAAGGCCCTTCAATATTCCAGCTTTAGGTGATTTGCACAGATCCAAACAAAGCTGGCATGAAGTCGTGTTAGTGTGTGTTGTGCAACCAGAGGCGATGACACACTGCAAGAGAGTGAAGGCATCTAGGGTGACAAAAACACACATCGGAAATATGAATAACCCGGGAATACCGGTGCTGCTTTAAAAACAGTGGCAGGTGAACTGAGTGTTCAGGTGCTTTTGTTCACTGAGTACATTTTATTCCACTCTTCAGACACAAGGAATGTTGCTGGGCATCATATGCAACATGTACAGTAATCACTTCCATTAAATTATTGACATTTAAGGGAAGTAACAGCACACATTATAATAAGCACAAACAGTTCTGTACAAAAGACTTAGGCACCGGTTTTTGTTTTTGTTTTTCTTACAAACTTTGTTATAGATTTCTATTTTATGACTTTGGAGTCAGTCCAAAAACATTTTAGAGTCCAAACATTCATTTTCCAGCACAAAATTAAATGTTACAGGAAAAAAAATGTTTGTATCTGAGCAGCATATTCCATAAGCGAGCACTTTTCAGATTAAAAAAGAAAACATAATGAAGGCTGCTGGGTTTTGGTGCAAAATGAAGACGCGAGTGTAACAGTCAAAGTGTCCAGAAGAACTGTGGCTGGTTCTGTAAGATGTTCAGTAAAACCTACAGCTCATTTCCACATAAAACTGCACTCACTGTACCTCAGACTACTATTTTTTTAAAGGAGAACTGAAGGCAAATTTTTTTATTATCAAAATTCTATTTCTCTCATTTTATTAAATATAGGAATGCATTTCTGATCGCTATTTTGTCACTGCTATGGCAGGTTATGAGTGTTTGAAATATGCTCTGTAATATATCAGTCCATATGTCAAAGCAATGGCCGTAAACGAGATGCGTTGAGACCTGTGCGAGACATCGTAGGACGGAAATAAAACGTACAGCGGAAATCAAAGTGACTGACATCTGCCGACGTTGTCAAAAGATGCGCGCGCCCTCTTTCGAATGCTGACGGAATCAAGCCGGAAGTTCTGTTTGTTTTGATAGCAGTCAGGAAAGTTTGAAAAAAGTAGGCAGTAATCGTCATTTAAACTCGTTTTTGTGCAATATTTCGTTTGAAAAACAGTTTTCAAAATGGCGGCACTGACACCTGGCTGACACTTCACGTTTCGAAGTCTCGCACAAGTCTAATGAAGATCGCGCGGATAAGCGACGCCTGCCATGGACCAAACGAACTAAATTCAACACGGCTAAAAACCGAATAGGCCAATAAGTATAATATTTAATTGCAATTAGTTGCCAATACGAGTCACGATATAAGGTTACTAAAACCGAAAACGGAATTGAATAACACGTTAATTAAGAAATAAAGCAAGTTTAACAATGACTTCAGTTCTCCTTTAAAGCAAAGGGAATTTAGTCTCACACCTAGGCCGAATCCCATTTCACCCCTTGGACATACCCCTTGGCCCTTCCCCTCCATTTTGCGCGTTCACGTGAAGGGGTAGGGGTATCCCAATCCCAGTTAACGCGGAGGGGTAGGGGAAGGGGTAGGGCTTCTGTACCCCTCCAAACGGAGATTTTCCTGGAGCTGACTCCGAACGAAGGGGTTTGAGTGATTTCCCACAATGCCATGCGGATTTCAGCGAGATTTCATGCGGATTTCAGAAAGATGGCGGTTCCCGCGGCGAAAGATTGTCATAAATGTATTTTCTCCATTATTTACGTGTTTTAAGTTGTTATCCAGAGGAAACACGCCGCTTGATTCGCTTTCGAGCTGAGAATGAGCAGCGATTTCTGAAATCCAAGCTGCTGCTAAAAAGCTTTGGGAGTGAGTATTGTTTTCGGTTGCTTGACTGCGTACATTTTGTTCTGTTATTCTCGCTTTTATTGTTTACATGAGTGTTCTGACACCTCATTCTGTCGGATGTGGTGCACGAAGCGCCAAAGATATCCCATTCAGTGGTGTTAGTTAACAAATCACACCCTGCCAGCAGAGATTTCTGGTTCTGCCTCTGGCTCTGACTGTAGCGGCTGGTCGCAGCCAGTGACGCATTTGGTCGCGTTTTGCTAACGTAAACGCTGACGAAGGTACGCGATGATGTATGCGATCGTTGAAGGGCTATCCCAATACGTAGGGGTTGAATTTCAAGCCCTATCCCTTGTAGCTCAGTTTCAAGGGGAAGGGCCAAGGGGAAGGGGGAGGGGAAGGGGGAGGGGTAGAAATTAGAATTGGGATTGGGCCCAAATATTGACTTTGTTTCATTTATTATGGCTGACTGTTTATAGTATTTTTTTAATGTTGAAACATTCATTTCATTAGTTTTTAAGCCATTTTTGGTCAACAGCATTTCTTTACATGTGCCCAAGACTTTTGAGAGAGAGAGAGAGAGAGAGAGAGAGAGAGAGAGAGAGAGAGAATCAGAATGAAAGGTAAGAAGGAAGAGGAGAGACTCGTGAGAGGAGAGCAACATGTTTGTGCGATCAGAATTATGTTGGAGGAGAAAGTGAAGAGAAGTAAAAAGCGGTTTGAGGCAGAAAGGTGTGCAGACCTTTGACAGCGTAAATGGAGATGTCTGAATTCGTGCTGATCTCAGAAAGAAGAATGGCAAATGTCAGAAACATCACCGCGCCATACTGACTGTCCCTTTTACACAGATGTCGATTCTGGTTCTGTTATTACCAGTGAGCCGGAACAACAGACCCCCATTGCACATTCGGATGTTTTAGTAAGAATGCTGTTCATAGACTTTAGCTCAGCATTCAACACAATCATTCCTCAACAGCTCATTCATAAACTGGACCAGCTGGGACTCAACACCTCCCTGTGCAACTGGCTGCTGGACTTCCTGACAGGGAGACCACAGACTGTACGGGTTGGCAGCAACTCCTCCAGCACCATCACACTGAACACGGGGGCCCCCCAAGGATGTGTGCTAAGCCCCTCCTCTTCACTCTGCTGACCCACGACTGCACACCAACATCCAGCTCAAATCTCTTCATTATGTTTGCGGATGACACGACTGTGGTGGGTCTCATCAACAATGGCGATGAGACAATCTACAGGAGTGAGGTGAGCCGCTTGGCCATGTGGTGCAAGGACAACAATCTCCGTCTGAATGTGGAGAAGACGAAGGAGATTGTTGTGGACTTCAGGAGAGAGCACACCCAGCATGCACCACTATCTATCGACGGTGCTGCAGTGGAGAGGGTGAGCAGCACCAAGTTTCTGGGTGTGCACATCTCTGAAGACCTGTCCTGGAGCAACAACACCGCATCACTGGCCAAAAAAGCCCAACAGCGTCTGTACTTCCTCCACAAACTGAGGAGAGCAAGAGCCCCGGCCCCCATCATGCACACTTTCTACAGAGGCACCATTGAGAACATCCTGACCAGCTGCATCACCGTGTGGTACGGCACCTGCACTGTGTCCTGCTGCAAGACTCTGCAGCGCATAGTGAGAGCAGCTGAGAGGATCATTGGTGTCTCTCTCCCTTCTCTAATGGATATTTATAATTCCCGCCTCACCCGCAAAGCCATCAGGATTGCAGGTGACCCCACCCACCCACCCATCTCACAGCCTCTTCAGCCTGCTGCCATCGGGGAGGAGACTGCAGAGTCTCTGGGCCAAAACCAGCAGGCTCAAGAACAGTTTCTTTCACCAGGCGGTCAGGAGGCTCAACTCCCTCCCTGTTCTGCCCTTCCTCCCCCCTCTGCCACAGATTCTGCTCGCACCCCCCCGTCCCCCCTTCAGCATCTGACATGTCACCCTCACAGTCCCCCCCCCCCCCCCCCCCCCAACACACACACACACACACACACGTCATCGTTCATTAACACACTGAACTCAGGGACCGCACATCTCACTTTACCTCACTCATTTGCACTATTCCGTACTACTCATCTTAACAGCTGCTAGTTTGTTTATTCTGCTTATTTCATGTTTCATAGTGCCCTTGACTGTTTGTTTATTTGAACCAATTTATATATGTGTGTGTGTGTGTGTGTGTGTGTGTGTGTGTGTGTGTGTGTTTAGTCTTTGTCTAGTTCTTATCTAGTGTTTATACTGTTTATTTATACTGTTTATATTGTTTGTCTGAGTGTTTAGTCTATGTCTAGTTCCTATCTAGAGTGTTTATACTGTTTATATTGTTTGTTTTTTCAATTATTCTATTTTTATTTTTATTTATTGCATTGCCTGTTTGCACCGTGGGTCAGAGAGGACTGAAATTTTATCTGTGCTGTATGTCGAGCATGTATAGCATATTTGACAATAAAGTTGACTTGACTTGATACAGAACACGAGGCGGAATAAAAGTGGAAGAATTCCGCCATGAACAGTTTGTGTAACAGGGGAAATGGGATCATGAACAACTTTCTCCAACACACTGATTTGTCTTGAAAACGAACTACTCTTGTGTTTTGTCTGCCATCTAATGGCAGGAATAATTAAATGTTCCGACATAAAATGCTACATAATAAATAGTTTGGCATAATTTGTCAATCCCTGATATGGACAGACATTCTCAAAAACAACACAAACTGTAGATTATTAACTGTAATAATAATAATAATAATAATAATAATAATAATAATAATAATAAATTCCTTTAGAAATTTTGAAATGTACCTGCTTTGTTCATTTCTGCCTAGTAACCAGAATTACTCTTACCTGTTGAGCAATTTGTTGCTCTGGTGTCTGGGGTTCCCAGGGGGAGCGGGAAAACACACACACACACACACACACACACACACACACAGCTCTCTAATTCCCAAGTGGATAACAGTTTGAGTCAAAACTTGCCATCGAATATGGTGTCATATCCAAATAATTTCATCACGAGAAGCGTTGCAAGGGGGGTGGCACGGTGGTGTAGTGGTTAGCGCTGTCGCCTCACAGCAAGAAGGTCCGGGTTCGAGCCCCGTGGCCGGCGAGTGCCTTTCTGTGCGGAGTTTGCATGTTCTCCCCGTGTCCGCGTGGGTTTCCTCCGGGTGCTCCGGTTTCCCCCACAGTCCAAAGACATGCAGGTTAGGTTAACTGGTGACTCTAAATTGACCGTAGGTGTGAATGTGAGTGTGAATGGTTGTCTGTGTCTATGTGTCAGCCCTGTGATGACCTGGCGACTTGTCCAGGGTGTACCCCGCCTTTCGCCCGTAGTCAGCTGGGATAGGCTCCAGCTTGCCTGCGACCCTGTAGAAGGATAAAGCGGCTAGAGATAATGAGATGAGATGAGATGAGATTTTTGATCGCTTTTATGTCACTGCTATGGCAAGTTATGAGTATATGAAATATGCTCTGTAATATATCAGTCCATATGTCAAAGCGATGGCCGTACACGAGATTCGCTGAGACCTGTGTGAGAGATCGTAGGATGGAAGTAAAATGTACAGTGGAAATCAAAGTGACCAACATCTGCCAACATTGTCAAAAGACGCGCACGCCCTCTTTCGAATGCTGACGGAATCAAGCCGGAAGTTCTGTTTGTTTTGATAGCAATCAGGAAAGTTTGAAAAAAGTAGGCAGTAATCGTCATTTAAACTTGTTTTTGTGCAATATTTCGTTTGGAAAACAGTTTTCAAAATGACAGCACTGACACCTGGCTGACACTTCACGCTTCGAAGTCTCGCACAAGTCTCGTGAAGATCGCGCGGATAAGCGACGCCTGCCGTGGCCCAAACGAACTAAATTCAACATGGCTAAAAACCAAATAGGCCGATAAGTTTTATATTTAACTGGAATTAGTTGCCGATACGAGTCACGATATAAGGTTACTAAAACCGAAAACGTAATTGAATAACACGTTAATTAAGAAATAAAGCAAGTTTAAAAATGACTTCAGTTCTCCTTTAACAGGAAGAAAATTTTCAAATTAGGAACGAGTCACGTTACTGGTTGCATTTGAAGCAGGAAATTTTACATCCAAATCACAGTAACGATGTTAAGAAATAAATCAGACAATGCACAGGCAGTTTAGTGAAATCCCTACAGTTGTGGTCTTGACTGGACTTGAAATAAAATCCCACGTCTCTACGTCTGAGACCGAGAAAAAATGCGGTCGATTCCGAGATGAGCCCAAGACCTTCAAAAAGTGGTCCTGAGACCAGTCTCAAGTACTACAACCGTAGCCAAAGGTATGGTTAAGGTTTTGGATATATTAGGAAAAGCTTTAAGTAATGTGAACATTTAGAAACTGTAGCACAAACTGCGGAAAAAGTTAAACAGAAAGGTGTCAGCAGTACTTTTTTCCGCAGTTTGTGCTACAGTAAAGCCTAAGTCACAACCGGACGTACGAATTTTCGGCCGTGCGATTTTTGGCGTTTCCCAAATCGCTGTGGTTTTTTTGTTTGTGGAGAAAGACGTACGTTGGCCGTAAGTTTGTCTTGCAACCTGAAAAAAAACGTAAGCGCCCGTAGAGTTTGTTTGACATGACAAAGAACCTCTGCGGCCGGTCTGCGGCCAGTCTACGGCTCGAAAATCAGCACGTCACATGCGTGCCCTCCATGTGTTTCACGCGCACCCTCCATGCGTTTCACGCGCACCCTCCATGCGTTTCTTGCATTTTTTGCACGTAGACCGGCCCATAGGAGCACGTACGTAAGCCTCGGTTGTGACCGAGGCTTAACTCTTCTGTGAGATTGGACCATATGGACTAGCCTTCGTGCCCTATGCGAACCAATGAGCCTTCGACACCCATGACCTTGTCCTTCCTTGGACCGCTTTTGTTCGGTACTAGCCGCTGCATACCGGGAACCCCCTACAAGATGTGCCATTTTGGAGATGCTCAGTCGCAGTCATCTCGCCATCACAATTTGTCCCTTGTCAAAGTCGTTCACTTACACTTGCCCATTTTTCCTGCTTCCAACATATCAACTTCAAAAACTGACTGTTCTCTTGCTGCCTAATATATCCCACCCGTCAATGTGTGCCATTGTAATAAGACACTCAACGTTATCCACTTCACCTGTCAGTGTTTTTAATGTTATGTCTCATCGGCGTACGGAAACATGCATTGCCTTCTGAATAAAAAAACAAACCCCTCAGCTCGATTTTAACTTAACTACAATAAACTCTAAAAATGTTCTCACTCAGTTTGTGTTTTAATTCTTGCTTCTATGAATCTATATTTTTACACTACCGTTCAAAAGTTTGGGGTCACCCAGACAATTTTGTGTCTTCCATGAAAAGTCACACTTTTATTTACCACCATAAGTTGTAAAATGAATAGAAAATATAGTCAAGACATTTTTCTGGCCATTTTGAGCATTTAATCGACCCCACAAATGCGATGCTCCAGAAACTCAATCTGCTCAAAGGAAGGTCAGTTTTATAGCTTCTCTAAAGAGCTAAACTGTTTTCAGCTGTGCTAACATGATTGTACAAGGGTTTTCTAATCATCCATTAGCCTTCTGAGGCAATGAGCAAACACATTGTACCATTAGAACACTGGAGTGAGAGTTGCTGGAAATGGGCCTCTATACACCTATGGAGATATTGCACCAAAAACCAGACATTTGCAGCTAGAATAGTCATTTACCACATTAGCAATGTATAGAGTGGATTTCTGATTAGTTTAAAGTGATCTTCATTGAAAAGAACAGTGCTTTTCTTTCAAAAATAAGGACATTTCAAAGTGACCCCAAACTTTTGAACGGTAGTGTAAATGTAGATTACTGTAGTTAATCACAAAAATAGAAAGGTAAGCAAAAGCCATGACTCACATGTGTCTGTCGATCTTCTTGCCGTCTCGGTAGCGTGTGAGCAACCTGCGCAGAACCCGCATCCGTCTCATCCAGCACAGCTTCTCTGGCATGCGAGCGTTTGCTGTGCCCTTCCTCTTACCTGTTCATTCCACATTAAATCATATAGAAATATGCATTGTCAGACAAAGAGATACAATTCTTGGGTTTCAATCACGTGACGTTTCTTAGCTGGTGGTCGAGCAAACCAAAACAGCTGCCGTAGTGCAAAAACTAGCGATAACTTATCAGAGTACGCTTGTAATCTAGAAGCCGCTGCTCATTTTAGATCTATTCAGAAGATCGCTATGTGCAATGGAATCGACCCCTACAGTCTGGGAAAGAAGGATCTCGAAAACTACCCTTCAGTCGAGTTCCCCGACATCTCGAACTATCTGGTGTTGCAGACGTCCTTCTACACCACACAACAGATGGAAGCATGGAAGAGTATGGAGGCTTACAACTCTTTTTTTTTTTGCATGTGGCTGGGTAAGGTGACTCAGTTTA